>NC_142466.1:58412342-59612342 GCF_049115385.1 Moschus berezovskii
GTTTTTCTCCAGGTTTTAAAATTTAAGCTCGTTAAGCTGACATTGGATATTGTTCCCAAAGTCAGCCATCACTTGCCTCATCACTGCCTTGCCCTCAAAGGAGCAAGAAAGTTCTGTCATTATTGATTTTGGTCACCAGCGTATGCTTCTTTGTGTAACTTCTCTTTGGAAAGTTTGACGTAATCAAGACGGTTTATCTCCCCTTAGACAGTTAGGTCAGCAGAAAATATTTCTCCTTCCCTTTCATGTTTCCTTTCTTAGACCTAAGGATATGGGAGTGAAAAACAAACTCCAAATGAAAAAGAATTTTCACTTTTGCTTCTGGAAGTGGCACTAGAATTCAGTTTGCAAAAATAATTTTTTTTTTGCAGCCACACTAAGTAATAGAGGATTTGAGCAGCTCTTCTGTATTAAGGTGTTTAAAAGAAAGAGTGATTTCCATACCTCTGTGCCTCCAGTGAAAGCATCTTTTTTGTGTTCATTGATAATAAAAGTGGTACATGCTACTTTTATTAGTAGTAATGAATTTAAACCATGTGTGTAAAGTAGAATGTGAGGATTCCCATAATTGGTGTTTCCAATCAAGATGTGTGTGTGTTGTCAACATAAATGGATGGTACTTGGCATACTGTTCTATAACTTGTTTTTTCTCACTGAATATTTTATAGGCTTTTTGCCACATCAGTGTCTGTGAGTCTGTCTGCAGCATTCTTTTTAAATGACTCTATCGTGTGGATGAATTGGAGTTGATTTATGTAGCCCCCTCTTGATGGACATTACATCACTTCTCATTTTCTCTTGTTCTAAACTTGTGTTGTTCAAGATGCTAGCCACCAGCCACTTGCGGCAGTTTAACTTAATTCAAATTCAATGATGTGTAAAAATCAGTTCCTCAGTCACATTAGCCATATTTCATGTGCTCAGTAGCTCTGTGTGAGTAGCACAGATGGAGAGCTTTCCCATCATTATGTAGAAATGTATTAGACAGTGCTATTCTAATCTGCTGGTTTTCAGACTTCTTTCTGAGTGCATGTTCCTTTCTTTTATTCATCCATTCTTCATCCCTTCAATAAATAATTATTAAGTGCCTCCTATGTGCCAGGCATTGTGCTAGGTACTTCGACATGCCATGCATAAAACACTTGCCCTCATAATGCTTAATATTGTATCAGTGAAAGGTTTTAACTGCTTCCAATAATGTATTTTTGGTTTAGTCTCTAAGTCATGTCCAACTCTTGCGACCCCATGGACTGTAGCCTGCCAGGTTCCTCTGCCCATGGGATTCTCCAGGCAAGAATACTGGAGTGGGTTGCCATTCCTTTCTCCAGGGGATCTTTCTGACCCAGGCGTCTCCTGCATTGCAGGTAGATTCTTTACTGTCTGAGGCACCAGGGAAACCCTATATGTATTCTATATCATGCTGTTATATTTTAAAACATGTTCAAATAGGAATGAAAACAAGATAAAAATGTACAAAATTCCACTGTAAAATTTTTTTTATTGGGATATAGTTGATTTATGGGCTTCCCTGGTGGCTTAGTAGTAAAGAATCTGCCTATCAAGCAGGAGGCAAAGGTTTGATCCCTGGGTGGAGAAGATCCCCTGGAGAAGGAAATGGTAACCCACTCCAGTATTCTTGCCTGGGAAATCCCATGGACAGAGGAGCCTGGCAGGTTACAGTCCATGAGGTCACAAAGAATTGGACATGACTGAATGACTAAACAGCAGCAGCGGTTGATTTAAATGTTGTGTTGCTTTCAGGGGTACAGAAAGTGAATCTGTTATAAATATATATATATCCACTTGTTTTTGGATTCTTTTCCCATGTAGGCCTATACAGAGTACTGAGGAGAGTTCCCTCTGCCACACCGTGGTCCTTATTAGTTATCTCTTTTTAAAATGTACGTAATTTCTGAAGTCGTCTTTCTGTGCCCCACCATGGGAGCTGCTGTTCTAATGGTGCTCTTGGACTAGGCGGTTTTCTCTAAAGGCTCTTCCAGTACTGAAACTGAACTATTGCCACATTTTAAGTAGGTCTTTGATTTTGATATTTGTAGGCTTTTCCTTATACTATTTGCATTTGTTCTTATACATTTATTTAGCAAGAATTTATTAAGTTCATACTATATGCTAGGTAGGTACCAGGAGATTGAACAGGTCAGGGTTCCTGCCCTCACATGAGACAGGCTTGCACATCAGTTATATCTGATACCAGGTATTATGGAAATGCAGCCAAGGGACATATAAAAAGGGAGATGGCTTGGCAGAACAGAGGATATGTTCTGTTTTGTTACGTACTCAGTTGCTCAGTTGTGTCCTACTCTTTACAGCCCCCTGGACTGTAGCCCGCCAGGCTCCTCTGCCCGTGGAATACTGGCGTGGGTTGCCAGGCCCTACTCCAGGGGTTCTTTCCCATCCAGGTACCAAACATGTGTCTCTTGCATCTCCTGCATTGGCAGGTGGGTTCATGGCTTGGCAGAACAGAGGATAGTTCTCATGAACATGATTCATTTGTGGATTGCACTCTGTTATGGGACTTAATGGAATCATAGATCTTTCCAACAGGTAGTTTTTTTCTTCCTGGTATTTTCTTTTCTCTTGGAAAATATAAAATCATAAGCCATTGATTTAAGAATATGTCATTCATTAAATATCTTATGTTAAACCGTTACCTTTCAGTTTTTAAACTTAGATCTTTGGGTTGGAGAGGCTTTACATAGGACAGAAGCTAAGTACAAAAAATTAGGTAGCTCCTGTTGTTTGAGGGAGGGAAGCATAATCACCCCCCAGAGGTGTGTGTTTATTCATACTTTCATTTAACAAATATTTAAGAAAATACCTCCTATGTAGAAAAAACATTTAATTCCAAAATAATTTCTCAAGAGGCTTTTAGTTAGGGAATTCTGAAGAATATAAAGGATAATAAATACTATTCACCGAAAATTTAGAAATGAAAAAACTGATCATGTATTTTTTGTTTGCTTTCTTTTAGGGCAAGTTAAAGTGTTCAGAGCTCTTTATACGTTTGAACCCAGAACCGTAAGTATATCGGTCCCAATACTGACATAAAGGGACTTCCCTGGCAATCCAGTGGTTAAGACTGTTTTCACTGCAGGGGACACAAGTTTGATCCCTGGTCAGGGAATCCTGCATGCCACAGGGTATGACCAAAAAAAAAAAAGATACAAAAACCGAAGGTGATTTCATTTAGATACTTCCTTTTGTCCTAAATGGCCATGACCTGCTTCAACCCTTCAGTTGACTATGGACAGAGTCCCATGTGGTTCAGCCCCATTCCAAGTCCTCCTGTCCTCTGCTCCTTCCTCTTGATGAATCATTCCAGTCTAGATTTGGTGCGCAGTAGAACTCACCTCCATGCTAGTTAAGTCATGCTCAAAATTCTCCAAGCCAGGCTTCAGCAATATGTGAACCGTGAACTTCCAGATGTTCAAGCAGGTTTCAGAAAAGGCAGAGTTACCAGAGATCAAATTGCCAACATCCTCTGGATCATGGAGAAAGCAAGAGAGTTCCAGAAAAACATCTATTTCTGCTTCATTGACTATGCCAAAGCCTTTGACTGTGTGGATCACAATAAACTGTGGAAAATTCTGAAAGAGATGGGAATCCCAGACCACCTGACCTGCCTCTTGAGAAACCTGTATGCAGGTCAGGAAGCAACAGTTAGAACTGGACATGGAACAACAGACTGCTTCCAAATAGGAAAAGGAGTACGTCAAGGTTGTATATTGTCACCCTGCTTATTTAACTTATATGCAGAGTACATCGTGAGGAACGCTGGGCGTGAAGAAGCACAAGCTGGAATCAAGATTGCTGGGAGAAATATCAATAACCTCAGATATGCAGATGACACTACCCTTATGGCAGAAAGTGAAGAGGAACTAGGAAGCCTCTTGATGAAAGTGAAAGAGGAGAGTGAAAAGTTTGGCTTGAAGCTCAACATTCAGAAAACGAAGATCATGGCATCTGGTCCCATCACTTCATGGGAAATAGATGGGGAAACAATGGAAACAGTGTCAGACTTTATTTTTTTGGGCTCCAAAATCACTGCGGATGCTGATTGCAGCCATGAAATTAAAAGACGCTTGCTCCTTGGAAGGAAAGTTATGACCAACCTAGATAGCATATTAAAAAGCAGAGACATTACTTTGCCAACCAAGGTCCGTCTAGTCAAGGCTATGGTTTTTCCCGTGGTCATGTATGGATGTGAGAGTTGGACTGTGAAGAAAGCTGATCGCCGAAGAATCGATGCTTTTGAACTGTGGTGTTGGAGAAGACTCTTGAGAGTCCCTTGTACTGCAAGGATATCCAACCAGTCCATTCTAAAGGAGATCAATCCTGGGTGTTCATTGGAAGGACTGATGAAACTGCAATACTTTGGCCACTTCATGTGACGAGTTGACTCACTGGAAAAGACTCTGATGCTGGAAGGGATTGGGGGCAGGAGGAGAAGGGGACGACAGAGAATGAGATGGCTGGATGGCATCACCGACTCGATGGACATGAGTTTGAGTGAACTCCGGGAGTTGGTGATGGACAGGGAGGCCTGGCGTGCTGTGATTCATGGGGTTGCAAAGAGTCGGACACGACTGAGTGACCGAACTGAACTGAGAACTCACCTCTGACCTTGTTCTAGACTTATGGCTGTGCACCTCTTTAAACTCTGATTACACCCTTCCTCTTCCATTAAGACTTTCTGATCATGCCCCAGTGGAGTGGGATGTCTCTCCCTGCTCTGAATTTTACACTTGGCTTGAAATTCTGCTCACCAGCACAATGTCTAGGGTGGAGAACACAGGGATTTCAAGCTGCCAGTAGCTTTAGGACCCACTCTGCCTCTTTTAACAGCTGTGTGACCTGTTAAATTCAGAAATTACCTAACTTTTGTGCTTCAGTGTACTTTCCTGTAAAGTGAAAGTAATAATAATAATTTCATAGGATTTTAGTGAGAATTAAGTGATATTATTGTGTAAAACTGCTATTACTATTAAGGAGTCATTGTTACTATTAGAAAGAGTAGTGATTTCTATATTCATAGACTCTTGTTCAGTCACTAAAACATGTCCAACTCTTTGTGACCCCATGGACTGCAGCACGCCAGGCTTCTCTGTCTTTCAAAGCCTGGAGTTTGCTCAAACTCATATCCATTGAGTCGGTGATGCCATTCAGCCATCTCATTCTCTGTCTCCCCTTTCTTCTCTTGCCCTCAATCTTTACCAGCATCAGGGTCTTTTCCAGTGAGTCAGCTCTTAACATCAGATGGCCAGAGTATTGGAGCTTCAGCTTCAGCATCAGTCCTTCTAATGAATATTCAGGGTTGATTTCCTTTAGGATGGACTGGTTTGATTTCCTTTCTGTCCAGGAAACACTCAGGAGTCTTCTTCAGCACCACAGTTTGAAAAAAGCATCAGTTCTTTGGCACTTAGCCTTCTTTATGGTCCAGCTCTCCAGCTGTCTTAACACATATTTTTGATTGGTTGATACATTGATTACTTTAATTCAGCTCCAGTTCTACTCCAAGGTAGAATCTCTACTGCTTTTTAAAAGTCTTAGTTATTATCAAATGCACAGGAGAAAATAGACATTTAATTCATTGCATGCTAAGTTGTGTCCAACTCTATGCAACTCCATAGCCTGCCAGGTTCCTCTGTCCATGGGGATTCTCCAGGCAAGAATACTAGAATGGGTTGCCCTCCTCCAGGGAATCTTCCCAACCCAGGGATCGAACTTGCATCTTTTACATCTTCTACATTGGCAAGTGGGTTCTTTACCACTAGTGCCATATGGGAAGACCATTTAATTCATTAGGGTCTTTGTTTTTGGCCATACCACACAGCCTGCTGAACTTCCCCAACCAGGGATTGAACATGTGCCCCTACATTGGAAGTGTGGCGTCTTAGCCACTGGATCACCAAGGAAGTCCCTAACTCATTAAGTTCTTTAAATATTCCCCATTTAAAATGCTATTTTTAATATCCATGGTCCCAAGGATCCTGGACTATAGAGCAGTGCTGCTAATTCATTCTGTATGTACTAGATGGTGATTAATGACTACCCCATGCCCTGCTGGCCCCACACTCTGCTCCTCTCCATCTCCCCTCAATCCAGATGTTAATGGGGAGGCATCTGGCTGAGCAAGTAGCCCCTAGTTCTTAGGGGCTGGCTGATTAAGTGCCCATGCTTTACCAGTTGTTCAATATTTTGAACATCATCCCAGAATTAGGTTAGTCTTACATTCATTTTCTGAATGAGAGTTTCTGTTGGACAAACTCAGGTTGGTCTCTCTCCCCTGAGACCAAGTAGCTATCTTCTCTAGTGGGATCAGTGTATGCCCAGTACATCCTAAACTCACCTGAAAGTCACTGAGACAAAGCAAGTTGGAAGGGCTGAGCTGTGAGACCATTGCTGACATGTGCAGCACCCCAGGAAGACCTGGGTCCAGTTTTTTGCCATTGTGCTCCTCTCAGGAGTAGGCACAGCAATGCCCAACTTTCCTGGTGAACCAGGAACAAGTAGGACACTGGAAGCTTGTTGCTCCCTGTTCTTCTGGCCAATCTATTTCTTCTCTGTCTTGCTCGAAGGTAAGGTAGTCCTGTCACTATCCCAGCCTTGTTTGGTTCTCATTTCTTGCCCAACCCTCAGTCTAATAAACCACCATATAGAGGTCCTGCAAGACTGGATAGACCAGTGTAAAGTTGCACTGATGCAGAGAGAGCAGCATTTCCTGTGTGCTGGATTTATGTTGACTTCTGCAAGGAAACCAGTAGCACCCACCTCTATCATACAGTGCTTGCTGAGCTCCTCTAGGTTTACAGCACTATCTGTAGTGGAAGGAGCCCTAGAGTGGGATTCCAAAAGCTAAAGTAGGAGCCCAGCCCTACCACTCACAAACTGTGTGATTTGTGGCAAGTTCTTGAACCTCTCTGAGCCTGGTTGTGAGATGGAGATTATACCCATGACCCAGCCCTGCCTTAATGGATTGTTGTAAGGATCAAATGAGATTAAGTATGCTTTGCAAGTATAAGGTACTGCTGTTGGTTTTGCTGTATTGCATTATGTTGGGGTAGGGTAGGGAGAAACAGCAGATAATTTCCACAGCCATTGCCTTTTATCCTGGTCATGACACCATGGCAACCAGTAATGGCTATGCAAGACTCAGGTATGACAGAAAGCAGAGGTGGCAATGAAGGACAGGGACTCCAGAATCTGCCTGTCATGATTCAAGTTCAGTGTCTACTCTGTACCTGCTGTATGGCCGTGGACAAGCTTCTCAGTTCTAATGTGATGATAAGAATAGCACTGACTTCACAATGTTACTGGTTAGATTATAAGTGTCCAGATCAGTGCCTGGCACATGGTAGTACTATAAAGTGCTAAACTAAAGCATCTGTAGTGAATTTGATTTTTTTTCTTTTATTAATTCCCAGGATTCCGGATTGACAAAAGTGAAAAGTATCAAAAGGATGTCACAGTCTTTCCAAAAATTTTCATAAAATATATATTTACATAAACCAAGAAAATTAATGCCTTGAGAATTATATGTTACCAAGAATATATGGAACAGGAACAAGGATATACATTACCAAGTTTGTACTCCTCCCCATAACATCCCAGTGGCCGACAAGTAACTTGTTCTAATACCTTGTGGTTTTTCAAGGAGAGAGGAAAAAAAGAATATGGTTAAAAACCAAAGAACAAACTAGAAATAGAGAAGTGCTTACTTGATTGTGTCACTCTTTTTCCATCATATTCCGTGAATATGATGCCAGGAATTTAAAAGTAGATCCTTATTGAACAGTTTACATTAAGTGTCCCACAAGTGGTTTCTTAATAGAAAAATATGAATATTGGAGATAAAAATCTAACTTTTAAAACCATGAAATTGCCTTGTTGTCTATACTGCCAGCAGTCTGAAGAAGTTGGTGGAGCACCTCCTCAGCTCAGTTAGGAAAAACAACTCCTAGTTTCTTTGCAAGAAGATATTTTACTCTTACTAAAGAGTAGCATCGTGTGCTGGGAGCTATTGATTAAAAAGAAAGTAAACCATCCATTCTCTTTTCTCTGGATGAAAAATAGCAAGACTTTTTTTACCTGACTGAAATCGACTGCCTGTTGTTGCTGCCTTAGTTGAAAAACAAGTCTGATCTAATACATGGCTGAGGCAGACACAGCTACTGAACAGCATTCATTAATTTAAAATCTGAAATAGCGCTGAGAAGTTTTGAAATGACTGTACTTGGTGACATTTTTCAAATCATGCATTTTACCAAACCATGAATGATAATAATTGAGACCATATAATGTAAAATATTGAAGTAAAATTCACATAAAATTAACCACTTTAAAATAAACAATTCAGTGACATTAGTACAGTCACAGTGTTGGGGAGCTGTCACCTCTGTCTAGTTCCAAAATATTTTTGTTACCCCCAAGGAAAACCCTGTACCCATTAAATGCTTACCTCCCATTCTTCCAGGCTTTATCCCTTTTTATGATGAAGACTAATTAAGGGACTCGTGTGTGTGTGTGTGTGTGTGTGTGTGTGTGTGTGACTGTGTGTTCTTTGTTTCTTTCTAAGTCATTTGTTTGGTTCTTTCTTAAAATGTACCTTTTGTTTCAAGGGTGAATGATCTTATTAAGTGCGGAAATTTAGGAAACTTGACCTTTGTGATTTTAGAAAGTCAGAACTGTTGGTAGAGATGACTCTGTCACTCAAGCGTAAGCACTGATTGAGGAGGATTCATTATTAGACATAAGTGGGCAAGGTTAACTTCTATTCAAGACATTGAAGTCTTTCACAACTCTTAGAAACTCAGAGTTACTCCAAAAAAATGCGAAGTTTTCACATATACCCTGATTTCTTCACTTCCTTACATTCTGCTTTTTGCTCCCCTCCCATTCTTTACTGTCATCTAAAGGAGAGTCTATTCATACTGTCAGCGAAGGCCAACCTTACTGTTGTAGGGGTGGCCGCTGTGTCCTGCTGGGGATGCTGTGGTGGAAAGTGAATTCCCTTTCTGGCCTCTGACAAGTAAGCCAGTTTGCAGCAGGGAATTCATGAAGTAAATAGCTGGTTTCTCTAATTACTTATTATTACCGTCACACGTTGGTTGTAATATTGATCATAGATCGTCAGAGCATTTTAGAGAAAGATTAGAGAAAATCTTAGAAGGCTTTACTCTTTTTCTTCTAATGCCTATTTGCAGTAATTTTAAAATGTATGTCATTGATCTACATAGATTCAACTGATTTTGCATAGATATACTGTGTGTAAGTCTAGTCTCTGCAGATCGAAGTGTAAATCAACAAATGTTTCACGAAGTGCTTTCTAGAGGAACTCAGACATTTTTTGGTTTCCTTAATCGTTTACTGTGTTTTATATATGAATGCATATTGCATCTAAATATTTATGAATTGTGGTTGCTTAAAGCATGATATACTATTCATTTATATTCAGGGAAAATAAAATAATAATAGAGATTATCTCTGATACTAAATAAACTACTGGTGCAGAGTCACATTTACTACCCAAGTCTGCAGCTAAGAAAGGAGATAAAAGGAAAATGAAAGAGTGAAATAAAATTTGTTTCACTAGCATAATTGTTATTTGTATGGAATAGTAACCACAATCAGAAATATCAAAGCCTTTTAAAAATATTTTTCACACCAAAATGATGAAAGTAGTACATGCTCATGATAAAATTTTATGCATAATTTTGATCTTGTGTGAAATTTTGTGCCCTACATTTTTCACTCAATATGGTAATGTAAAAATTTCCCAATATATGAAACTTGCTTTCAATAGATATATATGTGTGTATAATTTTTTTTTTTTTTTTTTGGTTGTGTGTTTTGCAGTTCCCTGAGTAGGGATTGAAACCTGGGCCATGGCAGTGAAAGCACTGAGTCCTAACCACTGGACGACCAGGGAACTCCCTAGACATCATTTAATTTAATAAAGTTATGCTGATAAATGTTATCTACTGATGGGAAAAAGAAGATGTTTAATCAAAGTGCCTGGCTTTATTCAAAGAGTTTGGTTGGTCCAAAAGCACATATTGTCCATGTAATCAATTAACCCCTTAGAACTGGTCCAGACTGAGTTTCTGCTTCATATCTTTCAGCTCTTTAGCCTTATTAATGGTTGAATTATGTGTTAACTGTTTTCATATATGAGATGTTCATTCTTTCCGAGCATGAAGAGATAAGGTAATGGTTTTCTCAAAATAAGTAGATAGTGATGTTGATATGAAAATGTTTAGATTTGAAGCCTAATCCTTTAGGAGAGAGCCAAACTTCTAGCTATTTTTCATGATTTTAATTCTAGACATTGATCCTTTTATGAAAATATATATATCACCTTTTGAAGTTTTTACAATAAGGAACTTTTATTAAGAATCCTGTTTTGGCATAAAAGTGCCTTTCTTTTATTGTGGAGGAAAATAATATGTGTGTGTATGTGTGTGTGAAGTTGGGAATTCTTATTTGTTATATTAATTCTTTGAAGCTTCTCATGGGAAGATTCATCTTATACCTATGTTAGTTTGTCAATAATGTTTTGTTATATGGTTTATGTGCAGATTTAAGTATGTAAAATCTATGCTGTCTATAAGGATATTTTAGGATTTGGAATTCGTGTAATTATTTTCATGATTGTGTTCTAATTCATGAAAAAAATAGCATGGAGTAAAGCTTAAAATTTTTTTTTTCTTTAGCCAGATGAATTGTACTTTGAAGAAGGTGATATTATCTACATTACTGACATGGTAAGCCCAGTTAATATTTTTTCATACCATGCATGAACTAAAGATATATAAGACTATTTCTCAGTACATTATTTACATGTACAGCTTTATAGAAATACGTACACCCAAGTCAGTTCACTTAACACAATTTGTGATAGCATAAGACTGGAAGTAACCTTTATATCCATCAGTAGGAAAATAGTTGAATGAACTTTGCAGTATATACAAAGAAAGTATTATTCAGCCATAAAAAGGAGTGAGGAATATCTCTATATAATATTATGGGGTAATTTAAGTGAAAAACAGCAAGGTGAAAAAATTGTGGATAGTGTGCCTTTTCTTATCTAAGAAAGGATGAGAGGATATACGTATACTTATTTTCCTCAATTTAAAATAAAAAGTCAGAGGAAGAGTTATACATTTTTAAAAGATAGTTTCCTCTCTGAAAGGAAAGGGAAATAGAATAGAGGAAATATACAGACGGAATAGAGACTTTTAAAAAAATTACACCTTGTTTTGGAGAGCATACTTTGGAATCATGTGAAACTTTTGTGTAGTTATCAAATCAAATGATAAAAAGCAGTACCTGAAAATGAAAGCAGAATTAGTCAATGTATCCCAGAGAGGCGCAGCACACAGAAAGGGGCTGCTCCAAGTGACCATCTCTAGTCAAATAGTATAAGGAACAGAAAGAACTGCCATCCCCACCTTAGAGACTGTTTTTAATCATGGTGTTGTTGGAGAAATGTTGGTATTGTTATTCTGTGATTGCTGTATGAGTGTTGCAGTTTAGAGCAAATGGGTCATGAGGTCAATGATGTAGAAAACTGGGAGTTTCAGTCCGCAAGAAAGGATATACAGATAGATACAAGATCAATGAAGTTAAGTAGCTCTACATTTGAATTGAAAGTGTGTTGTTTTTTACCTAAAAGGAAACAAAAATATTTCTTAATCAGTCCTTTGAATAGGCCAAAAAAAAAAAAAAAAGACCATCCCGATAATAATATATTTCCCATTAAAAGGAAAAAAGTTCTTTTGAAAAATGTCTGGTACTAGGTTGAGAGCAGCAGAGGTACAGGATGAGCCCAGGACATCTTCCTATTAGAAAGCAAGGAAGCCACCAAAGACTATGATGGTCACACTGGAAAAACACTAGAACTAAATAGAAGAGGCTGCCACTAGTCAAAGATAGGACAATTTGAGCAATTAGGGCAACAATCCCAAGGATTGAAATACATCTACTCTATTTAAATTCATGAGCTCCTAATGGTACTTAAAAACAAAACTAAATATCATTGGTCAACCTGAGAGAATTCTAGGGAACCAACTTTTTATTCTGGCAGCTGTTAAGGAGAAGAATCAGTATTTGTTCTGCCTTTTCTTTATGAACTTTATCTCTGGGTCACGTGAGAGTTGATGAGGAAAAGTTTGTCTTTAAAGTAATATACTAGTTATTTAAGGGCTTCCCTGGTGGCTCAGAAGTAAAAAATCCACCTGCAGTGCAGGAGACACGGGTTCAATCCCTGGGTTGGGAAGATCCCCTGGAGGAGGAAATGGCAACCCATTTCAGTGCATGCCTGGAGAATCTCATGAACAGGAGAGCCTGCCGGGCTACAGTCCACGGGTTTGTGAAGAATCAGACACAACTTAGCCACTGAGCATGCAAGTGCATGCTCTTTAAATGATGTTATTATTCCGTTATTTAAATG
This sequence comes from Moschus berezovskii, assembly GCF_049115385.1. Classification (NCBI taxonomy): domain Eukaryota; kingdom Metazoa; phylum Chordata; class Mammalia; order Artiodactyla; family Moschidae; genus Moschus; species Moschus berezovskii. Next base: position 58,424,815 of record NC_142466.1, read on the forward strand.
AAGAAGGAATGATAGAATTAGAATGTCACCGTTTGCAACCCTTATGAAATAGTGGACACAGATGCTCCTCAGTGGTTACTAACGCTACAAATAGAGAGACCCCCAGGCATTGAGTGTCTCCTGATGGAAGAATCAATGCTACAGATGAAATAATATTGCTGAAGCTGAATCTGAATCTAATTAAGCCTTTAGAACTAATGACCAATTTATAAACAATACAGGGTGCAAAGGAACACATTTTTTTTTATGACAAGGGACGCAACATGCAAAATCCAGACTATTTGAAACTCTTTGGAACAGATTGTTTTCTTCAACAAGTATATTGTGAAGGAGTGAAAGAAAAATAAGTGAAGGGGGAAAATATAGACTAAAAGAGACTTAAGAGGCAAATCATCCAGTCATATTGTGTGGCCTTTATTATGAGACATATCAGAAATTTTGAATACTGTACATATTTGATGATATTAAGGAATTGTTGAAAAAATCTCTAAGCTGTGATAATGGTATTATCATTATGTCTTTAAGAAAGTCCTTATCTTTCAGAGACTGATATTGAAATATTTACAAATAAAGAATATGATGTCTAGAATTTATTTCAGAATAATCTGAAGGGGAGGGGAGTTGTAAGTGAGGTAATACACAAAACTGTTGGCTATGAGTAAATAATTCATTCAGTTAAGAAATGGGTATGTGTAGGTTCCTTATATGATTCCTTCTGCTTTGGTACAGGTTTGTGTTTTTTTAATGATTAAAAAGTTACCAAAAAAAAACCCAAAAGTAAAATAAGGAGATCTTAAAAAATCAAATATATGTATATCTTGAGACTAAGAAATTAGACTTTGGGCAAAAAAAACCTATAGATAGTCTAAACTAAACATAATTGTTTCACTTCTCTTTCATATTATCTCTGTGTGATTTGTTTGAACATTGGAACTCTTTGATGAAGTGTATTTGATTTGTTGCAGGCAGATGTGTGTATATTTGTAATTGAATGATAAAGGGAGTGGGGGTCGCGGAGAGTCGGACACGACTGAGTGACTGAACTGAACAGAACTGAACCATAAGTAGGGAAACCGGAAGCTTGATCAGTGTGACCAGGGCTGATGGAGTTACTGTTCAAAGCAGTAACTCCTTATTTGAATTGGAAACCTGTATTTTATCTAAAATAAGACAAAAATATCTCTTGCTCTAGCCTTTGAAAAGGCTAAAATGACTCTAGCATGAGCCACTTGGTTTTAATAATGATTGAATGTAAACTGGATTTGGTGCCACTTAATTTAACTCTTCTTTCACCAGAGTGATACCAATTGGTGGAAAGGTACCTCCAAAGGCAGGACTGGACTGATCCCAAGCAACTATGGTAAGATGGCTGCAGTGGCTTTACTTGGGCTGTATTTTGTGCATTCTCGATTATCTGGTTCCTGAGGCCTTTTCTGCTTTCTCCTATGGCTGAGAAATTGATGGGGTCGTTGCTAGTCTGGGACATTTTCTACTCTGAGCCTTCTCTTAATAGAGTGGTCACGGACCCTGGAGGTACTTGAACTTGACTCTTTGGCTTAAGAAAATGCCCATTGTAATACTCTTGAAAGAGCTTAAGGTTTCCAGGGAAATGCGTTTGGCTTTACTTTATTCGAGGTTAGAACATTTTTCTTATTCTTTGCTTTCTCTTTTGTTTTTTAGACTAGCCCTTTCTTTAGTAAGTTACTTTGCCTTGTTATGTTAATTAATGTCTGGGGCAGTGATGTTCATTAAATGAATAATAGCGCAGTGAGAGATGGGCCCTGCCATGAAGCCACTTCTAGTTGCTAGGGGGACAAAGTAGACTTTCACAGAAATCTGCAGTCCCAGAGGACTGCAGGGTCCCAGTTTTTAATTCTTCTTCTTCTACTCCTAACAATGAGGGACCTTACTTAAGGGACGTGGGACCATTTCTCCATCTGTTTCGTGAGAAGTTTGATTCAAATCACTTCTAAAGTTCCTTTGGACATTTTAATTAGATACATCCTCGGAGCAATGGTGCTTGCATCAGGCACTAGTTTCAAACACTGTAAGGTGACTTACAAAATTTCTAGGAAACACTTCACAGTTCCTAGGGGAGGGGAGGGGAGAGGAGGAGAGGGGGAGGTTGCAGAGGAGAGGAGGGCAGGGAGGGTTAGGGTTAGGGCAGGGAGGCGGCAGAGGAAAGGAGTGGCGGGGGGAGGAGAGGGAAGGGGGAAGGGAAATGAGTGAGGCTAAGACCCTTCACACAGGGGCCTCACTTACCTGGTCTAAGGGCCATACCATTCTGGATTTTAAAAGGCTTTAAACATTTCTACACTTCTCTTTGAAATCCCAAATAAACAACTTCGGTGCACTCCCTTCCCAGCTGCTCAGAGACACCGAGGGTGCAATATGTTCCTCAGTTGCTAGATACCTGGTAGCCAAGGGGGTGTCCAGTTACAGCCCTCTGTGGTGGGAGGGAAGGGTGCATCTGAAGTCTCATTTAAGCAGCACTCTTCATGTGGTCACTCCTGCTGATTCTGGGACAGCAGTGAACACACCTTTCTTAGAGGCAGGTAGGCGGTATGATTGCCCTTTCTGAATACAGAAAGCAAAATATTTCTCCTTTACCCCACCCCTCTTATGCATGCATACAAGGGAAACAATTATTTTCAGCCATCTTCAAAGCAGGGTGTTTTTAAAGAATGTAAAAATGAACCTTGAATGCTTTGTTTTGCAGTTTGCTGACTAAATTTCTTGTTGAAATATTTGAGCGAGCTAGTATGCAGGCCTTGGATCTGTGTATTTTTATTTATTGTTGTTCAGTTGTCCAGTAGTGTCCAACTCTTTGCGACCCCATGAACTGCAGCCCACCAGGCCTCCCTGTCCCTCACCATCTCCCGGAGTTTGCCCAAGTTCGTTTCGGTTGTTTCTATTTATACTTCCAATTAATTGCTGCACTTGTTTCTGTTTATACTCCCAGTTAATTGTCGTGTTATTGTCTTAACTTGGTTTTTTTTGATACATTCAGCTTCTTTCAAAGCACAAAACATCACTTTGATTTTCTGCCATTTAAAAAATCCACAGTAAGTCAGGGTAGCTGTATGGTGAAAGGTCCTGGCATTTCTGAAGCTTGGGTACTGAGCTGGTTTCATGGAATCCTTTGGGTAGCCTTCTCAGTATCGATTTGCACTTTTTCTTTTCAATCTAGTGGCCGAGCAGGCAGAATCTATTGACAACCCATTGCATGAAGCTGCAAAAAGAGGTAGGTATGATTCTTTTCGATTGAGATAAACAGTACAGTAAAACACACAGATAATAATTATATAGTTTGATGACTTTTGACAAATGTATATACCCGTGTAACTAACACCCAGGTCAAGATCTGAAACATTTGCATTATCCCAGAAAGTTCCTTTCCCAGTTAAATCCTTGCCTCCCACAAAGGCAGGCTCCATTCTGCCTTCTTTCACTCTATAGAAATGTGTGATTTTAATTTTTAAAATGTCAGCAAATACTTTTGAGCCCCTTACCTGCCCTGTGCTTAGTGGCAAGTGGAAAGGCATGGTCTGTGACTTTCAGAGCTTAGACTCTGGCAGGGGGAGATGTGTGTAGCACATCTTTACAAGACACTGTGATAAGGACAGTGGTTGAAGTGTGGGTCAGTTAAACAGGTTATAGAGGCCAGAGTGACTAACTGGCCTCATTCTGGGCAAAGGGTTGGGGCTTCTCAGGGGTCCCGGCTCTGGGAGAGTGTTGGTGTAGGGCTGGTATGTATGGGAGGATGGACTTGGGGAGGAAGGGAGCACCAGAGATGGGATTTGTATTGGGCTGGCCAAAAAGTGTTTGGATTTTTTCTGTAAGATGTTATAGAGTACATGGCACTTGATTCTGTTGATCAGTGGTTCTCCACTGAAGGGTAATTCGTCCTTCCAGACTTTGGGGCAGTTGGCAATATCTGGAGGGATGCTGGAACCTTTTGGGTACAGGCTGGGGGTGTCACTTAGCACCCTGCAGTGCACGGTACTGCTCCTTTAACAGAGAATCCTCCAGTGCCAAATGTCAGTTGGGCCACTGTTGAGAACCCTGCCCTAGATAATGGGGAGTTTTTGTCAGGCTACAGCAAGCTCCCATTTAATTTTAGATTTTCTTGAAATCTAGATATATAAAAAGAAATTATTGATTTAGGATTATGCATAAATAGAACTACTAGATTGACATTTAAAAATTTATAGATTTAAAAATTTTTTTTTAAGAAATTAGATATTTAGGGCATTTAGCCAGAGGATTTTAAATTAATAGCTATACTTTAACATAAAGAACAGCACTTTGAGTTATTTAGTTTTTATGTCCTTGTAGGAACTGAAAGTGTGTTTTAAATATGAATATGAGTAGTGTCTGCTTGTTCTTAGGTTTGTTTCTTTTTTCCCCCTCAGAGTTTTAGGAGTTTCACAAAGGAAAAACAGTTTTTTCCACAGTGTAAAAATACCTTAAGTAGACCCATTTTAGCAATTGTTCCCATTAACCTACCATTAAAAATTGATGTTAATGCTTTCCATTAATAAACTGGAAGTCAAGATGTACCATAGAGAATGCATTACAAGGGCAGGTTTTAATTTCAGAGTTGCTGACTAATCCTTTGCAAATACAAATTTATGCAGGATGAAATTGATTTAAAAACAGAACAAAAAAAATGAAAATATTTTTCAGGCAACTTGAGCTGGTTGAGAGAGTGTTTGGATAACCGAGTGGGTGTTAACGGTTTGGACAAAGCTGGAAGCACTGCCCTCTACTGGGCTTGTCACGGGGGTCACAAAGGTATTACATTTTGTTTATTCCCATAAATGTCTTTGCCACTGAAAATGTGCTTCATCTAGGGGAGCCAGAGTTACAGAAATGAAAAAGAAAAATTGGTTATTCTTTTTAAATTCTTCAGAGCATCAGCCTTTTAAAAGCCCAGTTCCTGAAAGTTCTGTAAAACTGTAGGTGGAACGTGACTGGTCAGCCTCACTGTGGGCACCTTTTCACTGAAAAGAGTGGAAGCTTCCTTTCCTCTCTCAGGCTTGGAAGAGCAACAGGAAAACAACAGTAATATAAAAACAAACCCCACTGTCTGACCTCACTGAAACAAGGGCCACAACTCTAGCTTAGAAGCTTTTATGATTTACATTCTAAGTTTAAGATTTAGGAGAAAGACAGCATTTGCTTGAGTCGGTGATTCAGTTGATAACTTTGTCTCTTAGAATCAATGACAGATGGAATTTCTAGATGTATTTCAGCTTGGCTGAGAATCTACCGCAACCTACTCTCTTGCTCCCTCTCTCTGCAACACACAAAAAATAATCCTAATAGTAATGGGAAACAAAGAATCCAAAAAGCTAAATAGTATGGCCAAAGGAAAATTTAAGCACACATTAGTGATATGAGTGTTAAGTACCCCAGCAAATGTAAAAATATTCCTATCACACATATCATGTGAAAATGCAAAAGCCAAAATATTTGAAAAAAATTTTCCCTAAATCTATTTTTTAGAGTCTTAAGTCTTCTATTTACATAAATGTTGAAAATTTTTTTATAAGGAGTTTTTTTGAAGATTCTTCTAAAAAGAATCCTTTTAAAATTATTATGCAGAGTCTTATCAGGCTTTTATTCCCATTCTTTAAAAAAAGATTGTTTCTATTTGAATTTCAGATATAGTGGAAATGCTGTTTACTCAACCAAACATTGAACTGAACCAACAGGTGAGTTTGCTTACACGGAAATCATTTAACCCGCCTGCCTTGCTCTCATAGTACAGCTTATAGGTGTGTAAAATCCTGTCTTGAGGTCTTGGAACTCAATTTTCCCCATTTATTATCTTTCATAAAACTTTTAATCTAGATACATCAAGCACATAGTTAAAAATTATTTTTGCATTAAAGTGCAAACTGTATAAAGCTCAAAATGCCTGCCACACTCCCCCTAGTATATCACTTTAGCCTTTTAGTGCTTTCCTCTTATCTTCACATTACTGAGAAATATGTTTGTGGAGCTATCTCATAAGTGTTACCATCTTCACCATCTTCACCATCTTCATAAGTGTTTTGGCATCCTATCTGGTAGGTGGAGCGATCCATGCTTGTCAACAGCCTGTCATCTTCCACCACCCAACTTCCACTCTTTCCTCCTTTGGTTCTCCTAATGTATCATAATTTTTGGTTATATTACTATATAATGCCCATGGTATTGTGGCTGTTTCAATATTGTTCGCTGTTTATATAATTTCTTTTGTTTCTGTATTTATAACCTTTTATTTATTACTTTTTTTTTTTTTGTATCTGACAAAGACCTCTAAACTGTTTTGTGCTCTTTTGATGTACTTTTCTAAAATGTTTATGATAGTTGCTTTCTTGTTTTTCTTCCTGGAATCATACTGAAGGCTTCCATCTTCATTCTCTGATTGGAGCCACTTGATCTCTACTACTTTTTGATGTCTTCCTGGGAAACCCTTCACTGCCCTCCTGTGTTGTGTCCTCACTTTTCTGAATCCTGTGTCTTTTGTTAGTTGAAGAACACCTTCAATAGATTCCTGAGAAAGGGGAGCTTGGGCTTGATTATTTGGTTGATAGAATTCTGGCTTGAATTACTCTGTATTTTTGAGTGTGTGTAGTAATAATTCAGCACTCTTTTTTGGCCACCGACTGCCCCACTGTTTTTCCTGCGCACACTTACCAGCTCCACCATGGTGATGACAGAATGTCACAGGTTGCTTCTGTAAAGCAACATTCTTCACATGCTTGGTGGCTTTTTGGATATGCATGCCCTTAGTGGCCTGGGCAGTTTCACGAGTGTTCTGAAAGTGAACATGAAGATTTGAACCTCTTGATTTGCATGATTTCTGGGTTTTTCTGGGTTTTCCAGGTCAGGTGAATAGTGAGGTCACTGCAGGCCGCTTACCAGTAAAGCAATTGTATACATATTTTAAAACATTTCCTGCTCTTCACTATACTGTATCTTTCCCTTTGAGATCTGTTAGTTTTGTTTTGATCTTTCTTCAAATACAGGATACAAATACATAGTGCCTCAAATACATACTGCCTTTGTCCATTCATGTTTGAATGTGATGAGAAGTTCTGTGTGTTTATGGGGCTTACTGACCGGTGGGTTTCTCTGTAGGGTGAAGTGGTGAGGTCCCCACTGTTTTTCTGGCTTATACCCAGATGCCAGTTAAAATAGTCACTTCTTCTCTCTGTTGGGGCTGTTCAGCTCTATCAGAGCAGCATTCTCCAGCCTCCTTCCTGGGGTAGATGCTAGACTATACACATTGGGGCTGTGTATGTGTGTGTGTGTGTGTACACACTGGGGCAGTGGGATGTGTGTATGTACAAACTAGGGCAGTGGGGTGAGGGTATATGGGGTAGGTAAAGGCAGCTGGGAGTGGGGTCTTAGCTAGCCCCCTGCTTTTAATTCTGGCCTCATTACCACTTTCTCTTATGCCTCCAAGTTCCACAAGCTTGGAAACTGTCTGGTTAATTTGAAACTACGGTAATTCTACCATCTGTACTGGGTCATCTGACAGCAAGAAGATAGAAAGGTGATCTGGGGTTTGGGGGTTCTAATTACTCTGTAGAAACACTTTCACCCAGTACTCCTGGTTTCACTCATGCCTCCTTCCTGCTCCCGAGTCTCCAGTGTCTCCAATTCCTCGTTCATGCTGGTTTCTACGGGAACAGATCTGCTCGCTTCCTCCTGGTACCTCCCTCTGTGAGCATCTGCATTTCCACATGTGCTCTGCCAAGTCAGTTGCTCCTCCGCCATCGCATTCCCTCTCCCCATATGACTCACCGCTCATCTCTTGAGTCTCTTTTCCCTCTTTGGAATTTGATATGGTTTTGTCACTTTGTTCTCATTTTAGATTTACTTAGGCTAGAGTAAACTTAAATTTGTGTTTTTTCAGTCCGCACTCTCTTTTTTAAAAATGCTGCTCTCTCTGTTATCACCGTAGAACAAGCTGGGAGACACAGCTTTGCATGCCGCTGCCTGGAAGGGTTATGCAGATATTGTCCAGTTGCTTCTGGCAAAAGGTAAAGTGCTTAGTTTTTCTGGTCTTGGATCACTCTGAAAATCAAGCTCCATCCAATTACACCGTTTAAAAATAGTAGGGAAAATAATGGGCTTCTTATTTTATAACTGGGATTTTGATCTCTGTCTGCGTCACGGAGTTTTTCTGATAAGATAAAATTATTGAGGTGGTTTCTGTTTTTCATTTTAAATCAAATGTTTGGTAAGCTTTAGCATTATATATGTTACTTTTAGTAAGAATTTATTTTTCTGCAGGATTTAATCCTACATTTCTGCAGGATTAAAGGGACCTAGAAGGAAGGTATGTGAATGTGTTTGCATACATGTGTGTGCACACAATCAGAGGAGATCTCTCTAAGAAAGCTGTGTGGGTAAAGTTGCTGAGGCCCGGGTTCTCACAAGCAAGTCTTGATTAGATAAGAAAGGGTGCTGTGGCACGGTGTTCTGCTTTGAGCTGAGCAGGTGCTCAATGTACAGCAAATAAGATGCCTTGATTCCATGTTTTTACACAAGTCAGAAGGAACAGTGAAATAATGGACTCAACCATCTATTCATCTGTTTGCCCCACAAGCTTTCGTTAACCCTTATAGGGGGCCAGGGATATCACCACACACTGCACCCTGATCTAGAAAGCTATAATATAGGATACATGAGTTCCCAGCCTGCATGTCATGTGGATGTACTATCATTAGGGATCCTCGGAGCAATGTTGTGAGATGTAAACTCTAGGAATAAAAGATCAGACACCTTGATGACCTCTGTAGTACCCCTCAAAAGTATGCCAAGAGATGTATTGTCTGCTATGGCAGTCACTAATCACACAAGCTACTGCGCTCCTGAGATGAGGCTAGTCTGAATTGAGATGTGTTAGAAGTGGGAAATGAACATCAGGTTTTGAAAACCTAGTGGGGGAAAAAAAAGTGATGTATCAATAATTTTTATTTCGGTTACATGATAAAGTGATAACATTTTGGATATACTGGGTTAAGTAAAATATATTGTTAAATGAGTTTTACGTGTTGTAAATGCAGCCACTAGAAAAATTTAAATTATATCTATGGCTCACATAATTTTCTTTTGGGCAGCACTGGTTGAAATGGTTTTCTTTTCTGACATCCTGTCTCTGAACATTTCCCATCCTGACAGAAATCATGTATGTGTGTTCTCAAGTGTAAAGTAAGATATGATTAATCACAGAACTCTGAACCTGCAGGATGTTTGACCTGTAGCACAGCGAGAGAATGAGGTTTTCCATATTACCCAGCTGTGGATAGGTCTCAGGCTCTTCACGAGAGATTTTTCACACACAATCACTATATTCCTAATTAAGTGTACTTTCTCTCTCTTTTTCTTTCGGCTTTTTTTCCTGTTTTTTTTTTTTTTCTTTTCTCGGTGATATTTTTGTGCCTTTGAGTTTTAGGACATTTATTTTTTGTTTACCAGAGAGGATGTGGTTGTCGAGAAAATGGCACTCTCAAACACTGTGGCAGAAAGTGTAAATTAGTAAGCCTTCTTGGAAGGCAATCTGACAATAGCTAACAGAATGAAAACATACATATCCTTATATTTCAACACCACTTCTAGAAAAACATCCTTCAGAAATACATAAAAGATGTGTTTTAAGGAGGTTCATGGCAGTATTGTTGTGATAATGAATATTAGAGTCTAAGTGCCCCTCAGAGAGGGGTGGTTAAATAAATCTTGGAACATCCACAAAATGGATTAATTATCAATGTTTGAAATAGATTGAGTTATAAGTATGTGTACTACTAAGGAACAAATAGCATGATATATTGTTAAATTAAAAAAACCAAAACTAGTATGGCAGAGGCCAACACAATATTGTGAAGCAATATTCTCAATTCAAAAAAATATCAAAACTATTGGTTATGAGTGAGGAGAGGGAAGGGGCAATAAAATAGAGCTAGGGGATTAAAAGGCACAAAGTACTGTGTATAATAACTATAAATGGAATATAACCTTTAAAATTTGTGAATCACTATTGTACAACTGAAACATATAGTATTATACATCAACCATACATCAGTTTTTTTAAAAAAGGAAAATACCACTGGCAAAAAAAAAAACCCCACATCAAATTACAGACCAATACCTGCAGTATGATTTTGTGTACGTGTCCACGAGTGTCTGTGAATGCAGTCTTGCGTGTAAGGGAGATGGGAACTGATGCCCACTTGTTGGGAATGGTCACCTATGAGGAAGGTAGAAGATGGGGAAGGAAGGGGTTGCTTGAGAGCTGAAATGAGACATAAACTTTTGTTTAGCATATGTATTTTCCAAATCTTTGACAATGAGAATATATTTATGAATTCTGATGTAATTTGCAATAAAGATAGGGAAAAGTGAGTGGAAGATGGGCTATGAAAACAATGGATTGCCTCTAGATTTCAGGGTTTACTAATTCTGCTAATAATTGAAATTATACTTAAGATAAATATTAATCTCCTCAAGCTCAACTCACATCATCTTTTCTAAAGACCTTCTTGAACAAAAGAGGCAAAGGGTATATTGCAAGGCGCGTTGAGTCTAACTGATCTACTGTTGGAGACAGTAAACTTCTTAGGGAAAATTTCGTGTGCAGTTCTACAGGGACTTGAAAGGCTGTATTTCAGTTGTATATAATTATTACAGGTGCAGCAGTAAGCTCCCTGATTAAAGATGCCAAATATGCTATTGCTGTTTTGTGAAAGTTTTACTGAAAGGGAAGGAAATGGCAACCCACTCCAGTGCTCTTGCCTGGAGAATCCCAGGGATGGGGGAGCCTGGTGCACTGCCGTTTATGGGGTTGCACAGTCGAACACGACTGAAGCAACTTAGCAGCAGCAGCAGCAGGTCCAGATGATTCTGTCGTTAGTTTTGCCAAAAACGATATTTTGATGGAAAGAGGATTGGCTGCTCTGTAACTGACATCATTACTGTTTGTTATATAAGAAAGTTAAGAGAGTAAATCCTAAGAGTTCTCATTACAAGGAAAACATGTTTAAATTGTTTTTTAAATTTTGTATCTGTATGGGATGATGGGTGTCCACTCAACTTGTGATAATCATTTCATGATATTTGTAAGTCAAATCATTATGCTATGTACTATAAGCTTATAGCGTTGTGTGTCAATTATATCTCAGTATAACCTGAAGAAAAGAAAAAGAGGAAAAAGAAACTTAAAAAAGAAAAAAAATGACTGGCTGCTACTATATAGAGTCTTCAAAACACCTAATTTCCTTTCTTGTATTGGGGAAGGTGCTAGAACAGACTTAAGAAACAATGAGAAGAAGCTGGCCCTGGACATGGCTACTAATGCTGCCTGTGCATCTCTCCTGAAAAAGAAACAAGGAACAGGTACTTGGTTTTAATCCTTTTCCCTCATAATGTCGTCACGACTTAAGATTTATTGATTCAATATTGGGGAAAGTTTTTTCTTGGTGAATTCTAGAGATGATTCTAGAGTTAGATTTTATATCCTTGGTGTGAATCAGAACCTCCAACATGGACAAATATATCTGTACAAACAAATTTGTAGAGACATTGATCTTTTGCTGTGATTAGTATGTTTCTTTTATTCCTTGTAATCAAGTTCTAATTCCTTGCTTTCTATTATATATTTAAAGAAATATTTCTATTTCTTTTTATCAAAGAACCATTGTTTTAATACTCGTTTTAGATTATTTTTTTTAGATATTTTTAATTGAAGGATAATTGCTTTACAGAATTTGTGGTTTTCTGTCATACATCAACAAGAATCAGCCATAGGTATACCCATGTCCCCTCCCTCCCAGACCTCCCTCTCCTCTCTCTCCCCACCCCACCCTTCATCCTGTCGCAGAGCACCTGTTTGAGTTCCCTGAGTCATACAGCAAATTCCCACTGGCTGTCTGTTTTACACACGATGCTGTGAATTTCTGTTACTGTCTCCGTACATCTCCCCTTCTCCCTCCTCTCCTCCCACCTTGTCCATAGGTCTGTTCTCTATGTCTTTTTCTCCATTGCTGCCCTGAAACTAAATCCATCAGGGCCATCTCTTCAGATTCCATATATATGTGTCAGTATATGATATTTATATTTCTCTTTCTGACTTATTTCACTCTGCATCATGGGCTCTAGTGTCGTCCACCTCATTAGAACAGATTCAAATGCGTTCCTTTTATGGCTGAGTAGTAAGTGTTCCATTGTATATATGTACCACACCTTCTTTATCCATTCATCTGTTCCGTGTTCTAGCTATTGTAAATAGTGCTGTAGTGAACATTGGGGTTCTTGTGTCTTTTTCAGTTTTGATTTCCCCAGGGTATATGTCTAGGAGTGGGATTATTGTGTCATATGTTGGTTTTATTCTTCACTTTTTAAGGAGTCTCCATACCGTCTTCCATAGTGGCTGTATCAGTTTACATTCCCACCAGAAATGCAAGAGTGTTCCCTTTTATCCACACCCTCTCCAGCATTTATTGTTTGTAGACTTTTTGATGATGGCCATTCTGACTGGTGTGAGGTGGTATCTCATTGTAGTTTTGATTTGCATTTTCCTAATAACGAGTGATGTTGAGCATCTTTTCATGTGCATAGCCATCTGTATGTCTTCTTTGGAGAAATGTCTCTTCAGTTTCCTTTCCCTCTTTTTGATTGGGTTGTTTGCTTTTTTGGTAGAGTTGTATCAGCTGCTTACATATTTTGGAAATTAATTCTTTATCAATTGTTTCCCTTGCTATTCTTTTCTCCCATTCTGAGGGTTGTCTTTTCACCTTGTTTGTAGTTTCCTTTGCTGTGCAAAAGCATTTAAGCTTAATTAGATCCCACGTGTTTATTTTTGTTTTTAATTTCCATTACTCTAGGAGGTGGGTCATAGAAGATCTTTCTTTGATTTATGTCATTGAGTGTTCTGCCTATGTTCTTCTCTAAGAGTTTAATAGTTTCTGGTCTTACATTTAGGTCTTTAATCCATTTTAGTTTATCTTTGTGTATAGCATTAGGTAGTGATCTAATTTCACTCTTTTGCACATAGCTGTCCAGTTTTCCCAGCACCACTTATTGAAGAGGCTGTCTTTGCCCCATTGTATATTCTTGCCTCCTTTGTCAAAAATAAGGTACCCGTAGATACGTGGGTTAATCTCTGGGTTCTCTATCTTGTTCCATTAGTGGCTAAAGTATTGGAGTTTCAGCTTCAACATCAGTCCTTCCAATGAACACCCAGGACTGATCTCCTTTAGGATAGACTGGTTGGATCTCCTTGCAGTCCAAGGGACTCTCAAGAGTCTTCTCCAACACCACAGTTAAAAAGCATCAATTCTTCTGCACTCAGCTTTCTTTATAGTCCAACTCTCACATCCATACATGACTACTGGAAAAACCATAGCCTTGACTAGACGGACCTTTGTTGGCAAAGTAATGTCTCTGCTTTTTAGTATGCTGTCTAGGTTGGTCATAACTTTCCTTCCAAGGAGTAAGGTTTTATGAGTGGTTATTGCTAAATATTTTTTTAAGTATTCAAGAATTTTATGATTATCATTTGTTTCTGTTTTAAATGATGGTATCAATAGGCTGTTATCAAAATTATTCTAGAAACCCAGAGGGGTATAAAAAAAGATGCTTGGTTGGAGAGAACATTTGAACTCAGTCCCCCTGCATTGGGAGCAGTGAGTCTTAGCCACTGGACTACCAGGGAAGTCCCATGGATACATTTTTACTACTGTTTTCTAGAAGGGAACTATGCTTAGTTGCTCAGTTGTGTCTGACTCTTTGTGACCCCATGGACTGCAGCCCATCAGGCTCCTCTGTCCATGGGGATTCTCCAGGCAAGAATACTACAGTGGGTTTCCATGCCCTTCTCCAGGGAATCTTCCCAACCCAGGAATCAAACTGGGGTCTCTTGCACTGCAGGCGGTTTCTTTACCAGCTGAGCTACCGGTGCGGGGTGGGGGGGGGCGGCAAAAATGGAAGACTCACCTTTTACATGTGTTCACATTGCTACTCATCATTCCGGACTTTTTTTAGTATTGCTTTAGAGTCCAAAGTTTAGTCTGATCCATGTTGGTGGATCAACATGGATCCAAAACAACTTTTTAAGAAATTTCCATTATAGAGGGTAAGTGCGTGTGTTTTCATTTTATCCTTAGGGTATTATCATTTTCAGAGTTCTCAAACTTGGGTCAATGAGATACTCATTTCTGTTTTAATCATTTGAATCAAATTCCCATTCATGTTTGAATTCTTGGGAAACTTATTTCTCCCTCAGGTATCCCTTGATTTATGAGAAGAGTCAATATTATGCTTTCCCATAGTCCATTTCTATGGAAGCAACAAAGTACAGTCAGTTGCCTGGTCTCCTGGCTTCATCAGTCAAAAAAAGCAAACAGCCTGCCTCACTTCTTGGGTTACCAAGGGCGCTTCCCAGAATCATCCTTCTTGCGTACATGTGTGCTAAGTTGCGTTAGTCATGTCTGAGTCTGTGCAACCCTTTGGACTATAGCCTGCCAGGCTCCTCTGTCCTTGGGATTCTCCAGGCAAGAATACTAGAGTGGGTTTCATGTTCTCCTTCAGGGGATCTTCCCAACCCAGGGATCGAACCCATATCTCCAATGTCTCCTGCTTCAGCAAGCAGTTCTTCACCACTTGTGCCACCTGGGAAGCCCCATCATCTTCCTTCAGTTCAGTTCAGTCGCTCAGTCATGTCTGACTCTTTGCGACCCCATGAATCACAGCACGCCAGGTCTCCCTGTCCATCACCAACTCCTGGAGTTCACTCAAACTCATGTCCATCGAGTCGGTGATGCCATCCAGCCATCTCATTCTCTGTCGTCCCCTTCTCCTCCCGCCCCCAATCCCTCCCAGCATCAGACTCTTTTCCAGTGAGTCAGCTCTTCACATGAGGTGGCCAAAGTATTGTAGTTTCAGCTTTAGCATCAGTCCTTCCAAAGAACACCCAGGATTGATCTCCTTTAGAATGAACTGGTTGGATCTCCTTGAGGTACAAGGGACTCTCAAGAGTCTTCCACAGTTCAAAAGCATCAATTCTTCGGCGCTCAGCTTTCTTCACAGTCCAACTCTCACATCCATACATGACCACTGGAAAAACCATAGCCTTGACTAGACGGACCTTTGTTGGCAAAGTAATGTCTCTGCTTTTTAATATACTATCTAGGTTGGTCATAACTTTCCTTCCAAGGAGTAAGCATCTTTTAATTTCCTGGCTGCAATCAGCATCTGCAGCAATTTTGGAGCCCCGAAAAATAAAGTCTGACACTGTTTCCCCATCTATTTCCCTACCTATTATCAAATTCTCGTCATAGTTCTCCTCACAAATCCATTGCTATTTCAGATAAGTGTTTGTTCCAGATTTTTATTTAACCTCAGTTCAGGTATAGTATAAACTATTAAGCAGTTAGGGATTTCTTAATTATTTAAGCCATGAGTGTTCACGGGCAGAGCAAGTCGTTCTTTAAAGAAATTGCTCATGCATAGATACATACAGGTTCTACTAACCAAGTAAGGAAGTTTTTACCTGCTGAGTGGTGCTCCCCAGCAACGTTTTGACCGAGAAGCCATATTTGAAGCCATGTGGGAGAGACCCTTTTATTTGAGGTAGACCTCCCAATCCCTGCTGCCTTGGCTGAGTCAGGAAGAAGGACTGTGACCTAATTTCCTTTCTCTGCCGCTGACTTCCTATTGCTGTATTAGTACCTCCAAAGCATCCTGACCGGGGAATACCAGTTTCTTACGAGTTAAAGGTTATTAGTCTCATGCACACTGAGTGTGATTGTGATACACAAGGAAAATATCACACCTGCTCAGACCCCAGAGAGCTACATCTTGAAGGCTCCACATGAGCAGCTGGAGCAGGAAGAAGCAGGTGACAAAACTTTTTTCTTTTTTCCCTTCAGTTTTTTTGTAATCTTTGTAGAAAAGGGCTGGGAGGTAGATGCCCTTTTTCTTTCTTTACTCCAAGTATCTTGAGTCTACCTCCCTGAATCTGTGTAATACTCAATTCAGTATTGAGGTGTAATCTTGGGACCTGGCACACAGAACCAAGAAATGAATTTTCATATTTCAGTTTTCATATTACCTTTTACTCTGTTTTTTTTTTTCTTGCTTCATTCCCCTAGTCATCCAGTTAAAATTTTTTAAATTTGTATTTTGATCCTAGTTGGAATAAGAGCTTGAATTCTGAGTCATATAGATAATTGCCAACATGAACTCTAAACTAGAAAAGGTATATTTTCATATGGTTGGCCACTTTTGAAAGAACCCCTTGAATTTCTTATAAGGACAAGATAGTTTACATGTTACACTAACATGAAGAGTAATTTTAGGATATAGGGGTAGGGTCAGGCCATGATTGAGGGCTGAACCTTGAACCTTTAAGTTGTTCTTCCAGTTTTTAAAAGCTGGGGTATAATTTATACTAACATGCGACGAGTTGACTCACTGGAAAAGACTCTGATGCTGGGAGGGATTGGGGGTGGAAGGAGACGGGAACGACAGAGAATGAGATGGCTGGATGGCATCACCGACTCGATGGACATGAGTTTGAGTGAACTCTGGGAGTTGGTGATGGACAGGGAGGCCTGGCGTGCTGTGATTCATGGGGTCGCAAAGAGTCGGACATGACTGAGCGACTGAACTGAACTGAAAATACGTAAATCCTAACTGAACATCTTGATGATTCTTTTTTTTTTACTGTGCTTTTTTTTTTTTTTTTGATTCATTAACCTGGTTTAATTCACACTGAAATTTTGTTGTTGTTGTTGTTTTTGGCTGCATCATGAGGCTTGTGGGGATCTTAGTTCCCCTGTCAGGAATTGAACCTGGGCCCCTGAAGTTGAAGTGCAGAGTCCTAACCACTGGACGGTCAGGGAATTCCCACTTATTAACCACAACCCCGATCAAGATGGAGGACACTTCCCACATCCCAGAAGCCTCCCTCAGCATGCCCTGCATTTCTCACCATAGATTAGTTTTGCCTGTTTTCGAACTTGATATAAATGGAATCAAACAGTATGTGCTTTTTGGTGTCTAACTTCTTTCATGTAACACATCTGTGCGATTTATCTGTGTTGTGTTTTCCCCTCCATCATTTATTTATTCATTTGTATGTCTGTCTTAAGTTCTGGTGCTTGACTTGGAACGTGTAATCCAGGGCAGTGAGATTGAGGAAAAAATGGAAGTGAGGTAGGGGAGGCTGAGAAACACTGTTGGGAGATACATTACCGTGATGGTGATGCCCCAGGATGGGCTGTGAAGATACAGCTCATCATCAGCACTTGGCCGTATTGGAAGTTTCCAGAGAAACTGTATTTCAGAGAGTCTATGGAAGTAAGGAAAGAAGGAAAAGGAGTTTATTAGCCTGCCTGTCTCTCACTTTCTGTTCAGTCAGCATTTGTACCATGGCAAGTTATCTTTCTCTTGCTTCAAGCAAAGTGCCAAAGTAACAATTGAAGGATAGAGAATATTTCTGATACAGCAAAACACAGGACTGTAGTAGCAAAATACAAAAGAAAGGGGAAGAGCTTTGCTATATTTGTCTTTTTGTATTTAACTTAAAACGCTACCAGTTCACAGCCAGTCATGAAGTTCATGGGTGTGTGTGGGATGGAAGAAGATACCTTCCTCCCAGGTCTCCAGAACTCCTTTGAAGGAGAATGGAGACAGGTACAACCTGGAGACTTCTAGTAGTTTGGAAGCTGGTGTGAAATCACTGAAGCACACTTCTGTTCTGCTTATACCCACTTGTTCTTTTCCCTTTTTGTTCCATCTATAAGATAAGTTGGTTTATATATCCCTAATATTGACTGTCCCCTGCCCCTCCCTTTTTAAAAATAATTATTTTCCTAAACATATTCTTTAAAAAACTATAGTATCATCAAATATCTTGTTATAGTCTAGATTTACCATTGTCTTTTATATGTTTGTTTATTCTTTGCTTACTTATCTATTTATTTACAGTTTAAGTAGAGTCCAAATTGATGGATATGTCTCTTATTTCTCTGTCTTTGTTTTTCAATTAATGTTTCCTTCCCCTCTCATTTTTCCTCTTTTGTTTGGCCTTGCTTTTTATTTGTTAAAGAAATTGGGACAATTTCCCTAAATTTCCCAGTCTAGACATGGCAAGCATGCATTTCCATGGTGTCGTTTGTCATGCTCCTCTGTCCTCATCTTTTTGTCAACTGATGTTATGTCCAGAAACTTGGTTAGACTTAGACTTTATCTGTCTTAGGGGTAGAGGGAAGAATACTTAATAAAGAAAATTATGTTCTTTTATCAGAGTCACATAATATTAATATCTATTTGTCACTCATCCTGTGATGTTGGCATCCATGCATGATTATTGTCTAGATCCATTGTTTCACTGATGGTTACAAAATGGTGATATTTAAATTTCATTCACTTCTTGGTTATTAGTTAGAACATCCTATAAAGAAAAATTTCCCCTTATCAACTGTTTGCTTACTTAGAGCAATAGTTTGTATAGCAGGGGCAGAATAAGAGTTCTGCCCCTGAAAGCCCTTTAAGAGTTTTCAAAGTAACCTGCTGGTTCTCTATTATTTTTTGAAGGGAACCAATGAATTCTCTTTGGTGTGTGTTGAAATATTTGCTGTGTTTTGATCCAGTATTGTTAATTACTGGTAGCCTACCTTTGGCTAGTGGAGACCCCTTCTGGTTGAATCCTGCTGCTGCTGCTGCAGTCACCTCAGTCGTGTCCGACGACTCTGTGCGACCCCACAGATGGCAGCCCACCAGGCTCCCCCGTCCCTGGGATTCTCCAGGCAAGAATACTGGAGTGGAGTTGCCATTTCTTTCTCCAGTGCACGAAAATGAAAAGTGAAAGTGAAGCCGCTCAGTCACGTCCGACTCCTAGCAACCCCATGGACTGCAGCCTACCAGGCTCCTCTGTTCATGGGATTTTCCAGGCAAAAGTACTGGAGTGGTTTGCCATTGCCTTCTCCGGTTGGATCCTGAGCCCTTTTAAAATGATACTATGTTTGCTAGGATCCTTGTTTAATAGCTTAAGAAGGGGTTTCAGGTCCATCTTTTATAGTTTGTCCCAGACTTGGAATCAGTCGTATCTCCAATGAGCAGGGGATTATAGTATTTAGAGACAATGTTCTGGGTGCTATAATACACATTTATTGAGCTCTAACAATGTGAAAGAGGAGAGTGAAAATGTTGGCTTGAAGCTCAACATTCAGAAAACTAAGATCATGGCATCTGGTCCCATCACTTCATGGAAAATAGATGGAAAAACAGTGGAAACAGTGTCAGACTTTCTTGTTTTGGGCTCCAAAATCACTGCGGATGCTGATTGCAGCCATGAAATTAAAAGACGCTTACCCCTTGGAAGGAAAGTTATGACCAACCTTGATAGTATATTAAAAAGCAGAGACATTACTTTGCCAACAAAGGTCCGTCTAGTCAAGGCTATGGTTTTCCCATGGTCATGTATGGATGTGAGAGTTGGACTGTGAAGAAAGCTGATCGCCGAAGAATTGATGCTTTTGAACTGTGGTGTTGGAGAAGACTCTTGAGAGTCCCTTGTACTGCAAGGAGATCCAACCAGTCCATTCTAGAGGAGCTCAGTCCTGGGTGTTCATTGGAAGGACTGATGCTACAGCTGAAACTCCAATACTTTGGCCACCTCATGCGATGAGTTGACTCACTGGAAAAGACTCTGATGCTAGGAAAGGTTGGGGGTGGGAGGAGAAGGGGACGACAGAGAATGAGATGGCTGGATGGCATCACCAACTCTGTGGACATGAGTTTGAGTGAACTCTGGGAGTTGGTGATGGACAGGGAGGCCTGGCGTGCTGTGATTCATGGGGTCGCGGAGAGTCGGACACAACTGAGCGACTGAACTGAACTGAACTGAACAATGTGTTTATACTTGCATTTCAGTTTTTCCCTTAAAACTATACCTTGTGTAACCTGTTGCTGTAGGAATTTAACTAGACTATTTGAATTTGAATGGACAGATGAATAGGTAAAGATCAGATACCTTCCTTTTGAACTCTGTTTAGGGTTGACAACATTTGATGGGGTTCAACTCTTTCTGTTTTAAAACATTATTTATTTTTCATTTCAGTTTCCTGTGCTTCTGCATATTCTTTATCAATGTTTGCTAAAATGAAAACTGAAGCTTCTGTGTTTTCATTCTCTTTCTTTTCCTTTCCCCCCTCATTAGTTATCTTTCTACCCAGTGACCTTGCCTTCAGGTAAGGCTACAGGTTGTGTGTGGACTGGCTGAAGCCACCTGTGCACTTGTCATTGGGAGAGGAGGTTTGGAAGCACAGTTGTCAGGGTGGACGGGCTTCTGGTGTGTTCCACGTTAGTCCTGGTGCATGTGGCTGGTTGTGTTCTGTGGTGGGAGACAGACTAACAGCACCTCAGCACCACGTTTGTTACTTTTTGGTGTGTCTAGGTAACATGCAGACAAGCGTAGCTGTCAGCTTCTGTGGCAGCGGAAGCTGATAATTAGACTGGAAAGCAAAAGTAGAGAAAGATCCTTGGGGGAAATACAACCCCTAGGAGCTTTGAAAGTGAAAAAAAACCCAAGCCATTTCTAATTTTTCTGTTTTCCTTTTTCCCCATTCCTTTTAGATGCAGTCCGATCATTAAGCAATGCCGAGGACTATCTTGATGATGAAGACTCAGATTAATTCCCTTCTGGAGCTTTGAGATCTAAAACTTCTGTTGCTTTTGCCATTTCAAAACCTTGTCTTTGTCAGAAGAGTGTTGATAACTGTAAGAGAAAAAGAAAAGTCAGTATGAACATGGCAGTATTGCACTGTGTTTGAGTAAAACTTAAGTGACTAGTTCTCACCTTCAGTTTGCCAATAAGTGACTGGATATTTTGCTGTATAAAGTACATGTTTGCTCACCAGAGTAGAACAAGAAGAGATTATTTCTATTTATCAAGCTTAAAGGAATTTTAAGAATTTTTTTCTTTAAAAAAGTCAGGTGTTTTTTTTTTAAAGTTCTTTACCTCAAGGATTGAAATATTTTGAATGGATTTTTCAAGGGAGGAATGCATATTATAATAATAAACCAAAAGATTTAACAGGAAATTGTCAGCTATTCTGACAAAAATAAACATTTGAAGAGACTTTATTTCTTTTGTCTGTTTTATGGTATTACTCTTTGCTGATAAATAAAGCTTTTTATATTTAGGTAAAGCCTGATTTGATTTTTTAAAATACATTTTGTATTATTACCTGAGAAGAATCATAGCAGCCAAATTTCTTTATTTTTTCTGGGTACAGTGTACTTTATTGTTGGTACAAGACAAGGTGGGGCTCCCTAAGCCCCTCCCCTTCTTCAGGGACTGTGGGATGGAAACTGTGTGGATGTGGGAAATTCTCAGTGTGTTAGGGGATCAAGTTGGCATAGTAGTGGAATTTCTGTTCAGCCTTCTATTGATATATCTGCTTTGATTAAAGTCAAGGCAGCAATCATTGAGAAGATACATTTCTAATAAAATACGTAAACTTAAAAAAAAACTTTTTATATTGTATTGGGATATAGCCAATTAACAATGTTGTGATAATTTAAGGTGAACAGGGAAGGGACTCAGCCATACATATACATGTATCCATTCTTCCCCAAACTCCCCTCCCATCCAGGCTGCCACATAACATTGAGTAGAGTTCCCTGTGCTATACGGTAGGACCTTGTTGGTTATCCATTTTAAATACAGAAGTGTGTACGTGTCCATCCCAAACTTAAACATTATGAGACTTTTCAATTTTCTCTCCAACGTTATACTTAATGTGAAAAAATCTAGCAACTCATTACAGTTTGCTTAAGGTTTGAAAGATGAACAAAAAAATGATTTCCTGATTATGAAAGATGCTGTAATTTTCCATAATGGAGGAGCCATGAGCCATGAAATTTTTTCCCCATTCAGTTTTTCACTTTGGTAAGTTATTTTCTCTAAACATAGCTCTAGTTCAAAATGATCTGGCTTCTTTTGATAAAACATCAATGTAACATTACAGGGAGCCTTCTGTACTACTAAAGTGACATTAGAATTTGAGATTCTAATTTTGATCACAATAGTGATGATACTAAAAAATGACATGGCCATTGGCATTTGCCTAGATTTTAGGCCCCAGATCCAGAAGTATGTTTTGCAAGAGGACTTTGATGCTAATTTCAGAAAACACATTGGTGAAGAGAAGGAAATGTTTGAAGAAGGAAGTGGGCTAGCTCAGGAAATGAATAACTGCCTGTAGAGGAGCTTCCTCTGTCTTTGACTTTGGTTTTTCTCTCCATGGGTGCTTTGAGAAAGGATACCCTGAGAAGCCTGTTCAAGGTCTGTCAAATATCCCAAATAAATTTTAGTAGAAAGAGATCTGTACAAGTATTAACAGTGAGAGATGAGCACGAAATCAGAAATTAGTTAAAAAAAAGTATTTTATTTTTAAAACAAACACCGAAATTTAAACATTTTTATTGCTTTATAAGCATAGTCTTGAATATATGAAATCCTCGCTGAAATTCTTTTCCCACAGAACCTTTTAAGTATTTGTTTTTTAAAATGGGCAATCTCTTAATTTTTTATTCTTGTGTACTTTGGGCCTGGGACAGTCAGGATAGATGCCAACTAAGCACTCAATTTTTTTTTTTTTTTAACATTGGTAAAGATAATAAAGTTTGTAGAAATATAGATAATTTTAATGAAAATACTATATACTTGATGTAGGTTTATAATGCATTTGAGGAAAAGAGGCCTTACTGTCATTGCTTTAACATTAAGAGAATTCTAGAAAGTTGGCCAACTATATATAGTTTTTTTGTCAGTGGAGGGCAGACTTAGGTATATACTCAGTTTTTTCTGTTGAAACAGCCACAATACACAATTTGGCTGTGGTTGAAACTCCATGAGAAAATTTACTTTGCTTCTTGTTTATTCAGTCTAGCTTATCTGAGCTTTCTCAGAGATTGTTTAATGCTGAACTCAGCAACAAAATTCAGTTCCAGGAAATTGCCACTACTCAGACTCAGTGCAGAGGAGAGCTTTGATTATATTCTAGAAATGACATTGGAGGTTTTACTGCAACCGAGCTTTCTGATAGTCACTGTGGCCGGAACTCCTTCCCAGCCATTGCATCCTTAACAAAGAAGATGATTTCCAGCCCCTCGGGCAGTGAGAGACTGGTCCAGTTATTGGCCCAGTATATGTGCTTAGTCGCTCAGTCATGTCCGACCCTTTTTGACCCCATGGACTGTAGCCCGCCAGGCTCTTCTGTTCATGGGGATTCTCCAGGCAAGACCACTGGAGTGGGTTGCCATGCCCTCCTCCAGGGGATCTTCCCAACCCAGGGATCGAACCCAGGTCTCCTGCATTGCAGGTAGATTTTTTACCATCTGAACCACTAGGGAAGCCCATCAGTTCAGTTCAGTTCAGTCTCTCAGTCGTGTCCGACTCTTTGCGACCCCGTGAATCACAGCACGCCAGGCCTCCCTGTCCATCACCAACTCCGGGAGCTCACTCAAATTCATGTCCATCGAGTTGGTGATGCCATCCAGCCATCTCATTCTCTGTCGTCCCCGTCTCCTCCCACCCCCAATCCTTCCTAGCATCAGACTCTTTTCCAGTGAGTCAACTCTTCTCAT
Source organism: Moschus berezovskii (assembly GCF_049115385.1). NCBI lineage: Eukaryota > Metazoa > Chordata > Mammalia > Artiodactyla > Moschidae > Moschus > Moschus berezovskii. The sequence goes on from NC_142466.1 coordinate 58,448,473, forward strand.
GAGGTGGCCAAAGTATTGGAGTTTCAAACCTCATGCAAAAAAACCCAGTTTTTATCGTAGGTTCCCATTTTAGTTTCTTTCCAGGACTGCTGTGTTGCAAATTATTTGTTGCTGAAGTGCCATGCATTGCAGTTGTCAGTTTCTGTGTTTCTTCAGTGATCCCCCCTCACCCTATTGGCCACTTTTAAAAATAGGATTGGCTTTATTGTTGCCCAAGGGAAATGTTGAGCAAAGCCATGGTGACCTTATTTTTTTTTCCATCTTAAAAACCAAACTAGAAATGCTGAAAATGAAACCTAAGATAATTTTAGGCAGAAGAAAACAATGTTTCCATATAAGCTTTCTTCATAAATATTTTTTACTATATAGAATTTTTGATTCACTGGTATTTCTTCTTTTCTTATAAATGATGCTTTCTGATAGGCTACAGGAGTCTAACATTGACACTGACCGTCCGCATTTCCCTGTTAACTTTGACTTTGTGTTTGTTCTCCTGAATTTTGTGTTGTAAATACATATGCAGCAGTAATACACAGACAACCATACATTGTGGAGTCAAACTTCAAAGTGTCTGATTAATAAAAGTTGAGGTTTTGGTGGGAGAAGTATTGCAAAAGACCCTGCTCTTGCTATTTTAACTGAAAATATAGCTTTGGTGAACAGTTTTCTTAGGTGAAGGAAAAATTGCAGACCACAAATTTATGGTTTCTTTCTCTTTATTTCTTAATAACAAGCCTGTGCATCTTCTCCTCCCTTAAAATGACATAAAATTAAAACAACCATTTATTAAGTGTCTATGATGCCAGTTCTATGCTAGGCACTTTCATAGACATGATGTCACTTGATCTTTACAGCACAACCCCAGGCAGCAAACATTAATGCTCTTACCTTTTTACAGAGAAGCCAAGATTTGAAGTTAAGTAACTGTCTCAAGGTTGCACTGCTTGAAGGTGGAAAAGCAGGTCTGGTTAACTCCTGAGCTCATGTACCTGCTGCCTACTGCAACTGGCAGGTGATGCCATCCAACCATTTCATCCTTTGTCATCCCCTTTGACTCCTGCCTTAAGAGAAGCGAAAAACAAAGGAGAAAAGGAAAGATATAAGCATCTGAATGCAGAGTTCCAAAGAATAGAAAGGAGAGATAAGAAAGCCTTCCTTAGTGATCAATACAAAGAAATAGAGGAAAACAACAGAATGGGAAAGACTAGAAATCTCTTCAAGAAAGTTAGAGATACCAAGCGAACATTTCATGCAAAGATGGGCTCGTTAAAGGACAGAAATGGTACGGACCTAACAGAAGCAGAAGATACTAAGAAGAGGTAGCAAGATTACACAGAAGAACTGTACAAAAAAGAGCTTCATGACCAAGATGATCATGATGGTGTGATCACTCACCTAGAGCCAGACATCCTGGAATGTGAAGTCAAGTGGGCCTTGGAAAGCATCACACGAACAAAGCTAGTGAAGGTGATGGAATTCCAGTTGAGCTATTTCAAGTCTTGAAAGATGATGCTGTGAAAGTGCTGCACTCAATATGCCAGCAGATTTGGAAAACTCAGCAGTGGCCACAGGACTGGAAGAGGTCAGTCTTCATTCCAATCCCAAAGAAAGGCAATGCCAAAGAATGCTCAAACTACCGCACAATTGCACTCATCTCACACGCTAGTAAAGTCATGCTCAAAATTCTCCAAGCCAGGCTTCAGCAATACATGAACCGTGAACTTCCAGATGTTCAAGCTGGCTTTAGAAAAGGTAGAGGAACCATAGATCAAATTGCCAACAATGTTGGATCAACAAAGAAGCAAGAGAGTTCCAGAAAAACATCTATTTCTGCTTTATTGACTTTGCCAAAGCCTTTGACTGTGTAGGTCACAATAAACTGTGGAAAATTCTGAAAGAAATGGGAATCCCAGACCACCTGACCTGCCTCTTGAGAAACCTATATGCAGGTCAGGAAGCAACAGTTAGAACTGGACATGGAACAACAGACTGGTTCCAAATAGGAAAAGGAGTACATCAAGGCTGTATATTGTCACCCTGCTTATTTAACTTATATGCACAGTACATCGTGAGGAATGCTGGGCGTGAAGAAGCACAAGCTGGAATCAAGATTGCCAGGAGAAATATCAATAACCTCAGATATGCAGCTGACACCACCCTTATGGCAGAAAGTGAAGAGGAACTAAGAGCCTCTTGATGAAAGTGAAAGAGGAGAGTGAAAAGGTTGGCTTAAAGCTCAACATTCAGAAAACTAAGATCATGGCATCTGGTCCCATCACTTCTTGGTAAATAGACCGGGAAACGGTGGAAATAGTGTCAGACCTTATTTTTTTGAGTTCCAAAATCACTGCAGATGGTGACTGCCGCCATGAAATGAAAAGATGCTTACTCCTTGGAAGGAAAGTTATGACCAACCTAGATGGCATATTAAAAAGCAGAGATATTACTTTGCCAACAAAGGTCTGTCTAGTCAAGGCTATGGTTTTTCCCGTGGTCATGTATGGATGTGAGAGTTGGACTGTGAAGAAAGCTGAGCACTGAAGAATTGATGCTTTTGAACTGTGGTGTTGGAGAAGACTCTTGAGAGTCCTTTGGACTGCAAGGAAGTCCAACCAGTCCATCCTAAAGGAGATCAGTCCTGGGTGTTCATTGGAAGGACTGATGTTGAAGCTGAAAATCCAATACTTTGGCCACCTCATGTGAAGAGTTGACTCATTGGAAAAGACCCTGATGCTGGGAGGGATTGGGGGCAGGAGGAGAAGGGGACGACAGAGGATGAGATGGCTAGATGGCATTATTTGAATGAACTCTGGGAATTGATGATGGACAGGGAGGCCTGGCATGCTGCAGTTCACGGGGTCGCAAAGAGTCGGACACGACTGAGTGACTAAACTGAACTGAACTGAACTCAGTCTTCCCCAGCATCAGGGTCTTTTCCAATGAGTGGGCTCTTCTCATCAGGTGGCCAAATTATTGGAGCTTCAGCTTCAGCATCACGCCTTCCAATGGATATTCAGGATTAATTTCTTTTAGGATTGACTGGTTTGATCTCCTTGCAGTCCAAGGGACTCTCAAGTATTTTCTCCAACACCACAGTTCAAAAGCATAGATTCTTCAGCTCTCAGCTTTCTTTATGGTCCAATTCTCACATCCATACATCACTACTGAAAAAACCATAGCTGACTATACATACCTTTGTTGGCAAAGTAATGTTTCTGCTTTTTAATATGTTGTCTAGGTTTGTCATAGATTTTCTTCCAAGGAGCAAGCGTCTTTTAATTTCATAGCCACAGTCACCATCTGCAGTGATTTTGGAATCTGAGAAAAGAAAGCCTGTCACTGTTTCCATTGTTTCCCCATCTATTTGCCCTGTAGTGATGGGACTGCATGATCTTAGTTTTCTGAATGTTCAGTTTTGAGCCAGCTTTTTCACTCTCCTCTTTCAGCTTCATCAAGAGGCTCTTTAGTTCCTCTTAGCTTTCAGCCATAAGTGTGGTATCATTTGTATATCAGAGGTTATTGATATTTCTTCCAGCAATCTTGATTCCAGCTTGCGCTTCTTCCAGCCTGGCATTTCTCATGATGTACTCTGCAGTTAAATAAGCAGGGTGACAGTATATAGCCTTGATGTACTACTTTCCCAATTTTGAACCAGTCTGTTTTTCCATGTCTAGTTCTGTTTTGCTCTTATATATGCCTTCAAAATAGAAACAACCTATTTAAATGGGTAAGTTTTGCAACATTGTATGTTTCCACCATAAGGTCAAAGCTTAAAGAATTTGGTCTCCTAGAAGGAAATGGCACCCCACTCCAGTACTCTTGCCTGGAAAATCCCATGGACGGAGGAGCCTGTTGGGCTGCAGTCCCTGGGGTCGCGAAGAGTCGGACACGACTGAGTGACTTCACTTTCAGTTTTCACTTTCATGCACTGGAGAAGGAAGTGGCAGCCCACTCCAGTGTTCTTGCCTGGAGAATCCCAGGGACGGGGGAGCCTGGTGGGCTGCCGTCTATGGGGTCGCACCGAGTCGGACACGACTGAAGCGACTTAGCAGCAGCAGCAGTATCAATGATATATGGTAAAGCAGTGGTCCTCAACTTTTTTTGCACCAGCAACTAATTTTGTGGGAGATAGCTTTTCCACAGATGGACAGTGTGGGGGGCAGATAGGATTCAAGCAGTAATGCCGGAGATGGGGAGTGATGAGGAGCCACAGGTGAAGCTTAGCTACCTTGCCCACCACCCACCTCCTGTTGTGCTCACTGGTTCCTAACCAGCAGAGGACCGGAGGACCAGTACTTAGTACTTATCTAACACCATTGTCATTACACCCACCGAGGAATCCTAAGAATGAAACTATGGTATGTTATGTTTCCTTTGAACCAAGAGCGCAGTAAACTTGTAATGACTGCAAGTGAGTAAGAATAAAAGGTCAGTTTCATTTCTTCATCTTTTTATTGATGTGCCTTGTTTTTTTATAGCTTGCATATATTTTTATTGTTGTGTTAGTAATGATTTCACATAAATTTGCGCTATTAGGAAAAATCTCATTGTGTTCAGATTAGTTTGTGGGTCTCTTCTGCTGCCTATAATTGGGGTTTAATACCAACAGTACACATCTAGTACTATCAAATTTTCCTTTTTCTGCAAATTGTGTAACAAGCTTTATTCTCTATGTGTCATTTTTATTTCTCTTTCAACATAATTTATTGTGAGAAAAGCCACCAACACTCGTTTTTGAAGATTGTTTCAATTTATACTGTTTTCTTGTTCTGTATTTTATAAAATCCCTGAAAATTCTTTCCTCATCTCAATACCAGTAAGGAGTTTTAAACTGTGATCTGTGTGTGCTCAGTTGCATCTGACTCTTTGTGACCCCATGGACTGTAGCCTGCCAGGCTCCTCTGTCCATGAGATTTTCCTGGAAATGATACTAGAGCAGGTTGCCCTTTCCTTCTCCAGGAGATCTTCCTAATCCAAGGATCAAACCTTGCATTCCCAGATGCCATCTGGGAAGGCCAATTGTGATCTGAGGGATTGTCTATTATTTTGATCTTTTGGGTAACCTCATGCCGTTGCTTAAAACACTTAAGTTTTTAATTTGAAGTTGTGATGGCCTGTTCCCAAACATTTTTTATTGCCCTACATGTATATTTTTAAGTAAAGAAAAATTGGTTTCACTTAAAAATATTGATTCAGTTCAGTTCAGTTCAGTTCAGTCGCTCAGTCGTGTCCGACTCTCTGCGACCCCATGAATCACAGCACGCCAGGCCTCCCTGTCCGTCACCAACTCCCGGAGTACACTCAAACTCATGTCCACAGAATCGGTGATGCCATCCAGCCATCTCATTCTCTGTCGTCCCCTTCTCCTCCCGCCCCCAACCTTTCCCAGCATCAGAGTCTTTTCCAGTGAGTCAACTCGTCACATGAGGTGGCCAAAGTATTGCAGTTTCAGCTTTAGCATCAGTCCCTCCAATGAACACCCAGGATTGATCTCCTTTAGAATGGACTGGTTGGATCTCCTTGCAGTATAAGGGACTCTCAAGAGTCTTCTCCAACACCACAGTTCAAAAGCATTGATTCTTCGGCGATCAGCTTTCTTCACAGTCCAATTCTCACATCCATACATGACCACGGGAAAAACCATTGCCTTGATTAGACGGACCTTGGTTGGCAAAGTAATGTCTCTGCTTTTTAATATACTATCAAGGTTGGTCATAACTTTCCTTCCAAGGAGCAAGCGTCTTTTAATTTCATGGCTGCAATCAGCATCTGCAGTGATTTTGGAGCCCAAAAATATTGATTAAAGCAAGCTAATATTTAAATGCAATTGTTGGATAAGAATAAAATCATCACTGTGTATTTCCTCCTTTTAGAACTTTGAAACCTGTATTTGTTCTTTCTTCCCTATTCCTTTATCCGTTACATCTAATTTACAACCCTTATGAATCCTAACTCTAAAATTATGTCTCTCAAATCTGTGCTTTCCTTTCCATTTCCACTACTACTGCCTGGATTTTCAAGAAGGAGTTTGAGTCTCTGTTTTGGGGGTAGCATCTAAGTAGAGGTTGATGGTAAAAAAAAAAAAAGCTGGAAAGGGATGTCCTTTGAGGACAAACTACAGGCAAAAGACACCATAATTATAATTAAGAAGAGCCTAAGTTGCAGCAGCCCACTCCAGTGTTCTTGCCTGGAGAACCCCCTAGTCAGAGGAGCCTGGCAGGTGATAGTCCACGGGGTCGCAAAGAGTCGGACACAACTGAGTGACTAAGCACCCAGGCAAGTTGCAGCAAGTAAGATGAAGCTTTGTGCCACATTTGTGGGAATAAAATGAAGATGTGGACCAGGTGAACCTTCTCCATGGTCTCCAAGGTATCTTGCGGGGTGGGTCCAGTTGCCTGGAAAGGCTTACTCTGCTAGATGGCCAGAATGCCAACTCAGGCTCTCCCCAAACTCCTTACCATCTAACCAGGCACACTTTCTGCCCTCAGGCACTTTCTGTTCTGTTCCTTCCTGCACACCAGTGATAAGATGATCTAACTGACTATTTTCTCAGGGAATGATCATCTGTCTTCTCTTGCTCTTGAAACTGAAATTCAAGGCAATCTCTTGCCCTGAAGCATTTTCCATTTAGTGAAGCAGGAAATAATCTCTTTCTCCTTTTATTTCTTGTAACATTTGCTGTTTTTACTTTTCAGTTATCGTGTGTCAAATATTTTTCTGCCATAGTTACTTTGTGTTTACCTTCACTCCTATCTCATTGACCGACCACATTGCTTTTGCCTCAGATAACATAGTGCCTGGCACAGAGTAAGTGCTTTAAAAAGTTATGCAGTCAAGTTGACTCTTCCCCCCTTTTCTATGTAGAGGTCTATGAATTTTAACAATGTGTATATTTGCATACCAATGCTGGGAGCGATTGGGGGTACGAGGAGACGCGGACGACAGAGAATGAGGTGGATGGATGGCATCACCAACTCGATGAACATGACTTTGACTGAACTCCGGGAGTTGGTGATGGACAGGGAGGCCTTTCGTGTTGTGGTTCATGGGGTTGCTAAGAGTCGGACACGACTGAGCGACTGAACTGAACCTGAACTGAACAATCAGGATATAGAATAGCTCCCTGCCCCAAATAACTTCACGGGCTATCCTTTTATAGTCATACCCCCCGGTTACTCCACCGGCTGTCAATTACTCCATTGACTGTCAGTTACTGATCTGTTCCCCATCCCTGCTGTCTTTTACAGAAAGGCATATAAATGGAATCATTCAGCATATAATCTTTTCAGACAAACTTCTTTCATTCAGCATAATATCTCTGAGGTTATTCAAATTTGTTGCATGTATCCTTTTTTAAACTTCCATTTTATGAATGTCACACAGTTTGTTGCTGAACGTTTGGATTGTTTCCAGTTTTTGGCAATTATGAAAAGCCATAAACATTTAGATACACGTTTAGTACTTTTTGTAAGAATGGAAAGCAAATCAGATTTCCCTGTATTTCCATCTTTACCAGCGGGTGAAGCTGCTGGAATGGAACAGGGGATTGAATTGTAACCTCCCACAGGTGCTTGGGCCTTGTCTTGCTCCCATAATTTCCTTCCCTGTCCTTCAAATGTTTCTCTGTTTACTTTGAAAATCTACATTTCTTTGGCCACATACTCAAGGCTAGGTGCTCGGATGTCTGCTACCGCCTGGTTGATAACCAGGCTATACTTGTAAATAAGATTTTCCCGATGCATTCAGCAGCCGGTCCAGGGGGGTCTCCCAGGGTTCTCCCCTCCAGACTAGTATGGGGTCCGCGCTGGCCACTGCTGACTACCTGTCGTTGAAGGGGACCGTGGGCGAAGCACAACTAAGGGGGCTGGATCAAGGCAGCGTCGGCGGGCCTCTGGAGGACCCTCCCCATTGCCCTCACCTTGCTGGTCTGTCCCCTCCCACCTGACCCAGCTAATCTCTTGAGATCTGGGCAAGGAGGTTTCTCCCCACTACCTGCAGCACCAGGTTGGCGTTTTGGGGAAGCTGTGGCTTTGGCACCTGGAACAGAAGGCCTCTCGCCACTGTGTCTTGTGCTCTGCTGTGCCTGGGGCAGCGAGAATCCTTGCTGTTGCCACATTTCCAAGGGCAAGTTCCACGAAGGAAGGCTGCTGGCTTCCTAGGCTTCATATCCCCTGCCCTGGGGCACCGGAGCCCAGGCCTCCACTTCTGCCTCGGGCAGAGTGCCAGCCACTTCGTAAGCACCTTTTCAGTGAGTAGATGACACACGGTCAACGTGGTTTCAACCGCTGGCTCTTATGGACTGCTTTGTGTTAGCAAAACTGGGGATGGGCCTCAGTGGAGGCCAAAAAAAGAGACTCTGTTTACTGTTCACACTCTGACACCAATGTGTGTATCTCCCCCACACCAGCAGTTCTCCAGCTTCCTGGAGGCCAACCCGTGTCCTGTAATTCAGTCAATTCTGACACCTGTTCAGTTCAGTTCAGCTCAGTCGCTCAGTCATGTCCGACTCTTTGCGACCCCATGAATCACAGCACGCCAGGCCTCCCTGTCCATCACCAACTCCAGGAGTTCACTCAAACTCATGTCCATCGAGTCGGTGATGCCATCCAGCCATCTCATTCTCTGTCGTCCCCGTCTCCTCCTGCCCCCAACCCCTCCCAGCATCAGAGTCTTTTCCAGTGAGTCAACTTGTCACATGAGGTGGCCAAAGTATTGGAGTTTCAGTTTTAGCATCAGTCCTTCCAATGAACACCCAGGATTGATCTCCTTTAGAATGGACTGGTTGGATCTCCTTGCAGTCCAAGGGACTCTCAAGAGTCTTCTCCAGCACCACAGTTCAAAAGCATCAATTCTTCTGGGGTTAGCACTAAATATCGCACAAAGGCTCAGTCCTATAAGACTGCTTGTGGCCAGTCTTCAGAGGCCAGGCACAAGCCCAGTGTGCTTCCGACCTGCTAGCTATGATTCAGATATACTCATGACCTCCTGCCCCATCTTGAGTGTGATAATTTGCTGAAGTGGCTCACAGAACTCGGGAAAATAGTTTACAGCCAAGTGGAAGAGTTGCATAAGGCCAAGTGTGGGGGAAAGAATGAGGTGGGGTGGGGTGGGGTGTCCCTGCCTCTCTGAGTGTGGTGCTCTCCACATGTTCACTAATCCCAAAGTTCTCCAAGTCCCTTCCCTTAGGGTTTCTTAATGGAGGCTTCATTACACAGATATGGCTGATTAAATCATTGGTCATAGGTGATTAACTCTACTTCCAGTCCATCCTTCCTCCCAGGTGGGACTGAAAGTTCCAACCTTCTAATCACAGCCTTGTTTCCCTGGATAAACAGCCTTCATCCTGAGGCTTTCCAAGATCCCCCAACTGTTAGTCATGTCGTTACCATACAAAAAAGACACTCACCACTTCAGAGGTTACAAGGGTTTTAAGGAACTGTGTGCCAGCTAAGGGGGAGGAAGATCAAATACACATTTCTTAATACATATTTTCTCTCTATATATATATAATTAATGTATATCTTATACATACATAAAAATTATACAGACAAATTGCATTGTATGTGCATATATAATGAGTAGTTCTGAAATAGTCATACAATGATCTTTCAGATTTCAGGCAAAGAGAATTCCTTCTGGCTAATTGTGGGTGTCACTGAGGTATGATCAATATTATTTGGATTCTGAAGTCAAATAATTGCTTCCCAAACATAGGCTTGACCATGCAAATCAAGGAAATACAAGCAGTTTTATAAATATTTATTTTGTGATTTATGTAGAACTGACCATTTCTGAAATGCTTGTTTATATCATTTATATCAAGCAGTCTGAAATGTCAGTTTATATATCATTGATAGAATCATTCCCTATGATTCAGATATACAGGATATTTTAAATATAGCTATTGTTTGTTAAAGAAATTGTCACTGTAGACATTCTTAGAAATTTCAAATAAAGCAAGACATTCCCAGAAAAAAGTCAAAAGAGTACGAAACATTCTGACTTCTTTTACTAACTGAGGGCCATATGTTTTACAAAATATGGAATAGAGAAAAACGCATTCATTTTCAGGGAGAGTTGTTTTAAGTCTTGGGTTAGCTGCAAATTCAGTGAATGACTCAGGCAAGTCACTTAACCTCTCTGAGCCTGTTTCCTCATCTCTAAAATGAGTACTGTTGGCTGCCAAGAAAAATGGGTTTGCAGATGTTAAGATAATATGCAGAAAATACTAGTTGTATTATTCATTTAATAAGTACTAAGTTCTTGTCTTCTTCTCTGAAATTTAACTTCCCTATCTTTAAAATTTCATTTTAAATTGTCTACCATGAGTCAAACCTAGAGAATAAAAGAGAATGTAAAACATAATGGGCTTCCCTGGTGGCTCAATGGTCAAGAAAACCCCCCACCCAACCCACCCCCTGCCAGTGCAGAAGACATGGGCTCCATCCCTGGAAGATCCCCTGGAGAAGGAAATGGCAGCCCACTCCAATATTCTTGCCTGGGAGATCCCTTGGACAGAGGAGCCTGGCAGGCTGCAGTCCAGGAGGTCACAAAAGAGTCAGACACAACTTAACTGATCACCACCAACAAAGGATGTAATAGTTGACTTGCTGATCTTGAAATATTGTGTCTGGAAGATACATCTGTTTGCAATTCAGGCAATCACAAAAAGTAAAAGTAAAAATAAAAAAATCCAGAGCTGGAAAATTTTTATAAATCATTTGGTCTTCAGTTCAGTTCAGTTCAGTCGCTCAGTCGTGTCCGACTCTTTGCGACCCCATGAATCACAGCATGCCAGGCCTTCCTGTCCACCACCAACTCCTGGAGTTCACTCAAACTCATGTCCATCGAGTCGGTGATGCCATCCAGCCATCTCATTCTCTGTCTTAGTCCTACACTTAAAGAAAAGGAGGGCTTCCCTGGTAGTTCAGCTGGTAAAGAATCCTTCTGCAATGCAGGTTCGATCCCTGGGAAGTTGTTTTCTATTTAAAATTTCTTCAGAGGGTATGATGCAGGAGGTTATGCATTGTGATTCTATCTTTCAAATTAAGGACTGTATAAATGAGGAATAATGACATTAAATGTCTAACCTTGAACTCAAAGATTCCCAAATGCTCTGTCAGTTCAGTTCAGTTGCTCAGTCGTGTCCAACTCTTTGCGACCTCATGGAGTGCAGCACGCCAGGCCTCCCTGTCCATCACCAACTCCCGGAGTCTACCCAAACTCATGTCCATTGAGTCGGTGATGTCATCTAACCATCTCATCCTCTGTCATCCCCTTCTCCTCCTCTGTCGTCCCCTTCTCCTCCTGCCCTCAATCTTTCCCAGCATCAGGGTCTTTTCAAATGAGTCAGTTCTTCACATCAGGTGGCTAAAGTATTGGAGTTTCAGCTTCAATATCAGTCCTTCCAATGAACACCCAGGACTGATCTCCTTTAGGATGGACTGGTTGGATCTCCTTGTAGTCCAAGGGACTCTCAAGAGTCTTTTCCAACACCACAGTTCAAAAGCATCAATTCTTTAGCGCTTAGCTTTCTTTATAGTCCAACTCTCACATCCATAAATGACCACTGGAAAAACCATAGCCTTGACTAGATGGACTTTTGTTGGCAAAGTAATGTCTCTGCTCTTTAATATGCTGTCTAGGTTGGTTATAACTTTCCTTCCAAGGAGTAAGCGTCTTTTAATTTCATGGCTACAGTCACCATCTGCAGTGATTTTGGAGCCCCCCAAAATAAAGTTTGCCACTGTTTATGCATCTATTTGCCATGAAGTGATGGGACCGGATGCCATGTGTTAAGATTCTAATTATTCTTCTTATAAAGATAAGGTAGTTTTCCTATAAGAATGCTCTTTATGGAGATGGGTACTTCAGTCTCATGATAGCCTTACACTTAAGTCACTTAAAATTCTTTCCCAGCCTATTGGTACAGCACTCCCATCAATGTACCAAGGTTGGCTCTTACCTAAGACTGCATGCCCAAGGCAGGGTTTTGTAGATATTACATGAGCTTGCATGCTCAGTTCTGTCTGACACGTTGTGACCCCATGGTCTATAACCCGCCAGGCTCCTCTGTCCTTGGCATATTCCAGGAAGAATACTGGAGTAGGTTGCCATTCCGTTCTCTAGGGCATCTTCCTGACCCAGGGATAGAACCTGCGTCTCCTGCATCAGTGGGCAGATGCTTTACCACTGAGCCATCTAGGAAGCAGATATTGCATAAGTGCCCCTAAGTTCAAGTTCCCTTCCAGACTCATCTACATTTCTTCTGCTTTAAGGTACTGTGGCTTGGGTCTTACCTGGTTCATTGGTTAAAAATCAATGCAGGGGGACATGGGTTCAACCCTGGTAAAGTAACTAAGATCCCACATGACTCAGGGCAATTAAACCTGCATGCCCAAACTAGAGAAGCCTGAGCTACAATGAAGACCCAGCAAGCCAAAACAAAACTAAAATGCTGTGTCTTGTACATCAATTTTCCTGTGCCCCTTAGCCAACAGATGTCATGTCTATTCATGATCAGTTTCTGTATATCTGTATTTGCATTTATTTGTATGGCACCTTTAGACTTTTCACCTTGACACAAACATGGAGGTTCTGTAGAATGGTTCTTCCAATAACTACTCAGTGCAGAATACTGCAGTCGCTGGCGAGAATTGCTTCTCTTCTAAATTCTGCTGAATGAGTCTGATGATCCTCTAACCTGCTTACCATCTGGGTATTTGCCTAAGATCCTAAAACAAGCCATGGAGATGGGAATTGAATCAAGATCTACCTGACTCCAGAGCCCTGTTTTCAACTTTTAAGCTAAATTGCTAATGCAGTCCCACTATTTGGGTCTCAGTTAACATGAAAAGAACTTCCCTTGTGGCCCAGCTAGTAAAGAATCTGCCTGCAATGTGGGAGACCTGGGTTCGATCCCTGGGTTGGGAAGATCCCCTGGAGAAGGGAAAGGCCACCCACTCCAGTATTCTGGCCTGGAGAATTCCATGGACTGTATAGTCCATGGGGTCGCAAGAGTTGGACACAACTGAGTAACTTTCACTTTAACATGAAAAAGTAAATTTGTGTTAATTGCATTGAACATTTTAGTTTTTGAGATTTTAGTTTCTTCTTTTTAGCCTCAGGATTATGATGGTTCATAAATAGATAAGGGATTCTGGAATCACCCAGAAAGTAGGCCTACTCATTCTTCACTGATAATGTCACTCTTCACTGCTCACTTATCCATATCAGCTCTCTGGATTGATCTGAGATCACTGGGGGAAGCACAAAGAGGTTCTGAGTAGTGAGAAATGACACAGAAACCACAGCTTGCAAAACTGTACCATAACTTGCAAAACAGAGAACTCGTACCAAACCAGGACTGCAATGCAGACTGTCTAAGCCCCAATCCCTTTAACACCAGTTCATTCAGACTCCTACATTCAAGAGAAGTCACAAGCTTGATTTAATGGTAACTGTATAAGGACTTGTATCTTTTAAAGATAAAAACCACTGATTGTACCAATAACACACCTAGTTGGCAAATTTTTACTGATCCCCACCAAAGACTTTGCTCGTTATCTTCTGTCCTAAAACCACTGAATGACAGATTCCAGGCTCCCAAATCCTGTAAATACCTTTCTCTAACCATTCTAGTTTGAGATGTGTGTGCTCCCTTTTGCTACCGGAAAGTAATAAACTTAACCTATTTTTTAAAAAAAAAACTTTTTATTTTACATCCCATGAACTGAGGAGCCTGGTGGGCTACAGTCCATGGGGTCACAAAGAGTCAGACACAACTGAGCAACTAACACTTTGATTTCATAGCCAATTAACAATGTGGTAGTTTCAGGTGCAGGGCAGAGCGACTCAGCTACACGTATACTTGTATCCATTGTCCCTCAGACCCCTTTCCCATCCAGGCTGCCACTTAACATTGAGTGCCGTTCCTAGTGTGTCTTTGTAAAACTAACCTTCTTTTGATCAAGACTGTGTTTTGGTGATTTTTGGTGAATGGACTTTAATAGCAGAAGAAAAAGACTAGTGAGACAGAAAAAGAAAAATCAGATATTACATCTCGAGAAATATATTACTGTGCAGGGCCACTCCAACAAAAGATCACAGACTGGGTGGCTTAAAGAATAAAAATTTATTTCCTCAGTTCTGGAGGCTGGTTGATTGAGATCAGGATATTGGCAGGTTTGGTTCCTCCTGAGGCCTCTTTCCTCTCTCCTGAAGATAGCTGTCTTCTTGCTATGTCTTTCTTTTGTGTGTGTATATCCCTGGTGTCTCTTTGTATGACCAGATTTCCTCTTACAATGTCATCAGTCAGATTGGATAAGGGCTCACCTCAGTGGCTGCATTTTACCTTAGTCATATCTTTAAAGAGACGTAACCATAAGCATAACACAGTGAGTAAAATCTTTTCCCCCCAGAATGGACACTTTTTAAAATATATATATATATTTTTAATTGAAGGATAATTGATTGACAGAATTTTGTTGTTTTCTGCCAAATATCAACATGAATCAGCCATAGGTACACATATGTCTCCTCCCTCTTGAACCACCCTCTCTTTTCCCTCCACATTTCACCATTCTAGGTTGATACAGAACCTCTGTTTGAGGTCCCTAAGTCATACAGCAAATTCCCATTGGCTATCTATTTTACATGTAAGTTTCCATGTTATTCTCTCCATACATCTCACCCTCTCCTTCCTCCCTGCGCACTCCCCCAACCCCACTGTGTCCTTAAGCCTGTTTCTCCATTGCTGCCCTGCACATAAATTCATCAGTACCATCTTTCTTTACTCCATATATATGCATCAGAATACAATATTTATCTTTCTCTTTCTGATTTACTTCACTCTGTATAACAGCTCTAGGTTCATGCACCTCATTAGAACTGATTCAAATGTATTCTTTTTTATAGCTAAGTAATATTCCATTGTATATGTACCACAGCTTCTTTATCCATTCATCAATGGACATCTAGGTTGCTTCCCTGTTCTAGCTATTGTAAACAGTGCTGCAGTGAACAATGGGATACATGTGTTGTTTTCAATTTTTGTCTCCTCCGGGTATATGCCTAGGAGTGGGATTGCTGGGTCATATGGAGGTTTTATTCCTCGATTTTTAGGAATCTCCATATCACCTTCCATAGTGGCTCTATCAATTTACATTCCCACCAACAGTGCAAGAGGATCCCTTTTCTCCACACTCTCTCCAGCATTTATTTTTTTTAGATTTTTTGATGATGGCCATTATGTCTGGTGTGAGGTGATATCTCATTGTAGTTTTGATTTCCTTTTCTCTGATAATGAGTGATGTTGAACATCTTTTCATGTATGCCACCCTTACGGCAGAAAGTGAAGAAGAACTAAAGAGCTTCTTGATGAAAGTGAAAGAGGAGAGTGAAAAAGTTGGCTTAAAGCTCAACATTCAGAAAACGAAGATCATGGCATCTTGTCCCATCGCTTCATGGCAAATAGATGGGGAAACAGTGACTGATTTTATTTTTCTGGGCTCCAAAATCACTGCAGATGGTGATTGCAGCAATGAAATTAAAAGATGCTTACTCCTTGGAAGGAAAGTTATGGCCAACCTAGACAGCATATTAAAAAGCAGAGACATTACTTTGTCGACAAAGATCCATCTAGTCAAGGCTGTGGTTTTTCCAGTGGTCATGTATGGATGTGATAGTTGGACTAAAAAGAAAGCTGATTGCTGAAGAATTGATGCTTTTGAACTGTGGTGCTGGAGAAGACTCTTGAGAGTCCCTTGGACTGCAAGGAGATCCAACCAGTCCATTCTAAAGGAGATCAGTCCTGGGTGTTCATTGGAAGGACTGATGCTGAAGCTGAAACTCCAATACTTTGGCCACCTCATGTGAAGAGGTGATTGCCTGGAAAAGACTCTGATGCTGGGAGGGATTGAGGGCAGGAGGAAAAGGGGACAACAGAGGATTAGATGGCTGGATGGCATCACTGACTCTATGGACATGGGTTTGGGTGGACTCTGGGAGTTGGTGATGGACAGGGAGGACTGGCATGCTGCGATTCATGGGATCGCGAAGAGTCAGACACGAATGAGCAACTGAACTGAACTGAAGTATGTTAAGTGCAAGTAAATAAGAATGATATTATACAGAGAACAAGACCATTCTACTTTATTATTTTTTTTTAGAAAAACACACAAATAATCTGCAAACTTTAGCTCTTTGATACTCATCAATTTGTTGTCTGGTTGTCTTCATATCCTTGGAGATTATGTGATCCTAAGAATTATTTCAACATTAGTCCCACATGCTGTTGGAAATCTGTGTTTTCCCCAGTATCTCCGGAGTTCTCCAGAAATTTATGTTTCTTCAGGTCACATCCGCTCTAATTTCTTGTTTCTTCTGAATCCTCCTAGTTTTTTCCCGCTATAATCTCATCTTCCCTATTTATTTCTTCTTCTTGTGAATACCAGCACAGCCCTTGGAAAGCCCTATAGTAACCACAAGATCACATGCCTTACATGGATCTTCTATATACTTACCATGTATACATTTTGTCAAAATTGCATTTTCTTTTGGTCTGATGTCACCTTTCTCATCTTTCAACTCTTTACAGAGTTATTCTCATGTTTATATTTTAAAAATTATTTATATTTGAGTGTGATTGGGAAGGAGAGAGAGGGAAACGTGTATGCTTGGTTAGTTATCTTGAAAACAGTTTTTAAAGGGAAAAAAGGTAGGTGATTATATCATAGATAAAAGAATGTCAAAGAGTTAAAAATTTCCATATCAACATTCATGATTCATTAAATCACACCCAGAATTTCTGGTTTGTGTTGTAATTACTTACTGAAATAAATTTCTACACCCAAGATGGAGCTACAACTGCCTGGGGTGCCAAATCAGCAAACTAAAATGTAGATTTTTTTGTGTCCCTGTACATGCTTTGCTTGATCAGAAGCACAGTATGTAGAGTCGGCTAACCCCAAATACCAAGACAACTTTGGGAAAAAAGCTGAATAACTGAAGGTCAGGATATGTAGTTTATTTGTCTAGGTATATCACATAGATGTCTACAGTATCTGATATACATTAGATGCTCAATATATGTTTAATCAGTGAGCAAGTAAAAGGCTTTAGTTTTTATTATCAGTTCTGATATTGGCCACGAGAGGGCACTAGTTGCAATGATTAAAAATTAGTATTCCTAAAAAGTTATATTCAGAATTTGGTAGCTGTAGTATTAATTCTGAAATAAACTTTGATCATACTTTATGTGCAATGTGATTTCTGATGTTTCTTCTGAAAAAGGCAGCTTTATCTGAGGGTTACACAACAGACTGGTTCCAAATAGGAAAAGGAATATACATCAAGGTTGTATATTGTCACCCTGCTTATTTAACTTATATGCAGAGTACATCATGAGGAGTGCTGGGCTGGAAGCAGCACAAGCTGGAATCAAGATTGCTGGGAAAAATATCAATAACCTCAGATATGCAGATGACACCACCCTATGGCAGAAAATGAAGAGGAACTCAAAAGTCTCTTGATGAAAGTGAAAGAGGAGAGTGAAAAAGTTGGCTTGAAGCTCGACAATCAGAAAACAAAGATCATGGCATCTGGTTCCATCACTTCATGGGAAATAGATGGGGAAACAGTGTCAGACTTTATTTTTTTGGGTTCCAAAATCACTGCGGATACTGATTGCAGCCATGGAATTAAAAGACACTCCTTGGAAGGAAAGTTATGACCAACCTAGATAGCATATTAAAAAGCAGAGACATTACTTTGCCAACCAAGGTCCGTCTAGTCAAGGCTATGGTTTTTCCCGTGGTCATGTATGGATGTGAGAGTTGGACTGTGAAGAAAGCTGATCGCTGAAGAATTGATGCTTTTGAACTGTGGTGCTGGAGAAGACTCTTGAGAGTCCCTTGGACTGCAAGGAGATCCAACCAGTCCATTCTAAAGGAGATCAGTCCTGGGTGTTCATTGGAAAGACTGATGGTAGAGCTGAAACTGCAATACTTTGGCCACCTCCTGCGACAAGGTGACTGACTGGAAAAGACTCTGATGCTGGGAGGGATTGAGGGCAGGAGGAGACGGGGACGACAGAGAATGAGATGGCTGGATGGCATCACTGACTCGATGGACATGAGTTTGAGTGAACTCCGGGAGTTGGTGATGGACAGGGAGGCCTGGCATGCTGTGATTCATGGGGTCGCAAAGAGTCAGACACGACTGAGTGACTGAAATGAACTGAACCCTGCATTTTCTGCTAAATTCTGTGAAGTTTGCAGTATAAGATTATAATGAAAAGAATTCAGAAATAATGGAAAGATCTTTTTTCTCAGGGAATGTGAGGAAATATAAATCAGTTAAATAGCGGAAAATGAATGGAAAAACTTAACAAATAGATGAATGAAGAGCTGGGACTGAACAATTCTGTACAGAGAAGAAAAGAAGAGTGAAGGGTTCATGTGAAATTAAAGGGAGTATCTTTTGTTGTTGCATTTCTTCATTCATTTTCCCTTTATCAGTGCTTCTCAAATTTGAGTGTTGAAGTGGGTTGAATGGTGATCCCTTTAAAGGATTTGTCTCCAGAACCGGTGAATGTGATAGGAATGGGTGTCTTTGCAGGTGTCGTTAAGTTAAAGATCTCTAGGTGAACCCTAAATCCAATGATGGGTGTCCTCATAAGAGATAGAGAAGAGAAGGCCATGTGGAGATGGCAGCAGGATTGGAGTGAGGCAGCCACAAGGAACGTCACCAGCCATCAGATACTGGAAGAGGCCAGGAAGAGAAGGCACCTTCGGAGGGAGGGCAACCCTTCTGACACCTCCAGAACTGTGGGAAAACAAATTTCTGTTGCTTTAAGCTACTGGTTTCTGGTAATTTGCCATAGCAGCCCTAGGAAATGAACACGGATGTGCACCAGGCTCACCTGGAGGGATCGTTGAAACAGACTGCTGGGAATGGCAGAACATACTCAAAGCGATGAAAGAGAAAAACCAATAACCCAGATTACTCTACCCAGCAAGGATCTCATTTAAATAATGAAGGGGAAATCAACAGCTTTACATACAAGCAAAACCTGAGAGAATTCAGCAACACCAAACCAGCTCTTCAACAAATGCTGAAGGATCTTCTCTAGACAGGAAACACAAAAAAAGGTTTATAAACGCGAACCCAAAACAACAAAGTAAATGACAATGGGATCATACTTATCAATAATTATCTTAAATGCAAATGAGTTGAATCCCCCAACCAAAAGACAAACACTGGCTGAATGGATACAAAAACACGACCCCTATATATGCTGTCTACAAGAAACCCACCTCAAATCAAAGGACACATCCAGACTGAAAGTGAAGGAATGGAAAAAGATATTTCATGCAAATAGAGACCAAAAGAAAGCAGGAGTAGCAATAATCATATCAGATAATATAGACTTTGAAATAAAGGCTGTGAAAAGAGACAAAGTAGAACATTACATAATGATCAAAGGATCAATCCAAGAAGAAGATATAACACTTATATATGCACCCACATAGGAGCAACACAATATGTAAGGCAAATGCTAACAAGTATGAAAGGGGAAATTAACTACAACACAATAATAGTGGGAGACTTTAATACCCCACTCACACCTATGGATAGATCAACCAAACAGAAAATTAGCAAGGAAATACAAACTTTAAATGATGCAATAGACCAATTGGACCTAATTGATATCTATAGGAGATTCACCCCCAAACAATGAATTTCACCTTTTTCTCAAGTGCACAGAGAACATTCTCCAGGATAGATCACATCCCGGGTCATAAATCTAGTCTTGGTAAATTCAAAAAAATTGAAATCATTTCAAGCATCTTTTCAATGCAGTAAGATTAGAAGTCAACTACAAGGAAAAAAAAAACTATTAAAAATACAAACATATAGAGGCTAAACAGCATGCTTCTTAATAACCAACAAATCACAGAAGAAATAAAAAAAAAAATCAAAATATGCATAGAAACAAATGAAAATGAAAACATGACAACCCAAAACCTATGGGATTCAGTAAAAGCAGTGCTAAGGGGAAGGTTCATAGCAATGCAAGCTTACCTCAAGAAACAAGAGAAAAATCAAATAAACTAATTTTACACCTAAAGCAACTAGAAAAAGAAGAAATGAAGAACCCCAGGGTTAGTAGAAGGAAAGAAATCATAAAAATTAGGGCAGAAATAAATGAAAAAGAAAGGAAACTATAGAAAAAAATCAACAAAACTAAAGGCTGGTTCTTTGAGAATATAAATAAAATAGACAAACCATTAGCCAGACTCATCAAGAAAAAAAAGGAGAAGAATCAAATCAACAAAATTAGAAATGAAAATGGAGAAACCACAACAGACAGCACAGAAATACAGAGGATCATAAGAGACTACTATCAGCACCTATATGACAATAAAATGGACAGTTTGGAAGAAATGGATGAACTTTTAGAAAAGTATAACCTCCCAAACTGAACCAGGAAGAAATAGAAAATCTTAACAGACCCATCACAAGCATGGAAATTGAAACTGTAATAAAAAATCTTCCAACAAACAAAAGCCCAGGACAGATGGCTTCACAGGTGAATTCGATCAAAAATTTAGAGAAGAACTAACACCTATCCTACTCAAACTCTTCTAGAAAATTGCAGAGGAAGGTAAACATCCAAACACATTCAATGAGGCCACCATCACCCTAATACCAAAACCAGATAAAGATATCACAAAAAAAAGAAAACTACAGGCCAATATCACTGATGAATGTAGATGCAAAAATCCTTAACAAAATTCTAGCAAACAGAATCCAACAACATAGTAAAAAGATCATACATCATGACCACGTGGGCTTTATCCCAGGGATGCAAGGATTCTTCAATATTCACAAATCAATCAATGTGATACACTACATTAACAAATTGAATGATAAAAGCCATATGATTATCTCAATAGATACAGAGAAAGCCTTTGACAAAATTCAACATCTATTTATGATAAAAACCCTACAGGAAACAGGCATAGAAGGAACATACCTCAACACAATAAAAGCCATATATGATAAACCCACAGCAAACATTATCCTCAATAGTAAAAAACTGAAAGCATTTCCCCTAAAGTCAAGAACAAGACAAGGGTGCCCACTCTCACCACTACTATTCAACATAGTTTCGGAAGTTTTAGCCACAGCAATCACAGAAGAAAAAGAAATAAAAGGAATCCATATTGGTAAAGAAGTAAAACTCTTCACTGTTTGCAGATGACATGATCCTCTACATAGAAAACCCTAAAGACACCACCAGAAAATTGCTAGTGCTAATCAATGAATATATAGTAAAGTTGCAGGATATAAAATTAATACACAGAAATCCCTTGCATTCTTATACACTGACAATGAGAAAACCGAAATTAAGGAAACAATTCCATTCACCATTGCGACAAAAAGAATAAAATACTTAGGAATAAATCTACCTAAAGAAACAAAAGACCTATATATAGAAAACTATAAAACACTGATGAAAGAAATCAAAGATGACGGAAATAGATGGAGAAATACACCATGTTCATGGATTGGAAGAATTAATATAGTGAAAATGAGTATACTACCCAAAGCAATCTATACATTCAGTGCAATCCTTATCAATCTACGAATGGTATTTTTCACAGAATTAGAACAAATAATTTCACAATTTGTATGGAAGTACAAAAAACCTTGAATAGCCAAAGCATTCTTGAGAAAAAAGAATGTTACTGGAGAAATCAACCTGCCTGACTTCGGACTGTACTACAAAGCTACAGTCATCAAAACAGTTTGGTACTGGCACAAAGACAGAAATATAGATCAGTGGAACAAAATAGGAAGCCCAGAGATAAATCCACACACCTATAGACACCTTATCTTTGACAAAGGAGGCAAGAATATACAATGGAGAAAAGACCATCTCTTTAACAAGTAGTGCTGGGAAAACTGGTCAACCACCTGTAAAAGAATGAAGCTAGAACAGTTTCTAACATCATACACAAAAATAAACTCAAAATAGATTAAAGATCTAAATGTAAGACTAGAAAATATAAAACTCCTAGAGGAAAACATAGGCAAAACATTCTCTGACATAAATCACAGCAGGATCCTCTATGACCCACTTCCCAGAGTAATGGAAATAAAAGCAAAAATAAACAAATGGGACCTAATTAATCTTAAAAGCTTTTTCACAGTGAGGAAAACAATAAGCAAGGTGAAAAGACAGCCTTCAGAATGGGAGAAAATAATAGCAAATGAAGCAACTGTCAAAGAATCTCAAAAATATACAAGCAGCTCATGCAGCTCAATACCAGAAAAATAAACGACTGAATCAAAAAGTGGGAAAAAAGACCTAAAGAGACATTTCTCCAAAGAAGATATACAGATGGCTAACAAACACATGAAAAAACACTCAACATCACTCATTATCAGAGAAATGAAAATCAAAACCTCAATGAGGTACCATTTCATGCCACTCAGAATGGCTGCTATAAAAAAATCTACAAATAATAAATGCTGGAGAAAGTGTGGAGAAGAGGGAACCCTCTTACACTGTTGGTGGGATGCAAACTAGTACAGCCACTATGGAGAACAGCGTGGAAATTCCTTAAAAAACTGGAAATAAAACTGCCATATGACCCAGCAATCCACTGCTGGGCATACACACTGAGGAAACCATGTACCCCAATGAATGGATAAGAAAGCTGTGGTACATATACACAATGAAATATTCAGTTCAGTTCAGTTCAGTCGCTCAGTCATGTCCAACTATTACTCAGCCATTAAAAAAAAATACATTTGAATCAGTTCTAGTGAGGTGGATGAAACTGGAGCCTGTTATACAGAGTGAAGTAAGTCATAAAGAAAAACACCAATACAGTATATTAACACATACATATGAAATTTATAAAGATGATAATGATAACCCTATATGTGAGACAGCAAAAAAGACACAGATAAAGAACAGACTTTTGAACTATGTGGGAGACGGTGAGGGTGGGATGACTTGACAGAATAGCATTGAAACACGTGTATCACCAATAGATCACCAGTCCAAATTTGATGCATGAAACAGGGCACTCAAAGCTGGTGCACTGGGGTGACCCTGAGGGATGAGATGGGGAAGGAGGTGGGAGGGGGGTTCAGGATGGGGAACACATGTACACCCATGGCTGATTCATGTCAATGTATGGCAAAAACCACTACAATATTGTAAAATAATTAGCTTCCAATTAAAATAAATATACTTGTAAACAAAGGTAAAAGATTTCCTAAAATTATAAGAAGGTCTTAATATTACAGTTAATTCTCAGAAAATGGGGTCCAAAGTAAGTATTAATTTTTGTTGTTAACATGTTATACTGACAAATTGTTTGGAACAGTACTTCTTTGCAATTAATTTTTGAATAATACAGAAGAACTGTACAAAAAAGACCTTCACGACCAAGATAGTCACGATAATGTGATCACTGACCTAGAGCCAGACATCTTGGAATGTGAAGTCAAGTGGGCCTTAGAAAGCATCACTACAAACAAAGCTAGTGGAGGTGATGGAATTCCAGTTGAGCTATTTCAAATCTTGAAAGATGATGCTGTGAAAGTGCTACACTCAATATGCCAGCAAATTTGGAAAACTCAGCAGTGGCCACAGGACTGAAAAAGGTCAGTCTTCATTCCAATCCGAAAGAAAGGGAATGCCAAAGAATGCTCCAACTACTGCACAATTGCACTCATCTCACATGCTAGTAAAGTCATGCTCAAAATTCTCCAAGCTAGGCTTCAGCAATATGTGAACCATGAACTCCCAGATGTTCAGGCAGGTTTTAGAAAAGGCAGAGGCACCAGAGATCAAATTGCCAACATCCGCTGGATCATGGAGAAAGCAAGAGAGTTCCAGAAGAGCATCTATTTCTGCTTCATTGACTATGCCAAAGCCTTTGACTGTGTGGATCACAATAAACTGTGGAGAATTCTGAAAGAGATGGGAATACCAGACCACCTGACCTGCCTCTTGAGAAACCTGTATGCAGGTCAGGAAGCAACAGTCAGAACTGTACATGGAACAACAGACTGGTTCCAAATAGGAAAAGGAGTAGTCAAGGCTGTATATTGTCACCTTGCTTATTTAACTTCTATGCAGAGTACATCATGAGGAACGCTGGGCTGGAAGAAGCACAAGCTGGAATCAAGATTGCTGGGAGAAATAGCAATAATCTCAGATATGCTGATGACACTACCCTTCTGGCAGAAAGTGAAGAGGAACTCAAAAGTCTCTTGATGAAAGTGAAAGAGGAGAGTGAAAAGGTTGACTTGAAGCTCAACATTCAGAAAACAAAGATCATGGCATCTGGTCCCATCACTTCATGGGAAATAGATGGAAAAATAGTGGAAACAGCGTCAGACTTTATTTTTTGGGGCTCCAAAGTCACTGCAGGTGCTGATTGCAGCTATGAAATTAAAAGACGCTTACTCCTTGGAAGGAAAGTTATGACCAACCTTGATAGTATATTAAAAAGCAGAAACATTACTTTGCCAACCAAGGTCTGTCTAGTCAAGGCTATGGTTTTTCCCGTGGTCATGTATGGATGTGAGAGTTGGACTGTGAAGAAAGCTGATCGCCGAAGAATCGATGCTTTTGAACTGTGGTGTTGGAGAAGACTCTTGAGAGTCCCTTGTACCACAAGGAGATCCAACCAGTCCATTCTAAAGGAGATCAATCCTGGGTGTTCATTGGAAAGACTGATGCTAAAGCTGAAACTGCAATACTTTGGCCACCTCATGCAATGAGTTGACTCGTTGGAAAAGACTCTGATGCTGGGAAAGGTTGGGGGCGGGAGGAGAAGGGGTCGACCAAGGATGAGATGGCTGGATGACATCACCGACTCTGTGGACATGAGTTTGAGTGTACTCCGGGAGTTGGTGATGGCCAGGGAGGCCTGGCGTGCTGTGATTCATGGGGTCGCAAAGAGTCGGACATGACTGAGCGACTGAACTGAACTGAACTGAATATGGTATTTGGGACTTTGCGGTGTTAGAGATGCACGTCTTGTAGAGTAGGGTTTAGATTCAAATACTAGAGATTTAAAAGATGACATTGCCCAAGAGGTAGAATCAGCGTATAGAGCCATTAAAAGCACAGATCTTGCATAACATACTTAGACTGGAATTCTACCACTGTTACTACTATGAGTACAACCTGTGACAAGTTACAACTTAAAATGATTCATTTTATTATTGTTAAAATGAATCTTCATGCTTAACTGATATTCTGTAGTTTTTCAGTTTTATATATATTCTGTTGATTTTCAACTAGAGAAGCTGAAATTTTTTCTCTCTTGTATACCCTCAACCCATGTTCCCATCAACCCCATCTAAGCTTTTGCTCCCATCTTCCTAATAGAGTCATATTATTCATTTTTGGTGAAATCATTATTTGCTGTTTATATTAGTTTGATCATGTTCAGTTCAGTTCAGTTCACTCAGTCTTGTCTAACTCTTTGTGACCCCATGGACTGCAGCACCCTAAGCCTCCCTGTCCATCACCAACTCCTGGAGTTTACCCAAACCCATGTCCATCGAGTCGGTGATGCCATCCAATCATCTCATCCTCTGTCATTCCCTTCTCCTCCTGCCCTCAATCTTTCCCAGCATCAGGGTCTTTTCAAATGAGTCAGTTGTTCGCATCAGGTAGCCAAAGTATTGGAGTTTCAGCTTCAATATCAGTCCTTCCAATGTACACCCAGGACTGATCTCCTTGAGGATGGACTGTTGGATCTCCTTGCAGTCCAAGGGACTCTCAGGGGTCTTCTCCAACACCACAGTTCAAAAGCATCAATTCTTCAGCACTCAGCTTTCTTTATAGTCCAACTCTCACATCCGTACATGACGACTGGAAAAACCATAGCCTTGACTAGACAGACTTAGTTGGCAAAGTAATGTCTCAGCTTTTTAATGTGCTGTCTAGGTTGGTCATAGCTTTTCCTTCCAAGGAGTAAGTGTCTTTTAAATTCATGGCTATAGTCACCATCTATGGTGTTTTTGGAGCCCAAAAAGTCATCCACTGTTTCCCCATGTATGCTGTGAAGTGATGGAACAAGATACCATGATCTTAGTTTTCTGAAAGTTGAGCTTTAAGCCAACTTTTTCACTCTCCTCCTTCACTTTCACCAAGAGGCTCTTTAGTTCATCTTCACTTTCTGCCATAAGGGTGATGTCATCTGCATATCTGAGGTTATTGGTATTTCTCCCAGCAACCTTGATTCTAGCTTGTGCTTCTTCCAGCCCAGTGTTTCTCATGTTGTACTCTGCATATAAGTTAAATAAGCACAGTGACAATATATATCCTTGATGTACTCCTTTCCCAAATTGGAACCAGTCTGTTGTTCCATGCCCAGTTCTAACTGTTGCTTCCTGAACTGCATACAGATTTCTCAAGAAGCAAGTCAGGTGGTCTGGTATTCCCATCTCTTTCAGAATTTTCCACAGTTTATTGTGATCCACACAGTCAAAGGCTTTGGCATAGTCAATGAGGCAGAAATAGATGTTTTTCTGGAACTCTCTTGCTTTTTCGATGATCCAGTGGATATTAGCAATTTGATCTCTGGTTCCTCTGCCTTTTCTAAAACCAGCTTGAACATCTGGATGTTCACGGTTCACATATTGTCGAAACCTGGCTTGGAGAATTTTGAGCATTACTTTACTAGCGTGTGAGATGATTGTTCATACCTAAATTGACTATGCCAAAGCCTTTGATGTGTGGATCACAATAAACTGTGGAACATTCTGAAAGAGATGGGAATACCAGACCACCTGACCTGCCTCTTGAGAAACCTGTATGCAGGTCAGGAAGCAACAGTCAGAACTGTACATGGAACAACAGACTGGTTCCAAATAGGAAAAGGAGTAGTCAAGGCTGTATATTGTCACCTTGCTTATTTAACTTCTATGCAGAGTACATCATGAGGAATGCTGGTCTGGAAGAAGCACAAGCTGGAATCAAGATTGCTGGGAGAAATATCAATAACCTCAGATATGCAGATGATACCACCCTTCTGGCAGAAAGTGAAGAGGAACTCAAAAGCCTCTTGATGAAAGTGAAAGAGGAGAGTGAAAAGGTTGGCTTGAAGCTCAACATTCAGAAAACAAAGATCATGGCATCTGGTCCCATCACTTCATGGGAAATAGATGGGGAAACAATGGAAACAGTGTCAGACTTTATTTTTTTGGGCTCCAAAATCACTGCAGATGCTGATTGCAGCCAGGAAATTAAAAGACTCTTACTCCTTGGAAGGAAAGTTATGACCAACCTTGGTAGTATATTAAAAAGCAGAGACATTACTTTGCCAACAAAGGTCCGTCAGGTCAAGGCTATGGTTTTTCCCGTGGTCATGGATGGATGTGAGAGTTGGACTGTGAAGAAAGCTGATCACCGAAGAATTGATGCTTTTGAACTGTGGTGTTGGAGAAGACTCTTGAGAGTCCCTTGGACTGCAAGGAGATCCAACCAGTCCATTCTAAAGGAGATCAATCCTGGGTGTTCATTGGAAGGACTGACACTAAAGCTGAAACTGCAATACTTTGGCCACCTCATGCGACGAGTTGACTCACTGGAAAAGACTCTGATGCTGGGAAAGGTTGAGGGCGGGAGGAGAAGGGGACGACGGAGAATGAGATGGCTGGATGGCATCACAGACTCTGTGGACATGAGTTTGAGTGTACTCCGGGAGTTGGTGATGGACAGGGAGGCCTGGCGTGCTGTGATTCATGGGGTCGCGGAGAGTCGGACACGACTGAGTGACTGAACTGAACTGAAACATTTTTTTCAGAACGTACATGTCTTTCTTGCAGAGCCACAGTCATCAGATAATCTATTAGCTTTACCCCCACCATGGAAGGGCTTCCCTGATTGCTCAGCTGATAAAGAATCCAGCTGCAATACAGGAGACCTTGGTTTGCTTCCTGGGTTGGGAAGATCCCCTGGAGAAGGGATAGGTTACCCACTCCAGTATTCATGGGTTTCCCTGGTGACTAAGAGGGTAAAGAATCTGCCTGTAATGTGGGAGACCTGGTTTCAATCCCTGGGTTGGGAAGATCCCTGGAGGAGGGCATGAAAACCCACTCCAGTCTTTTTGCCTAGAGAATCCCCATGAGCAAAAGAACCTGGTAGCCTACAGTCCATGAGATCGCAAAGAGTCGGACACCACTGAGCAACTAAGCACAGCGCAGCACCGCCATGCAAACAGCTCTTTTGGAGCCTTTCATCCCACTCCTCCAGTCTGGGCTGGTTGACTCTAAGCTGTTGAAGAATTGATCACCAAGAAACCACTCCTTTCAAATTCCCTCACCTCTCTCATTGTTTAGCTTCTTCTTTATTGTATCTTGTGACTTCTTTTGTTTAAATTTAATTTTCTTAGCTTTGGCTGTGCTGAGTCTTCATTGCTGCGAATGGGGGCTACTCTGTGGTTGTGGTGCTCCAGCTTCTCATTTTGGTGGCTTCTCTTGCTGCAGAGCACAGGCTCTAGGGTGCACTAGCTTCAGAAGTTGTGGCTCCCCGGCTGTAGAGCACAGGCTCAATAGTTCTGGTCCATAAGCTTTGTTGCTCCGCTGCATGTAGGATCTTCCTGGATCAGGGATTTGAACCCGGATCTCCTCAGTGGATTCTTTACTGCTGAGCCCCCAGAGAAGCCCTCTTGTGGCTTTGTGGTTTGTTCCTTTCTTTGGCTGGAATTTACACTTTAATAGCTTTCTGGGAAACAATTCTTGAGAGAGATGGTACCAGAGAAATACCTTGTATTCTAAAAAGTCTTTATGCTTTGTTTGATAATGTATATGGGAAAGAATTCTAAGTTGGAAAGTATTTCTTCCTCAGAATTTTGATGACATTTTTCTATGCCTCTCTTCCTTATTTTTGCTTTTTAGATGTCTGATGGCATTCTTATTCCTGAATCTTTGTTGTGTCCTCTTTTTAAAAATTTTCTATTTAATCTTTTATGATCTTTTTGTTTCAGGTATGCTAAATTTTATGATGAAGTGCTTGGTATTTTGGGATACTTCATGGACCTTTTCAAATTATAGGTTTATTTTCTTCAATTCTGAGAAAATTTCTTCTATTATATCTTTTATAGCTTCCCCTCCACTATTTTTTGTTGATATTCTCTTTTTTTGAAATTCCTGTTTCAGATGACAAACTCCTCAAAAATATACTCTGATTTTGCTGTCTTTCCTCTACTTCCTATCAGTACTTAAAAAGGCAGGGGGTGGGGGGTGGGGGTTTGACAATCTTCCCAATCTTCTTTCGAATTTTTAAAAACATTTTGGTTATCAGAATTTTAATTTTTCAAGAACTATACCATTTTCTTTTTGAAATTCCCCTTATTTTAAGAGTGTCTTGTTGTATTGTATGAAGCTTATGCCTTCTCTTATTTATTTAAAGTTGTTAATTATTACTTTAATAATTGCTGTTTGGTTCCTGTTCCCTGTTTCCTCTGAACTCCTTAATTCTGTTTTATCTTTTTTTTAAAAATAAATATGGTGCTTATTTATCTAAGCTGAATGCTTCCTCATTCACACTTGGTCCTCTACTGCTGCATCTGGAAGTCTACAACCTATATTTCTCAGGCCCTTTTGCCAGCTGGTCTCCTCTTAGGTTCTGTCATTAAGAGGCATTTGTGAGATTTCGGAAGTGAGAGGAAATGATACATTTTCTGCTTTTGGCTTTCATAGTAGCAGATATTATAGCTTCTGAAATTTACTAGTGATGTGTGGGTTGTGGTATGGCAACTATATACTCTGCTGCTGCTGCTGCTGCTAAGTCACTTCAGTCGTGTCCGACTCTGTGTGACCCCATAGACAGCAGCCCACCAGGCTCACCCTTCCCTGGGATTCTCCAGGCAAGAACACTGGAGTGGGTTGCCATTTCCTTCTCCAATGTGTGAAAGTGAAAAGTGAAAGTGAAGTCACTCAGTCTTGTCCGACTAGTAGCGACCCCATGGACTGTAGCCCATGGCTCCTCTGTCCATGGGATTTTCTAGGCAAGAGTACTGGAGTGGCTTGCCATTAGTGGTTCCTTAATCATCAGTAGCTCCTCTGGCATTACCACTTCTCCATTGCTGGGGAGCCTGTCCATGCTTCAGGCTGCCTCCTTATGAAGAGAATGAAAGAAAGTGAAATGGTCATTGATTTGCTGTTCATGAAGGTTAAATCCAAACACATCTCATTTTCAAGGAAATCAACTCCAGAGACAGTAAGTGGGAAATCAATTCACCTTACCAATTCTGTACTCTCTTGACAGAAATGATGTAAACTTTGCTCTATCCTTCTTGAACAAGATGGAGAAATTGCATTAATATGCTGTATATTTTATGTGAGCTGCTAGAGAGAGAATCTAAGGGAATGTGTTGGATTTGAAATAGATTGGTAGCATCTATAGAAAACTTGTTTATGACACAGCATTCTGCTTGGCAGCCTATGCTTCTCGGGAAAATGTTACATTTGAATTGGAAATAGGATTTGAGGCCATTTATTTCTCCTTATATGAAAACACATTCAGTATTTTCTATTCATAGTAGATTGTAGGCCTTTCAAAGGCCATGAAATCTTGCTTCAGTTACATTTGTCACCAGGTTCATTTGTACTTCTGTGTGCAGTTACCCAGGTAACATATGTGTATGTGTGTGCCTGTGTATGTAATATTGTTAGTGCTGAACACTGTTGCCATATGGTCCACCAGAGTTTTTCCATGTTAATTACCTTTATGAGTCAATAAAGAGACAAAGATACAGGCAGAAAAATTAGAGCTATGCATTTTTTTGGTGCGTGAGCATAACACAGTTCTCCCCGCCCCCCACGCATTAAGTTACGAAAGTTAGAAAACTCTTTTTTAAAAATATGATTTACATTTTGATTTTTTTTATTTGAAAAAATATTTATGTGGCTGCACCAAGTCTTAGTTGCGACACACAGGATCTTTGATCTTTCTTATGACATACAGGCTGTTTAGTTGCACGTGTGGAATCTAGTTCCCTGATCAAGGATCGAACCTGGGTCTCCTGCATTGGGAGCACAGAGTCTTAGCCACTGGCCCACCAGAGAAATTACCTGGAAAACTTTTAAAGAGACTCTGGCCCACAGATTTTGAGTCAGAAGAGATTCCTGATCCAAGTCATTAGGACCATGTAAGTTAGACAAGAACTACATTTTTTCTTGCTGTATGTCTCAAAAAGCATATTATTTAATAAACTGTCAGTCAGTAACTCTGGAGTGAGAATTGCACTTATTTGAACTGGGCAATCAGTGGCTATCAATATAAACTTCTATGTATGTGTTCGTAGGAATATTTGCATGTTCTTTTCTGTATTTGTGCAGAACTGCCAACAAAGGTCCGTCTAGTCAAGGCTATGGTTTTCCCGTGGTCATGTATGGATGTGAGAGTTGGACTGTGAAGAAAGCTGATCATTGAAGAATTGATGCTTTTGAACTGTGGTGCTGGAGAAGACTCTTGAGAGTCCCTTGGACTGCAAGGAGGTCCAACCAGTCCATTCTAAAGGAGATCAATCCTGGGTGTTCATTGGAAAGACTGATGCTAAAGCTGAAACTGCAATACTTTGGCCACCTCATGCGACGAGTTGACTCACTGGAAAAGACTCTGATGCTGGGAAAGGTTGGGGGCGGGAGGAGAAGGGGATGACAGAGAATGAGATGGCTGGATGGCATCACCGACTCTGTGGACGTGAGTTTGAGTGAACTCCGGGAGTTGGTGATGGACAGGGAGGCCTGGCGTGCTGAGATTCATGGGGTGGCGGAGAGTCGGACACGACTGAGCGACTGAACTGAACTGAACTGTGTATGGAAAATCTAATGTGCTCTATAAATCTCCCCACTTTGGCATAGAGAAAAAAATATTAGCTTGGGATTCAGAAGAATTGGGATCTAGCTCCAGGTCAAAGATAATTCTTGTACATGAAAAACCACCTAGGAGACTTAACCAGAAGAATGTTTATCCATTATATTATTTATAACAATGAAATTTGAAAAAAGATACACTGAGTTTCCAAGAGTTAGGAATTTTAAAATAGATTATGTTAAATTTACCTAATAGAATTTTTTCAGCCATTTAAAATACTGCTGTAGACTAATATTTACTGGCATAAAATTATATTTTCACATATAGATTTACTTTAAAAATGTTAATTCTTTTTGCCTATTTAACAACTTTTATATTTTTATTTAACAAATTTAACATATTTAGCATTTTTCAGATAACTCTTTTAAAAAAGTATTGTTTTTCACCCAAGTAATACTAAATAAATATGCTATATGTAAGAAGCCTTGTGGTTTTAGGCTTAATGTACACTTACCAGCTTTCTCAACATAATAGTTTCTAATCAAATAATACAGTATGAAACAGTGAATTGGACACCATATTTGGTGCTTCCAAAATGATTGCATTTTGTATGTTCACTAATCAAGTGCAATTAAGATAGAGCATCTCTGTGTGCTCTTTTCATGTGTTACCAAGGACTGGCAGATTTAGCCTTTATTTTGCCTGAAAAGTGATTTTCAGTGTTATATCTAGGCCCAATTTCAGTACAAAATAATAACCACGAGTACTCCAAAGTTTGAAAAGCTGGTAAAGAAAATGGTACATGGAGAATCCGTCTTCTGAAAGAGTGACTCCCTTAGAGCAGTCCCCAGTCAATACCTACTATCAAGACTCTTCTTCATTTTGTGAGAATAGTAAATCTTTATTATAGTTCAGTCAATGTACAAATGATATTTATGTCCTATTCAAGTATTATTGTTTGTTGCTTGTGTAACTTATTCAGTTAGCAGTGTGAAAATTGTCTGGGTGTTATAAGTTGGGATGAAATGTATCATAACTTTTCCTATTAAAATTAATGGAAATTTAAAAATTACTGTTTGCTCACTTACCAAGGAATTCCAGAATTAAACAATGTTGTTAGGTAAGAGAGAGAGGAATGATTAAATTAAATAAAGCAGGTTGCAAACTACAGGTAACAAAAGATAGGTAGGGTAGAAATATATACATACATATAAGATAATGAATTGACAAGATATATACAAAAATCTAGGTCATACATGTATGCTCTAGTGTTTTTCTTCACTTTCTTCAATTTCAGTCTGAATTTGGCAATAAGGAGTTCACAATCTGAGCCACAGTCAGCTCCCCGTCTTGTTTTTGCTGACTGTATAGAGCTTCTCCATCTTTGGCTGCAAAGAATATAATCAATCTGATTTCGGTGTTGACCATCTGGTGATGTCCATGTGTAGAGTCTTCTCTTGTGTTGTTGGAAGAGGGTGTTTGCTATGACCAGTGAATTCTCTTGGCAAAACTCCAGGTGCTTCTTGACTTCCTACTTTTGCATTCCAGTCCCCTATAATGAAAAGGACATCTTTTGGGGGTGTTAGTTCTAGAAGGTCTTGTAGGTCTTCATAGAACCGTTCAGCTTCAGCTTCTTCAGCGTTACTGGTTGGGGCACAGGCTTGGATTACCATGATATTGAATGGTTTGCCTTGGAAACAAACAGAGATCATTCTGTCATTTTTGAGATTGCATCCAAGTACTGCATTTCGGACTCTTTTGTTGACCATGATGGCTACTCCATTTCTTTTAAGGTATTCCAGTGGTCAGGTACAGATGTGAGAGTTGGACTGTAAAGAAAGCTGAGTGCCGAAGAATTGATGCTTTTGAATTGTGGTGTTGGAGAAGACTCTTGAGAGTCCCTTGGACTGCAAGGAGATCCAACCAGTCCATCCTAATGGAGATCAGCCCTGGGTGTTCATTGGAAGGACTGATGCTGAAGCTGAAACTCCAATACTTTGGCCACCTGATGTGAAGAGCTGACTCATTGGAAAAGACCCTGATGCTGGGAAAGATTGAGGGCAGGAAGGGGATGACAGATGATGAGATGGTTGGATGGCATCACTGACTCGATGGATATGGGTTTGGGTGGACTCTGGGAGTTGGTGATGGACTGGGAGGCCTGGTGTGCTGCGGTTCATGGGGTCTCAAAGAGTCAGACACGACTGAGTGACTGAACTGAACTGAACTGATACCAAAATTTTCCCCAGTGATTATGGTGTTGGTTGGTGGATGCTTTTATTTTTATTATATCCATCTGCTTCTCCCTGCCCATTCTTTCCTTCTTTCTTCATTTGCTTAAGTAAAGAGATAATATTTGGAAAGGTAAACTAATGTTCTTCCCTATCCTGCTCTTCCCCTGCCCCCATAGATTTTGTACCTCTATGTCAGCTTGATATATTATGAAATTCACCTTCATACCATGGGGATGGGTAGACACAGTGTTGATCTTAACTTTTATTTTTGAAATTAAGCCCCTACAAAGACATAAGTCTCATGCATAAAGACTGGGTAGCATTTAGCTCAGCCCACTCCAGTGTTCTTGCCTGGAGAATCCCAGGGACGGGGGAGCCTGGTGGGCTTCCGTCTGTGGGGTCGCACAGAATCGGACACGACTGAAGTGACTTAGCAGCAGCAGCATCTGGCTGGACTTGGACAGGGCAGAAGAGAATCAGAAGGAAAGCATGAAGGTCTGAGATGGACCATGTTCTAGAATTTGGAGAGAAGAGGAGAGTGATAGAATCTTCATTTCATCTGGGGATTTGCGAGAAGGAAAGGACTTCTTTCAGAGGAATTAAAATGTACAGGTAGACAGAATCACCTCAAAATGGCAGCAGCTGTGATGTTGCTAGCTGCTGATATTGGGCTCTTCACATTTGGATGAGGAACAAAAGGAGGGAGAAGATGAAAGGGAGGGATAGGGTTGGTTTCTTCTTAGACTCAGAGATTTCTGTCTTAACCACAGATTAGTCAGGTTCTGGGTCAATAAGATCCTTTGATTATCATCTCCAAATAACAATATTATCATCTCCAAATAACAATAGTGGTAACCAACATTACAATAACAGAGGTAGATTTTCTGGAATTTGCCTGGCTTCAGAATGCATTTATAGTTGCTCTCAAGCTACTTTACAAATAAATGGAAAGCAGTTTTGAAAGTTCAGAGATTCACAAGGCTTCGTTTCTATTAAAACCTAATCTGAACAAAATATACCAATCTAGTTCCACATGAGGTTGAAATGTGATTTCATTTCTAACCTGCCAAGTTACTTAATTTAAAAAATAGCATTGCACGAATAAAGTATCTCTTTATGCTTGTAGTAATGAACTCTGTCCTACTATTTACATCTATTAAAAAATTACAACTCAACGGTGAAAAAATCTGCAAATGTGTATTGACCTCATTTCTCGTGTTGTTTTACCTCCATTTTTCTTAGAGTTTATTCTGCATAAGTGAGTGAGTGAAAATCATTCAGTCATGTCAGACTCTTTGTGACCCCATGGACTATACAGTCCATGGAATTCTCCAGGCCAGAATACTGGAGTGGGTAACTGTTCCCTTCTCCAGGGGATCTTCCCAACCCAGGGATCGAACCCAGGTCTCCCACATTGCAGGCATATTCCCTACCAACTGAGTCACTAGGGAAGCCTTTATTCTGCATATTCAACCCCTAACTCTGCACCCCAGGTGCTGACCCTCTTTTCCAGGTCGTGAGCATCTACCTTGCTGCTTGATCCTTGGTTCCCTTCTTTGTCCTTGCCTAACTCTGCCTCTCGTTAACATCTGGCTCTGTTACTCATGTCCTTCTCTTTGACCTCCCTTGCCCTTTTACTTTCTCCACCATTCAGTTCAGTTCATTTGCTCAGTCGTGTCTGACTCTTTGCGACCCCATGGACTGCAGCACGCCAGGCTTCCCTGTCCATCACTAACTCCTGGAGCCTGCTCAAATTAATGTCCGTTGAGTTGGTGATGCCATCCAACCATCTCATCCTCTGTTGTCCCCTTCTCCTCTGGCCTTCAATCTTTCGCAGCATCAGGGTCTTTCCCAAGGAGTCACTACTTTGCATCAGTTGGCCAAAGTATTGGAGTTTCAGCTTCAGCATTAGTCCTTCCAATGAATACCCAGGACTGATCTCCTTTAGGATTGACTGGTTTGATCTCCTTGCAGTCCAAAGGACTTTCAAGAGTTTTCTCCAACACCTCAGTTCAAAAGCATCAGTTCTTCGGCACTCAGCTTTCTTTATACTCCAACTCTTATATCCACACATGATTACTGGAAAAATCACAGTTTTGACGAGATGGACCTTTTTCAGCAAAGTAATGTTTCTGCTTTTTTATATGCTGTCTAGGTTTGTCATAGCTTTTCTGCCAAGGAGCAAGCATATTTTAATTTCATGGCTGCATTTACCACCTGCAGTGATTTTGGAGTCCCCCAAAATAAAAGTCTCTCACTGTTTCCATTGTTTCCCCATCTATTTGCCATGAAATGATGGGACCGGATGCCATGATCTTAGTTTTCTGAATGTTGAGTTTTAAGCCAGCTTTTTCACTCTCCTCTTTCACTTTCATCAAGAGGCTCTTTCGTTCCTCTTCCATTTCTGCCATAACGGTGGTGTCAGCTGCATATCTGAGGTTATTGATATTTCTCCCGGCAATCTTGATTCCAGCTTGTGCTTCATCCAGCCTAGCATTTCACATGATGTACTCTGTGTATAAGTTAAATAAGCAGGGTGACAATATACAGCCTTGACGTACTCCTTTCCCAGTTTGGAACCAGTTTGTTGTTCCATGTCTGGTTCTAACTGTTGCTTCTTGTCCTGCATACAGATTTCTCAGAAGGCAGGTCAGGTGGTCTGGTATTCCCATTTCTTTAAGAATTTTCCATAGTTTGTTGTGATCTACACAGTCAAAGGCTTTGGTGTAATCAATAAAGCAGAATTTCTGCAGTTCTTTTGCTTTTTCGATGATCCAATGAATGTTGGCAATTTGATCTCTTGTTCCTCTGCTTTTTCTCAATCCAGCTTGAATGTTTATAAGTTTATGGTTCATGTACTGTTGAAGCCTTGCTTGGAGAATTTTGAGCGTTACTTTGCTAGTGTGTGAGATGAGAGCGATTGTGTAGTAGTTTGAGCATTCTTTGGCATTCCCTTTCTTTGGGATTGGAATGAAGACTGACCTTTTCCAGTCCTGTGGCCACTGCTGAGTTTTCCAAATTTGCTAGTATACTGAGTGCAGCACTTTCACAGCTTCATCTTTCAGGATTTGAAATAGCTCAACTGGAATTCCATCATCTCCACTAGCTTTGTTTATAGTGATGCTTTCTAAGGCCCACTTGACTTCACATTCCAGGATGTCTGGCTCTAGGTGAGTGATCACACCATCATGGTTATCTGGGCCATTAAATTCTTTTTTTGTATAGTTCTTCTGTGTATTCTTGCCACCTCTTCTTAACATCTTCTGCTTCTGTTAGGTCCATGCTATTTCTGTCCTTTATTGTGTCTATCTTTGCATGAAATGTTCCTTTGGTATCTATAATTTTCTTGAAGAGTTCTCTAGTCTTTCTCATTCTATTCTCCACCATGGTTTTTTGGATTTTTTCCTTTCTCTTTTAATCTTTCTTAATAGGGCTTCTTTTTCCTTTTCCCACTCATTAAATAGTGGTAATCTTTTGTCTGATGTCATTAGTCTTTTTTCCTTGTCATTAATTCTCATACTCTTCCTGAGAGATCTCATTTATTTTCAAACCTTTGTTTATTACTTCTATGCTGATTATTCTTGGATCTGCATCTTTGGTATAACTTTTTCTTTTGAGCTCCACATCTGTGTCTGACTGCTCATTGGACGTCCCCACAAACACATGCCGTATTCTCTCAAAATTGATCTGGACAGAACTGAACCTCCTTCTCCATAAGCCTGTTTGTTGTATGCATCTCTGTCAGTGGCTGGTATCCAGACCAAGCTGGAGCCCTGGATGGTCCCTTTAACTCCTTCCCTTCCCTTCATCCCCATCTGTATTAGTCTGTTTAGGTTGCTGTACCAAAATACCACAGTAAGGTTCTGGGTGGTGTAAACAACAGAAATTTATTCTCTCAAAATTTTTTAGGCTGGGAAGACCAAGATCAAGGTGCTGCCAGATTTTATTTCTGGTGAGAACACTCCTCCTGGCTTGCAGATGGCTGCCTTTTCACTGTGTGCTCATCTGGGAGGGAGAGAGACAGAGAGGCAGAGAAAGCTCTCTCTGGTATCTCTTCTTATAAAAACAGTAATCTCATCAGATCCGGTCATCCTTATGACCCCATTTAACCTTAATTAGTTCCTCAGAGGTTCTGTCTCCAAATCTAGGCACACTGGGAACTGGGGCTTTAGCATATGAATTGTGGGGAAACGCAAATATTCGGTCAGTAACACCATCCATTGGTCACCAAGGTTTTTCGATTCTTCCTAATAAATAGTGTTTAAAGCAACTACTTCTTAACTCCTGTGCTAATTAATTTGATTCTGGACCCCATTTCCTTTCACCCTGTTGACCTCCTTCTTGTCTCCCTGCTTCTAGTTTACCTGCATCCCATCCAGCCCTTGTACTGCAGCGTGGGTGCCCTCTCTCAAATGCAAACCTGACCCTGTCACTCCTCTCTCGAATCTTTTCTGTGTCCCTCCATTACTGTCATGATGAAACTCAGATATCTTACTTGCTCGCCAGGCCCTTTGTGAACTGGACCTTGCCTGCCACCCTAGTCTTACTACTGCCCACTTTGTGTTCAATATTCCAGACTTAAAAACAGTCACAGTCCCCCCAAAGGACCATGCTTCCCCACCTCCCCTCTTGTCTCTCTCTCCCCCAGGCCTCTGCACTGTCTTTCTTTCTGCTCTCCTCTTTTCCTTTCTCCTTCCTTGTCTCTTTCCCAGCAGTTCCAGAGTCCAGCTCGTGTTTTCCCATCTCTCAGGTTTCAGCATTGACAGCACTTTCTCTGGAAGGCTTTTCCTATCATCTGCAGCTGGGTTGGTGTCCTTCATCCTTAGATACTTACCTGTCACTCAGTAATATGTCCCCAGAGTCTAGCACAGTGTCTGGCATATAGCAAGCCTTCAATCATTATGTGTTTGAAAATGAATGACTACATCTTACCTAACCTTTTGATAAGTTAATCAGTCAATAGAGCTCTTACGTTCTGGTTCCTGTCTCCTCCAGCTATGAAGGAAAATGTGAACTAGACACATGTTATATCAACATGTGACTCAGGGGAGTTGGCTGAAGGTATCATAGCACAGAGCTCAGTGGGATAGGAGCTAAAGGTCATGGCTACACCCAGGCTGGGTCAGCCACTGTGGAGGAGGGTGGTTAGTCTTTATATACCTTCATTCATTGCTCAGGCCCTCCTCGACAGCTCCTTGTCTCCATGGAAAAGAGGAGGAAGGAGGTTTATAGGCATTCCCTCTCTAGGAAAAGAATGCCTATAAACCTGAGTGATATTTGAAACAGTCAACAACTACTATGCTTATATACATACACAAGTGAATAAGAAAATGAGAAATTTATTTCTTATTCTCTAAACTAAATTTTATGTCATAAAATAAGTGCTATAAATTCTGGTGTAAATTGTTCATCTGGTTCAAATAATTTCTAAATTGTTTGTTGATTTTAGAGAAATATTTTTGTAGCTGCTGCTGCTGCTAAGTCCAGTCGTTTTTGTAGCTATCACTGAATAAATCATTTTCCATTTGGAGCCATGACTCTACCTGGGGAACCACATCAAGGTCTTTCCAAGGACTTTCTCATTGGCTTTGTTGTGGCCAGAATTGCCTGTGTTGGGTGTATATCCAGATGTTAGCACCTCCCTCACGGTGAGACCTGGTGACCCAAAGTCCCAGACCCCCACAAGGCGACTGTCCACTGCTTGTTCTGTTTTCCAACGCAGGCCCAGGTGGAGCAGTGAATGGAAAGGGAGGCGGCTGCTGCTTCCACCGCTGCCTAGTCTGCTGAGCGGCCACCA
The DNA here is from genome assembly GCF_049115385.1 of Moschus berezovskii. Classification (NCBI taxonomy): domain Eukaryota; kingdom Metazoa; phylum Chordata; class Mammalia; order Artiodactyla; family Moschidae; genus Moschus; species Moschus berezovskii. The sequence continues at coordinate 58,488,371 of NC_142466.1, forward strand.
GGGGTCGCCCTCACTTACTAATGCTTCCACACCCCTATGCGCACATTTGTGGTCCCAGCAGATAGCAAAGTTTAGAAGTAGCAACGCCTGGGATGGATGAGTATCTTTGTTGGCCTAAGGAACTCCTAAAAACCTGAATCACTGGCTTTCATTATAGAGGAGGGTTTGAGCTTTCAGTAGAGAGGAAAGTCCTGCACAAAAATCTTTCTTTCTAGTAGGAAATACTTAAATACAGATCACTCAGCCTGGCATAAAGAGCCCTGAGTAATAGGTTCCAGTCTGCCTTCCTGCCCTATGTCCTTTTGTTTTCTACATGTACCCTGTGTTGCAGGCAAACTGGAGCTCTCCTTTTAATACACACTACACGTGTGAAGAAAGCTAATCGCCGAAGAATTGATGCTTTTGAACTGTGGTGTTGGAGAAGACTCTTGAGAGTCCCTTATACTGCAAGGAGATCCAACCAGTCCATTCTAAAGGAGATCAATCCTGGGTGTTCATTCGAAGGACTGATGCTAAAGCTGAAACTCCAATACTTTGGCCACCTCATGTGACGAGTTGACTCACTGGAAAAGACTCTGATGCTGGGAGGGATTGGGGGCAGGAGGAGAAGGGGACAACAGAGAATGAGATGGCTGGATGGCATCACCGACTCTGTGGACATGAGTTTGAGTGAACTCCGGGAGTTGGTGATGGACAGGGAGGCCTGGCATGCTGTGGTTCATGGGGTCGCAGAGAGTCGGACACGATTGAGCGACTGAACTGAACACGTGCACACACAGACACACACACACACACACACTGACACACAGGTTCCTGTTTCTCTTGTTGCCTTTGGACTCTTGCTTCTTTGTAAATTACTCTCCCTCTCTCTCCCCCATAATTCTGCCTGTTAATATTTTATCCCTCCTTCAAGGCATATTTGACATGCTGCCCCCTCCTATGAGGGGTTTCTCGATCCCTCCAACCGGATTATAACCATTCTCTTGTTTGAACTTCTCTTATGACCTTGACCTTACTCAGCCGTATATTTTAAATTATCATTTGCATACTTGAAAAATCCTCTCCATTGTCCTCGACTGAGGATTCCAGAGAGAAATGTACTTTTTCTTTTTATCCCTTGACGATCCTACTGTAGTGCCTTTCAGCAGATATTTAACACGTTTATTTTTGGTGGGAGTTGGAATTATTTTTATGTGATATATAAAAGTGTTATTGAGGAAAAGCTCTAGAACCAATGCAAAAACTGCAGAAATAAATGTTTCCAGTTTCTGTATTTCTCTAAGTCTTAGATTCTTCCTCTGCTGTAATGTGGATGATAAAGGTACATGTGTCGTATGAGTGTTGTGTGGATTAAGTGACATCATATATTACTTGGCATGGTGTCTGCTGTGTGATAAGCAATCAGGAAATGGCTGTTGTTGTTCTTATTGTCATTATCTTGCTCTATGGTATGATCTTCCAGAGATGGAAAAGTCTATTACACAGTTCTTCCTTTTTTTCCTGGTGGTATTGTTTATCCTTTCATTCAGCTTGTATTTTATGGAGTTTTATGATGTGCCAGGCCTGGGCTAGGGGCTGGAAATCCTGTGCTTAGAACAAATGCCAGCTATGGTTCCCACCTTCATAGAGATCTGAGTCTGGAGTGGGAGCCAGATGTTTATCCAGCAATTATGCTAGGAGAGGCACTTGGCCCTGCGGGAGCCTAGCTTAGGGAACCTTGACCTAGTGAGGTGTCACTGAATTGTTCAGGCACCTCTGGCCAACAACTTGGAGAAGGGGTGTTTTAATCAGAGCTAGGACTGGGTTGAGGTATGTGAGGCCCTCATATTCTGTGAAAATTTTAAGAGGATCCAAAAAGACTCAATACTCATGATAATGTTTTAATGCAGTGTTTAAAAAACGGAATTTGGTGCAGAATAATCCATGGTGAGCAAAGGATCACAATTTTGAATGAAGACAGGATCACTAACAATTCTGTGCTAAGCGAAGCCTTATGCAAAAAGAAAAATTAAATACTTATCTTTAGTCTTATCTTAGCCCTGAGTTTGACTAGTAAAAATAACTTTAAATATTCCTTCTGAGCCAGAATCTGGAAAATTATGTACATTTACGTGGGAACTTCTAATTCTGTCCAGCAGAGGGAAGCAATACCTAAGAAAATGGAGCCCTTTTCATAATCTCGTCATCACAGTTGTCATCATTATAAAATTCTTGGAATTACTTTATAGGTTACAAGTTCTTGCAGTAGAAAAAGGATGTGCTATGGAAACTTTGTATGACTCTAGGGTTGGAGGACCAAGAAGCTCATAAACTGCCTTAGTACATCATGCTTTCTTTTTTGATAGATATATTTTTGCAGGTTTAATTTGAAATAAAATCCAGGACATATAAGTCACATGATAAAGAGCATTCTATAATTTTGAGGGGCACATTTTTGGAAGCAACGTTATTATTTGTATAGTTTTTCTTTTTATTTCTGCTTTTTCTTCTTTCAATATTAGCATTAGAGATTTGGAAGAGAAGTTTGATATCGTGCAGAAGATCATTTGCCAGATAAACTGGTGCAAGACAGGCTGGGTTTATTTACTTGCCAGTTAATTTGTTCATATTTATTGCCTCATTTATTCACAAGCATTTAGTATTTACCATGTGACAAGTCCTCTGGTAGCACTATGGACGCAACTCTACAAGTCACAGTTATTGTATTTATGAACAACCACTTAGGAGTAGAAACACTAGCAGAAATAGACACTTAGGATACCTGGAGTATGTGTACAAGGTGTGTGCCAAAGGCTTGGGGAACAGCTAACAAGTATTCATTTGTCCAGTTTACTCTTAGGAATACTTTTAGTGTCTAGTATATTAGACCTAAAGTACTTTGTTTTTATTTAACTATGACTTTGGCACAAAGTATCTCTCATATTAAACTTGATAATTTCCCCAGTTTCTAGTTCAATGCGGGTATTCATCAACTATGGTTATTGATAACCATCTTAGAGTCAAATCCTAAAGGCTGGCTCCTAGAGAAATCATCTAGGCACGCAGTTTGTGAACTGTGTCATAGGAGACTCAAGGGCAATGTAGTCTGTATCTCCTGCATCAGGTACCCTGGAGTACTTGGTGAATGTTCTGATTTCCTTTCCTGAGACCCAGAGAATCAGATGCGGGAGGAACAGGGAGGCAGGGAAACCTACAGGCACACAAGTGCTGCAGATGATTCTCCTGTGTACTGAAGAGCCCCAGGGACTGTTCCCCTTGCCTCTCCCAGCTCATAATACACTTCAACAAGAGTGCTTCTTTTAATTGTAAATTCCATGAAGTCTGAGTCTCTGTCTGTTGTGTTTACTGCTGTATCTCCCATACTTTGAACAACGCCTGGTTCACAAAAGATATTTGTTGATTGAATGATGAACATATATAAATTGAGTATCTACCTAAGAGGTCAGTTTGAATAAAACTTTCTACTGGTAAAACTCCCCAAATTCTCAGGCCAAGAGTATGCATTATCCTATTTCTTTCAAGAAAGTAAATAGAACTGAAGGCCTTCAGGTAATTACATTGGCTGTAGAACGTAATTAACTACATTTTCAAGGCTGTGTTTTCATTTCTTTCTAATAGTCATCAGTAAGGCACAAGGATCACTCCAGCATTTATCCCAGTAGAGACTGTGATTTGCCGAATGTCAGATCACTGGCAAGCTTGATCTCTGGTTCAGCTGTCCTGACTTGTGGGCCATTGCTCTTCATGCTGGCTTGTCTGCTGCTGCTGCTAAGTCACTTCAGTCGTGTCCGACTCTGTGCAACCCCATAGATGGCAGCCCACCAGGCTCCCCTGTCCCTGGGATTCTCCAGGCAAGAACACTGGAGTGGGTTGCCATTGCCTTCTCCGATGCATGAAAGTGAAAAGTGAAAGTGAAGAGTGAAAGTGAAGTCTCTCAGTCGTGTCCGACCCCTAGCGACCCCATGGACCGCAGCCTACCAGGCTTTTCCGTCCATGGGATTTTCCAGGCAAGAGTACTGGAGTGGCTTGCCATTGCCTTGTCCACTGGCTTGTCTGATACTCTTGATTTGAGGTGAAGCCATAACAATGTGGGGCTTCCCTAGTGGCTCAGATGGTAAAGTGGTCTGTCTTCAATGCAGGATACCCGTGTTTGATTCCTGGGTTGGGAAGATGGCCTGGAGAAGGAAATGGCAGCCCACTCTAGTATTCATGTCTGGAAAATCCCATGGACCGCGGAGCCTGGTAGGCTACCGTCCATGGGATCACAAAGAGTCGGACACGACTGAGCGACTTCACTTTCACTTTCATAATGATGTGATGTGTGTGATAGATTGTCAGTGATGGAGCTGGAGCCAGGCTCTTCTACTTGGGCCCTTATGTTCAATTCTACGTCTTGTCTAATTTTTATCTTGCTTTTGTGACTCATGTGCTTAGTTACACGACTGAAAAGTATTCATTCATTCTCTTATCTGTTCCTCCATGAATAAGTATTGATTGAGCAAGTCTATCTAGGAATGCCTTTATCGTTTATTCAGCTTTACAGATACAATTGGGTAGTCTTCATATATTTTGAGAAGACTCTAATTGCTATTTTATAATCTGAGTTCCAGGTTTGTCTGTGTTTGTGTGGGTCCATTGCTAGAAGTGAAGTTCTTCTATAGCAAAGGGGATAGATCATGATTCCTGGGTCTCTCTTCTCAATGTAATAGAAATCAACTATTTTTTAAATGAATTATACAGATAAGTTTTCTTTATATAAATCAGGGGTTTAAAGCAGGGAGGTGGTAGTAAGAAGGGAAGGGAGCAATGCAGAGTGAAAATAGCTGTTTGGAGATGCTTTTTGTGTAGGTTTTCCTCAAAGCATATGCTGAGACCAGAATTTGGGGGTAAGTAGCTTCTGTAGGCGGAGAAGGCAATGGCACCCCACTCCAGTACTCTTGCCTGGAAAATCCCATGGATGAGGAGCCTGGTAGGCTGCAGTCCATGGGGTTGCTAAGAGTCAGACACGACTGAGCGACTTCACTTTCTCTTTTCCTTTCATGCATTGGAGAAGGAAATGGCAACCCACTCCAGTGTTCTTGCCTGGAGAATCCCAGGGACAGGGGAGCCTGGTGTCTGCCATCTATGGGGTTGCACAGAGTCGGACACGACTGAAGCAACTTAGCAGCAGCAGCAGCTTCTGTAGGAGGTACTATGAGGGACTGGGGAAATGAGACAGGAAAGGGAGGAAGGATAAGTCCTACCCTTCACAATAGGATGGACTGAGATTCTGAGTGTCACCCTGAGTGATGAGGAATTTTAGGTTATCTGCCACCTCCTACCCTCCTTAGTTAAGGGCTGCTCCAGGAGCATGTGCTTTCTGGTACTTCCAGTCTGTGCCTTACCTCCACTGTGTGGTTGGAGGATACCCTCAAGTAAGGAGATGCTGCAGGAAGCCATAGCAGTAAATGGGAACTGTCTGCAAGTGACCTCTTGGTAGGTGAACAAAATAAGGGCAGGACTTTGTGTGTGTGTATGTTTGATGTCTTCTGGCTAGGAATTAAAGTGGTAACTACTTTTTGACAAAGAAGGCAAAGTTCTGTTGATTTTACATATTTTATTTTAATTGTAAAATACGTTGACATTCTAATAAGTTTTTTGAAAGTTGTAAAACACTTTATTTAAACTTTGGCCACCTCATGCGACGAGTTGACTCACTGGAAAAGACTCTGATGCTGGGAAAGGTTGGGGGCGGGAGGAGAAGGGGACAACCGAGAATGAGATGGCTGGATGGCATCACCGACTCTGTGGACATGAGTTTGAGTGAACTCCGGGAGTTGGTGATGGACAGGGAGGCCTGGAGTGCTGTGATTCATGGGGTCGCGGAGAGTCGGACACGACTGAGCGACTGAATTGAACTGAACTGAAAGGTAACTAAATGTATAAACCCAGACAGCTTTGAACTCTTAAACCAAGTGCCACTGTTGATAGCAGGGCTCTCATTTCAGAAGTGAACATCTTATGTATGACAGGGGTATACAACAGTATAAATCTGTGTTTTTGTTGTCATTCTTTCTTGGATCCTCTGTGTAGGCTACATTTTCTTTTTCTTGCAGTGATTTAGCTCACAAATACCTTCTATCCTGAGACACTGTTCAAATTACTGTTGAAGATGTAACTGGTCTTAGATGTTTAGTGCTACCCAATGTATATAAAATCAGAATGAATTTAGTATTTCCTAGTAAGTACTCCAGTGTTCTCGCCTGGAGAATCCCAGGGACTGGGGAGCCTGGTGGGCTGCCATCTATGGGGTCACACAGAGTTGGACACGACTGAAGCGACTTAGCAGCAGCAGCAGAGGCAGTAAGTACTAAGGTACTTATACTTATCTCCAATTATTTTGGTTCCCTGAAAATAACTTTTAAGGATAACTCTAGGTACAGGATAGCAACATAAATGTATTATTTGCTTAGTCTGAAATTTCTCTCTTACATATACTGCATTGTTTTACTACAAGTCAATATTCAGTTGGAGTCCTTTGAATATCTAAAAAAGCCTAAGCAAGATAAGCATTAAATATGGTCTTATTTTCTACTTTAAAAAGCTAATTTTCAGAGCAACAACTATAAGCAAATAATCAGATTATTTCCTTTATCTCTAAGTGTTTCCCAGATGGAACAGGCTGTATAACAATATACTGTGCAGTTTGAGTTGGATGTACATCAAAACCATTAGCTTATTTTAAAAGCTCCACTGAGAAGATGAGAACCAGAGTCAAGAAGAAATTTACTTTTTGAAGAATACCAAGAAGGTAAAGCCAACTATGTGAGAAAAACATCTTTTGAAAAAATATCAACTATATTTAATATTAGATTTCTGTTAGGCCATCTAAAGCTGAGAATTAGTGATGGAATTACTAAGTAGGAGATAAAGTTGGAAAGAGACTGTTTATTCTTAGCTGTCCCTCTTTTACTCGAGACATCTTGCTTATTGTTAGAATAATAATAATTGCTGCCTTTATTAATTAGGACTCTGTGAGATATAAGTTACAGAAGCCCAGCCTTCAGCATAGCCAAGTACGGGAAGGATGAAGCTGGACAATTGGATAATTAGAACCAAGGACTTGAATAATGTCAAGATTCTCTTAGTCTCTCCCTTGGACTTTTCTTTGGGTTTGACTTCATTCATCTTTCTTAGCACAGGCTTTGCCCTCATGTCATGAGATATGACTGTTGCTAGTTCCCATGGTTTACATCTTTAATTTCATTCACTGGAAAGAGTCTGATTTACTCAAGTACTTATGAAACACTTGCATGCACACAACCCTCCTCAAACTGGCCAAGGGCATTCCCTGATTGAGAGTGGGACCCCTCTGCCTTGGCCAGAGTGAGGTTTCATCACAGAGTACCCACAGCATTTCAGACAGGCTTTTCCTGAGGCTCCATACATATATCTCTAATGAAGGGACTCTTCCAAGGTAAGTCATCTTCTTCTTTTCCATAACAGTTCAGTTCAGTTCAGTCGCTCAGTCGTGTCCAACTCTTTGCGACCCCATGAATCACAGCACGCCAGGCCTCCCTGTCTATCACCAACTCCTGGAGTTCACTCAAACTCATGTCCATTGAGTCGGTGATGCCATCCAGCCATCTCATTCTCTGCCATCCCCTTCTCCTCCCGCCCCCAATCCTTCCCAGCATCAGAGTCTTTTCCAGTGAGTCAACTTGTCGCATGAGGTGGCCAAAGTATTGGAGTTTCAGCTTTAGCATCAGACTTAGGTTAAATCATCCAGAGTTACAATGATAATAAATGATTGATTTGAACCCCAATTCCACCCATGTTCTTTCTTCTGTACCATGCTATGTTACTAAAGAATCTTTTTTTGTTTGTTTGTTTGTTGTCGAACTGCATGACATATATAATACAGTTTGGTCACCAACATGCCCTTTTGCCTGTTAGATACCCTCAGATTGCATCACATTCATTCTATAGCTGAGCACTGGAAAGGAATTAACCTGACTTTTTTCAACTTCTGCAAGTGGTAAAATTCTCAGTGTTACTCAGATGAGTTTTGCTTATAGAGATTAATTAGTCACAGCAGCCTCTGTTAGAGTGATGCAGCAAAGTTGGGTTTTTTTTTATGTGGGTCTCAGGTACTCAGTTTTTTTCCCCTTCAGAAGTTCACTGAGCCTGACAGTGTTGAACTTTGCCTGGGTCCTGAAAACGTCACAGTTAAGAAAACCACTCACTCTTTCATCTTCTGGGAACAGCTTGCCACAAAGAACCACACTTCTCTGTGTGACTGAGACACAACTTGCTCTCTGTCTTCACTGTTTCTCATGAATCTTGTAAGACTTTCGGATGATTCCTTTGTTCACCTGTGATAGGGTAGAACACTGACCCGTCCCCTTTGGCCTGAATCTGCTGACAATGCCAGACACACTGTCCAACTTTCCATGCTTTGTCTCATGAATGATTAGCGCAGTTCTTCGACCCCTAAACACTAGTCAGACACAGAGATAAGCATTTCTTGGTTCACACAAAGAGGGGTGTGTGTGTGTGTGTTTGTGTGTGTATCTATATGAGTCATTGTCCTAAAAGGAACACTGGAAGTTTATCCAAACATAAGTAGCATACCTCAAATTTTACAATAGAAAAGTCCAGTACTGAATATATACTGGTGCTACCACCATAGATTCAGAGTCACACTGAGTCTCCTTAGAAACTTGCATCCTGAGGACCAAGAGAGTTTTACGACCAGATCCATCTAGATTTTCTTTCATTCTTGCTCCTACCATTTGTGTGTTTGGACCTGTCTATAATAGGAGCACCGTGTCTTTATTAAGTACCAGTCTTTATTAAGTATAAATTCAAAGAAATAGCAGTCTGACAAAAAATTATAATTGATTACCATCAAATCAGTTTCTCAAAAACTTCCAAAAGAATCTTTTTTTTTTTAATAACCCATAGTTATGCTTAAAACCCCTTTCCCCCATCTATCATTTTGTCACCGAAAGTCTTTCAGTTGACTTCAGCTATTCTCTCCTGCACCCCATACACCCAAGGACATTGTGGAGACAAGTAGTTAATTAAGGTGTCAGCATGTATAGTATTCCCTCCTCTCTCATCCTCTAAGGAAACTTCTGTCTTTGCGAGCTTAGTTTCTTGGCTTTGTGATGCTGAATCAAGATAATTTTCCAAGAATGGGAAAAACCTGGATAGTGCTGAAGTTTACTCATGGGAGAAAAAAGAATAACACTTAAAGGAAAGAAGATGAATGGGGATACACGTGGGGAGGAGCATCAAAAAATTACAACCTCCATGACTCAGTTTTCTCAGCACAGAACTTTGTCTATAGTAAATTCCAAGAAACTATCTGAAACAGATAAACGACTTCCAATCATTTCTTTTTAAATCAGTGGAATCATTAAAAAAAAACTCTTAAGTGAAATTTTATTAAACAAAACATAACCAAAGTTTGGACAAGGAAGATGGATACCATCTGCGTACTGTGCTTCTTTCCTGGCAAAGACAGTTTGAGACCCAGTTAGAAATTCTAGCTCAGTGGGGGTATATGCTAGTGATTTTTAAAATTAAGGAACAAAATATTATTGACTGTTAAAAATTATGAGGACAAATATTTTATTAAATATGTATTAATATATATTTTATATATTTGTATCAACTCAATGGACATGAGTTTGAGCAAGCTCCAGGAGAGGGTGAAGGACAGGGAAACCTGGTGTGCTGCAGTTCATGGGGTCACAAAGAGTTGAACACGACTGAGCGACTGAAGAACAAAAACATATTTTATATATTTTCAGTTCAGTTCAGTCGCTCAATTGTGTCCGACTCTTTGCGACCCCATGAATCACAGCACGTCAGGCCTCCTTGTCCACCACCAACTCCCAGAGTTCACTCAAACTCATGTCCATCGAGTCGGTGATGCCATCCAGCCATCTCATTCTCTGTCGTTCCCATCTCCTCCCGCCCCCAATCCCTCCCAGCATCAGAGTCTTTTCCAGTAAGTCAACTCGTCGCATGAGCTTTAAATATGCCAGGGTTTTAATATGGTCATGCTATAGTTTTTTCTGGTTCATAGAAAGAATCACATCATGTCATTAAAGGCTCAAAATCGATCTGAGATACTTTCATAAGCACAGTAAACTGTGATCTCCAGGTTATCAAAAAATTGAATTCCCTTTAAGCTTTTTTTTCCATTGAGTTTCCTAAAGGTAATGATCTTTCTCCTTATTTCTTACACATGGGTAAATTCTCCGGCTTCCCTGAATTTGTTTCATAAATACCCAAACAAATGAAAACCCAAATGGTCTAATTAAATTGTGCTGCATTTAGCTTCCGGGGTTAGAACCCATAGCATAGGGCTCCAGGTCAGGGGATCTGTTAGCGGCAGGGACTAAATGGCAGGCTCAGAAGTGCCCAATGGGACCTTGAGAGGGCTCTACAATTTTGTAAGGTGCCATCCCTTTGAATGAATTAAGAGGTTATTTATTTAATTGAAGGATTCTGTTTAGTCAGTCTATTAAGTAAGTGTAGTATACTAATAAAATGGGACTGAACCTGGAGTTTAAGATTAACTGTGAAATTAATTTAACCTTGTTATACATGACTCTCATTGGCCTAGATAACTAAGAATTACACTCTTTTCCTAAGGAAAGAACAGTTCTAATTTGGGGGAGATAAGAGCATTTGATGAGAGAAGAAGGGACATGGAATTTCTTAGCAGTCCTCTCCCATTCCTACCTCAGTTAGGGAAGAGAGTCCAGGGTCTGCAATCGCAAAGCCAACCTTCAAATCACCTACTTGACTTTAAAAAGTGAGAAGCATATTTTGCTTTATGTTTTAAACTCTTGACCCCTGATCATTATCAGGTAAGAACCATATAAATTACCATAACTGTAATTGCATTGCTTTTAATATTATCTAGAAAATCATGCACATTAATAGTGGAGCTTTTTATCTCTGCTGAAGAACAATTACTCCTAAAAATTTATTATTCTCTGAAAGTAGATGATTTTTGTTTCATTTTTGTGTGAAAGAATCCAAGAATTGAAGTACTTTAAAAAATTGTTTTGGGGAAAAATACATTATTTCTTCAACAACATGATCTTTTAGTGCAGGAGCAATTTTGCGTTATAGAAATGCAAATGTTCCTTCCTTCAGGATGAATGTGTTTATTTCTTCACTGATGATCAGCCCCTTTATCTGGCAGGAATGTGATAAGCCCAGTTTGACTACTTATATGTTTTGTTTTACAAAGCTTTATAGTTCCTATGCTATTTCATTTTGCCTGTGGGCTGTAACAGCTTAAAATAATTATTTTAATATCTGGAATTGATAAGAACAGTCTAAAAAGAAATACAGCATTGTTTGAATTATATCTCCACTTAGAAGGTAATGGCTGTAATAAGATTAAACTCGTATATGAATTAATCACATCGCTGCTTCATCTTTCCAGTGAATATCTCTTGAAAAACGTACAAAAGAACACAGCAAATTTGTAGGTTGTGCTTGCCTTAAATCTTTGGTTGTAATATATTTATTGTTGAAAGGATAGCAATTATCTTTACTGAGGACCACCATGGTAAGACAATATTTATAAAGTTTTGGTTATAAAATGGATTTCTGTTTATTCTATGGTTTCCAAGGCCAAATGCTGGAGTGTTTCTTTTCTTAATATAGTTAAATTCTTGGTAAAAAGATCACTTTCTCCAATAAAGAAACAAATGTTATTCCTTTTTCTAATTCCTTTTTTCTCTAGATTTTTTTTTTTTCCACAGCACTTCCCCTCAACGTTATTTCCTTTCTCTGAAAACTAGCCCAACTGGATGTATTATAGGGTATATTCTCAGTGATACTTTGTTCTGTGGTAAATAATCATCATAAATGTGACCACAAATTATCATGGTTGACTTGACTCTATGTTTGAGTATAGCATCTTAATATCAACTATGTCATGAATAAATCTTTTAAATTTGAGATTTTAAAGAAAACTGAGGTAAAATTCATAACATAAAATTAGCCATTTTACAACAAGAAATTCAGGGACATTTAGTACATTTACAATGTTGTGTAATAAGTGCCACTTCTATCTAGGTCCAAGATATTGTCATCACCCAAAAGGAAACCTCTACCTGTTAAGCAGGTACATATATATATATATATAAATATATATATATAATTTCCTTCCCTTTGTTCCTGGATCTGTGTTCTATGTCTATGGATTTACTTATTCTGGGTATTTTATATAAATGGAGTCATGATGATTTGTCCTTTTGTGTTTTACTTCATTCACTTAGCATGATACTTTTGACAGTCATTCACATTGTAGCATGAATCAGTACTTCATTGCTTTTTATGACTGAATAATATTCTATTGTTTGTATATATCACAACTTGTTTATCTATTCATCCACTAACGTGCATTTGGATTGCTTCCCTTCCATCTTTGACTCGTGAATATGAATACTGCTGTTATAAGCAGCATGTATAGGTACTTGTTTGAGTGGCTCTCTTCAGTTCTTTTAGGTATGTAAGTTAGAATGGAGTTGCTGGGTAAAACAGTAATTCTTCATTTAATTTTTGAGGATTAGAATTATTATTTAAAATTTTTGGCAGCTATTTATATCAGTAATGCTTATTAGGTAAGTGGCTGTGCTTGATTAATCTGTTGACTCACTAGGCAAACTTAAATAAGATGCTCAACTAAAGACTGTGAAATGAATGAAATATGTAATAGAATGTGAATAACAGTACTCACCTTAAACCAGGGCAAGTAGGATGCTTGCTTGCATCCCTGACCTCAGAGGGGCCCATGCTTTAAAATGCCTTCCTTACTAATTTTAAGACCCTTTTGGGCCTGGGGTTGGCCAGAATTGCAGTACAGATGGGATTGACCAGATGCCCCAGTGAATTCATGTCTGTCCTGGGGCCCTGTGGCTAGCTGATTCCAGGAGGGCAGCAGATTGCCCCCATTTGTGTGTGTGTGTGAGATCATAGAGACTGTGCCACCAGAATGATGCTGACTTGTTACCATCTGTGAGAGTTTGTGTGACTCTCATCACACCACACTCAAGATGAGCTCTGGTCTTGATTTCCGATGATCCACCTTGAACTTGAGACGTGTGTGTGGGCTTGTGTGTCTTCTCTTGCTCCTCCATAAGTCTTGACCGTAATGTCACCTCAGGTTTCTACAGCACATAGTCATAATTATGTGTCCTTTGCCCTGGATGCCCCCTCCATTAGCACCCAAAGTGGTCACTCCACTTTTCTGGTGCTCCCCACTGTTTGTCAGACAGCTCCAGGCATAACTGCCTATGTTCTCTATTAGCTGTCGAGACCTTTCTTCTGAACACTGGTGGACCCTTCCCATCCATGTTCTTTCTTGCCTCCAATTGATATGGTGACACTGTGCTCTCTCAGGTTGGTCATAAGGGGTGAATCTTCCTTGTGTATATGGATCAGCTCCTCTTACAGCACCCATGGACACCCACATGTCCTTATAGGTAATAGTGTGTGGAATGCAGGTGTGTGGTTAATGTTGAGAGAGTTCACAGTCTAAGAATGCAGAGATAACAAGGAAGACATGGTTGGAATATGATTATGGTTAGTGTTACCAAATTTTGAGTGATAAATTTAAAGTGACTAGAAAATAAATTTTTGTTCACATTTCCCCTTTTTACTCTGGGTAAATCTTATGTTTGTGATCATCCTCAGTGAACCACAGTAATAACAACGTTTGAGAAAACTGTTAGAAGCCAATTTCATGGGCAGAGCAATGGATGATTCAGCATTGAGTAATGAAATAATCAGCACTATGTTAATAGTATTAGGGAACTGCAAAGGCAAGACAATTGTTTCAATACAAAGAGTTTCTGGAGCATTAGGGCATTGTGAATAAGTTGTGTGGCTACTTTCTCTCATGGTGAGGGATAGGACATTTTCTAGTCACGAGGCATTTAACAGTTAAAAAAGGAAGAAAGAAGACATGATGTACTTGAATAGGAAGAAATGGTGCCTAGATACTCTGAAGAATCTTCACATACACCAGTTGGACAATAAGTTAATTCTAAGTATGATTCTCTACCCATTATCCACTATACTTTGTGGATCCATAATTTTAAAGTACATTTAAAAATCAAGTATTGCCCAAGGCCCTGCCTTGGCAGGACCTAGAGTGTGGTTCTAGTGAACAATGCTGTGCGCTTGCATAAACTAATGGGTGCTTTCCGTAATTAAGCCTATAGTTTCTCAAATGATGGGGAAACTAGTCCTCTCCAAACTGAGGTTGATCTTCATTTCAGGTTATAAAAAGAATACAGCGCTCAAAATCAAATTATAAGTAATGTGAACAGAGTCTAGGTCATGAGGAATTCTAGGTCTTGCTTATAACTTGGACACGGTTACATACTGAGACTTGTTTAGAGAGGCTACTATTTAGTAGAGAGTCATTTTGAAAGAGCCAAGACCAGACAAAGTAATACTATTTATGAAGCCATTGCAACAGTTTTGGGGAAGATTATGAGAGGAGTGGTACAGAGAATGAACACGAATGATGTTCTCTATAATGAAATTTATTATATTTTAAAATTGAAGGCATTCAGTGATCATTAACATGAAACTGATTAAAAATGTAGGATACATTCATTCAATAGAAAATAATCCAATTATTATAAATGATGTAGATCTGTATTTGATATGGAAAGTTATCACATTGTTTTTTCAAGTGAAAAACAGACTATAAAACAGTTTGCATAGTGTAATCTCATCTTTTGGGGGGGTTAACTCTTTCCCTATATGCATTCATACATTTACACAAAAAACATTTCTCAAAATATATATAACAAAATACTAACAGTGCTTGATTCTGCATGGCTGGATTAAAGATAGTCTTAAAAAAAAAATGTCCACCCCTGCAACCTATAACCTATATACAAAATAAACTGCTATATCCTTACTAGGAAAAGGGTATACATATTATTGATACATTATAGGGGTATATTATGTCCTTATTAGGATATAATAAGACCATCAAATATTTGCTATTCAAATGAATATGGCTTTGTATCCCTATCTAAACATATGAAAAGTTCATTTTTCTTCAGAAGTTCTCCTCTCTGATATTTCCTGGGACTCCCAGGTTTACTTGCCAAGTCCAAAGGAGTCAGTTAAGGCTGAAGAGTCTAGCCTCTTTGCTGCCATTTCTGCTTCTGTTGGGACACAGTGTAACCTCCAAGATCAGGTACTTGGAGTAGGACTTTGAGCAGGACTCTGTCCTTGGCAGGAATCATGGTGGTCGTTGAGGCCTCATTGGCCATAATTCTGGTCCTGCTGTCATTCCTCAGGATGCTAGATCAAGAACTGTTCTAGCTTCAACTTCTTGTATTCAGGCTCATCCCTTTTCTTCTCCTTTGCTTCAAATGCAAATACAGCTGCCTTACTTAGCTGGCTTAAATGATGGTCCTGTATAAATTTTCTAATCCAGCCTGAGTAACAATAGTCTGCAGCAAATTTTTCAAAATGGGGATCATTTAGTCATAAATAGCCCAATGTGATTGAATATATGTCTTATGTAGGTGATGGGAGCATGGAGATCCTTATATACCATAGCAATGGTCTCTCTTCCAGGACATCTTTTTGTTTTCTCTCCTCAAGGGCATAGTCCAGTTAAACAAATCCTTAGTTTACATGATTAAATTCAGTCAACAGCTCAATCAGTAGTTGTTGCATTCAGATACAGGGTGACCTCCCATTTTTCTCCAAAAGCAATGATTGGATGATTATCTTATATTGATGTATCTAAAGGATATATCTTGGTAGTTTTTCTATACATAGGATAGCTCCAAGGTCTTCTAAAATGTTCAGGAACTCCATAAAAGATGATTCCCTTTTTAAAGTAATAAAAAACATTAACAAAGTACTTTGCTGATCATTAGTCTGGCTGATGTTTATTGCAGCAATAAGGAGGCTGTAATTTCATGACTTCCCTCATTAAAGAGGAATAATTGATTATCTTTCAAGTAAAAGAAAGTGAGTAGTCCTTGTAATTAAAGGAAAATGTGTTTAAGTTTTCCAAGTACTATGAGTTTTATGAATGACCTAATCATCAAGTCTTAGAATTAGCTGTCTTTAAAAATTAAAATATTTTTAAGGAAAAGAATGGACATGTATAGCTAAAATATCAAATAATGACCAAAAACTTACAAAATCCAAAAAGACTTCTATTTTACCTTACTATTTTTCTTTTTAGATCTTTATTTCCATTCCCACCCATCTGTCCTCACCATTGCTGATCTACTTTCTAGAGGCATTTGTCTTTTTAAAAAAAATTTTTATTGGAGTATAGTTTGTTTTCACTGGAGGAGGCAATGGCACCCCACTCCAGTACTCTTGCTTGGAAAATCCCATGGACAGAGGAGCCTGGAAGGCTGCAGTCCATGGGGTCGCTGAGGGTTGGACACGACTGAGCGACTTCACTTTCACTTTTCACTTTCATGCATTGGAGAAGGAAATGGCAACGCACTCCAGTGTTCTTGCCTGGAGAACTCCAGGGACGGGGGTGCCTGGTGGGCTGCCGTCTATGGGGTTGCACAGTCGGACACGACTGAAGTGACTTAGCAGCAGCAGCAGTTTGTTTGCAACATTGTGTTACTTTCCCATGTACAGCAAAGTGAATCACTTGAACATAGACATATGTGTGTGTGTGAGTGCTAAGTTACTTCAGTCGTGTCTGGCTCTTTGTGACCATTTGGATGGTAGCCCATCAGGCTCCTCTGTCCATGGGATTCTCTAGGCAAGAACACTGGAGTGGGTTGCCATGCCCTCCTCCAGGGGATCTTCCTGTCCCAGGGATCGAACCTGCATCTCTTACATCTCCTGCATGGGCAGGCAGGTTCTTTACCACTAGCAGCACCTGGGAAGCCCCACATATACATATATCTACTCTTGTTTAGATTTTTTTTCTTATAGGCCAGCACAGAGTATTGAATAGAGTTCCTTGTGCTATAGAGTAAGTCCTTACTAGTTGTCAGTTTTATAGATGGTAGCGTGTATATGTCAATTCCAGTCTGCCAATTTATCCTCCCCCATCCCTTGGTAACCATACCTTTGTTTTCTACATCTGTAACTCTATTTCAGCTTTGCAAATAAGTTAATCTGTATCATTTTTCTAGATTCCACACATAAGTGATATTGTATATTTGTCTTTTTTTGTCTGACCGACTTTACTCAGTATGATAATTTCCAGGTCTGTCCATGTTGCTGCAAATGGCATTATTTCATTCTATTTAATGGCTCAGTAGTATTCCATCATATACATGTATCACATTTTCTTTATCCATTTCTCTGTTGATGGCTTTTTGGTTGCTTCCATGTTCTGGATATTGTAACTAGTGCTGGAGGCATCTATCTTTAATTTTTTAAATTATGTCTTCTATGTTTATCTCCATATTTCCAAAAATTATAGTTTGCATCTATCTCTTTATTCTGCAAACTTAAGACATTTATTGACTTCTTGCTATAAAAGATGAGAATTTTAGCTCTTTAGCAACTTTTTCTTTTTATTCACTCATTGTTTCATGTATTAATAATTTGGGTAAGTCTATATTCAAGTGATTTTATTTTCTTTCTACTATAACCTTTTATGTTTCCTGGAGATAATGACTCTCTCTCTTTACCTCTCTCTCTCCTTCCCTCCCTCAGTTCAGTTGAATTCAGTTGCTCAGTTGTGTCCGACTCTTTGTGACTTCATGGGCTGCAGCACGCCAGGCTTCCCTGTCCTTTACCGACTCCTGGAGCTTGCTCAAACTCATGTCCATCAAGTAGGTGATGCCCGCCAACCATCTCATTTCTGTCGTCCCCTTCTCCTGCCTTCAATCCTTCCCAGCATTCAGTTCAGTTCAGTCTCTCAGTCATGTCTGACTCTTTGCAACCCCATGAATCACAGCACGCCAGGCCTCCCTGTCCACCACAAACTCCCAGAGTTCACTCAAACTCATGTCCATAGAGTCGGTGATGCCATCCAGCCATCTCATTCTCTGTTGTCCCCTTCTCCTCCCGCCCCCAATCCCTCCCAGGATCAGAGTCTTTTCCAGTGACTCAACTCGTCGCATGAGGTGGCCAAAGTATTGGAGTTTCAGCTTTAGCATCAGTTCTTCCAATGAACACCCAGGACTGAGCTCCTTTAGAATGGACTGGTTGGATCTCCTTGCAGTACAAGGGACTCTCAAGAGTCTTCTCCAGCACCACAGTTCAAAAGCATCAATTCTTCAGTGATCAGCTTTCTTCACAGTCCAACTCTCACATCCATACATTCCCAGTATTAGGGTCTTTTTAAATGAGTGGGCTCTTTGCATCAGGTGGCCAAAGGATTGGAGCTACAGCTTTAGCATCAGTCCTTCCAATGAACACCCAGGACTGATCTCCTTTAGAATGGACTGGTTGGATCTCCTTGCAGCCCAAGAGACTCTCAAGAAGTCTTCTCCAACACCACAGCTCAAAAGAATCAATTCTTTGTTGCTAAGCTTTTTTTGTGTCCAACTCTCACATCCATACATGACCAATGGAAAAACCATAGCTTTGACTACACAGACCTTGTTGACAAAGTAACGTCTCTGCTTTTTAATATGCTGTCTCAGTTTGTCATAGCTTTTCTTCCAAGCAGCAAGTGCCTCACTCCTCTCTCTCTCTCCACCTTTTAAATTTGCTAATGTATATTTGACACCATGGATTAGTTTCCCTCACCCTCCAATACTATTGTAAAATGTCTCAATTAAATTAGCAAATTTGTCAGCTAAAATTTCAGTTTTGTATTTATCCTGTGGATATCTTTTCTCAAGTCCCCTCTCCATCTGCTCCATGATGTTCTTCTGGACTGGTTGCTTGCTTGGTCTAATTTACAACTATTATTTTTGCATTTTGCTTCCCCATCATCTCGAAAGCTCTGTTTGCTTTATTCTGTTCTGGATTCCCCATGTCTCTGAGTCATTGGCTTTCCTTTTTTCTTGGAAATTCCTTTGGTTTTCTGGAGCATATCCTTCTGTAGATTCCTTAGAAAAGGCTAAAGGAAAGGAATAGTTTTGACACTTTGTACACCTGATAATTTTTTATTCTACCATCACACTTAATTGATAGCTTACCTGGCTATGAAATTTTAAGTATAAACTAATTTTCTCTTAGAATTGCTATGTAGTTTCTAGCTTTTAAGGATGTTGCTGGGACTCTCAGTGCAATGTAGATTCCTGAACCTTTTTGAACTTTCCCTTTCTGGAAATTTTTCAAAAATTTCCCTTTATTTATGCCATTCTCAAATTTCAGAATGTATGCCTTTTCATTAATCTTTTCCATTTATTGGTTTGGGCACTTATTGGACCATTTTCATCAAATTTTACTTGGAAATTTTCTTGCATTGTTCTTTTTTTTGCAACATCTACTATTTGAATATGATGGATCTCCTGCATTGTTGTTCTCTAATTTTTAAGTTTTTATTCTTTTTTCCAATATCTTTGTTTTTATTTTCTAGAAGAGTTCATTTACTTTACCTTCTTTCTCTCTACTTCAGTGAAATTTCTATTTTACTGGTTATATTTTTAATGCTGAAATTTATTTCCTTTCTTTGATCATTTATAAAGATCTTGGGACTTCCCTGGCAGTCCAGTGGTTAAGACTCTGTGCTCCTAAAGCAGGGCATATGGGGTCCATATTTGATCGATGGTCAAGGAACTAAAATCCCTCATGCCTCATGGTGTGGCCAAATAAATAAATTTAATTTTAAAAAGAGAGCATCTAATTTTTTTCATGAATCCAATATCCTTTATTTTCCCACTGATAATATAGCTATTTTTATTTTATTTAAAGTTTGTTTTTTCTGTGTTCCTTGCATTGCTTGTTTTCTCCAAATTCTCTTTTTTATCTATTTATTTTCTCTTTGTCTTTCATGTTGGAGGCATTGTTTATTTGCCTCAAATGACCCATGGCTCATCATTCACTTTTATTAGTGGTGGCTTGAAGCTGACCGAAAGCCAGTGAGCATTGGCATTTTTGGCTGATGGCCCTCTTAGTACAATCAGATGATTATCCAGCTTTTAGACTGAAAATTCTCACATGTCAATCTCTGTAGGCCTTTGTTCTGGGGTTATTCAACTTTATCAGGAAAATATTCCCAAAAATGTTGTTTGAGGAGTAAATATTGGGCTACTAGAATTCTGGAACTGGTCAAAAAAGAGGATTTAGGGGAAGTCTTTCTGTTTAGCATATAGACTTTCAACTTATGCAGCTCCTGGTTTTGGTTACCGTTTTTGTGTCTCGTGTCGTCACTTCTGCAATCTCTTTTGTTCCTTTTCTCCCGACACACTGCCCGTCTCCTGCAAGGACTGGGGAGGTGTTCATCATTAATGCAGAATAATAACCGGGGGCCACCTTCCTTCTCATGTGTTAGTCGCTCAATTGTGTCCGACTCTTTGTGACCCCGTGGACTGTAGCCAGCCAGGCTCCTCTGTCCATGGAATTCTTCAGGCAAGAATACTGGAGTGGATAGCCATTCCCTTCTCCAGGGGATCTTCCTGACCCAGGGATTGAACCCTGGTCTCCTAAATTGCAGGCAGATTCTTCACCGTCTGAGCTACCTCATATACACTTCCAAATAATCTTATAACCTGTTGCCTTACCTGTGTCTTCTGCTTTACCAGGTATCTATAATTCTTGGAAATTAAAAAAAAATGTTAGCTTGTTTCTTGACTGAATGGTTGTACCCATTCTTGTGCGATTTTTCTCTCTTAATGTACTATGGCTCTGGGTTATATGTATTCTGGTTTTAAAAACTGGAGATTGTACTTCTGTTTCTTATTCATGTTGATGTTTTGGAGGTTAATTTTAGAGCATAGAATGTAAATGTTGACATTCTTAATGTATATAAAGTATTCACCTTTCAAGTCATTACTCTTTACAATAAAAGCATACAGCGAAACTTTATTGCTGCATTTGCTAGTTATTTACCTTTACTGGGGATGTTAGTTGGAGCTTCTCTTTAATTATAAGATGTGTTTTTTCAGTTGACAATGAGAAATATAGGATACCAAAAACAGCTAAAGCAGCTATAGTTATATAGCTGCTTTATGAACATGGAAAATTTATTCCTGAGATAGTTCTTAATACAACATAAATGAAAAATTATACCAGTAACTAAAAATTTGAATGACTGAATGAATCGTTTAAAATGTGTTAGGCTCTGAGACAACAGAAAAAAAATGACCAAATTGTACACTCTGTTAGAAGAAAAAGCCAGAAGTTTAACAGTCAAAGCCTTTCATACCCTCCCCATAAAAATCAGGAGGACTTTCCTTTTCTGCTGTTCTCAGTCAGGTCTGAGGATGCAGCTTACTCTGTGATATTTTCTCCTCTGCAAGGCTTTCATTGCAATGGATCCATTGGTCTTGATACAGGTTATCCTATGAGAGTAGTAGGAATAATATAGTTAACTAACTCAGAAGTGCAAGAAATACTGCATTGTTTTTGGAAATGAACCCTCTTTCCCTGCCCCTTCCCCTCCCCATTCTGCAATTTTGGGCAAGTGCCAAGATGTTTGTAAGCCTTTTGGGGTCATTTGTCTTCTGCACAAGTCATTACCTGTGAGAACATCATTATCCCAGACTACATGGGATAATGTACTCTTCAGATCTGGCTGACCTGGTGCTTTTGGGTTGAACTTGGTGTATGGTGAGTATTGCTTAATCTGGGAGCCCCCAGTCTAAAAGATTAGCCTTTATTATGCCCCATGAGGTTCTTTCTTGGCAGTCCTGTCATATCCTGGGCATTGCCATTTCCTGGGCATTGCCAGGGAGTATTTCACAAGTCCTCTGCTCTCTACACCCGCAGACACCTTTCTCTTCAACTTTCATCTCTCAAATTCTTTCCCTTACATGGTCTTGATTCTTTGGGAAATTAAATCTAGGAAAGGAATTACATGTAGGCAGCTTTTGCTTTCTAGTGTGCTCCACAGAATAAATTCATTGACTTCTACCTTCTTGAATGGGAGGGAGGAAAACAAGAAAATTGTAATTAGTATCTCAAAAAAGTTATTTTTTCTTTTGAGTCAAATTTTGAGCAGTCAAATCTGTAAATGTGCTTGGAAGACCATGAATTCAGAGAAAAAGAAATTATGGAGGACACAAAGTCCCGGTTTTTCATTTTTTACAGGAGGAGTCTGAAGGCCTGAAAGGTCATGACTTGCTGAAGGCCACGTGAACAATCCTTCGTGTGCATTTGGTTACTGTTTCTGTTGACACCAAACAAACTCTGAATCTGTTTCATCCAGACTTTTGGAATAATCTCTAAGGGACACTCAAAATAGCTTGAATTTGACTTTTTATGTGGTTAGGTAATGTTTGGAACCAAAGGCTTAAAGCTTGTTCTATACAGTGCCTAGAACACTGTGGACTTTTCATGACTGTCAACAACAGGACATTAGTGTTTTCCAGTGCTGGGCAAATGGGTATAGAGCTGGTTTTGACAGCATCCTTTACTGACCCGCTGAGCATGTAGCTTGTTTGCCGTTGAAAATAGAGGACAGTTTCATTATCAACTCCTCTCATGGAGTGGAGGAAAGCATTGATTAATTATGGAAATCACCCTGAACCTTTTCGGTTTTAAATACCATTAGCAGTAAAATGAGTTTAATATACCTTTGACTACCCACTTCCTAGGGTTAGTATGGAAATTATGTGAAAGAATGTCATTAATTAACCAATATACCCAACAAATATTTATTCCACATCTGTTGTATTCTGGCGCTTATAAGGCACAGCCAGTACAGGGGTGAATAGAATTGTCTCATCTCTGGCCTGTATGATGTCAGCAGTCACATACATGAATCTATAGTTATTAAGAATTCTGATAGAAAAGCACATGGGAAAGTATAATAGAATGGTGATAAGCCCCCTTGATGAGGTAATTTTTTTTTCCAAACTTTGAACTTTTCATTTTGTATTGAGGTGCAGCTGATGAACAACATTGTGGTAGTTTTCAGGTGAACATAGGAGGAACTCACCCATACATATACCTGTATCCATTGAGGAGGTAACATTTAAACTGAAGCCTGAAGGGTAAGTAGGAGGTTATCAGGCAGAGGGTTGTGAGAAAAGCATTCTAGACACAGGGACTGGCAGGTGTTAAGGCCCTGCCGAGAGCCCTGAGTAGGCTAGTGGGACTGGAGCATGGCAAGAATGGAGGAAGATGAAGGTGAAACTGTAGGCAGGGGCCAAACTTTGTGGCCTTGTACTCGAGACTGCTTAGTAAGCTTGTTAAGAATTTTAGTCATTAAATAAAATTCAGTGAAACTTAAGAAACCATAGCATATACCACATATAAAAGTAAAGTCAAAATGGATTAAAGAACTAACCGTAAGACTTGAAACTATAAAACTCCTAAAAGAGAACAGTCAGAACACTCTTTGGCATAAATCATAGCAATATTTTTTTGATCTTTCTCCTAAGGCAGATAAATAAAAGTGGACAAATGGGACCTAATTAAACTTAAAAGCTTTTACATAGCAAAGGAAACCATCAACAAAACAAAAAGACAACCTACTGAAGGGGAGAAAATATTTGCTAGTGATATGACCAAAGGGTTCAGTTCAGTTTAGTCACTCAGTAGTAACCGACTCTTTGCGACCCCATGAATCACAGCACGCCAGGCCTCCCTGTCCGTCACAAACTCTCGGAGTTCACTCAAACTCATGTCCATCAAGTCGATGATGCCATCCAGCCATCTCATTCTCTGTCGTCCCCTTCTCCTCCCACCCCCAATCCATTCCAGCATCAGTCTTTTCCAGTGAGTCAACTCGTTGCATGAGGTGGCCAAAGTATTGCAGTTTCAGCTTTTGCATCAGTCCTTCCAATAAACACCCAGGATTGATCTCCTTTAGAATGGACTGGGTGGATCTCCTTGAAGTCCAAGGGACTCTCAAGAGTCTTCTCCAGCACCACAGTTCAAAAGCATCAATTCTTTGGCGATCAGCCTTCTTCACAGTCCAACTCTCACATCCATACATGACCACTGGAAAAAACATAGCCTTGACTAGACGGACCTTGGTTGGCAAAGTAATGTCTCTGCTTTTTAATATACTATCAAGGTTGGTCATAACTTTCCTTCCAAGAAGTAAACGTCTTTTAATTTCATGGCTGCAATCAGCATCTGCAGTGATTTTGGAGCCCAAAAAAATAAAGTCTGACACTGTTTCCACTGTTTCCCCATCTATTTCCCATGAAGTGATGGGACCAGATGCCATGATCTTAGTTTTCTGAATGTTGAGCTTCAAGCCAAACTTTTCACTGTCCTCTTTCACTTTCATCAAGAGGCTTTTGAGTTCCTCTTCACTTTCTGCCATAAGGGTAGTGTCATCTGCATATCTGAGGTTATTGATATTTCTCCCGGCAATCTTGATTCCAGCTTGTGCTTCTTCCAGCCCAGCATTCCTCATGATGTACTCTGCATGTAAGTTAAATAAGCAGGGTGACAATATACAACTTTGATGTACTCCTTTTTCTGTTTGGAACCAGTCTGTTGTTCCATGTCCAGTTCTAACTGTTGCTTCCTGACCTGCATACAGGTTTCTCAAGAGGCAGGTCAGGTGGTCTGGTATTCCCATCTCTTTCAGAATTTTCCACAGTTTGTCGTGATCCACACAGTCAAAGGCTTTGGCATAGTAATGAAGCATAAATAGATGTTTTTCTGGAACTCTCTTGCTTTCTCCATGATCCAGCAGGTGTTGGCAATTTGATGTCTGGTGCCTCTGCCTTTTCTAAAACCAAAGGGTCAATATCCAAAATATATAAATGGCTCATACAACTCAACATTGAAAAAACAACCCAAATAAAAAAATGTGTCAAAAACCTGAACAGACTTTTTTCTAGAGAAGACATACAGAAGGCTAACAGGCACATGAAAAGATGCTTAGCTAATCTAATTATTAATTAGCTTAATAATGCTACTTATTAGAGAGAAGAAAATTAAAACAGCTGTGAGAAATCACCTCACACATGTCAGAATGGCTATCGTCAACAAGTCCACAAGTAATAAGTGCTGGAGAGGGTGTAGAGAAAAGGGAACACTCCCACATTGTTGGTGGAAATGGAAGTTGGTAGAGCCACTATGCAAAACAAAATGGAAAGTCCTCAAAAAAGCTAAAAATAGAACTACCATAGAATTCCACTCCTATCTATATATCCAGAAAAAAAGAAAACAAATTTGAAAAGATATGTGATCCCCAATGTTCATAGCAGTGCTATTTTCAGTGGCTAAGATACGGAAGCAACTGTGTCCTTCAACAGATGCATAATGACATGGTGTGCATATATAAACACACACACACACATATACACACAATGGAATATTACCAAGTCATAAAAGGAATGAAATAATGCCGTTTGCAGCAACATGGATGGACTTAAGTGAGACAGAGACAAAGGCTGTGTGATATCACTTATTCGTGAATCTTAAAAAAATTAATGAATGTAAGTAGCAAAACAGAAACAAACTCACAGATACAGAAAACAAACTAACGGTTCCCTGTGAGGAGAGAGATAGGGGCAAGATAGGGGTATGGAATTAAGAGATACAAACTACTGTGTGTGGAAATAGATAAGCAACAGGGTATATTGTACAGCACAGGAATTATAGGCATTATTTTGTATTAACTTTTAATGGAGTATTATCTATAAGAATATTGAGCTATTATTATGCAGTACACAAGAAAACTGATGTAATATTGAAAATTGCCTATACTTCAATTAAAAAAAAGAAATTATGGCATAATGATCAGAGTTTTGGGGTAGTTATTGTCACTGTTCAGTCTTTGGTTCATTTATGTTATTAAATAGTGGTTCTACGTGTGGGACCTGGAGACAGTGGCCTGGGCCTGAATCTTGACTCTGATAGTTGTTGGCTGTGTGATCTCAGACAGCTACTTACCATCTCTGTGCCTCTTTTACTTCATCTGTAAAATGGTAAAGTAGTGCCATCTACTCAGAGGGTTGTTGGGCGTTAAGTCAATATGTGGCCGTTATTTTATAGAGAGCCTGGGAAATACAATGTATTCAGCATGTGATTAACTGTTATTACTTCTGTTTGGGCTATATTGAGGTTGACAGTCTGATTTTCGGATAAATGATGCTGGTATTTTTATTTGTTTGAAAATACATCTTCCATAGCATCTTTGTTTTGTGAGGGGAGAGAGCTGAGTCTGGGGTAGAAGTCCTGGCCTAGTGTAGGATTAACTTCTAAATCTTAGTTTCTTCATCTGTAATTTAGGAGAAATCTTCCTCCTGGACACTATTTTCATCACTTTTATCCTCTGCATCACTTTCAGTAACCTACATTTAACATGTGGAAATAGATTTCTCTTGTAATATGAAAGTTCCTTCTCTGTAGTCTGGTGGTTTATAGACTAGCAGTTGAATTCATTCAAAAACTGAATGCATTCGCTTTCACTGGTCTTGGAAAAACTGTAACAACAAAGGAGCCAAGAACCTTGCCTCTCCTGTTACACTGACAAAAACCTTTCCGTTTCTCACTGGACAACATTGTTCTTCCCTTGTGTTGTTGCCTTTGCCTCACAGAATAGCCTTGCTTTTTTCAACAATCTTTCTCTTTTCTGTCTTATATTTGGAGTTTGCCGTGTTGCATGATTTCCCTTGTGATGAAATCTAACACTCATACAGAATTGGAAATGAGAATGGTGATTGTTTTCTTATTAACTGCATTATTGCCTTTCCCTAAATCCTGTGTTAATTGGTAGCCACTCCATGTAGCCGGCTTCCTTCATATGTGTTAGATTACAGCAACTTGGTGTCTGGGATATCAAATGCCACCCATCTGTAGGGGAATTATATTACAGCAGGGAATAATTTAAATCTTTAAAAATAAATTTTTATGTGTTGTGAGAGAAAGGAGTCCAAGGGAAAAAAGACAGAGAAATAATGTTTTACGAAATGCTATCCTGTATGTTGCTTTATCCCTTCTTGCCCTTTGGAGAAGTAGTATGTCTGATCTCTGTTTTTGAGACGAGGAGACTGAGGGTCTGACTCGTGGAGACTGATTTATCCAGTGTCACACTGCCAGTGAATGGGAGAGCTGGGCTTGAACCCTGGAATTTTGATGACCTCAGTTAGTGCCTACACCAGGACACACAACTGTGGGTTATCATGAGGGAGCCAGGGTCTTTGGTTGCCAATGATCTCCCTGGCTTTCATTTTAGTGATGTTTTCTGTGGTTTTGTATTCGAAATAAATAAGCAATGTGTGCAGAATGTTTCAAGTCCAGAGAACCCGGGTGCTGGTGTGTGTTGTTCCCGGTGACTCCGCCCATGATGTTTGTTTAGATTACATACATAGGGAGTGTGTGCCTAGTGAACTGGGCTCCACGGAAAGATCTAAAGCTATGAAGTCAATCAAGCACAGATCTTTCCATATGTGTGACAGCCAAACCCGATCATGTTCTGACCATGACTCTCGGTCAAACTGATTATTCTACACTGGATGGTGCTTGCATACCATCTTCGATCTGATTGGAGAGGAAGGCACGTCTTGGGAAACCTCATTTCCCTTCTGCTTTGGAGACAGTGCTCAGGATTGTTCATACTGGAGGCAAGTGACCGCCCCTTTTGAATAGCAGAGAGAGCTGTCGATACAGTCAGAGCTGTCAGGGCCAATTCCTGTAGCAGAGGGAGTTTGCTTTTATAACATGCTTCAAGGGTTGTTCTTTAAGGATGGAATTTCAGCCTTGGCATATATTAAAATCACTACAGGAGTTTTGAAAAAGTATATATGCCTGAAGTCTTACCCCAGCACAGTCAAATCAGAATCTTCGGAAAGAAAATGAAAAGAGCATAGAGAGGGGAGTATCTTTGAATGGGATCCTCCCTCTTTCATTCTCTCTTTTGATCATTAACTCTTGACTTCCAAAGTTATACCTGCTCTGCTACACAGCCACTGTTGTGGTTAGATTATTGTGGACTCTTAAAAAGGAGCAAGGCTTCTTGATTTCAGCTGCAAATGACCTCCTCCTGGCTTTCATTTCAGTGATGCTATTACTTGTATGGGGCTGTTAGAAACTAATGAGAAAGGAGGACAGAGCATCTCAAGCCTGAGAATTCTCTCAGGTGCTGATGTGTCTGTTTCCATTGGATCACTGCTCATGGTGGTTCAATTAGAATAACCTGGGAAGCTTTCAATCACCTGTGACACCTCAGCACCATCTCGCAAATATTCTTATTTAATTAGTCAGGTGCGGGGCTCAAGTTTTGGTATTTTTCAAAGTTCCCAAGTACAGCCAAGACTTGGAAAATCATTGAGGGCTACTGGGTGCTAGGCACATCACCTGCACACTGTTTGAGGGATTATGCCCTCAAGTGTAAAGAAGGGCATGACAACCCACTCCATTATTCTTGCCTGGAGAATCCCATGGACAGAGGAGCCTGGAGGGCTACAGTCCATAGGGTCGCAGAGTCAGACATGACTGAAGCGGCTTATCATGCACGCATGCTCTCAAGTGAGTCAAGGTGCTTTTGGTGTCCAGCTTGTGGCCAGAGAGGAGTTATTCAGTGTTGCATCAGCAGGTGGCTATATTGTCATTCTGCTCATTGCTCTTAAGCTCCTTATTCTGTTCGGAAATAATGAGTCTCTGTGCTTCCTGCTCCCACCCCAGGAATTCAGAGGCAGGCAGGACAGCAAGTCTGCTGAGGAGCCCCTAGGTAAGTTTGTGCAGGGATGTGAGGATGGCTTTAAGAGGTCCCTGTCTGTCCACACTGGCCTCCTAGGCCTTTGACCATCACACACTTTGGGCTTCAACAAAAGTGATCATGTTGCAGTCAAGTAAGAAACGAAGACCCTGTTCGAAGAAAAACGCTGGAGAGAATAAGAGGTAGTATATCAGGAAGGATCTTAGGTGATAAAGAAATTCTGTTTTGATTTTGACTCTTTGATGGGAATCTGACATCATCCTTCTAGCCTCTAGAGCTTAGGCTTCTCAAAGTGGCTTTCCTGCCTTTTATAAAGGTGACTGCAAATGCCCCAGTGGTCAGGTCAATGCTGATCTCCCTGGATCAGAAAAAAATGGCAATATGATCTTGTGGTACTTAAGATCCCCATTTGGAAGATCTTGTGGAAAAACACTAAGCCAAACAGAAAGACGAAAAAAAAAAAATCCTATGGATGCTTCCTCTGGCTTTCTACCCATTTAGTGTACAAAATACCAGTGGAAACGGGCCTGACAAGCCTTGGCCCAGATATCTCTTCATCACCTCCCATCTTCTCGGTACAGACTGCCCCTCCTTTGTGAACCTCTGCTCTTCTTGTCAACTGAGTCAAGCATTGTTTTTTTTTTCCTCTTTCAGGCACTGTCTTACTTAATAGTACTTCTTTCTCCCCGTTAGACTAAGTTCTTATTTATGTGTCTAACATAGCACCTCTGTGTAACTGAGGCTCCCAAAATTTGCTTTTTTAATCAGTAAATGATTATAGAAGCCCTTCTGCTCTCTTTCTTATCCTCTTGTTTTGGACGCTGAAAGCATTGCCTTTCTGGGTTCCTCATGTTCACTTTTAAATGAGCAGATCTTTTGAACAGTGGCTGTGGTGGCAGAGTCTCAAGCTAACCTTTCTCTGAAGTTTGAGGTCCTGTGGTCACCACAGCTGGGAAGCTGAGGGGAGAACTGCTGAGCCACAAGCTCTGTTCCTTTCCTGACTGTAGTAACTCTTGAAAGTTCTAAAATGTGGGCTCTGAGATAGGAGAACTGATGGAATCAAGGCAAAGATATAACTGCTCACCATTTCATGAACAGAGCTGGAGCGAGGGCCTCACCAGCCTCAGTGCCTGGCACTTGGCAGACATGCAGTAAATATTTGTTGTATGGATTTGTCTAATATACCCAAGAAGGCGCCAGTTCACAGAGGCTTCAAGTAGCTTCTAATGTGAGATTTGGTTCCACTTCTGTTGCTTTCCTGACATTACGGAGACACCATTAAGTTGAGGTGATTCATTAGTGACTGCCAGAACAGTTTTATTGGGATAACTATTACCGTGTATTTAACTTCTCAGATCCCCATAGCATTTTATTGCTGGTTATAGTTCCACTAGTCTGTTCAACAGTGATGGAGTTGTATTCAGTTTTAGCAGGGCCAATCTATTTATCTAGTGCCAATGAGCCCCTGGTTAAAATCCCCATAGAGACCCTACCAGAGTGTATCAGGACCTTTAATTATGTGGTGCTAATAGAAATCACACAGAGTTTCCTTTGACATTTTCACTGGAAAATATTATAGACATCTGTGATTACTGTTGTGTAGAAAACTTACTTACTGGTGAGGGTATAATTAAGATGGGTTTCAAGGGACAAGCATCAGGAAATTTTTGAGGTTTTTTTAATTAGATGAAGGATAAAAGATGACTGACAGGTATCTAAGACTTTCATGTTTACATATATACCCCATAAAAACCAAATCAATTATTTAATATATAGAATATTCTTTTCATTTTGATCTCTTTGAGAGAGTTCTATGAATTCTCCTGATCTAATGGAGGAAAACAATAGAATAGAAAAGACTAGAGATCTCTTCAAGAAATTTAGAGATACCACGGGAACATTTCATGCAAAGATGGGCTCGATAAAGGACAGAAATGGTGTGGACCTAACAGAAGCAGAAGATATTAAGAAGAGGTGGCAAGAATACACAGAAGAACTGTACAAAAAAGAGCTTCACGACCCAGATAGCCATGATGATGTGATCACTCAACTACAGGCAGACATCCTGGAATGTGAAGTCAAGTGGGCCTTAGGAAGCATCACTATGAACAAAGCTAGTGGAGGTGATGGAATTCCAGTTGAAGTATTTCAAATCCTGAAAGATGATGCTGTGAAAGTGCTACACTCAATATGCCAGCAGATGTGGAAAACTCAGAAGTGGCCACAGGACTGGAAAGGTCAGTTTTCATTCCAATCCCAAAGAAAGACAATGCTGAAGATTGCTCAAACTACCGCACAATTGTACTCATCTCACATGCTAGCAAAGTAATGTTCAAAATTCTCCAAGCCAGCCTTCAACAGTATGTGAAGCGTGAACTTCCAGATGTTCAAGCTGGATTTAGAAAAGGCAGAGGAACGAGAGATCAAATTGCCAACATCCGTTGGATCATCGAAAAAGCAAGAGAATACCAGAAAAACATCTACTTCTACTTTATTGACTACGCCAAAGCCTTTGTGTGGATCACAATAAACTGTGGAAAATTCTTAGAGATACCAGACCACCTGACCTGCCTCCTGAGAAATCTGTATGGAGGTCAAGAAGCAACAGTTAGAACTGGACATGAAACAACAGACTGTTTCCAAATAGGAAAAGGAGTATGTCAAGGCTGTATATTGTCACCTTGCTTATTTAACTTATATGCAGAATACATCAAGAAAAATGCTGGGCTTGGATGAAGCACAAGCTGAAATCAAGATTACTGGGAGAAATATCAATAACCCGAGATATGCAGGTGACACCACCCTTATGGCAGAAAGTAAAGAGGAACTAAAAAGCCTCTTGATGAAAGTGAAAGAGGACAGTGAAAAGGTTGGCTTGAAGCTCAACATTCAGAAAACAAAGATCATGGCATCTGGTCCCATCACTTCATGGGAAATAGATGAGAAACAGTGGAAACAGTGTCAGACTTTATTTTTTGGGCTCCAAAATCACTGCAGATGGTGACTGCAGCCATGAAATTAAAAAACACTTACTCCTTGGAAGGAAAGTTATGACCAACCTAGACAGCATATTAAAAAGCAGAGACATTACTTTGCAAACCAAAGTCCATCTAGTCTGGTTTTTCCAGTGGTCATGTATGGATGTGAGAGTTGGACTGTGAAGAAAGCTGATCGCCAAAGAATTGATGCTTTTGAACTGTGGTGTTGGAGAAGACTCTTGAGAATCCCTTGTACTGCAAGGAGATCCAACCAGTCCATTCTAAAAGAGATCAGTCCTGGGTGTTCATTGGAAGGACTGATGCTAAAGCTGAAACTGCAATACTTTGGCCACCTCATGTGACGAGTTGACTGACTGGAAAAGATTCTGATGCTGGGAGGGGTTGGGGGCAGGAGGAGAAGGGGATGACAGAGAATGAGATGGCTGGATGGCATCACCAACTCGATGGACATGAGTTTGAGTGAACTCCAGGAGTTGGTGATGGACAGGGAGGCCTGGCCTGCTGCAGTCCATGGGGTCACAAAGAGTTGGACATGACTGAGTGACTGAACTGAACTGAAGATATATTCATAATAGAGAAATAAGACAAATATCTATGAAATAAATATATTTGTAAACCAAGGCTTTCAATTGTTACAAGGTATTATCTATATATGCCATTCTATGAAGTTAGAATTTTTAAAATTTATTTGTAACTAGAGAATAATTGCTTTACAATGTATTGGTTTCTAGTGTACGACAACATGAATAAGCCATAAGTATAGATATGTTCCCTCCCTCTTGAACTTCTCTTACCCCATGCTGTCCCAACCTTCTAGATTTTCACAGAGCATCAGGCTGGGCTCCCTGTGCTATACAGTAGCTTTGAGATTAAATTTTTGATGTACATGGTGACTTAGTGTGATATTTTCAGATTTTTTTTTAGCAGCAGCAGAGTCATTTTGGGGGGAACAAAGAATGAAAACTTATGTAGGGCCCCAATATGCAAATTGTTTCAGTTTATCCAGAATTTGTTTTACCCACACCCCCACTTTGTAAGCTCCTGTCCCAAATCACCATCCATTCAGAAGCAACTTTCTGGAACTCTCGGGCTCTATGCAGTTTGAAAAGTGTGGTTCTATTGAGTAGAGTTTATAGAAGAATTCTCTGGATTGAAAATGAACCCCATTTCCTCCCTGAAAAGATGCCCGAGTAAACTCAGTTACTGCCTTTGTCTGAGCATTATTTTCAGTAGTAATGGTTATAGCAGATAGATCAGCCCAGTTTTAAAACATTTCGTTTGCTTAATTTTTAGCATTGTTGCTAAGGGAGATCCTTCAGAGATGTGTTTCCAGTTCTTGTGAAAATCTCAGTAGACAACAGGTGCAAAGTGTAGATGTAGTGGTATCAGAATGTGTTCTCATCTTAATATGCAATAACAGTTCAAAACACAAGAAATAGAAGGCCCACCATAATAACCATGCTCTCATGAAACATCTTTGCTGAGTTTTTCAGACGAAAAGATTAATCCTAACATTTAACAGGTATTGGTTGGCTAAAAAGTTCACTTGAGTTTTTCCATAACTTCTTATGGGGAAACCCAAATGAGTATTTTGGTCAACCCAATATTTCATGCATAGACGTTCTGTTCCGTTCCGTTCCGTCGCTCAGTCGTGTCCGACTCTATGCGACCCCATGGACTGTAGCCTACAAGGCTTCTCCATCCATGGGATTCTCCAGGCAAGAATACTGGAGTGGGTTACCGTTTCCTTCCCCAGGGGATTTTCCCGACCCAGGGATCGAACCCGGGTCTCCTCAGTAAATATTTGAGGCTCACATTAAGAAATGATTTATATTATATATGATTTTAAGGCAGAAATTATATAAAATTTTATTTTCTATTATGACTTGGCAGAGCAGCCACGTTTTGGGAAATGGAATGGAGGAGAGGACACCGAATGAGAAGTCTCATCATCTGGGCTGCGGTCTTAACTTGGCACAAATGAGCTGGTATAACATCAAAGGCCAGAGAGGCTAATTACTTGCCTAGGTTTCTTATCTATAACACAAAGAGGGTCAGTTCAATGATCTGAGCTCCCTTTCACGCTGGAGCATTCCACTGTTGTCCCTGCGCTCTGCTGTTGTTGACTCTGCTGCTGCCTGTAATATACATGGGTGAACTCAGCTGGAGAAACCAGCTGTGATTTGTGCTCCTGCACTTCCAGTTCTGATCACTGGACTCCTTTTCTAGTCCTACCAGCCTAAATTGTGCTTTGCAAACCCCTCCCTCTTGGGAAACTGCGTTGTTCAAAGGGAGTTTCTGGCTCTGGTTCATGGCCGTCAGCAGGGCACAGTATTTATCCTTTTGCTTTTTATACTTGGTGATTAGCAATTGCATTTCTGTTTGATAGCCCATGGTTAGTTTCCGTACATTGGACAGATTATTGACTCCTTTTGTTTGTCATGAATCTATGTTTTTATGACATATTTATATTCTCAAAAATCTACATTATGATAATAAATAAAATGAGCTGCATTTGGCACTTTAATACCATAATTATCTTTTTTAGTTTTTGGAGAAGGAAATGGCAACCCACTGCAGTAATCTTGCCTGGAGAATTCCATGGACAGAGGAGCCTGGTGGACAGAGGAGCCAGTCCATAGGGTCGCAAAGAGTTGTAAACAGCTGAAGCAACTTAGCACTTAGCACAATTATCTTTTTAATGTAGTTATTTAGAATGTAGTGTGTTAATCCACAGTACCTTTATAAATCACTTGTTTATCGTTAAATCTTCCTCACTCTGAACCTCCTACAGTGTTTGCATTTTGTCCCAATATTATATCTATTTACTGTTTCATTTCTTTCTACTTAAATGTCACTTTGCTGTACAAAAATTCTTTTAAAGAGGCACATGGGTACAATTACAGGCACTCAGTGGAGAGATTTTTGTGAATGGTGTGAATCTGATTGCAGAAGTCCCCTTCAGGTTAGTAATCAAACATTAGTGTCAGTAAAGATCACCAAGTGAAAGTGAATGTCTCTTAGTCGTGTCTGACTCTTTGCAACCCCATGGACTATATAGTTCATGGAAATCTCCAGGCCAGAATACTGGAGTGGGTAGCCTTTCCCCTCTCCAGGGGATCTTACCAATCCAGGGATTGAATCTGGGTCTCCCTCATTGCAGGCAGATTCTTTACCAGCTGAGCCACAGGGGGAGCCCGAGATCACCAAAGACGTTTGTTAAAATACATCTTTGGGGCCTATTCCCCAGGGATTCTAATTTAGTAGATCTGGAGTGTATCCCAGGAATCTGTATTTCTTTCAGCAATTCCAGGTGATTCTGATACAAGAGAATACTCTTGTTACAGGGTGCTATTTAATGACTCCATGAGTGGGAGGTGGTGCTGTGTGGCCAGGGCTGGTACTATATGATCCCCATGTAGTATTGTCCCCTCAGTTTGCTCCTTTTGTCCTGGGGCATGGGTAGCACTCAAGGATCTCTTAAGCCAGTTATTTTTATAGCCTTCATAGAGGCTTCCAGATACATCACCTCTGGAAGCATCTTTCTTTTTCCTGTGTGAATTTTTCCACGCTAATATTTGAGAGCCATTTCTTGAACATCAGAATTATATTTAAACCTTCAAAAAATTTCCTAACCAAATGCTTGAAAGGAAGGATTATATAGATTTTAGTGTTGGGCTTAGAAAAGCAACATCCTAAGCGGAACAATGATACGATAAGAAATAAATTAGATAGTGGGAGGAAAGCAAATACAGGTAATATTCAATATAATATATTCCAGATTTAATAAACATTTATAAGGGCTTCATGCATTGAATGGTCACCTCATTCTCTGAAAATTAATACCTAAACTTTCAGGGACAGCTGTTCAGAAGCATTCTCATTAGATTTCTCTACTGGAATGATCCTCCTTATTGCTAATGAAGCCCAAGTGAAATTCTGAAGATATTTATTCAACCATAGTTTCAGGCCGTTTACATTCAAGTCCCCTGAATGTGCAAGTAAAAAATGCAGATTTGGGGGTTCTACCTCAAATATAGTGAAATATAAGCAGTGAAATTTGGAAATAGTACATGCATTTTTAGAAAGTTCTTGGACTGATTCTTATGCATACTGAAAGCTGAGGATTAGATCTTAAAGATGCTGCTATAATAATATTGAACACCGTACTTTTCCAAAACAAAGCACAGCAGAGCAAGTCCTGGGGAGTGATAAGAGAGAAGTGCCCAAGAGCTTAGAAATTTTATGAAGGGGAGGTTTAGAAGGTCATAGGCTTTCAGATTAGCTCAACCCCTAGCTACTTCCTCAGAGTGTATGATCCTACTGAGGTTGTGAGGTTGGCACAAAGAGCCAAGGAGTCTTCAAATTGGGAGGGAACCAGCGCTGTCCTGAAAAATGCTGCTCAAGTTTTTCTGTTTAGAGGCAGAAAGTTTCTTGGTTTTGTGAAGTGATCTTAGCCAGTTTGACCTTTCGGCGAAATTCAGGCCCATTTGTTAAAATTTCACAAAGTCCTTATATACCAATTTCCCCCACAGACTTTCTACTAGGTGGGATTCTATTGGGTTGGCCAAACAGTTGGTTTGGGTTTTCTGTAAGCTGTTATGGAAAAACCTAAATGAACATTTTGGCCAATCCAATATATTGAAAACAGTCTTAGGCCAAATTCTGCCAAACATCAAAATGATCATATTACCTGTTCTTGTAAGCTTGTTGTTATTATTGCTTAGTCACAAAGGTGTGTCTGACTCTGTGACACATGGACTGTAGCCTGCTAGGCTCCTCTGTCCATGGGATTTTCCAGGCAAGAATACTTGAGTGGGCTGTCATTTCCTTCTCCAGGCAATATTCCTGACCTGAGGATTGAACCCATGTCTCCTGCATTGGCAGGCAGATTCATTACCACTGAGCCACCAGTGAAGCAGTTTTATAAGCTTAGAAGGTCCTTATTTCTCTGACTTTTGGCATTTCTGTGGGTATCTTAAAGAGAAGTTCTTGTGATGTTGATTCACTACCACTCTGATGATTAGGTGCTAACTTTCTATTTGGTTCAGATGACACTCTTCTATGAAGTGGGAAGAACATAGGACCAAACAGAGCTCTAGACTGAGCCAAGGACTAGGATATTTAGGATATTGCTGACTTTATTCTTCTGGTTCAAGAAAGTTTGGTGAGACCCTAACAGTCTTTCCAGCCCATGATATATCTGAATTCCATTTACTTTACCAGAGAAAAATGATTTCTAACAATCCTTAAGCTAATAAAGAAACCATCTGGTGTTGATTTTGATAACCATATTTGAAGTTCTTACTAAAACTCTCTGGAGGTTTGTATTCTTGATAAGTGTATTTCAAATACTAAACAGATGCCTCTAGACCCAGTCTATTTTAAAGTAAATTACCACACAGTCAGCATTATAGCACATGACCAATTTTTCTTTTTTGCCTAATGGGGGGTTGACCTCAAAGTTTAGAAGAATCTTGGCAATCCATGTAAAGTCCTAAATTAAAGGTGGAAAAGTACTGGAGTTTCCAACCAAGTTTTAGGTCTCATGTATTTTAAATATATTTGAGATATGAAGGAGTAATACTGGGGAAGCTGCATTTCCATTATTTACTTCCAGCCTTCTGCCTCTTCCTGCAAGGGGGCTATATTACCCCCAATTAAGAATTATTGTTAAAAACTATTGGGTTGACCAAAAAGTTCATTTGGGCTTTTCTTTAAGATGGTATGAAAAAACCTGGATGAACTTTTTGGCCAACCTAATATAATCTCAGGGACTCTCGCAGCTGGTTGGTGTTGCTGAAAAGGACTCACATACCCATTATGTTAACTGAACACTTGATTGGTTGGTGTGAAGCTGGGCTTGAAGCTACTTAGCAGTGAGGCCAAGAGAGCAGATCTGTACTATGAGTGGGGAGACCTGGTAGTTGGGAATAGTTGGGGACTGAGAAGGTGAGTTGGGTAGAGGGTTGTGGTGGGGAGGAGCCATCAGCCATCAAAGTGAATGAGAGGTTACTTGGGGTGGCAAAACATGTGACAAGCTTCTGGTGTTGGATGACAGAAAGGACTTGAAGAACAGGGAAGTCTAAAATGGGATTTTATGTTTGTTATGTGGTGTAGAATGAGATCTCTTTTTTGCTTCCTTAGTGGTTCAGACAAACCTAGACAGCATATTAAAAAGCAGAGACATTACTTTGCCAACAAAGGTCCATCTAGTCAAAGCTATGGTTTTTCCAGTAGTCATGTATGGATATAAGAGTTGGACCATAAAGATGACTGAGTGCAGAGAATTGATGCTTTTGAACTGTGGTGTTGGAGAAGACTCTTGAGAGTCTCTTGGACAGCAAGGAGAGCCAACCAGTCCATCCTAAAGGAAATCAGTCCTGAATACTCATTGGAAGGACTGATGCTGAAGCTGAAGCTTCAATACTTTGGCCACCTGATGTGAAGAACTAATTCTTTTGAAAAGACTCTGATGCTGGGAAAGATTGAAGGCAGAAGGAAAAGGGGACAACAGAAAATGAGATGGTTGGGTGGCATCACCGACTCGATGGACATGAGTTTGAGCAAGCTCCAGGAGTTGGTGATGGACAGGGAAGCCTGGTGTGCTGCAGTCTATGGGGTCGCAAAGAGTTGGACATGACTGAGTGACTGAACTGAACTGAAAGCATAGACATGACATCTAGCAACATGGTACAGATGAATCTGTATTCAACAAATATTTCTGGAGGACCTATTACTTGCTTAGCTAGGTGCTAGTAAATTATCTAAAGGAAAGATAAAATAGTTCTTGCTCTCCGATAACTTATTTTCTCTGTAGAAAAACAAAATATTTTTACTTAAATATTTAGCATGTCAATGACCACTGTCTTTGAAGCGGCTGCTGTGTTCAACTCAGAACACTTAGGAAAAGACGGACCTAGAGCTATGGTTGTCAGCTTTGGCTGCACAGTGAAATCACTTGTGGTGTGCGTGTGTGTGTGGTGTGTGTGTGTTAGTCGCTCCATCACGTCATGTGTGATTCTTTGTGACCCCATGTTCTGTAGCCCGTTAGGCTTCCCTGTCCATGGAATTCTCCAGGCAAGAATACTGGAGTGGGACCCAGGTCTTCTGCACTGCAGGAGGATTCTTTACTGTTTGAGCCACCAGGAAATCCCCTGAAATCACTTATGGAGTCATTTAAAGCTTTTTTAAAAATGTGAAGTATGATTGATTTACAATGTGTTAATTTCTGCTACACAGCAAAGTGCTTCAGATATATATATATATATATTCTTTTTTATAATCTTCTCCATTATGGTCTATCACAGAATATTGAATTTAGTTCTCTGTGCTCTATGGTAGGACTTTTTTGTTATGCATTCTATGTATAATAGTTTGCATCCCTTTAAGATTCAAAGACACACAAAGGCATATATATCCCTAATCCCATATTATTATATACTCTGTATTTTCCTGTTCTCGTGTTTCATCAAAGAAACCTTAATTTCCCCTTCCTTAGAATTTCTAAAATGTCATATTTTCTCTTTTACCTTCCACATTTGTGTAACAAGGCAGTAGGAGTGTACTCTAGAAATCTCAATTCAACAAAAAGTGATCTATAACTAGAAGATCTCCAGGGCTCAGGTAGTCCACAACTTCCTATAATTAGCATATCTGATGCAATTGCATTCCAACCCAGCAGAATAATGTTGTCAGTCTCTTGGAACTCATTGTGTGGAATTTGACTTACATGGCTCTGCTCTAACAATAAAGTCAATCTCTTTAGAAAGTACTCAGAGAAAACAATAAAGGAATATATATAACAGAGGAACATTGCCTAAGTCAAGCCAAGTCAAGGCACTGATGGTATCAATCCCAGAACAAAGATATCAAGGATGTTTGAGTTTATCTAATTTTATATAATTAGACAATCATTCTTCCATACGTTCTTTGTCCATGCTTAGAGTCCATCAGTAACCTTGTAGAAAAATAATCCTTGCCTTCTTCTTCTTTTTTTCTCAGCACTGTTTCTGGCTCTCTGATCAAATGAGTGATTCCTGGAATGCTCAGTTTGTTCTATGGTTGTGGCACTCCAGGAAAGCGGGGCAGCTCACCTGCCCTACTCTATGGCTGATTCTAGCTGGGAGAGCTCCCAACACCTGTTTCTGTAATAAAAAACCCTACAAAAGTCAAATAAATCATTTTTCCACCTCCATTTCTCCTTCACATTAAAGGCTGATCACCCACGGTCATGATCCTGACCTTGAATTTGGTTGTAGCATCTGATCTGATGGCACAAAGCATGATCAATACCTGCCATGGTACAGTGTCAATGGGACATAAATTAGGAAGAGAATATTTTCACTGCTTGCTTGCCCCAAGCAGTGACTGGTTGGGTGCAAGCCATGCTGTTGGCCAATGAAAAGAGAAAGCATCTTTACTTAGCAGCAAGGTAGACTATATTAGGATCATATTATGTGCTATTTCTAGTTCTCTTTGTTGATCTCCAAATAATGAAATGAAGTGTGATGAGTCTCTCTAAAGTTTTTCAAGATTTTACTACTAAAATGTTATCATTAAGTTTCTAATCATAGCTAGAGTAGTATGTGAAACTAATCTAGGCATCGGGGCCTTTGTAAGCATTTTGAGCATAGAAGGTGATTCTGGTCAACCCCAACACATGGTTTACAAATACAAGACTGATTCAGAGTTGTAATTACGTTTGTTACTGATGAGCAGATGCACCTCCTCTCTGTCCTTCCTTAGGCCTCATGCCCTTCCCTAATATAGGGTACAATGTTTTCAAATTTCCAAAATGGAAATAACATTTTTCTCATTTCTAATTAATGCAGATTTTGAGGGGAAATAATTCCCATGAGAGTAAAGAAAGAAAATAAATCTTGCCTATTATGCTATCACTCAGCAGTAATTACTGATTGCATTTTAGCATACGTGTTTTCAAGTCTCTTTGTGTGTTCTTACACACACAGATTTTTCAGAAGCAGGAACATGGTACAGGTGGTATGTGATCTTTATGGGAAGTAAATAAATAGCAACCTACTTCTCCACCAATTTTTTATTGATTATTAGCAACAAAGGTTTGTTGCAAATGGAGGTAAAAATATAACATTAATTATTGATAAAATCTGAAGAATGGAGGGGTTTTATGACTGCCGTTGGGAGGACTTCCTAGTACTGAGACATTACTGTGCTAAGTTGTGTCTGACTCCTTATGACCCCATGGACTATAGCCCGCCAGGCTCCCCTGTCTATGGGATTTTCCAGGCAAGAATACTTAAGTGGGTTGCCATTTCCTTCTCCAGGGTATCTTCCTGACCCATGGAATGAACAGACGTCTCCTGCTGGCATCTTTTGGGTTGGTAATTGGATTCTTTACCACTTGAACCACATGGGGGGGCCCAAGACTTACTACCAGATAGACTCGATATAATTAAGTAGATCTCTTAATATAACATGTCCACTTCACATAGTGTTTTACTTTACATATAGTTAACCACTATATGTCCTTTTGATTGGGTGGAATTCAAAATTTAAAAATTAGTATAAACTAAACACCAACACCCTGAAACTCCAATACTTTGGCCACCTCATGCGACGAGTTGACTCACTGGAAAAGACTCTGATGCTGGGAGGGATTGGGGGCGGGAGAAGTGGATGACAGAGAATGAGATGACTGGATGGCATCACCGACTCAATGGACATGAGTTTGACAGAACTCCGGGAGTTGGTGATGGACAGGGAGGCCTGGTGTGCTATGATTCATGGGGTTGCAAAGAGTTGGACACGACTGAGTGACTGAACTGAACTGAAATACCAACAGTGGAAACAGTGTCAGACTTTATTTTTTTGGGCTCCAAAATCACCACGGATGCTGACTGCAGCCATGAAATGAAAAGACGCTTACTCCTTGGAAGGAAAGTTATGACCAACCTAGATAGCATATTAAAAAGCAGAGACATTACTTTGCCAACAAAGGTCCATCTAGTCAAGGCTATGGTTTTTCCAGTGGTCACATATGGATGTGAGAGTTGGACTGTGAAGAAAGCTGATTGCCGAAGAATTGATGCTTTTGAACTGTGGTGCTGGAGAAGACTTGAGAATCCCTTGGACTGCAAGGAGATCCAACCAGTCCTTTCTAAAGGAGCTCAGTCCTGGGTGTTCATTGGAGGGACTGATGCTGAAGCTGAAACTCCAATACTTTGGCCACCTCATGCAAAGAATTGACTCATTGGAATAGACTCTGATACTGGGAGGGATTGGGGGCAGGAGGAGAAGGGGACAACAGAGAATGAGATGGCTGGATGGCATCACCAACTTGATGGACATGAGTTTGAGTGAACTCCGGGAGCTGGTGATGGACAGGGAGGCCTGGCGTGCTGTGATTCATGGGGTCGCAAAGAGTTGGACATGACTGAGCGACTGAACTGAACTGAAACACTAACAGAAAGGATGGTTATATTAAACTGAAGAGTTCACAGAATTGTAGAAGCTAAACTATTTTAACTACAAAGCACAGGAATTGAGGCAATTCAGAGACTGGTCACTCTCTGATATACAATGATATATGAGAGTGGAGTTTACTTACATCATTCCAGCATAGTCTTTTCTCCAATTTTAGATGGTAAATTCACTATTTTCAGTTTAGCAATTTCCAGTATTAGAATTAAACCACTTTTGTTGTTGTTGAGTTGCTCAGTTATGTTCGACTCTTTCCGACCCTATGGACTGCATGGACGCCAGGCTTCCCTGTCCTTCACCATCTCCTGGAACTTGCTCAAACTCATGTCTATTGAGTCAGTGATGCCATCCAACCATCTTTCCTCTGTCGTCCCCTTCTCTTCCTGTCTTCAGTCTTTTCCAGCATCAGGGTCTTTTCCACTTCTTCAGCTCTTCCCATCAGGTGTTCAAAGTACTGGAGCTTCAGCTTTAGCATTGGTCCTTCCAGTGAATATTCAGGAGTGATTTCCTTTAGGATTGACTGGTTGGATCTCCTTGCAGTCCAAGGGACTCTCGAGTCTTCTCCAACACACACTTCAAAAGCATCAATTCTTCGGTGCTTAGCCATCTTTATGGTCCAACTCTTACATCCATACATGACTACTGGAAAAACCATAGCTTTGACTATATGTACTTTTGTTGGCAAAGTAATGTCTTTGCTTTTTTAATATGCTATCTAGGTTTGTCATAGCTTTTCTTCCAAGGAGTAAGTGTCTTATACTTTCATGGCTTTAGTCATCATTTGCAGTGATTTATCAACTTTCAATGGTATCTCCAAACTCCCAGCATCCCTCTCTTTTTAAAGATGACCCATTGACACCCCTTTCCTTTCTTCAACTTCCCTCAACTCTGGTCAGCTATTACATGGCTTAGTATCATAAGGGTGATAACTTTAATATATTTTTTGTAACTATGATTAAAGTCTTCTCTACCTACAAGTTGATGCTAAAAATTGAAAACTGATATACAAAATTGTTTGCATTTTTATATGTTAAATTTTTTAACTGCTGAACAATTTCTAGTTCTTTTTCTATACTGCAATATTATAAATCCTGTTTCTCTCAAGGTAAAGAGTTTCTTTTTATACACTGCACCAGTGAATCAAAATCATCCTTCATTCTAGTTACTTCACATATGGCCCATGACATCCTCATGTGGAATTCTGTTTTTCCTAGAGTTTTTTTTTTTTTTAAACAGAAGACTTATTTGCATATAACTTGTATACCATAAAATTCACCTATTGTAAGTGTGATGTTGTTCAGTTGTTCAGTCATGTCCTACTCTTTGCAACCCCATGGACTGCAGCAGGCCAGACTTCCCTGTCCTTCACTATCTCCCAGAGTTTGCTCAAACTCATGTCCATTGAGTCCATGATGCCATCCAACCATCTCATCCTCTGTTGCCCACTTCTCCTCCTGCCCTCAGTCTTTCCCAGCATCAGGGTCTTTTTCAGTGAGTCAGTTCTTCCCATCAGGTGGCCAAAGTAAATGAGCTTCAGTTGCAGTGTCAGTCCTTCCAATGAGTATTCAGGGTTAATTTTCTCTAGGATTAACTGGTTGGATCTCCTTCTGTATGAGGGACTCTCAAAGTCTTCTCCAACACCACAGTTTGAAAGCATCATATTCTACAGTGCTCAGTCTTTTTTATTATACAACTCTCAATCCATACATGACTACTGGAAAAACCATAGCTTTGACTAGATGGACCTTTGTGGGCAAAGTGATGTTTCTGCTTTTTATAATGCTGTCTAGGTTTGTCATAGCTTTTCTTCCAAGGAGCAAGAATGTTTTAATTTCATGGCTGCAGTCATTATCCACAGTGATTTTAAAGCCCAAGAAAATAAGTCAGTTACTGTTTTCATTGTTTCCCCATCTATCTCCCATGAAGTGATGGGACCAGATGCCATGATCTTAGTTTTCTGAATGTTGAGCTTTAAGCCAACTTTTTCACTCTCCTCTTTCATGTTCATCAAGAGGCTTTTTAGTTACTCTTTGCTTTCTTCCATAAGGGTGGAGTCATCTGCATATCTGAGGTTATTGATATTTCTCCCTGCAATCTTGATTCCAGCTTGTGATTCATCAAGCCTGGCATTTCTTATGATGTACTCTGCATAGAATTTAAGTAAGCAGGGTGACAATAAACATCTTTGATGTACTCCTTTCCCAAATTTGAACCAGTTTGTTATTCTATGTCTGGTTCTAACTGTTGCTTCTTGACCTGCATACAGGTTTCTCAGTAGGCAAGTAAGGTGGTCTGGTATTCCCATCTCCTGAAGAATTTTCGTTTGTGTTGATCCACACAAAAGCTTTAGCATAGTCAATGAAGCAAAAGTAGATGTTTTTCTGAAAATTTTTTTGCTTTTTTTATGACCCAACAGATGTTGGCAGTTTGATTTCTGGTTCCTCTGCCTTTTCTAAATCCAGCTTATACACCTGAAAGTTCTCAATTCACATACTGTTGAAGGCTAACTTGAAGGATTTTGAGAATTACCTCAGAAGCATGTGAAATAAGTGTAATTATATGGTAGTTTGAACATTCTTTGACATTATCCTTCTTTGGGATTAGAAGAAAATTGACCTTTTCCAGTCCTGGGGCCAATGCTGATTTTCCAAATTTCCTGGCATGTTCAGTGCAGCCCTTTAACAGCATCATCTTTGAGGATTTGAAATAGCTCAGCTGGAATTCCATTACCTCTACTAGCTTTGTTCATAGTGATACTTCCTAAGGCACACTTGACTTCACATTCCAGGATGTCTGGCTCTAGTGAGTG
Organism: Moschus berezovskii; assembly: GCF_049115385.1. Classification (NCBI taxonomy): domain Eukaryota; kingdom Metazoa; phylum Chordata; class Mammalia; order Artiodactyla; family Moschidae; genus Moschus; species Moschus berezovskii. Next base: position 58,533,366 of record NC_142466.1, read on the forward strand.
ATCACACCATGGTGTTCATCTGGGTCATGAAGATCTTTTTTGTATAGTTCTGTGTATTTTGCCACCTCCTAATATCTTCTGCTTCTATTAGGATCATCCTGTTTCTGTCCTTTATTGTGCCCATCTTTGCATGAAATGTTCCTTTGGTATCTCTAACTTTCTTGAAGAGATCTCTAGTCTTTCCCATTCTGTTGTTTTCCTCTATTTTATTGCATTGGTCACTGAGGAAGGCTTTCTTATCTCTCCTTGCTATTCTTTGGAACTCTTCATTCAGATGGATATATCTTTCCTTTTCTCCTCTGTCTTTTGCTTCTCTTCTTTTCTCAGCTATTTGTAAAGCCTCCTTAGACAACCATTTTGACTTTTTGCACTTCTTTTTCTTGGGGACTCTTTCGATCACCACCTTCTATACAATGATATGAACCTCTGCCCATAGTTCTTCAGGCACTCTGTCTATCATATCTAATCCCTCGAATCTGTTTGTCACTTCTACTGTGTAATCAGAAGGGATTTGATTAGGTCATACCTGAATGGCTTAGTGGTTTCCCCTACTTTCTTCAATTTAAGTCTGATTTTTTGCAATAAGAAGCTCATGATCTGAGCCACAGTCAGCTCCCAACTTGTTTTCACTGACTCTATAGATTTTTCCATCTTTGGCTGGGAAGAATGTAATCAATCTGGTTTTGTTATTGATTATCTGTGGTGTCCATGTGTAGAGTCATCTCTTGTGTTGTTGGAAGAGGGTGTTTGCTATGACCAGTGCATTCTCTTGGCAAAACTCTGTTAGACTTTGGCTTGCTTCATTTTGTACTCCACGGCCAAACTTCCCTGTTACTCCATGTATCTCTTGACTTCCTACTTTTTCATTCCAGTCCCCTTTCATGAAAAGGACATCTTTTTTTTGGTGTTGGCTCTAGAAGGTCTTGTAGGTCTTCATAGAACCATTCAACTTCATCTTCTTCGGCATTCGTGGTTGGGGCCTAGACTTGGATTACTGTGATATTGAATGGTTTGCCTTGGAAATGAACTGAGAACAATCTGTCGTTTTTGAGATTGCACCCAATTACTGCATTTCAGATTCTTTTGCCGACTATGAGGGCTACTCCATTTCTTCCAAGGAATTCTTGCCCACAGCGGTAGATATAAATGGTCATCTGAATTAAATTCACCTATTCCTGTCCATTTTAGTTCACTGATTCTTAAAATGTTGATGTTCATTCTTGCCATCTTCTGTTTGACCATTTCCAACTTACTTTGATTTATGTACCTAATGTTCCAGATTCCTATGCAATATTGTTCTTTGCAGCATTGAACTTTACTTTCAGTTCAGTTCAGTTCAGTCGCTCAGTCATGTCCGACTCTCCACGACTCCATGAATCACAGCACGCCAGGCCTCCCTGTCCATCACCAACTCCCAGAGTTCACTCAAACTCATGTCCACAGAGTCGGTGATGCCATCCAGCCATCTCACTCTCGGTTATCCCCTTCTCCTCCAGACCCCAACCTTTCCCAGCATCAGAGTCTTTTCTAGTGAGTCAACTCGTCGCATACCAAACAAATCCACAACTGGGTGTCATTTCCACTTTGGTTCAGCCTTTTCTTTCCTTCTGAAGCTATTTCTTTGGTCTTCTCCAGTAGCATAATGGACACCTACCAACCCTGGAGGTTCATCTTTCAGTGTCATATCTTTTTGCCTTTTCATACTGTTCATGTGTTTCTTAAGGCATAGCATATAATTTTTAGCCCATATTCAATTCCTCAGTTTTCCAAATATTCTTAATATATTTTAAAAAACATAATCTAGATTTATACACTGCATTCAGTTGCTATGACTGACTTTTCTTAGCCTGAGAAAGAATACTGACCTTCTCATCCCCACATTGCCACCAACTCTTTTTTCTTGTATAGTGTCCCACAATCTAGATTTGTCTGACTATATTCCCGTGGTATCATTTAGCAAGCTTTCCAGTCCTCTGCACTTCCTCTAAATTGAATCCAGAGAATTGATTTTATTTAGGTTAAATATTTTGCCATGAGACTCTTATAGGTTAACTTATGTACTTCATATTGTGTCACGTAAGAAGGTAGATTATATCAGGTTGTTCCAGTAATAGTTACTAAGTCCACTCATTTTATTAAGGTGATACCCTTCAGAGATCCCCACTGAAATGGTTCATTTTCCCCTTTGCAATCAGTAAGTTATCTCTGGGTGACTAGGTTTTCCACAGATCTTTTGCTTGGTGGTTTTTTATAAAGATTGGTTAAGATGCCCTAGGTCAGTTACATTGAAAGTTGCAAAATGGTGATTATCTACTTCTGTAATTCCTTATACATTTGTGAACAGACATTCTTTTACAGAGAAGAACTTTGTTTTTATCTCTTTTCTCTCTCACTTAGAGTTTCACTGTGGATTCAAGGGCTTTTTATTTAAAATGTTATAATCAATAGTAATTACTATTCTTTTCAATGGCCAGATTGTCCTGAATTTGACCACTGGAAGCTGACTCAAGCTAGCACCCTGCATTTTCTTCTCATGACTCAGCTTGTCTTTGGACATTTCTTACTTTTTGACACAACATGTCCCACATTGCCTAGTATTTTCTGTATCCCGTGTATGTCATCAATCATTTCTGCAAGGGTCCCTGGTTCCTTTTACTGGGATATGGTATTTAGAAACCAAGATCTTAATGCTTGTTCACTGCTACTAGTTGTCATTGGTTCTAGTCCCTTCCTATAAATAGAACTAGGAAAAATCTTTTAAAAATTCATACTGCTTCCAGTTCAAATTTAACATTATAAGATTTTTTAAAAGCTTATTTTATGTTGTTAAGCCTTTTCTGTAACACTGAGAATCTTTGTTCTCAATACCATTCACATGCTCATTTGCTTTATCCTGTAATATGCACAAATTAATTTCTAAGGTGCAGTATTACAATCAACAATAAACATGCTGAGTGAATTTTTACATATCTTTGCAATTTTCTTTTTTGTCCTTGCAATGTATCACAGTAAGAACAAACAGTTTCCTGTGCTTGAAGTAATACTTTCTCTGTGTGGTTATTGATTTTATACAGTTAGATTCATTTGTTTCTGTTGGTGTTCAATTTTATGGTTTGCTTTTCTCCTTTTTATTTGATTTTTGAATATATAAAACATTTACATGTTGCATAAGTTATTAAGCTATTGATTCTCACCCTGCTTTGCAATGCTGGGGCTGGGATTCTGTAAACCACATTTCTGTTTTTTTCCAGCTGGTTCTCTGCTATAATCTTCCAAAGGTGATGTTACAGGGAGTCTGCAGAGCTAGAAGAGTTAGACGGAACTTTGCTCCTTTGCTGTTTTTACCTTGTGGGGCTATTTATTAGCTTTCAGTTTCTGTGCATGCTTCCCTAGCTATGCTTACTCATCCCATAGAAGCAGTTGAATCCAACTTGCAGTTTTTCAAATACTTGCAGAACCAGCCTCCCTCAGAGGTCCTGCTCGTGGGCTGTTCCTTTGAACTCAGAGACCTCAGCACCACCTGAGGAACGACCTGCGCTAGAGGTTCGGAGTTTCAGCCCAGCAGAACAATTCTAAACTTAAATAATTTCTAAATCTTAATAATTCCAACATCTCTCATTATTCTTCTGCCCTAAAGGTGGTAGCTACTCCCTGAAGTTATTTGTCATCCTGATACATTTGTGTTTTTCTCACCCTTTCAGTCATATAGTTAACAATTCATCATATTAAATTACCTCTGTTCAAATAATTGGTATGCTTTTGTCTCATGACTAAATTTTAACTGATAAAATGGTTCATACAAAAAAATAATTGCTCAGAGAAACCTTTCTTTCATACTTAACCTTCCTATCCCATTCCCATCTACCCCCTTGAGGTCTTCATTTCATTAGTCACTATATTCTTGACTGTGTTTGTTTTGACAAAATTGATCAAATAAATACACACATGTGCACACACATGCATAGACATTCTTATTTTCTCTTTTTTAAAGGTTTTTTAAAAGTTGAAATAAAGTTTATAAAGTTGTGTTAGTTTCAAATGTACAGCAAAGTGATTCAATTATATATATATATGTATACATATGTACATATTCTTTTTCAGATTCTTTTCCATTATAGGTTATTACAAGATACTGAGTATAGTTCCCTGTGCTATACAGTAAGAATGTGTTCTTTACCTATTTTATATATAGTCCTGTGTGTATGTTAATCCCAAGCTTCTAATTTATCTCCCCCATTCCACTATCACATTTGATAAACATGGTTGTTTTCTATATTTGTGAATCTATTTCTGTTTTGTAAATAAGTTCATTTGTACCACTTTCTCAGATTTCACATATAAGCAGTATCATATGGTATTTGTCTTTACTTGTCTTACTTCATTCAGTATGACAATCTCAAGGTCCATCATGTTGCTACAAATGGCATTCTTTCATTCTTTTCTGTGGCTGAGTAATATTTCATTGTATTTATGTACCATATCGTCTTTATCCATTCCTCTGTTGATGGGCACTGTGGTTGCGTCCATGTCTTGACTACTGTAAATTATTCTGCTGTGAACACTGGGGTGTGTGTATCTTTTGAAATTAGAGTTTTCTCTGGATATATGCCCAAGAATGGGATTGCAGGATCATATGACGGTTCTGTTTTTAGTTTTTTTCAGGACATCCATACTGTTCTTCATAGTAGCTGTACCAATTTATATTCCCACCAACAGTGTAGGAAGGTTCCATTTTCTCCACACCTTCTCCAACGCTTATTATTTGTAGACCTTTTAATGATTGTCATTCTGACTGTTGGGAAGTGATACTTCATTGTACTTTTTTTGCCTGCATACCATGCAGGATCTTAGTTCCCCAAGCAGGGATTGAACCTGTGCCCCCTGCAGTGGAAGCAGATCCCTAACCACTTGACCACCAGGTAATTCCCACTTCAAGTAGTTTTGATTTGCATTTCTCTAATAATTAGCAATTTTGAGCATCTTTTCATGTGCCTGATGGCAATCTGTTTGTCTTCTTTGGTGAAATGTCTGCTTAAGTTTTCTGTCTATTTTTGGACACTTCTTTTTCTTTTTAGTATAAAATGTAGCATAACATATATAGTGTTCTGTACCTTGTTTTTTCACTAAATAATATATCCTAGAAATCATTCCGGGCTTCCCTGGTGGCTCAGAGGTTAAAGCGTCTGCCTCCAATGTGGGAGACCCGGGTTCGAGCCCTGGGTCGGGAAGATCCCCTGGAGAAGGAAACGGTAACCCACTCCAGTATTCTTGCCTGGAGAATCCCATGGATGGAGAAGTCTGGTAGGCTACAGTCCACGGGGTCGCAAAGAGTCGGACACGACTGAGCGACAGAACACACACACACACAGAGAAATCATTCCATACCAATTCTTAGAGATTGTTTTCCTTTGGGTTGATGCATCATAACTTTTCCACCAGTCTTGACTAATGGGCATTTGGATTGATTCTGATAGTACTTTGTTTTTGCCAATTATTCTACAGTGAATCACAGCTTTGAGCACCTATTGGCTTGTATTTGATCTGATGTATCTTCAGGTGGAATCCTAAACATGAGATTGCTGAGCCAAAGGAAAAACCCATATATAGCTTTATTATATTTGTATCAAATATTCTTCCATAGAAGAGTACCCATTTTTGGTTCTTATCAGGAGTGTATGAAAGTGTTTGTTTCTCTTCAATTTTAACAACTGAGTGTATTGTTAACTTTTTGGATTTTTATCATTTCCATAGGTAAGAAATGTCATCTCAGTGTTGTTTTAATTTGCGTTTTTTACTATAGTGAAACTGAGGTTCATTTGTATGTATTATGGTCATTTGCCTTTCTTCTTTCTATGGGTTGTCTCTTTATCCTGTTTTTTCTTTAATTGGGATTTTGGTCTTTTTCTTTTTGACAGTTACATATAATTTATATATCAGTGAGATTAGCTCTAGTCTGTGGTATATGTTGCAAATATTATCTCATATTTTTGTTTCGACTTTGCTTATAATGGTTTCTTCATGCCAATATTCAAAAATTGTTACATAGTCAAATTTTTAATCTATCTTTTGACCACGTTTGGGTTTTGAACAAAAGTCATAAATTCTTCTAATACTTAAAACTATGGTTTTAATATTAAAGAGTTCTTTCATTTTCTATATTTCCTTTTCATAGTATTATGTTGTCATTTCATGAAAGTAATAACTTCATGTATCTCTTAGAGGATATCAATTAAGGACTTAAGAAATTCTCTTTCCTTCTCTGAATTATCTGTTCCTCTGGAATCAATTTGCAGTGCATTTGTCTTTAACATTCTCTTTGATGATGCATATTTTTTGTTGAAAATATGGTTAGTTTTATATTTAAAAAAAGATCTTAAGAGTGATCTGGGAGGTTGAAAACTTAAAGACTTTCTTTTGGCTTGAGTGGTTGGAGCTCTAGCTTATTATACGGTTAGAGGAGCTCCCTTTGTGTAAATGAAGGGGACATTTGCTGGGGTTCTAACACATTCATCCTCAACAACAGTTCTGACCAGGAGAATTTTTTTGCCTTTGGTATATGCCAGAGTACCTCTGTTAAGATTGTAATTTGTGAGTAAGCAGGCTACTCTGGTGTATATGGATCTTAAATTACCTTCCTTGTTTTTTTATTCACTTCTTACTTTTACACTTTATTATGTGTTTAATCTCTGAGTCCAAAAACTTTCCAGAGATTTTTCTCTCCTCGTGTCCAATTTTCATACATGTTATAGTCTAGCTTCAATATCATGCTTACGTATACCAGAAATTTGTTGAACTCTTTCATCCATTTAGTCATAATCTTATTTTCCTTTCTGTACAGGATTATAAACTTATTATTTTTGACTATTATTTTAATGGGTCTTTCTTAAGAAAGAAGAAAAACCAAACTTTAACCAGAAGTCTCTGTGTCCAACTCATAAGTCAGGTTTGTAATTCTGGCATAGATTTTGGTCAAATTAATTAATTCTACATTGGTTACAATTTAAGTTTTTCCTAATTTTTATGTCTTGTATAATCCTGTGAAGAACATCTTTTACATATATTTTGTGGCACCTTTCCAAATATCTTGAGGCTATTTCTTGAAGATACATTTTTAGATATAGAATTGCTGAATCAAAGAGCATTGTTTCTTATAGCTTTTGACACATTATCCATCAGAAATGTTATACCAGTTTTATTCTCAGACACAGCAGCTAAAAGAGGCCCTTTTCTCAAACCTCACTGAATATGAGATTATCAGTCTGGTTAATTTTTTGCCAGTTTCAAAAGTAAAAGCACTGTCCAATTCAAGAACTCTTACATTGATTTTGGAAGTGATGGTGTAAGTTATTTGTTTTTACTTATGAAGTGTACAGTTTGTGTCATGAATTATATCCCTGATTTTCACATCAGTTCTTTATGTCGTGAATTGAATTACATTTTGCAGAAGACGAATATGAGATTCAGAAATGTTAAGTTATTTTTTCAGGTTGTACAGCTACTAAACAACTTATCTAGTATTCAAATTGGTATCTGTTTATTACTATGGAGAGCTAAAGGTAGAATTTTGTGTGAAATAATAGTAAAGATATGTAAATAATATGTTATTATTTGAGCATAGTGACATTAATATTATTAATAGAGATACAAATATTTGGAAATAAATCCCCTATTTAGTGATGATGAAAGCTAAATACTTTCCACCTTCTATTTAAGGTTGGAGCAACTGTGATCATTGCACTCTGATATGACTTTCATGTCACTTCAAATAACAAGTATATTATGAGCTACTTTGTACCATTGATACACTTCACTCACTACTGATAGAAAACACATTGATTTTGTTGGGTGAAGGAATGAGATTTTGCATAGTTTATTAGTTATCTATTTCTGAGTGACAAATTCCTTGAAAAGTTGGCTTAAAACAATGACAAACTTTTTTTTTTTCCACAGTTTCTGTGGGCTAGAAATTTGGGAGTAGTGTAGTCAATTCTGGCCCAGAGAGAGATTTCAGTCAAGAAATTGGCTGTGGTTATACTTATCAGAAGACTTAACTGGGACTAGAGAATCTGATTTCTCGGTGACTTGCTCACATTGCTGGCAAGTTAGTCCTAGTTAAGAGGCTTCAGTTCTTCAGCTTGTGAACCTCTGCATAGGCTCCTGAGTATCATCCTGACTTGGCAACTGACTTGCTGCAGAACAAGTGATTTAAGAGGGAACAAGGCTGAAACAAAAATGTCTTTTATGAATCAGTTTTGGAAGTCACACTGTCATTTCCACAACATCCTATTGGCTATACAGTCATCATGGGAGGAAACTATACAAGGGCATGAATATCAGCAGACAATAATTATTGGACGTCATGTTCGAGGCTGGTTACCACACTTGGGTATGTAATATCCAGGCAGACAGTGGATGCAGGAATCAATACAACACTGAAGATATGCTGACCATAGTGGGTTGAAGTAAACAGATAAATGGATCCTGACTCACATAAAAACTGAATAACTTTCTCTATTTTATAGCAGTAAAAATTTGTGGTTAGAATTCTTTTGTAAATGTTTGTCCAAAATGGTTGTCCTTCAATCTCAACATTTATATGACAAATGCTCGTAATGTTACTTTTTGCACTAGACAATGAACTAGGCAAGTTTACTCAATTCTCACAATGTTGGCATTATTATTCAGATTTTACACAGGAAGAAACTGAGCCTAATTGAGATTAAGAGACAAGCCCAGGGCTACTGAACTCAGAAGTGGTAGAGTTGAATTTCATCACTGGCCCTTTTCCTCTCTTCCGTGTTGTCTCCCATTACATACAGCGTTTCATGGGCGGAAGTTCCAGGAGCATCAGATTTTCATGTTGGAGATAATAAAAGGCAGACCTGAGCCTTATTTCTGATAACGTAGTGAGAAAAAATACTTGGCAGCTGATCCCCAACCTTCTAACCATCCTACTGGGAAAATTAAAGGGACTTTTTGAGGATATAGGTAGAAATTGGGTTTTAATCACAGAGTAACAGAATCTGTTTCTGAGAAAGAAGAAATTTTGATGTTTTCAGCATACCTTGACCTTCTTAGTAATAAAATTCAATTTTTATCCAGCCAGAAGGAGAAGATCACGGAGTTCTTCCTTTGCAGTAGTCTCTACTTTCTCTTTCCCAATAAAGGAGGAATATGCTTCTTCAGCAAGTCATCTGCATTTCTCAAGGCAATTTTTAAAGGCCAAAATTATTCTCAACAACCTAGTAGTATTTTATCTGGCTTAAAAGTCACTGCTTGCTTACTGAAGATATATCTCTTAGGAGTAATAGTTACCTGCTTAACTTATGTGTAATTGTATAGAACTTCAGAATGCTGATTCAATTTGATGGACATAATGATGCGTTTTAAACTATTATATACACTTTAGTGTCTCAGGATGTCAGGTTCAGTTGGATCTAATTCACCTGGGATCAGCTTTCAGATTTCTTTCAGAGTTGATCTTGGGTTTTAAGAAGTTCATAAGTATGGCTATACCCTTCACTTAGGGTTAGTGAGGATATTATGGCCTGCTCAAGAGACTTTTGAAGAGATACAGTGTTGGAGGTCTATAGGAAACTGGTTGTTCTAGCTGGATAATATATTTTTTTCCCCAGTAATATTCTTTCAGTAATATTAAATCTTGTTTAGCATTCCCTTTATCTGCATCAATATTATTACCCTCATCTTTCCTTTTTTTTATATTTCAATTTTTTTCTATAAAAGGAGTGGGTTGTGTACAATGGGAAGTTAAATGCTTTATCAGTTCAGTTCAGTTCAGTCGCTCAGTTGTGTCCGACTCTCTGCGACCCCATGAATCACAGCACGCCAGGCCTCCCTGTCCATCACCAACTCCCGGAGTTCACTCAGACTCATGTCCATCGAGTCGGTGATGCCATCCAGCCATCTCATTCTCTGTTGTCCCCGTCTCCACCCACCCCCAATCACTCCCAGCATCAGAGTCGCTTTATAGACAAGAATAAAAGCTGCACTAGAACCAACTTATTCATTATCATCATCTTCTTCCTCCTCCTCATCCTCTTAATCTTCCTCCTCTTCCTTTTTTTCTTGCTTTTTTCAGCCTTGACAACTTCCTTTTTTGCTGCATCTGGCTTCCTTTTAGCTTGCAGTAATACCTTTTTGTACTTTTCCTTCAGCTCAGTAGCCTTCTTCTCATAAGGCTGCTTGTCATCTGCAGCAGTGTTATTCCACATTACTCCCAGTTTCTTTGCAACATCACCAGTGAAGAGGCCAGGATGTTCACCTTTGATTTTGGGGCAATATTAAGAACAAAACGAGAAAAAGGCCAAAGGAAGCCTCTTGAGTGCATTGGGATACTTGAACTTCTTTCTTGAAACTTGTATCCCTTTTAGGATGGATGTAAGTTTTAATTTCTCTTTCATAACAGGCCTTGTCAACCTTTGCCGTGTCTTCAAATTTTCCTTTCTCTTTAGCAGATATGATCTTCCACTTCTCTGAGCACTTCTTAGAAAACTCTGAGAAGTTGACTAAGGCATCTGGGTGCTTCTTCTTGTACTCCTCTTGGAAAGTTTGCACAAAGAATGCATATGACGACATTTTGCCTCTCAACTTCTTAGGATCTCCTTTGCCCATGTTTAATTATTTTTCCTCTGAGAGACACAGAGTTGCCCCATGCCCTCCCCTCTTGTCTGAGATAGTTTTTTCCTCCCCACTGGGTCTTAGGGGAATGAAAGTGCTGTAGACTGAATGATTGTGTCTCCCCAAAATTCATGTGTTGAAACCTTCTCTCCAGTGTGATAGTGTTTGGAGGTGGGGCCTTTGGGAGGCGATTACATCGTGAAGACTGAGCTCTTATAAAGAGCTTAATGCCCTTATAAAAAAGTCTTCCAAGAACTCCCTAGCTTCTTCCACCATATAAGTACACTGTAAGAGGATGGCCATCTGTGAACCCGGAATCAGGCTCTCCTCAGACCCTGAATCTAGCAGTGTCTTGATCTTGGACTTTCCAATCTAGAGAACTGTGAGGCCGTTGAAGCCACCCAGTCTATGGTAATTTTGCTAGAGTAGCCCCAGTGGACTAAGACAGGGAGTCATATCTGACTCACTTTTGATGATAATGCCCTTCAGTTCAGTTCAGTTCAGTTCAGTCGCTCAGTCGTGCCCGACTCTCTGCGACCCCATGAATCACAGCATGCCAGGCCTCCCTGTCCATCACCAACTCCCGGAGTTCACTCAAACTCATGTCCACAGAGTCGGTGATGCCATCCAGCCATCTCATTCTCAGTCGTCCCCTTCTCCTCCCGCCCTCAACCTTTCCCAGCATCAGAGTCTTTTCCAGTGAGTCAACTCGTCACATGAGGTGGCCAAAGTATTGCAGTTTCAGCTTTAGCTTCAGTCCTTCCAAAGAACACCCAGGATTGATCTCCTTTAGAATGGACTGGTTGGATCTCATTGCAGTACAAGGGACTCTCAAGAGTCTTCTCCAACACCACACTTCAAAAGCATCAATTCTTCGGTGATCAGCTTTCTTCACAGTCCAACTCTCACATCCATACATGACCATGGGAAAAACCATAGCCTTGACTAGACGGACCTTGGTTGGCAAAGTAATGTCTCTGCTTTTTAATATACTATCAAGGTTGGTCATAACTTTCCTTCCAAGTAGTAAGCGTCTTTTAATTTCATGGCTGCAATCAGCATCTGCAGTAATTTTGGAGCCCCCCAAAATAAAGTCTGACACTGTTTCCGCTGTTTTTCCATTTCCCATGAAGTGATGGGACCAGATGCCATGATCTTTGTTTTCTGAATGTTGAGCTTCAGCCAACCTTTTCACTCTCCTCTTTCACTTTCATCAAGAGGCTTTTGAGTTCCTCTTCACTTTCTGCCATAAGGTTAGTATCATCTGCATATCTGAGGTTATTGATATTTCTCCCAGCAATCTTGATTCCAGCTTGTGCTTCTTCCAGTCCAGCGTTCCTCATGATGTACTCTGCATATAAGTTAAATAAGCAAGGTGACAATATACAGCCTTGACGTACACCTTTTCCTATTTGGAACCAGTCTGTTGTTCCATGTACAGTTCTAACTGTTGCTTCCTGACCTGCATACAGGTTTCTCAAGAGGCAGGTCAGGTGGTCTGGGATTCCCATTTCTTTCAGAATGTTCCACAGTTTATTGTGATCCACACAGTCAAAGGTTTTGGCATAGTCAATGAAGCAGAAATAGATGTTTTTCTGGAACTCTTTTGCTTTCTCCATGATCCAGCGGATGTTGGCAATTTGATCTCTGGTGCCTCTGCCTTTTCTAAAACCTGCTTGAACATCTGGGAATTCATGGTTCACATATTGCTGAAGCCTGGCTTGGAGAATTTTGAGCATGGCTTTACTAGCATGTGAGATGAGTGCAATTGTGTGGTAGTTTGAGCATTCTTTGGGATTGCCTTTCTTTGGGATTGGAATGAAGACTGACCTCTTCCAGTCCTGTGGCCACTGCTGAGTTTTCCAAATCTGCTGGCATATTGAGTGCAGCACTTTCACAGCATCATCTTTCAAGACTTGAAATAGCTCAACTGGAATTCCATCACCTCCACTAGCTTTGTTCGTTGTGATGCTTTTTAAGGCCCACTTGACTTCACATTCCAAGATGTCTGGCTCTAGGTCAGTGATCACGTTATCGTGACTATCTTGATCGTGAAGAACTTTTTTGTACAGTTCTTCTGTGTATTCTTGCTACCTCTTCTTAATATCTTGTGCTTCTGTTAGGTCCATACCATTTCTGTCCTTTATCGAGCCCATCTTTGCATGAAATGTTCCCTTAGAATCTCTAATTTTCTTGAAGAGGTCTCTTGTTTTTCCTATTCTGTTGTTTTCCTCTATTTCTTTGCCTTGACCACTGAGGTAGGCTTTCTTATCTCTCCTTGCTATTCTTTGGAACTCTGCATTCAGATGCTTATATCTTTCCTTTTCTCCTTTGCTTTTCGCCTCTCTTCTTTTCACAGCTATTTGTAAGGCCTCCTCAGACAGCCATTTTGCTTTTTTGCATTTCTTTTCCATGGGGATGGTCTTGGTCCCTGTCTCCTGTACAATGTCACAAACCTCCATCCAGAGTTCATCAGGCACTCTATCAGATCTAGTCCCTTAAATCTATTTCTCACTTCCACTGTATAATCATAAGGGATTTGATTTAGGTCATATCTGAATGGTCTAGTGGTTTTCCCTACTTTCTTCAATTTAAGTCTGAATTTGGCAATAAAGAGTTCATGATCTGAGCCACAGTCAGCTCCTGGTCTTATTTTTGCTAACTGTATAGAGCTTCTCCATCTTTGCCTGCAAAGAATATAATCAATCTGATTTCGGTGTTGACCATCTGGTGATGTCCATGTGCAGAGTCTTCTCTTGTGTTGTTGGAAGAGGATGTTTGCTATGACCAGTGCGTTCTCTTGACAAAACTCTATTAGCCTTTGCCCTGCTTCATTTCATGCTCCAAGGCTAAATTTGCCTGTTACTCCAGGTGTTTCTTGACTTCCTACTTTTGCATTCCGGTCCCCTATAATGAAAAGGACATCTTTTTTGGGTGTTAGTTCTAAAAGGTCTTGTAGGTCTTCATAGAACCGTTCAACTTCGGCTTCTTCAGCGTTACTGGTTGGGGCATTGGCCTGGATTACTGCAATACGAATGGTTTGCCTTGGAAACGAACAGAAATCATTCTGTCGTTTTTAAGATTGCATCCAAGTACTGCATTTCAGACTCTTTTGTTGACCATGATGGCTACTCCATTTCTTCTAAGGGATTCCTGCCCACAGTAGTAGATATAATGGTCATCTGACTTAAATTCTCCCATTCCAGTCCATTTTAGTTCACTGATTCCTAGAATGTTGACGTTCACTCTTGCCATCTCCTGTTTGACCACTTCCAATTTGCCTTGATTCATGGACCTAACATTCCAGGTTCCTATGCAATATTGCTCTTTACAGCATCGAACCTTGCTTCTATCACCAGTCACATCCACAACTGGGTATTAGTTTTGCTTTTGCTCCATCCCTTTATTCCTTCTACAGTTATTTCTCCACTGATCTCCAGTAGCATACTGGGCACCTACCGACCTGGGGAATTCCTCATTCAGTATCCTATCATTTTGCCCTTTGACACTGTTCATGGGGTTCTCAAGGCAAGTATACTGAAGTGGTTTGCCATTCCCTTCTCCAGTGGACCACATTCGGCTGTGGTCCATGTGATCAGATGGACTAGTTTCCTGTGATTATGATTTCAGTTTGTCTGCCCTCGGATGCCCCCTCCCAATACCTACTGTCTTATTTGCGTTTCTCTTACCTTGGGCGTGGGATATCTCTTCACAGCTGCTCCAAGAAAGTGCAGCCGCTGCACCTTACCTTGGATGAGGGGTGTCTCCTCAAGGCCGCCCCTCCTGACCTTGAACGTGGAGTAGCTCCTCTCGGCCCTCCTGGCCCGCGCAGCCACCGCCTATTGGACGTGAGGTAGCTCCTCTCGGCCACGGGCCCTGGCCTCAGGCGTGGGGTAGCTCCTCACCGCGGCACCTCTTTGCATGGTCAGTTGCGCCCGGCGGTGGGCCCCGGCGGCGCAGACGCGAGAGATGCCCGATAATGCCCTAAGTCTCTGTAAACTCCCATCTACCCAGAGAGAAAGAATCTGCACTAGTTTTCTTTGAATTGGGAAATTAGTTCTTAGTCTGGTATAGGCCCCTTATTTTGACATCTGTCTTATTCTGACCACATTACCTATGTTTGTTTGTACCTTGATTATTCTGTATTATAGCTTCCTGTTTCTTTCCTTTAAATTATCTATTCCAGTCTGTAATTATATTATTTGGTGGTTTATGTGTTTATTGTCTGTTTCTCCACAGAGTGAAGGCTGTATCAGTGTCACTGCATTATCTGCCTTTGCTTACCACTCTTCTCCAGCATCCTCCTGGTGGCTGGAGACATGAACAGAAGCCCCAATAGTTACTTGTTCAATAAATACACGAGCATTTACTAAATTCTCAAAGTTAACCTAACAGACAATGTTGATGCTCTGCCCATAATTCCTTGCCATCGCCACTGTAGGGCATACCAGCTCTCTTCAATTGCTAGTATTTGCACTTAATTACCTGAGGATTTTTTTTTTTACTTTAACCATTGGATCCTGCTTTTCACCTACCCAGCAGAATAGAATTTCTATACCCTTGGAAGCAGCCCTCAACTACAGACAGATTGAAGTATATAGACACCCTAGCTCCCTTGTTCCTTGGGTGGGATAACTCAAGCATTTTCACACTGGCTCCCAGAATTGCTGAAGTAAAATTAAGCTTCAATCACTGAGTGTACCCTCTAGCTGCTCTTCATTCCTTCTTTGCTTCATATCCCAACTCCCTTACTGTTTTCTTCTTACTTCCCCAAGAAACCACTTGCACTTAAAACATTGCCTCAAGAGTCTGTTTCTGGACAATCCAACCAAGACAGACAGGAAACAAAAGTTTACAAAAGCTCTCCAAGTGTTCTGAACTCTATTTCTAAATGAGGGAGCTTGCAGTCTATTTTGAAATGAAAGTTAGTTGGAAAAAGATTATTTCCTTTCCTAAAGCATGTATTGTCTTTTGATTACCTTGTGTACGAAAATTATGGTTATTTAAAGCATTATTTTACTAAATTGCTTTTCTAAGTTTCCAGCTTTAGTTTTTAACATGTATTGGTGTATTTCCACACCAGTGTCTGGCAATTGGAAGCATGCATTTTGTGAGTCACAGTGCAGAAATGTGGCTAGCAATTTAATGGTCATTGATAGCACATTTACTATTTGAAAAACAATGAAGTCCTTATAGAGGACACAGAGTTGAACAGGATATTTGTCTCCGTCCCAAAAGAGCTCACAATCCAGTGGTAGAGAAAAGTATATATACATTAAAATGGAGTTCAGCACTTCTCCAACTAAAAAGACGTGTTCTATGGAGTTCCAAAGTAGATCAGAATTCTGGTGAGGAACTTTGCAAGATGAGGCTTGAAGGATATGTAATTCTGTAGAGGAAACATTGTCGACACAGGTGATAGATTGGAAAATACAAAGTATGGTGAGAGGATACCTCTAACTCTGATTTCAGAGAAGAAGAAACAGTGGTAGATAGGTTGAAAGGATTCATGTCAATGTATGGCAAAACAAACACAATATTATAAACTAATTAGTCTCCAATTAAAATAAAAAAAATAAAAATAAAACAATTGCGATCATAATGGAAAAAAAGAAATAAATCTTTCTGAAGCACTTTATATTAAGAAGATGAAAAGATCATAAAAGTTGGGACAAAGTGTAATAATCACAGAGTGGGTCTGTTACTACTCCACTCATAGGGAAATCCTCAGCTGGTTCGCTTGTAGAGAAATATTGTCAAGGTATCACCCATTCCTAAACACTTTCTCTACCCTTTCTAAAGGACATCAATCCTAGTTGTTCATTGGAAGGACTGATGCTAAAGCTGAAACTCCAATACTCTGGCCATCTCATGCAATAAGTTGACTCACTGGAAAAGACTCTGATGCTGGGAAAGATTGGGGGCGGGAGGAGAAGGGGACGACAGAGAATGAGATGGCTGGATGGCATCACCGACTCGATGGACATGAGTTTGAGTGAACTCTGGGAGTTGGTGATGGACAGGGAGGCCTGGCGTGCTGTGATTCATGGAGTCACGAAGAGTCGGACATGACTGAGCGACTGAACTGACTGACCAGGGGAGCTTATACTTGTCTAGATCAGGAGCCTACAAACTTTTTCTGTAAAGGACTAGACTGTAAATATTTTAGGCTTTGTGGGCCATATGGTTTCTTTTGCTATTATTCAATTCTGCTATTGTAGTGTGAAGTCAACCATATATAGTATGTATATGAATGAGTGTCTATGTTCTAATAAAATTTTATTGACAAAGAGGATTGCCAGCTGGATTTGGCCCACAGGTTTTATTTCACTGACTCTCTGATATACTAATTCTAGTCAAGCTGCTGCTGCTACTAAGGTGCGTCAGTCGTGTCCGATTCTGTGTGACCCCATAGATGGCAGCCCACCAGGCTCCCCTGTCCCTGGGATTCTCCAGACAAGAACACTGGAGTGGGTTGCCATTTTCTTCTCCAATGCATGAAGTGAAAAGTGAAAATGAAGTCGCTCAGTCGTGTCTGACTCTTCACGACCCCACGGACTGCAGCCTACCAGGCTCCTCCATCCATGGGATTCTCCAGGCAAGAGTACTAGAGTGGGTTGCTATTGCCTTCTCCACTAGTTAAGCTAAAATGTCCTAAGTGACTTGCTCTTTTTTGTCCGGTAATATTTGCTTTAAACCCTTGTTTTAATACAAAGAAAGTAGCAGAGCTAGAGGACAATATTAGGGGTGGGAAGATAGAATTTTTGGTGCCCATCCAAAGGTACTGGATAGATAAATGCTTACACAAAAATTGGGTCAAATACCCAGTCCCATGTGTTTGGGACTCAATTTCAGAACAGAGATCTAGGACTATAATGAAAAAATGAGGCTAATACTGGAGTGGGTAGCCATTCCCTTCTCTGGGGAATCTTCCCAACCCAGGGATTGAACCCAGGTCTCCTGCATTTCAGGCAGATTCTTTACTGTCTGAGACACCACAGAAGCCCTGAGAATGAACAAGGCTAACGTTGTGTGAGCTAACTTAGTTATACACTGACAGCATAGTGAGATTTTTGTGGGTTAGGATTGGGGAGTATATTACAGTAGTTCACTAGGGCTCCATTAACAAACTACCACAAACTTTGTGACTTAAACGACATAAGTTTATTTCTTATAGTCCTGGAAGTTGGAAGTGTGAGTCAAGATGTTGGCAGGGTTAGTTTCTTCAGAAACTTCTCTGCTTGGCTTTTAGGAAGCTCTCTTTCCCCCCTATGTTTTCCCAAGGTCTTTCTCTGTGTGTCTATGTCCTAATCTCTTCTTCTTATAAAATTACCAGTCGTATTGGCTTAGGGCCCATGCTAATGATCTCATTTTAACTTAATTACTTATTTAAAGATTCTGTCTAAATACAGTCACATTGTGAGGACTGGGGGTTAGGACTTCAACATATGAATTGGGGGAGGGGACACAATTGAATTGTGTCCCCTTAATTCAGCTCATATCCAGGCAACAGAGAGGGATAAGATTTATATGCATGTTTATGGATTTACATACGAAATGAGGTCAAGTTTATCCAATTTCCTTGATGTGAAGGAATGTGGTTTCATTGAGCAAAGAATGGGAGAAGGAAGGATCAAGGTAGGCTGGGCAGAAGGAAAAAAAAACAGAAAAGAGGCTGAAAGTAGTGGTAGAAGAAAGAAAAGATAGATTAGGAAAAAAATAGAGGACTTCTGCTTCATTGACTACACTAAAGCCTTTGACTATGTGGATCACAACAAAATGGAAAATTTTTAAAGAGATGGGAATACCAGGCCACCTTACCTACATTCTGAGAAATCTGTATGCCCGTTAAGAAGCAACACTTAGAACCAGACATGGAACAACAGCTGCTGCTACTGCTGCTGCTGCTGCTGCTAAGTCACTTCAGTCATGTCCAACTCTGTGTGACCCCATAGATGGAAGCCCACCAGGCTCCCCCGTCCCTGGGATTCTCCAGGCAAGAACACTGGAGTGGGTTGCCATTTCCTTCCCCAATGTGTGAAAGTGAAAAGTGAAAGTGAAGTCGCTCAGTCGTGTCCAACCCTTAGCGACCCCACGGACTGCAGCCTACCAGGCTCCTCCATCCATGGGATTTTCTAGGCAAGAGTACTGGAGTGGCTTGCCATTGCCTTCTCTGATGCAACAACAGACTAGTTCCAAATTGGGAAAATAGTTCATAAAGGCTGTATATTGTCACCTTGCTTATTTAACTTATATGCAGAATACATCATGTGAAATGCTGGACTGGACAATGCACAAGCTTGAATCAATGATTGCAGGGGGAAATATCAATAACCTCAGTTATGCAGATGACACCACCCTTATGACAGAAATTGAAGAGGAATTAAAGAGCCTCTTGATGAAATTGAAAGAGGAGAGTGAAAAAGTTGGCTTAAAGTTCAACATTCAGAAAACTAAGATCATGGCATCTGATCCCATCACTTCATGGCAAATAGATGGGAAAACAATGGAAACAGTGACAGATTTTATTGTCTTGGGCTCTAAAATCACTGCAGATGGTTACTGCAGCCATTAAATTAAAATATGCTTGGTCCTTGTAAGAAAAGCTGTGACAAATCTAAACTGCATATTAAAAAGCAGAGACATTACTTTACCAACAAAGGTCCATATAGTCTAAGCTATGGTTTTTCCAGTAGTCAGGTATGGATGTGAGAGTTGAACTATAAAGAAAACTGAGTGCCGAAGAATTGATGCTTTGATCAATGGTGTTGGAGAAGACTCTTGAGAGTCCCTTGGACTGCAAGGAGATCCAACCCGTCCATCCTGAAGAAAATCAGTCCTGAATATTTATTGGAAGGACTGATGCTGAAGCTGAAAATCCAATACTTTGGCCACCTGATGCAAAGAACTGACTCATTGGAAAAGACTCTGATGCTGGGAAAGATTGAAGGCAGGGGGAGAAGGGGCCAACAGTGAATGAAATGGTTGGATGGCATCACCAACTTGATGGACATGAGTTTGAGCAAGCTCTGGGAGTTGGTGATGGACAGGGAAGCCTGGTGTGCTGCAGCCCACGTGGTTGCAAAGAGTTGGACATGACTGAGCGACTGAAGTGAAAGAGAGAAAGCAATGGTGAACAGATAACTGATTAACAAAAGGCGTGGTCATGACAAGCAAAAATCAGTGGTTAAATACTTGAAAAGCAGTGATCCCACAGGCCTGAAGAAGAAAGTCCATCTATTCATATGTATTTTACCCAAGACAAGTGTCAAGCATGCTCTAGTAAAGCAACATTACATTTACATTTAGGTAGAGGCAAGCTGGTATATTTTTTGAGTGTAGGACAAACACGCTGATGATGACATACAATTGTGATGTCTTGTATTATGTGTCCTCCTGTGTCCCACATTGACATAATGGAAGCTTCTTTACTATGAATACTAAAAGATTCATTATCAAATAATGGTGAAATGAGATTTTTGCTGTAAACAAACAGTGTGTAGTACCAGGTTCTGCTTTGGGACCAAGGAGATAAGATATGACATCTCTCCAGAAGGGAGTTCATGTTTCTCTTTAATGTATATTTTTAGATATCTATATAATTTCAGCATTAAGGAAACCTTTTATTTTTCCATGCTTCATTTGTATGGACACTCATTCCTATCCGGAAACCTCAGCAGTTGGCATGAAAAGAAGCATTTTGTTATATAAGTTTGGTTAAAAGATGAAAACTTTATCTCAGTGGTATTCAAAGTATTTGAGCATGGAAGTTTACTAGCTAGCCTGAGATTTAAAGTCTTGTTTCTGCACTTAGACTGGAAACATTAAATTCACAAATTTGCCGTTTTACTTGATTCTGCCAGTTTGTGATTAAAAACTCACAATGTTAAATGCACCGTGGAGGATAAAAGAACTATAAAATATGGGTGTTTAGAGAACTTAGTGGTACAATAAGTATATTCCTGGGCTGGAAAGCAGAAGAGTTTATGCTAATGCTGACCCTTGCCCTGGGGTTTTGTGCTTTGGAAAACGTCACTTTTTCTCTAAACTTTCATTCCTTCCTCTCTCACCTTATATCTCTTTATTTTAAAAAATTTCATCATTCAGAAAAATATAACAAGCATTGATATATCCCTGTAGGTTTACCAGCAGATAACATTTTGTCCCATTTGTTCGATTTATCTATCTACATATGTGTCTATGTGTATTTAAATTTTTTTTCTCAACCGTCTGAAAATAAGTTGTGGATATAACATGCTTAAATATGCTGTCATTTCTTACTTACAAAGACATTCTCCTTCATAATTTCATAATAACCTACTTTATTTGTCAAGATATTTAACACTGATACAGAAATATTATCTATACTCAGACTTTCCCAGGTGTTCCAAATATGTCCTTTGAGTTTTTTCCCTTTCAATATAGAATCTCAACAAACAAAATGCATTGCATTTAGTGTCATGTCTCTTTTATTTCTTTTATAATATTGATAATTTTAAAGAGTTTAAGTCAATAATTTTGTGGACAGTATCAGTTTGAAATTATTCTGATTATTTTTGAATATTAAATGTAAGCTACTAATTTTGCAGGCAAGATGATTACATAGATGATATTGTATACCTTTTATTGCGTCCCGTTAGAAGGCACATGTTATTATCTCATTGTTTGTGACTAGTTGTTGAGGTGGTGTCCTCTAGATTTCTCCACTGTAAAAGGTATAGTTTTTCCTTTCTAATTAATAGGTAATATATGGGTAATTTTTTTGAGACCATGTCTTTTATTTTCCAACAAATTTCACCCAATGGTTTTACTATCCATGAATGATCCTTACTTGATTCAATATTAAATTGATGTTCTACCCATGATTGTAAATGGAATATTTAAATATTCAACTTTTACTATTGAATTGTCTGTTTCTCCCTTCAGATCTGTCAATAGCATATTTTATTTACCATTTTTTTCATTAGTCTATTGGGTGTGAGATGATCTTTCATTGTGCTTTTGATTTGCATTTCCCTAGTCAAGAGATATTAAGCATCTTTTCATGTGCTAATATATCATTTTTGGAGAAATGTTTATTCAAATCCTTTGTCCAATTTTTCATTGGTGTGTTTTTTGTTGTTGTTGTTGCTGAATTGTAAGAGCTGTTTATATACTGGATATTAACCCCTCATCAGATACAGATTTACAAATATTTTTTCCTTTCCATGAGTTACCTTTTCACTTTATTGATTGTGTACTTTGATGCATAAAAGTTTTAAATTTTGATGTAGTTCAGTTTGCTTGCTTTTTCTTTTTTTTTACCTTTGCTTTTGGTGTCACAACCAGGAAATCATTGCCAAATCCAATGTCATGAAGTTTTCCCCCTGTGTTTTATACTTTTAGGTCATATATTTAAAGTTTTTCATTTTGAGTTGTTTTATATATTTTGTAAGATAAAGATTCAGTTTCACTCTTTTGCATGTGGATATCCAGTGTTCCCAATAACATTTGTTGAAAGACTGTCCTTTTCCTATTGAATGGTCTTGGTACCTTTAACAAAAATCATTTGACCATATTTGTGGAGGTCTTTCTGTTTTATTCCATTGTTTTATATGCCTGTCTTTATGGCATTACCACCCTGTTTTGATTACTGCAGCTTTGTGATAAGTGTTGAAATCAGGAAGCATGAAACCTTCAAGTTTTTTCTTTATTAAGATTATTTTGGCTATTTGAGATCTCTTGAGATTTCACATAAATTTTATGATGGATTTTTCTATTTCTGAAAAAAACCAAAAACAAAACACAGACCAAACACGAGGATTTTGATTGCATTAAATCTGTATATAGCTTTGGGTAGTATTGACTTTTTTTTTTTTTGACACACACTACGCACCTTGTGGAATCTTAGTTCCTGGACCAAGGACCGAATCCAGGTCCTCGGGAGTGAAAGCACAGTCTTAGCCACTGGACTGCCTGGAAATTCTCAGTGTTGACATCTTAACAATGTTAAATCTTATAATCCATGAGCATGGATTGTCTTTCTATTTATTTGTGTATTCTTTATTTTCTTTCAGCAGTGTTTTGTAGTTTTCAATATAGATCTTTCACCTCCTTGGTCAGATTTATTCCTAAATTTATCCTTATTGATGGTATTGTAAATAAAGTTGTTTTCTTAATTTTCTTTTTGGATGTTTCATTGCTTATTTATTTATTATGATTTTTTAATTGAAGTATAATTGACTTAGTATATTAATTTCAAGTATACAAAATAGTGATTTGGTATTTTTATACAATGCAAAATGATCACCACTGGATGATTCATTGTTATTGTATAGAAACATAACTGATTCTTGTTGTGTCGATTTTATATCCTGCAACTTTACTGAATTTATTTATTCTGACAGGCTTTTTCTTTTTTTGTGGGCAGCACTTAGGCTTTTCTACATCTAAGATCATGTTGTCCATGACCAGAAATAATTTTAGTTTTTCCTTTCCAAAATTAGATGTAAAAGCAGGCATTCTTGTCATTTCATAGAAAAAACTTTCAATCTTTCACCATTGAGTGTGATGTTAGTTATGGGATTTTCTTGCATAGTCTTTATTATGTTGAGGTAGTTTACTTCTGTTCCTTGTTTATTGAATTTTTTTATTATGCAGCTCTGTTCATTTTTCTTCTTGTTTTTTTCTTTTGGTCCTTTGAATTGTATATTCTCTATGAACATATCTTCAGTTTTTCTGATTTTTCTTCTGCCATCCAAATCTACTGTTGAGCCTCTTTAGTGAATCTTTCGTTCAGTCATTGTATTTTTAATGCCAGAATTTGTATTTGGCTCTTTTTAATTTTTTGAAATAATTTCTATCTCTTTATGTTCTCTATTTAATGAGATATGAGATATTTTTATCATAGCTTCCTTTATATCTTGAAGTATGATTGCCTTCTGTTAGAACATATTTACAAAGGAGACTTTGATGTCTTTGTTAAATTTGTCATCTGAGTCGTCTCCCAGACTTTTCAGCTGTCTGTTTTTCTGTGTGTGGGTTACTCTTTTCTGTTTCTTTGCATGTCCCATAATTTTTTGTTGATGGACCACTCTAGCTTCTGATTCTCCACTGCATCTGGGTCTTATTTCTGTTGTTTGCTTGTTTATTTGTTTACTTACTTGGCTAGATAATTTTAGTGAGTTATATATCTCCTATAGTGGGAAGTTTTTGGTTCTGCTTCTTGTTGAGTACACGGTTAGATGTGTGCACAGTCACTCTGGCTTCCCTGGTGGCTCAGGTGGTGAAGAATCTGCCTGTAATGCAGGAGACCTGGCTTTCATCCCTGGGTCTGGAAGATCACCTGGAGAAGGGAATCGTTACCCACTCCAGTATTCTTGCCTGGAGAATTCCATGGACAGAGGAGCCTGGTGGATTATAGTCTATGGGATTGCAAAGAGTCGGATACGACTAAGTGACACACTTTTTTGACTTTTTCTGAGCGACTAACAGCCAGCAGCATGGTCACTCTGGGACTTTCTCTCACTGCTAAGCTTTTGGCCTCATTTTTTTTTTTTTTTTTTTAATCACAGCAAGCTATTGAGCCCCACTAATTGCCAGATGATTGCTCTATTCTTTAGACAGTGCTGTGGGGCATAAATTGCTCTGCACTCTGATCAAATTAAATTTGAACAGGGGAGATTTAGAGGTCCATCTCTGAGGTTTATTCTAACCTCAGGAGGGCTCTTAGCTTTTTCCCTGTTTCTCTCTGGTGAACTAGTTGGCCTATGGTTTGTTGCTGTTAATTAAAAGGAGCTATTGTTTTTGAGAGCATTCTGAGGTTTGAACTTCTCTGCCCTCTGTTTCAAATAAATTATTTCAGTTTATTTGGGGAGAATTTTAGACCTTTCTGTTCTTATGAATAGCTTCTTTCCTTTCTATCCTGGATGCTGGGTGGAGGAAGGGATCTATTGACCTTTTGGCTACATTCACCAGGAATTTAGCTTCTTTGACTAAATTTAGAGTTGGACGGTATAAGAAATGTTGATAACCTGCCCCAATGGGTAAGAAACTGCATTTCTTGATTGGCAGCTGAGGTAGCAGAAAGCCAAGTCTTGGCCACACCCGCTGAGAGTGCTGAGCTAATAAGTTGGAGGTTTTGGTGGTGGGGAGGGAGCAGGTGTGCTGTAAATACCGCAGACTCTCCCCATTTTTTTTTTTTTACCAAGTTTTAGTAGCTCTTCTTGAATAAATATTTCTTCACTTGCCATATGCCTTTCCAGAGATGGTTGTTTTTAAAAGACTTTTCATTAGTTATTTATAGTTATGAATCTATGAAGCTCCTTATACAACCATCCCAGAAATTCCTCATCAGTTTAGAGAAGTCTTAAATTAAGGTGATAACAGGCCTATGCTCTCTGTAAAAAGTCTAAGGGAGGATCCTTCCTTGCCTTGTCCTAGCTTTTGGTGGTTTGCTGGCAATTCCTGGTATTTCTTGGATTGTGTTTGTGTCACTCCAACCTCTGCCTGTATGTTCACATGACATACTTTCCTCTGTGTGTATGCATCTGTGTCAGATTTCCTTCTTCTTATAAGGACAGTGTGACCTCATTTTTACTTAAGTACACTTATAAAAATCCTATTTCCAAATAAGGTCACATTTGCAAGTACTGGGATTTAGGACTTGAACATGCTTTTTTGGTGAACACAATTCAGCCTGTGTTACCATCAGCAACATAAGAGTGTTTGCTTCCCCATAGTCCTCCCAAAAGACTGTTGCCAAGGTTTCGAATATTTGCCAACCATGTAATTTCTAAATGGTATATCAGCATTTCTAATTCTTTTACTAAAAAAGAAGTTGAATATTTTGTTACATGTTATTGTGCCTTTTAAAAACTAATTCTTTATGGCTTTTTAAGGCTGTAGTTAAAAATATTATTATGGAAAATTTCAAATATGCACAAAAGCAGAGAGACAATTTAATAATCTCCTGTATGTCTAACATCTGTCTTAATCAGTTGTTAACATTTTATCAGGATTATTTCACCTCTTACTCCCCACCACTGCCACATATATTTAAGAACTTTACATAACTTTAATACATTTAACTTAAAAAAAAAAGGCACATAATAGCAGTACCATTTTTACATGTAATAAAATTGCCAATGATTTTTTAATTTTAACTAATATCCAGGCTGTGCTCAAGTGTCTCAAAAAAATCTCTTTTTAGTATATAAAAATCTCTCTTCCATAATTTTCTAACTGGTTAAATGAAGGGATTGGATAAGATCATGTCTAGGGTCCTCTTTCATTTTAAAATTTGGAGATTGATTCTCTAATTCTCCATAATAAATGGAGAGAAACCTTGCTATTGCAAGCCTTGAAATGCCGCTGGGTAATGATCTCATTACTTACTGGTGAATTCTGCAGAGCACAGTTTTCATGTTCTCTTTCTTCAGCTTGTAATAGTCTTATCTATTGTGGTATCATTAGATTGTTATCTATTACTTCTCTGGAAATAGAGTGACTTAGTTCTCTAATGGGACTTTGTTCTGAAAGCATTTTTCAGATGTGACAATAGACCATAATGTTACCTTAATCTTGCCGTGAGCCTAATAGAAAGTGAAACATGTCATTGGTGATGGTGTGATTGTAGACCCATTTTTCTCATTTGCTATATCCTATTAATTCTTTCAAAATCTTGACTTTACCTCTTCTTTTTCCTCCTGTCATTTGCATTACTGCCACAATCTATGTGGTTTCTCTCCCAGGCAGAGCCAGACTTCCAGGGTTCAAATCTTCCATCTGCCATTCATCAACTGTGATTTTGGATACTGTTTTCTTATTTGTGAAAGAGGGAAATAATAAAGTTATTGACTGCATTGTGTTTTTATGAAGATTAAATGATTTAATCCATAACCCATGTTAAACTATTAGCGACAGAAACAATGACCAGCATACAGAAAGTGCCAAGGGAATGGCAGATTTTACTAATCTGTTTCCTGTCCTAAGTGCCTCTGCCTTAACCCTGTTCTGCTTATTACCATCTGAATAACCTTAAAACTGTTCTTAGAGGCTTGCATTTTTTCATATGGATGCCACCATTAGCCAGATGTGGCCCATTTTAATTGAAATTAAAGAAAGTTAAACATTTGGTTTCAATGTAGCCACTTAACAAGTATTCAATAGCCACGCATGCTTCAGTTCAGTTCAGTTGCTCAGTCGTATCCGACTCTTTGTGACCCCATGAATCACAGCACGCCAGGCCTCCCTGTCCATCACCAACTCCTGGAGTTCACTCAAACTCATGTCCATCGAGTCGATGATGCCATCCAGCCATCTCATTCTCTGTCGTCCCCTTCTCCTTCTGCCCCCAATCTTTCCCAGCATCAGAGTCTTTTCCAGTGAGTCAACTCTTCGCATGAAGTGGCCAAAGTATTGGAGTTTCAGCTTTAGCATCAGTCCCTCCAAAGAACACCCACACATGCTTAGTGGCTACCATATTGGGCAGCATAAATATAAACATTTCTTTCCAACAGGGCAGAAGGTGCTGTTGGACAGTGCTGCTGCTCTAAAACTTTCTCCTGTTGGGTTGATGGCACTAATACAGAAGGGAACCCTTGTTCCTCTTCTTCTCTTTTCATGAAGACTTGGTACTGTGCCTTCAAGGAGACAGTAATTTTCAAAGGGGAGACAACACCTCTCACTCAGTCCACTTTATGGAAAAATAACCCAGCTGGATAGATAGCAGGAAAAAAAATTACTGGACCAACTTCCTCTGTTAGGAGAGGATAATGTATTAAAAATAATCCCTCATACATGACCTGCTTCTTGGCTCTTGTTATTTCTTAGACATATATTGCTGTGAATGACTTCCTTATTTCTGTTTTTGACTCCCATGTGGCAGGCACACTAGGGTATAGATTTGTGGCAGTGTGTCTTATCCTTCTACTCCTCTTGTGACTGGGTAAATCAGTTCAGTTCAGAGAAGGAGAACTAACCTGAACATTTTTGGTCACAAATCTGGGCTGCATTAATCATTCTAGTTTTATTAAGGATCCTCGTGCTTAGGGTATAAATATAATACCTTATTTTAATCACCATGTATGTATTTCTTAAATTGGATAGATCCCATGAAGGAGTTTGGGCGATGAATTATTATCCTATAAAACTTTCGTTCCCACAATAGCTCCCCCAAGCCTACCCCATCAAGTCAAAATTCCTCCCCCGACTCAAAATTCTCTATAATTTGAACTCACTGTAATTATTCAGTCTTCTTCAATCCGTGACTATTGGCTAGATGTCTATTATACTCTAATTCCTCTGCTTTACCTTGAGGTTCCAAAAATGATAAGACATGGGATCTTCCATAAAATTCTTATGGATTAGTTTGATAGAAAGGCCTATAAATAAATAATATATATAATGTGTCAAGTACTATAGTTGAAAAATGATATAAGTACTAGCTTAACATGAAAGAAATAGCAGTAGGTCCTACCTGGAGAGGAAGAAAGACAATAGAACAAACACTCACAGATATACACTGACACACACAGTTGAATGGCTGATAGGAGGTTGCCAGATAGAAGTGTTAGGGGAATGTTGTTCTAGATAAAGGGAACAGTATGAAACAAATAAGACATATTTATGTTCTTTACTTCAAACAGGCTTTTGTCCACAGGCCATGACTCCAAGCATATGTCTGAGCTGCTGTGCAAGCTAATGGAAGAATCAAACGTGGAACTCTTTTGGCGAAAATCTGGAACTCTTGGCGAAAATCTATCTGAGGATTTTTATTGTTTACAGCTGTAAGGCAGACCAGGAAAAATACTTCTTGTTTAATAAGAGAACATATGCCATATACTACAATTGAGGGCTAGTTATCCCAAGGCTCTTAAGTTCATTTGCAAAGGGATTGGTTATCTCCACAAATTACCACCATGGTTGGTGAATTCATTTATAGTAAAAAAAAAAATTCATTTTTTTCTGACAACTGTATATTTTTTGTAATTTATGACTTCTTATAACAAATATTTCTGAAGACTATTAAAACAAAATTTACCATATGAAAATACTCTGTGATGAAGTGAACAAACCCAATTTTCCATACAAATAAGATTTGTGATCATCATAGACTTCAAGTTTAAGAGTTACATTCCTTGGAAATCAAATAAACAAAAAATAAAGAAACAGATTATTTAGTTAAGAGTTGAATACCTTAGAGTACTTTGATAAACATTAAAAGGAGGATTTTAATTAATTTCATATCAAGAATTAGAGCACACAGAGATATATGTCATATTAGTTTTCCAGAAATGCTTTTTTAAATTTAATTTTTATTTTATATTATAGTTAATTTACAATGTTGTGTTAGCTTCAGGTGTACAACAAAGTGATCAGTTATATGTATATACAAATATCCATTTTTTTCACATATAGGTTATCGCAGAATATTGAGTAGAGTTCCCTGTGCTATACAAGAGGCCCTTATTGCTTACCTATTTTATATATATAGTAGTATGTATATGTAAATCCCAAACTCCTAATATATCCGTCCCCCCAACTTTCCCCTTTGGTAATCCCAAGAGTGGGATCACTGAACTATATGTAGTTCTGTTTTTAATTTTTTAAGGAACCTCCATACTATTCTCTATAGTGGCTGCAACAATTTATATTCCCACCAACAGTGTAGAACGTTTTCTTTTTCTTCACACCCTCTCCAGCATTTATTATTTGTAGACTATTTGATGATGGTTGTTCTGACCAGTGTGGGGTGATATCTCATTGTAGTTTTGATTTATATTTCTCTAATAATTAGTGGTGTTGAGCATCTTTTCATGTGCTTTTTTGACTATCTGTTTGTTTTCTTTGGAGAAATGTCTATTGAGATCTTTCCCCCTCTTTTTTCTTTTTTTTTGATTGGGTTGTTTTTTGTTTTTGTTTTTACATTGAGTAGCATGAACTCTTTGAGTGTCTTGAAGATCAATCCCTTAGGGCACACAGAAATATATATTAGTTTTCGAAAAGTGCTTTTTTAAAAAATAGCTCTGCTCAAGATGTCAATATGATTTTTTCTTCCTTATCTTATTGTGAAGAACAATAACCGTTTCAGTACTGAGTTATTATTCTCAAGAATTTTCATCAAATATAGTAATAGCTTTCATTTTTACAACTTGATCAGTAAAAGAAACTAAAACCTTAAGTTTCTGTGTCTGTTCCATATCCTCCATGTCCTCAGTTCCTCCTAGAAAAGACTTGTTCATTGATTGGATGTTGGAGGGGGGTGATCTGGTGAGGAAAAGTCAGGCAGATAATAGATGATGGAGTCTTCTCACCTAGGATGCTGTGTAGATGGGGTTTGGGATGGGGAATAGTATTGTTTGGTAGAGAGGAGACAAAAATGTGGAGTTCATTTTGGACCCGGCAAGTTTAAGGTACTTGTGACACAAATGACAACAAACAATAAAGAGTCCCTTTTCAAATAAAAATGTAGGTATATTCCAAAATGGACGGAAAGAGGAGGGGAAGCAGGAAAGAGCACCGGCAAGGACAGGAGCAGTGACCTACGCAAGAGACTGAGCCAGATCTGCTTTTGAGAATCTGAGGGTCTCCCGTGAGGCATGGGTTAGCAGTGGCCTACCTGAGTACGGGGGCTCTGGCAGCAGTAGCCGTGGGAGGCGTGGCATGTGGCATAAGTCCTCTTGGAGGAGGTCGACATTAGCCAACTGTGGAGCTTCTGGGTGGGCAATCCACAAACTATAGAAAAACTATACCAAAGAAGTTCTTGCATTGTAGTGAAAGTTCTAGGCCCCATAATAGATTTCCCAACCTTCAGTTCAGTCAGTCACTTAGTCATGTCTGACTCTTTGTGACCCCATGGACTGCAGCACGCTAGGCTTCCCTGTCCATCACCAGCTCCTGGAGTTTACTCAAACTCATGTCCATTGAGTCAGTGATGCGATACAACCATTTCATCCTCTGTTGTCCCCTTCTCCTCCCACCTTCAATCTTTCCCAGCATCAGGGTCTTTTCAAATGAGTCAATTCTTCGCATCAGGTGGCCAAAGTATTGGAGTTTCAGCTTCAACATTAGTCCTTCCATTGAATATTCAGGACTGATTTCCTTTAGGATGGACTGGTTGGATCTCTTTGCAGTCCAAGGAACTCTCAAAAGTCTTCTCCAGCACCACAGTTCAAAAGCATCAATTCTTTGACACTCAGCTTTCTTCACAGTCCAACTCTCATATCCATACATGACCACTGGAAAAACCATAGCCTTGACTAGATGGACCTTTTGCTTTTTAATATGCTGTCTATGTTGGTCATAATTTTCCTTCCAAGGATTAAGCATCTTTTAATTTCATGGCTGCAGTTACCATCAGCAGTGATTTTGGAGCCCCCCAAAATAAAATCTGCCACTGTTTCCCCATCTATTTGCTATGAGGTGATGGGACTGGATGCCATGATCTTAAGTTTCTGAATGTTGAGCTTTAAGCCAAGTTTTTCACTCTCCTCTTTCAATTTCATCAAGAGGCTCTTT
Source organism: Moschus berezovskii (assembly GCF_049115385.1). NCBI lineage: Eukaryota > Metazoa > Chordata > Mammalia > Artiodactyla > Moschidae > Moschus > Moschus berezovskii. The sequence goes on from NC_142466.1 coordinate 58,564,503, forward strand.
AGTTCTTCTTCACTTTCTGCCGTAAGGTCATTTCCCAACCTTGGGATCCAGCAAAGGGATTGAGAATCACCAGGGAATCTGACTTTGAAGGTCAGTGGGATTTGATTATAGAACATCCACCGGATGGGGGAAACAGAGACTCTTGAAGGGCTAACCAAAACCTTGTGTGCACCAGGACCCAGGAGAAAGGAGCAGTGACCGCCCTGCCCCACCAAGAGACTGAGCCAGACTTGCCTGTGTTTGGGAGTCTCTGGCAGAGGTTTGGTCAACAGTGGCCTGCCTTGGGATTAGGGGCACTGACTGTAGCAGTCCTGGAAGGCCCAGCATGCTGGAATAAGTCCTTTTGGAGAAGGTTGACATTACCCCTGTAGTTCCTCAGGCCAAACTATAGGAGGGAAACACAGCTCCACCCATCTGCAGAAGACTGGATTAAAGAGTTACTGAATAGAATGGAAATAAAAAGAAAAGTAAACAAGTGGGACCTGATTAAACTTAAAAACCTTTGCACAGCAAAGGAAACTATAAGCAAGGTGAAAAGACAACCCTCAGAATTGGAGGTTATAATAGCAAATGAAACAACTGATAAAGGATTAATTTCCAAAATATACAAGCAGCTCATACAACTCAATAGCAGAAAAACAAACAAACCACTCAAAAACAGACATTTCTCCAAAGAAGACATACAGATGACTAACAAACACATGAAAACATTCTCAACATCACTCATTATTCAGTTCAGTTCAGTCACTCAGTCGTGTCCAACTCTTTGCGACCCCATGAATCACAGCACACCAACCCTCCCTGTACATCACCAACTCCCGGAGTTCACTCAAACTCATGTCCATCGAGGCGGTGATGCCATCCAGCCATCTCACTCTCTGTCGTCCCCTTCTCCTCCTGTCCCCAATCCCTCCCAGCATCATAGTCTTTTCCAGTGGGTCAACTCTTCACATGAGGTGGCCAAAGTATTGCAGTTTCAGCTTTAGCATCAGTCCTTCCAATGAACACCCAGGATTGATCTCCTTTAGAATGGACTGGTTGAATCTCCTTGCAGTCCAAGGAACTCTCAATAGTCTTCTCCAAGACCACAGTTCAAAAGCATCAATGCTTCAGTGATCAGCTTTCTTCACAGTCCAACTCTCACATCCATACATGACCACAGGATAAACCATAGCCTTGACTAGACGGACCTTTGTTGGCAAAGTAATGTCTCTGCTTTTTAATATGCTATCTAGATTGGTCATAACTTTCCTTCCAAGGAGTAAGCGTCTTTTAATTTCATGGCTGCAATCAGCATGCGCAGTGATTTTGGAGCCCCAAAAAATAAAGTCTGACACTGTTTCCCCTGTTTCCCCATCTATTTCCCATGAAGTGATGGGACCAGATGCCATGATCTTTGTTTTCTGAATGTTGAGCTTCCAGCCAACTTTTTCACTTTCCTCTTTCATGTTCATCAAGAGGCTTTTGAGTTCCTCTTCACTTCCTGCCATAAGGGTGGTGTCATCTGCATATCTGAGGTTATTGATATTTCTCCCGTCAATCTTGATTCCAGCTTGTGCTTCTTCCAGCCCAGTGTTCCTCATGATGTATTCTGCATATAAGTTAAATAAGCAGGGTGACAATATACAACCCTGATGTACTCCTTAAGTACAATGAAATATCACCTCACACCAGTCAGAATGGGCCTCATCAAAAAGTCTATGAAGAATAAATGCTGGAAATGATGTGGAGAAACGGGAACACTCTTGAACTGTTTGTGGGGATGTAAATTGATACAGTCACTGTGGAAGATGGTATGGAGATTCCTTAAAAAACTAGAAATAAAATCACCATATGACCTAGCAATCCCACTCCTAGGCATATACCCCGAGGAAACCAAAATTGAAAGAGACACATGTACCGTATTGTTCATTGCAGCACTATTTACAATAGCTAGAACATGGAAGCAAGCTAGATATCCATTGACAGATGAATGGATAAAGAAGTTGTGGTATATATACACAATGGAATATTACTCAGCCATAAAAAGGAATGCATTTGAGTCAGTTCTGATGAAGTGGATGAACCTAGAACCTATTATACAGAGTAAAGTGAGTCAGAAAGAGAAAGATAAATACAGTATTCTAACACATATATACAGAATCTAAAAAAATGGTATTGAAGAATTTACTTATAGGGCAGCAATGGAGAAACAGACAAAGAGAATAGACTTATGGACATGAGAGAAGGAAGAAGGGAGGAGAGGGTGAGATGTATGGAAAGAGTAACTCGGAAACTTACATTACCATATGTAAAATAGATAGCCAATGGGAATTTGCTGTATGACTCAGGAAACTCAAACAGAAGCTCTGTATCAACCTAGAGGGGTGGGATGGGAAGGGAGATGGGAGGGAGATTCAAAAGGGAGGGGTTATATGTATACCTATGATTGATTCATGTTGAGGTTTGACAGAAAACAGCAAAATTCTCTAAAGCAATTATCCATCAATAAAAAATAAATAAATTAAAAAAAAATAGAGTTGCTGAACAGGACCTTGCCCACCAGAGCGAGACCCAGTTTTCCCCACAACCATTCCCTCCCATCAGGAAGCTCCACAAACCTCTTATCCTCATTCATCAGAGGGCAGACAGAATGAAAACCACAATCACAGAAAACTAACCAAACTGATATGGACCACAGCCTTGTCTAACTCAACGAAACTGAGTTCTAACAAAACATGGTCCACTGGAGAAGTGAATGGCAAACCACTTCAGCAATCTTGCCTTGAGAACCCCATGGACAACATGAAAAGGCCAAAAGATATGACACTGAAAGATGAATTGCCCAGACTGGTAGATGCCCAATATGCTACAGGAGAAGACTGGAGAAATAGTTCCAGAAGGAATGAAGAGGCCTAGCCAAAGCGGAAACAATGCCCACTTGTGGATGTGTCTGGTGGTGAAAGTCACGTCCGATGCTGTAAAGAACAACATTGCAAAATATATTTGCTTCATACAGTCAGCAAAAACAAGACCAAGAGCTGACTGTGGCTCAGATCATGAGGTTCTTATTGCAAAATTCAGACTTCAACTGAAGAAGGTAGGGAAAACCACTAGGTCATTCAAGTATGACTGAAATTAAATCTCCCACAATTATACAGTGGAGGTGACAAATTGATTCAAGGGATTAAATCTAATAGAGTACCTGAGGAACTATGGATGGAAGTTTGTGACTTTGTACAGGAGGCAGTGATCCAAACCATCTCCAAGAAAAAGAAATACAAACAGGCAAAATTGTTGTCTGAGGAGGCCTTACCAATAGCCGAGAAAAGAAGCAAAAGGCAAAGGACAAAATGAAAGATATATCCATCTGAATGCAGAGTTCCAAAGAATAGCAAGGAGAGATAAGAAACCTTCCTAAGTGAACAATGCAAGGAAATGGAGGAAAACAATAAAATGTGAAAGAGAAGAGATTTCTTCAAAAAATTAGAAATACCAAGGGAACATTTCATGCAAAGATGGGAACAATAAAGGACAGAAATGCTGTGGACCTAACAGAAGCATCAAATATTAAAAAGATGTGGCAAGATATACAGAACTAAACAAAAAAGATCTTAATGACCCAGATAACCATGATGCTGTCATCACTCATGTAGAGCCAGACATCCTGGAATGCAAAGTCAAGTGGGCCTTAGGAAGCATCACTACGAACAAAGCTAGTGGAGGTAATGGAATTTCAGCTGAGCTATTTCAAATCCTAAAAGATGATGCTGTGAAAAATGCTGTACTCAATATGCCAGCAAATTGGGAAAACTCAGCAGTGGTCACTGGACTGCTGCTGCTGCTGCTAAGTCACTTCAGTCGTGTCCGACTCTGTGTGATCCCATAGACGGAAGCCCACCAGGCTCCCCCATCCCTGGGATTCTCCAGGCAAGAACACTGGAGTGGGTTGCCGTTTCCTTCTCCAATGTGTGAAAGTGAAAAGTGAATGGCAAGCCACTCCAGTACTCTTGCCTAGAAAATCCCATGGATGGAGGTCACTGGACTAGAAAAGGTCAATTTTCATTCCAGTCCCAAAGGGTAGTGCCAAAGAATGTTCAAACTACCACACAATTGTACTCATTTCACATGCTAGTAAGGTAATTCTCAAAATCCTTCAAATTATTATGTCCAGATGTATAACCTGGATTTTGAAGAGGCAGAAAAACCAGAGATAAAATTGCCAACATCTTTTGGATCATAAAGAAAGCAAGAGAATTCCAGAAAACCATCTACTTGTGCCAAAGCCTTTAACTGTGTGGATCACAACAAACTGTGGAAAATTATTAGAGATGGGAATACCATATCATCTTACCTGCCTCCTGAGAAACCTGTATGCAGGTCAGGAAACAACAGTTAGAACTGGACATGGAGCAACAAACTGGTTCCAAATTGGGAAAGGAGTACATCAAGGCTGTATATTGTCACCCTGCTTATTTAACTTATATGCAGAGTCTCTCTCTCTCTCTCTTTTTGATGGCTAAGTCATGTCTGATTCTTGCAACCCAATGGAATGTAGCCTGCCAGGCTCCTCTGTCTTTGGGCTTCTCCAGGCAAGAATATTGGAGTGGGGTGCCATTTCCTTCTCCAGGGGAATCTGGGTTGGGAATCTTCCCAACCAGGAATTGAACCCAGATCTCCTGCATTTCAGGCAGATTCTTTACCCACTGAGCTATGAGGGAAGCCCAATCAACTGTACTCTAATAAAAATAAAAATCAACTATACTCCAATAAAAAATTTAAAAAGAAAAGTATTAAAGGAAAGCCAGCACCATATAACACCATCAGTTCAGTTCAGTCACTCAGTCATATCCAATTCTTTGTGACCCCATGGACTGCAGCATGCCAGGCTTCCCTGTCCATCAGTAACTCCCAGAGCTTGCCCAAACTCATATCCATTGAGTCGGTGATGCCATCCAGCCATCTCATCTTCTGTTATCCCCTTCTCCTCCTGCTTTCAATCTTTCCCAGCATTAGGGTCTTTTCCAATGAGTCAGTTCTTTGCATCAGGTGGCCAAAGTATTGGAGGTTCAGCTTCAGAATCAGTCCTTCCCATAAATGTTCAGGACTGATTTCCTTTAGGACTGACTGGTTTGATATCCTTACAGTCCAAGGAAATCTCAAGAGTCTTCTTCAACACCACAGTTTAAAAGCATCAATTCTTTGGCACTCAGCTTTCTTTGTAGTTCAACTCTCAGATCCATACATGACTACTGGAAAAGTCGTAGCTTTGACAAGATGGACCTTTGTTGGAAAAGTAATGTTTCTGCTATTTAATATGCTGTCTAGGTTGGTCACAGCTTTTCTTCCAAGGAGCAAGTGTCTATTTTAATTTCATGGCTGCAGTCATCATCTACAGTGATTTTAGAGTCCAAGTGAGTAACATCTGTCACTGTTTCCATTGTTTCCCCATCTATTTGCCATGAAGTGATGGGGCCGGATGCCATGATCTTAGTTTTCTGAATGTTGAGGTTTAAGCCAACTTTTTCACTTTCCTCTTTCACTTTCATCAAGAGGCTCTTTAGTTCTTCTTTTTCTGTCATAAGGTTGGTGTCATCTGCATATCAGACATTATTGATATTTCTCCTGTCTTGATTCTAGCTTCTTCTTCATCCAGCCCGGCATTTTGTATGATATACTCTGCATATAACTGAAATAAGTAGGGTGACAATATACATCCTTGATGTACTTCTTTCCTGATTTGGAACCAGTCTGTTGTTTCATGTCCAGTTCTGTTGCTTCTTGACTTGCACGCAGATTTCTCAGGAAGCAGGTAAGGCTGTCTAGTATTCCCATCTCTTTAAGAATTTTCCAGTTTGTTGTGATCCACACAGTCAAAGGCTTTGGTGTAGGCAATAAAGCAGAAATAGATGTTTTTCTGGAACTTTCTTGCTTTTTTGATGATACAGTGGATATTGGTAATTTGATCTCTGGTTCCTTTGCCTTTTCTAAATCCCGCTTGAATATCTGGAATTTCATGGTTCACATACTGTTGAAGCCTGGCTTGGAGGATTTTGAGCATTACTTTGCTAGTGTGTGAGATGAGTGCAATTGTATGGTAGTTTGAGCATTCTTTGGCATCGCCTTTCTTTGGGATTGGAATGAAAACTGACCTTTTCTAGTCTCATGGCCACTGCTGAGTTTTCCAAATTTGCTGGCATATTGAGTGCAGCATTTTCACAGCATCATCTTTTAGGATTTGAAATAGTTCAACTGGAATTCCAACATCTCCACTAGCTTTGTTCATAATGATGCTTCCCAAAGCCCATTTGACTTCACGTTCCAGGATATCAGGCTCTAGGTGAGTGATCACACCACTGTGGTTATCTGGGTCATGAAGATCTTTTTTATATAAAGAGATGAATGCTTAACATAGAATGTTTTTTATTTACTGATAATCTAAAGTCCATTTCAAGATGTTTCTGTTGTATGCTTAATTTGTTTCATTCTCAAGCAAAGCCCTATAAATGATTGTTTCATATAGTCCTCAGACTCAGATTCATCTTCATTTTGACTAATCTGTAAGTAATGAAGCTCATATGTCTCCTTGTCAGATGCACCACACAAAGCCAATCACAAAGATTGTTCTTTATAAGGTATTTCTTGGTAAGTTGCTTCAAATACCTTTTAGAGAACTGTTTCTTAGAAATGACTATGATTTTATTCTCGAAGTGTTCAATGTGAATGACATTCCCAAGATATCCAGTCTTTCCATTCACTTTAACCTTCTCCCACAGAAACTGTTCAAAATTTACCTTATGTGAAATGCCAGGCTGGATGAAGCACAAGCTGGAATCAAGATTCCCAGGAGAAATATCAATAACCCAAGATATGCAGATGACACCAACCTTATGGCAGAAAGCAAAGAAGAATTAAAGAGCCACTTTTTGAAAGTGAAAGAGGAGAGTGAAAACTCTGGCTTAAAACTCAACATTCAAAGAAACTAAGATCATCTCATCCAGTCCCATCATTTCATGGCAAATAGATGGGGAAACAATGGAAACAGTGACAAACTTTATTTTCTTGGGTTCCGAAATCACTGTAGATGGTAATTGCAGCCATGAAATTAAAAGATGCTTGCTCCTTGGAAGAAAAGCTGTGACAAACCTAGGCAGCATTTTAAAAAGCAGAGACATTACTTTACTAGCAAAGGTCCATCTAGTCAAAGCTATGGTTTTTCCAGTAGTAATGTACAGATGTGAGAATTGGACTGTTATTCAGGCTGAGTGCCCAAGAACTGATGCTTTTGAACTGTGGTGCTGGAGAAGACTCTTGAGAGTCCCTTGAATTGCAAGGAGATCAAAGCGGTCAATCCTAAAGGAAATCAACCCTGAATATTCATTGCAAGGACCAATGCTGAAGGCTGGTGTGCTGCTGTCCATGAGATCTCAAAGAACTGGACGTGACTAAGTGACTGAACAACAATCAAAATGGAAACCTGAATGAAGCCAACACCAACATTTGTGGGTCCCACCTGTTCTGTTATATGCTCACCGTGCTCTGTAGTGGTTCTTGAGTTCCTAGAGTTCCACACGATGTGGTTCAGAAATCTCCTTCTAGTCTAGTACTTGTCTTTCTCAGGTGAGAAACCTGAAGCATGAACCACCTTATTAAAGGAGGCATCTTACTTAGATAACGTCTGAGGACTAAGATCAATTCTCTCAGCAACTTGCAAATATTCTATGCAGTATTATTAACTGTAGCCACCATAGTATACATTACATGCCCATGACTCATTTATTTTGTAACCGGCAATTTGTACCTTTTGATCCCCATCACCCAGTTTGCCCATCCTCCCTCTGGCAATCACCAGTCTATTCTCTGTATCTGTGAACTTGGTTTATTTTTTAGATTATACATGTAAGTAAGATCACATGCTATTTTGTCTTTCTCTGTCTGACTTATTTCACTTAGCATAATGCCCTCAACGTAAATGGATGTTGTTGCAAATGGCAATATTTCTTTCTTTTTAGCTACTGAATATTATTCTATCTCTATATCTAAATCTGTATCACAACCTTATTCATTCATTCACTGATGGACACAGGTTGTTTCCATGTTTTGGCTGTTGTAAATAGTGCTGCACCGGACATATGCATTGAACAGTGTAGGTATCTTTTTGAATTAGTGTTTTCAATTTTTTAGATAAGTCATCAGAAGTAGAATTGCTACATCATATGGTAGTTCTGTTTTGAGTTTTTTGAGGAACCTTCATACTGTTTTCTGTAGTGCTATACAATTTACATTCCTACCAACAGTGCACAAGGGTTCTCTTTCTATCACATTCCTGCCAACACTTGGTATTTCTTGTCTTTTTGTTACTAGCCATTCAAACAGGTGTAAGATGATAACTCATTGTGGTTTTGATTTGTATTTTCCTGATGATTAGTGATGTTGAACATCTTTTTATGACCTGTTGGCCATCTGTATGTCTTCTTTGGAAAAATGTCCATTCAGATCCTTTGCCCATTTTTAAATTGGAATTTTTAAATTCTGTGTTGTATGAGTTCTTTATACATTTTGAGTATTAACCTCTGATTAGCTGTATGGTTTGCAAATATTTTCTTCTACTCAGTAGGTTACCTTTTCATTTTGTTGGTGATTTCCTTTGCTGTGCAGAAGCTTTTAAGTCTGATGGAGTCTCAAGTATTTATTTTTGATTTTGTTCTCTTTCCTTTTGGAATCAGATACAAAAAACTGTCACCAAGGTCAATGTTAGGAGCTTATCATCTGTGATTTCTTCTGGGAATTTTATGATTTCAAGTCTTACATTCAAGTCTTTAGTTTATTTTGAAATTTTTTGTGTATAGTAGTCTAGTTTCATTGTTTTGCATGTGGCTATCCACTTTTCACAACACCATTTATTGAAGAGACTCTTTCATCCACTGTATATTAATGACTCCTTTGTTATAAATTAATTGATCATTGAATATGATGTTAGCTGTGGGTGTGTCTGAGGAGAAATAGGAGGATGCAGAAATATAGTTAGGGTTTACTTTTATGTTTTAAATTATATAGATTTTTAATCATTAACTTTTAATGTCAGGGGATAAATGTACATGGAATTAAAATTTTAGTGAATAGAAGTAATATTAAATATAATCCAATAAATTGTCAAATTGAAGCCAGCATTTTTCTGAAAACCCTTGGAAAAGTCTTGCAAATGTTTTTAAAAATCCTAGGGCTTCCCCTGTGGCTCAGCTGGTAAAGAATCTGCCTGCAATGAGGGAGACCTGAGTTCAATTCCCTGGAAAAGGGAAAGACTACCCACTCCAGTATTCTGGCCTGGAGAATTCCATGGACTGTATAGTCCATGGGGTCGCAAAGAGTTGGATACTACTGAGCGACTTTCACTTTCACTTTTTCATATATAACACAAACTTATATGTATATATACTATATAATGTTTAAAGGCCATGCATGATTTTTAAGTGCATTTAAATTCATATTTAATTGTGATAGCCAGCCTGTAGGATGGCCTCTCATAATCCCTATTTATGAGAGCCCTCCTTGAACATGGGTTGGACCTAGTGACTTGCTTCTAAATAATAGAAGTTTGACAGAAATGGTAGTATGTCGCTTTGAAATTAGGCTGTTAAAGACTGTGATTTCTGTGTTAGGTACCTCTCTCTCTTTTCACTTGCTCTGGGGGAAACAAACTATTATGTTTTTAGCAGTCCTGAAGGACTGATGCTAAAGCTGCTTTGGCCACCTCATGCGAGTTGACTCACTGGAAAAGAGTCTGATGTTCGGAGGGATTGGGGGTGGGAGGAGACGGGGACGACAGAGAATGAGATGGCTGGATGGCATGACTGACTCAATGGACATGAGTTTGAGTGAACTCCGGGAGTTGGTGATGGACAGGGAGGCGTGGTGTGCTGTGATTCATGGGGTCGCAAAGAGTTGGACACAACTGAGCGACTGAACTGAACTGACCTGACCTGATGGGAAGATATATACGGCAAGAAACTAAAGCTTCCAGCCAACAGTGAGAACTTGAGGTCTACCAACAATAAGTGAGTTTGAAAAAAGTTTCTGTAATTGAGTCTTGAGATGACTGTGACCTTGGCTGACATCTTTAATACAACTTTGTAAGACACTTTGACCCACAACTGCCCAGCTAGACCATACCTGGATACTTGACCCTCAAAATCTGTATGAGATCATAACTGTTTATTGCTTTAAGCTGCTAAATTTTGGGGTAATTTCTTATGCATAAAGAGAATACTAATACAATAATATTTGATAATGTATATATATAATACCTGGACTTGTCTGGTGGCTCAGATGGTAAAGAATCCATGGGCAGTGCAGAAGACCCACATTTGATCCCTGGGTCAGGAAGATGCCCTGGAGAAGGAAATAGCAACTCACTCCAGTATTCTTGCCTGGAAAATTCCATGGACAGAGGAGCCTGGCAGGCTATAGTCCATGGGGTTGCAAAGAGTCAGGCATGACTTAGCCACTGAACAACAAACTTATGCCAGATATACCTTAATAATTTTTGACTCTTTAACCTAAAAGCATTGTTACTTCTTAAACCATGCAATCTGCTTTTTTTGTTTAGAGGAGTTTGGTATTAAATTTTAGTCATAAGAATTTTTTTCTGAGAGACTCTTGTTGGGGGCGATGGAGGGAGCATGGTCTCTTTTCATATTGCTTTGTAAGAAATTTTATATATCCTATATATTCATTATTTTCTTGATATATTGAGGATAATGTCTCCCAATCTACTGGTTACTTGAAAAGTCAGTTTATTTGGTATCATATTCAACCAGATGTACTTACAGCTAGATACTCTTAATTTTAAAATTTTCTTTAGACATCTTGGAGTTTTATAGTTTTTTTTTTTAAAGAATTCTTCTTCCCTTCTAAGATTACAAAACTCCTGTTTTTTTTTGCTGCTTATTTTTATAATATCAGTATTTTCTAATCTTTAAAATAACTGTTTCTGCTTAGCTTTCCTAAATTTTAAAGCCATATTTCTATTATTTCATAAAATAAGTGCAATTTTTCTTTATATTAAGAACATTTGATTCATAACTTTATTACTTTTGAAATATTTGTTTAAAAAGTTTTACTTCAGTTATTTCAAATTATCTCATTAGTTTATATTTTATATTAGATAAAATATTTTATCTTAGTTATATTTTAAAATATCTTAAAATATTTTATCTTATCATTGAAATTAGATAAAATATTTCTTTTAAAATATTTTATTGCAAAATATAAAAATAGTGCAAAAGTTTCTGTACATGGTAACAAATCTAGTGTTTATGCAGTTGACACCTATGTGCTTTCCAACTAGGTCAAGAGAGCTTTGATAACATCCATAGAGCTTTTTTTTACACAAGGTTCTGAAAAAAATATGACAAAATATTAATAATTAAAAATCTGCATAATAATTTTACAGATGTTTATATTATTCTCTGGGCTTTATGCTTGAACTAGCTCATGATAATAACATCATCAATAATAAAAGAGAAATCATTAGCTCTGGAAAGCTAAAACAGTGTTAGCAACATTTTCCACTGTTTAAGATAATCCTTCAGTATAGGTTTTAATCGTGAAAAGAAAAAGTTAAAAGGAAAATTTGTGGGAAAAACTTCTCCAAATCCCTTCCACCTGCATATTCTTTAGAGAGAAATGAGTGAACCTAGCTAATATTCTGAAGTCATTAACTTGTTACAACAGAGGCATTTGATTGTAGAATGCCTAATTTTTCTACCTTGCTTAGTTAAGAAAATAATAAGATCTTACCCAGAGTAAAATGACTGCAAGATGTTAATTTACTGTTCACAAGGTTTATTCCAAAAAGGAGGATATAACACAACACAAAATCTTTATTGGGTTATAAATCCCCCTTTGGGGGCACATGGAGTTGATGACCCATGAGTGTATGAGGCTAATTAAGAGTTCTTAAAAAGACTCCAGGGAAGAGATTGCACAGAGCCCTCAAGTCATGGAAAGAGTCCAGAAAATTAAAGGAAAAATAAAGAAAACAGAAGTGGAAATATATTTGACTAATAGAAGCTAGGCATCTATTTATGGGGTTGTCTTTTGTAGATATCTGCATCAAAATATCTTTCAAGAGATTCCTGGTTTCAGCATGAGTTGCTCTATTAGTGAATAGTGTGATCTTCAAATTCTTGATGGGAAGATAGTTATCCGATGGTTCTCAAACTCAGAGAATCATCTGGAAGGTATGTTATAAAATAGACTGTTTTCAACTTTCCTGATTCAGTGAGTCTGAGGTGGGGCAAGGATTAACAAGTTCCTAGAAAACCACAATTTGGGATGCTACAGTAGATACTCTCGGAGAAGGCAATGGCAAGCCACTCCAGTACTCTTGCCTAGAAAATCCCATGGATGGAGGAGCCTGGTAAGCTGCAGTCCGTGGGGTCGCTATGGGTCGGACACGACTGAGCGACTTCACTTTCACTTTTCACCTTCACACATTGGAGAAGGAAATGGCAACCTACTCCAGTGTTCTTGCCTGGAGAAACCCAGGGACGGGGGAGCCTCGTGGGCTTCCGTCTATGGGGTCATACAGAGTCGGACACGACTGAAGTGACTTAGCAGCAGCAGCAGCACCAGTAGATACTCTTAATGTACACCTGGATCCTCTTTTTCCACTGCTGCATCCAACCCTCTGTTGTTAACAGCATATACCTACTGACTTCCTCAGAAAATTGTCCTGGCTGAGGGAGCTGCCTTTCATGGACGTGCCTGGAAGGTCACCATCTTGTTCTCCAGTCACCTCCCTAGTGCCTCTAGCAGTCAGTCATTGACTGAAAGAGGCAAACTAGAGCCTGGCCTCTTTCCTTAAGAGAAGACAACTCTGTAATCCTGTAATCTACCTCTTGTAATCTACCAACTGGAAGTAGTCTCCCAGTTTTTCATTACCTGCTTGGCAGGGGCCAAAACTGCTTTCCCTTCCTTCTATTTTCCTCAATCTTTTGCAGGTTTTTCATGAATATTCCTTCAGTAAGTCGCTGGTGCCTAAATCTCTGTCTTTGGCTCTGCTTCTAGGGAACCAGACCTAAGACAACAGGCAAAACATACACTTTGGTTTCTAGGAGTTGTTCTAAATTGTATCTACTTGGTAGCTTTCTAGGTTCAAGTAGAACTGTTCACCGAGGTCTGTTCTCTGGTTAGTTGTTGCTTCTTTGTTTTTTTTTTTTTAATTTTAATTTATTTTATTGGAGGCAAATTACCTTTCATTAATATATTGGTTGGTTTTGCGATACATTGACATGAATCCGCCCCGGGTGTACATGTGCTCTCCCTCCCGAACCCCCCTCCCACCTCCCTCATCCCCATATCCTCCCCCCATGTCATTCCCGTGCACCAGCCCCAGGCATCCTGCATCATGCGTCGAACCTGGACTGGTCACATATGCTAATATACATGCTACAATGCCATTCTCCCCAATCATCCCACCTTCACCCTCTCCCACAGAGTCCCAAAGACTGTTCTATATGTCTATGTCTCTTTTGCAGTCTCGTACACAGGTTTCAGGTTTCCATCTTTCTAAATTCCATATATATGCGTCAGTATACTATATTGATGTTTTTCTTTCTGGCTTACTTCACTCTGTATAATTGGCTCCAATTTCATCCACCTCATTAAAACTGATTCAAATGCATTTTTCTTGATGGCTGAAAAATACTCCATTGTGTATATGTACCAAAGCTTTCTTATCCATTCATCTGCAGATGGACATCTAGGTTGCTTCCATGCCCTGGCTATTATAAACAGTGCTGCAATGAACATTGGAGTACATGTGTCTCTTTCAATTCTGGTTTCCTCGGTGTGTATGCCCAGGAGTGCAATTGCTGGATCATATGGCAGTTCTATTTCCAGTTTTTTGAGGAATCTCCACACTGTTCTCCAAAGTGGCTGTACTAGTTTGCATTCCCACCAACAGTGTAAGAGGGTTCCTTTCTCTCCACACCCTCTCCAGCATTTATTGCATGTAGACTTTTGGATAGCAGCCATTCTGACTGGTGTGAAATGGTATCTCATTGTGGTTTTGATTTGCATTTCTCTGATTATGAGGGATGTTGAGCATTTTTTCATGTGTTTGTTAGCCATCCTTATGTCTTCTTTGGAGAAATGTCTGTTTAGTTCTTTGGCCCATTTTTTGATTGGGTCACTTAGTTTTCTGGAATTGAGCTGCAGGAGCTGCTTGTATATTTTGGAGATTAATCCTTTATCAGTTGCTTCATTTGCTATTATTTTCTCCCATTCTGAAGGCTGTCTTTTCACCTTGCTTAGAGTTTCTTTTGCTGTGCAGAAGCTTTTGATTTTAATTAGGTCCCATTTGTTTATTTTTGCTTTTATTTCCAATATTCTGGGAGGTGGGTCTTGGAGGATCCTGCTGTGATTTATGTCAGAGGGTGTTTTGCCTACGTTCTCCTCTAGGAGTTTTATAGTATCTGGCCTTACATTTAGCTCTCTAATCCATTTTGAGTTTATTTTTGTGTATGGTGTTAGGAAGTGTTCTAATTTCATTCTTTTACAAGTGGCTGACCAGTTTTCCCAGCACCACTTGTTAAAGAGACTGTCTTTTGTCCATTTTATATTCTTGCCTCCTTTGTCAAAGATAAGGTGTCCATAGGTGCGTGGGTTTATCTCTGGGCTTTCTATTTTGTTCCATTGATCTATATTTCTGTCTTTATGCCAGTACCATACTGTCTTGATGACTGTGGCTTTGTAGTAGAGCCTGAAGTCTGGCAGGTTAATTCCTCCAGTTCCATTTTTCTTCTTCAAGATTGCTTTGGCTATTCGAGGTTTTTTGTATTTCCATACAAACTGTGAGATTATTTGTTCTAATTCTGTGAAAAATATCGTTGGTAGCTTGATAGGGATTGCATTGAATGTATAAATTACTTTGGGTAGTATACTCATTTTCACAATATTTATTCTTCCAATCCACGAACACGGTATATTTCTCCATCTATTAGTGTCCTCTTTGATTACTTTCACTAGTGTTTTGTAGTTTTCTATGTACAAGTCTTTTGTTTCCTTAGGTAGATATATTCCTAAGTATTTAATTCTTTTCGTTGCAACAGTGAATGGAATAGTTTCTTTAATGTCTCTTTCTATTTTCTCATTATTAGTGTATAGGAATGCAAGGGATTTCTGTGTGTTGATTTTATATCCTGCAACTTTACTGTATTCATTGATTAGCTCTAGTAGTTTTCTGGTAGAGTCTTTAGGGTTTTCTGTGTAGAGGATCATGTCATCAGCGAACAGTGAAAGTTTTACTTCTTCTTTTCCAATTTGTATTCCTTTTATGTCTTTTTCTGCTCTGATTGCTGTAGCCAAAACTTCCAGAACTATGTTGAATAGTAGTGGTGAGAGTGGGCACCCTTGTCTTGTTCCTGACTTTAGGGGAAATGCTTTCAGTTTTTCACCATTGAGGATAATGTTTGCTATGGGTTTGTCGTATATAGCTTTTATTATGTTGAGATATGTCCCTTCTATTCCCACTTTCTGGAGAGTTTTTATCATAAATGGATGTTGTATTTTGTCAAAGGCTTTCCCTGCATCTATTGAGATAATCATATGATTTTTATTTTTCAGTTTGTTAATGTGGTGTATTACGTTGATTGATTTGCGGATATTGAAGAATCCTTGCATTCCTGGGATAAAGCCCACTTGGTCATGATGTATGATCTTTTTAATATGTTGTTGGATTCTGATTGCTAGAATTTTGTTAAGGATTTTTGCATCTATGTTCATCAGTGATATTGGCCTGTAGTTTTCTTTTTTTGTGGGATCTTTACCAGGTTTTGGGATTAGGGTGATAGTGGCCTCATAGAATGAGTTTGGAAGTTTTCCTTCCTCAGCAATTTTCTGAAAGAGTTTGAGTAGAATAGGTGTTAGCTCTTCACTAAATTTTTGGTAGAATTCAGCTGTGAAGCCGTCTGGACCTGGGCTTTTGTTTGCTGGAAGCTTTCCAATTACTTCCTCTATTTCCGTGCTTGTGATGGGTCTGTTCAGATTTTCTATTTCTTCCTGGTTCAGTTTTGGCAAGGTGTACTTTTCTAGGAATTTGTCCATTTCTTCCAGGTTATTCATTTTATTGCCATATAATTGCTGATAGTATTCTCTAATAATCCTTTGTATTTCTGTGTTGTCAGTTGTGATCTCTCCATTTTCATTTCTAATTTTATTGATTTGGTTCTTCTCCCTTTCTTTCTTGATAAGTCTGGCTAGTGGTTTGTCAATTTTATTTACCTTCTCAAAGAACCAGCTTTTGGCTTTGTTGATTTTTGCTATGGTCTCTTTTGTTTCTTTTGCATTTATCTCTGCCCTAATTTTTATGATTTCTTTCCTTCTGCTAACCCTGGGGTTCTCCATTTCTTCCTTTTCTAGTTTCTTTAGATGTAGAGTTAGGTTATTTAGTTGACTTTTTTCTTGTTTCTTGAGGTGTGCCTGTATTGCTATGAACTTCCCCCTTAGCACTGCTTTTACAGTGTCCCAGAGGTTTTGGGTTGTTGTGTTTTCATTTTCATTCATTTCTATGCATATTTTAATTTCTCTTTTGATTTCTTCTATGATTTGTTCATTATTCAGCAGCGTGTTGTTCAGCCTCCATATGTTGGCATTTTTAATAGTTTTTCTCCCGTAATTGAGATCTAGTCTTACTGCATTGTGGTCAGAAAAGATGCTTGGAATGATTTCAATTTTTTTTAACTTACCAAGGCTGGATTTATGGCCCAGGATGTGATCTATCCTGGAAAAGGTTCCGTGTGCGCTTGAGAAAAAGGTGAAGTTCATTGTTTTGGGGTGAAATGTCCTATAGATATCTATTAGGTCTAACTGGTCTATTGTATCATTTAAAGTTTGTGTTTCTTTGTTAATTTTCTGTTTAGTTGATCTATCCATAGATGTAAGTGGGGTATTAAAGTCTCCCACTATTATTGTGTTATTGTTAATTTCCCCTTTCATAATTGTTAGTAATTGTTTTACATATTGCGGTGCTCCAATGTTGGGTGCATAAATATTTAGAATTGTTATATCTTCATCTTGGATTGATCCTTTGATCATTATGTAGTTTCCTTCTTTGTCTCTTTTCACAGCCTTTGTTTTAAAATCAATTTTATCTGATATGAGTATTGCTACTCCTGCTTTCTTTTGGTCTCTATTTGCATGGAATATCTTTTTCCAGCCCTTCACTTTCAGTCTGTATGTGTCCCTCGATTTGAGGTGGGTCTCTTGTAGACAACATATAAGGGGGTCTTGTTTTTGTATCCATTCAACCAGCCTTTGTCTTTTGGTTGGGGCATTCAACCCATTTACGTTTAAGGTGATTATTGATAAGTATGATCCTGTTGCCATTTTCATTATTGTTTGGGTTCAAGTTTATATACCCTTTCTGTGTTTCCAGTCTAGAGAAGCTCCTTTAGTATTTGTTGGAGAGCTGGTTTGGTGATGCTGAATTCTCTCAGCTTTTGCTTGTCTGTAAAGCTTTTGATTTCTCCTTCACATTTGAATGAGATCCTTGCTGGGTATAGTAATCTGGGCTGTAGGTTATTTTCTTTCATCACTTTAAATATGTCTTGCCATTCCCTCCTGGCCTGAAGAGTTTCTGCTGAAAGATCAGCTGTTATCCTTATGGGGATCCCCTTGTGTGTTATTTGTTGTTTTTCCCTTGCTGCTTGTAATATTTTTTCTTTGTGTTTGATCTTTGTTAATTTGATTAATATGTGCCTTGTGGTATTTCGCCTTGGGTTTATCCTGTTAGGGACTCTCTGTGTTTCTTGGACTTGGGTGATTATTTCCTTCCCCATTTTAGGGAAATTTTCAACTATTATCTCCTCGAGTATTCTCTCATGGTCTTTCTTTTTGTCTTCTTCTTCTGGGACTCCTATGATTCGAATGTTGGGGCGTTTAATATTGTCCCATATGTCTCTAATATTGTGCTCATTTCTTTTAATTCGTTTTTCTTTTTCCGTCTCTGTTTCATTTATTTCTACAATTCTATCTTCTAGCTCGCTTATCCTGTCTTCTGCCTCCGTTATTCTACTGTTTGTGCCCTCGAGAGTGTTTTTGATCTCGTCTATTGTATTATTCATTGTATATTGACTCTTTTTTATTTCCTCTAATTCTTTATTGAACATTTCTTCCATCTTCTCCATCCTTTTCTCCAGTTTATTTATCTGTAACTCCATTTTGCTTTCCAGATTTTGAATCATTTTCACAATTAAAATTCGAAATTCTTTATCAGGTAGGTTCCCTATATCTTCCTCTTTTGTTTGTGTTGGTGGGCATTTATCCTGTTCCTTTACTTGTTGGGTATTTCTCTGCCTCTTCATCTTGCTTATATTGCTGTGTTCGGGTGGCCTTTCTGTCTTCTGACAGTCTGTGGAGTTCTCTTTATTATGTAGTTGCCTCGTTATGTGTGGGGTTGGATGGGTGACTTGCCAAGGTTCCCTGGTTAGGGAAGCTTGAGTAGATGTTCTGGTGGGTGGAACTGGATTTCTTCTCTCTGGAGTGCAAGGAAGTGTCCAATAATGAGTTTGAGATGTCCGTGGGTTTGGGGTGGCTTTGGGCAGCCTGTATATTGAAGTTCAGTGCTATTCTCCTGTGTTGCTGGATAGCTTGCGTAGTATGTCTTTCACTGAAACTTGTTGACCCTTAGGTGGTGCCTGGTTTCAGTGTATGTATGGAGGCCTTTGATGAGTACCTATCAATTAATGTTCTCTGGAACCGGAGATCTCTGGTGTTCTCAGGATTTGGCCTTAAGCCTCTGCCTCTGGTTTTCAGTCTTATTCCTGCAGGAGGCTCAAGGCTTCTCCCTCTTCTGTTTTCTGGTCTCCTCAGTGTCTAATTACCGTCCTGACTCCAGGATGCGGTGGTGGACACTTTTTTTTTTTTTTCCCCAGGCTCTCCTATTCAGTCCTGCTGTAGGGAGGGAGGAACAACTAACAAATACCCCTGGCGTCTGTGGGGAGTGCTCGCGGTGTCTCGGCTACACTGGGAATGCTCCCGCTCGAGGCGTGTGTGCTTTCCCTGTTTATGCTGCTTAGGCTTTAGTTTGCTCTGCTGCAAGCTGTCCGCGGCTGGCGCTGGGTTGCATGCACTTCCCAGGTCTGATTGGCTCAGGTTCAGGTCCTCGGGTACTCGACAAACGCAGACTTGGCTGGGCCTGTGTTTTGTGCCTTCCCCGGTCCTAGCAGCTCAGGTGACCAGGCGTTTGGCGAGCGCAGTCGCTGCAACTTATCGCCTTCCCGGTCCCCGCCGCTCGGTTTTCTGGGAGTACAACCGGTGCAGTTTCTCAGGTGGATATCGACCGGTCCGAACCCAAGAAGTCCTGGCCAGCAAGGAAGCTTGCCTGCAGCTTGGTACGGGAAGCCTCTCTGGGGCCGCGGCTGCCCCCGCCCCGGCGCTGGCTGCCCTCCCCGCCCGCGTCGGCGGGGGCTGGGGCGCCCAAGCCCGGTTCTCCCTCCAAGCGCGGGCGCCGGCTCTCCCTCTACGCGCGGGCGCCGGGTCTCCCTCTACGCGCGGGCGCCGGCTCTCCCTCCAAGCGCGGGCGCCTGCTCTCCCTCTAAGCGCCGCCGCCGCTGGCTCTCCCTCTGAGCGCTGCTGCCGGCGCCTCCCTGCCCAGCCCCCGCCTGCTAGTGTGGGGCGCGGGAGTCTGCGCCGCTTCTCCGCTGAGAGTTTCCTCTGGGCACTTAGTCTGTGAGTTTTAATTATTTATGTCTTTTGTCTCCCAGTTATGCGGCCCTCTGAGGATCCACTCGCCAGTGTTTCCAGGTGTTTGGAAACTTCTCTCTCTTTTTTTTTTTTTTTTTTAAGCCTCCCTTCCCGGGAGGGAGCTCCGTCCCTCACTCTTTTGTCTCTCTTTTTATCTTTTTATCTATTTCCTACCTCCTTTCGACGACTATGGGCTGCTTTTCTGAGTGCCTGATGTCCTCTGCCAGTATTCAGAAGATTTTTTGTGGGATTTACTCAGCGTTCAAATGTTCTTTTGTTGATTTTGTTGGGGGGAAAGTGGCCGCCCTGTCCTATTCCTTCGCCATCTTCCCGTCGACGTGCTTCTTTGTTATTAAACATTTAACACTTGAAAAAGTATCGGTGGACTTGGCATGCAGGACTGTTTTGTTCAAAACACGTTGAAAGAACAATAGCTGCTTTGTCTAGCTTAAACACTTTTAGTTCTAAAACTGATTGAAAACAGGAAAAAAATATGAAGCTGATCAGGCCAAATTTTAGCCATGGAAAAAAGTTGATCTTAAAAATCAGGAGGAGAAGAGACTATAATGTGCTTATAATGAAATGACAAGGAGGAATGAATTTATGGGAGGATGGAGGGAAGCCTGGTTTGAAATGTATTACTGTCCAGCTCATATTAGCTCATATGATATGACAGAGCTAGCTGTCATTAGCTCTGAGTGTCATTAGTGTTGCTACTGATATGCCTTCCTCTAAGGGCCAACCGTCTCCAACAGTAGGTAGGATGATGTAAAAGGACTTTCCTAACTTCAAGTTTAAAAGGTAACTGGGGCCTTTTTCATTCCTCCTCAAACCCAGCAAATCTGTGAATTTGCACTGGCAACAGCTCAGCTTTATGTCAAAAAATTGTGTGGTGTGTGGGTGTTGACCTGATGCTTGATCAGACTAAGGTTTAGATCTTGGTTTTGCCCTGAAGCTAATCAAAGGCAAGTTATATCAGCGCTGATGACCTCAGTTTCTTCTGTTAAATGTGGCTGAATGAGATAGTGTCTATAAGCCTACAGCATATTTCTCGGCTAAGTGCTCGTTTTTTTTTTCAGTCTCCGAGATATTTGATTCCATCTCATTCCTTCCTTGCTTGTAAAGCAAGTGTGCTATTAGGTGTCCTTCCCAGTAGGCTCTTTTGATTGCTGATTCTAGGGGTCTGCATTCCTTCAACCCTTTGATTTTTAGAGAGCTGGCTTGCACATTGTATACAGTCACTGGGGAAGAATATAGCCACACAAGCTATCACCATCTTGGCAATTTTCTTATGGAAGGTGAGCAAGATAAATGCAAAGTATGATTAGCTCTGGGACTGTGAACAAAATGATGTAACCAGATTTAAAAAACCCAAACAAAAGCAAACACCCTCTCTTAAGAACTTGTAAATTGAAACAGTGATAATGTTTCCAAACGTAGAAGGAATATGAACTGGTTATTCCACTCTATGTTTAGTCACTTAATTTCATGTCTTAAATTGTCCTTTTCATCACCAAATTAAAAAAAGCAAACAAAAAAAAGAACACAGCACATCCTTTTGATCTCCCAGGGCAAGATGATTTGACATATGTTTTCCTGGCAAGTTATGATACAGACATAGCTGACATTTTGATGACATCGGTAAGTCAAAGGCCAATAGAAGTTAGGGAGCAGTTTTCTCATGTTAGAGCTCACACAGTAAAAAGTCATAGGATTATCCTGACAAATGTCAGTTTTGAACTAAAATAAGTGAGGGAACACTTTTAGACTTCATGCATTGCTGCTTTAGGTACTTAGTCTGAAGCATAAACTAAACCATAAATCCAATCTTCTTATCAGCATTCCAGCAGGGTCAGGAAAGGATCCCAGAAGTAGAGCAATGGAAAAATCTTCATATTCGCCATTAATCTCTCCATTAATCTGTGTTTTGAATTCTAAGAAGCCCTAACTCCAAAGGTGTAAAATAAATCAGAACAAATTAATTAGCACATTCTACTGCAATTAGATTTAAGTTCAGAGTTCTGGGTAGAGGAGTTCAAGACAACAACATGTGTTGAATTAGGAATTTGAGGGCATACTGAAATGAGCATGATCTTTTGCTTGTGTTTTCACTTGGTGAGGGAGACAGATGCACATGTAAAGTCTTACTCATGTCTATGATGGCTGAGCCATAGGAACATAAAGTATTTTACTTTTCCTATTGAGTCAGCTGTCGTTTTTTCATAAAGTCCATGTTGGATGGACAACTGGGAGTCCTCCTCTCTGGTTTCCCTCTCTCTGCCTTCCTGTCCATGGGTTTTGCCCATCTTTTCTCCGGTTGGTTCTCTGAAATTCAGACAGTTAGTACCATTTTGGTTCCAATTACAACTGTTTTCCCTCTGAGGGAGCTAAGGCTGTGGGTTGTGGGTTCCAAAATCTGTGTCCAGTTGCTTTTAGACACAGCAGCAAATTCAGAGGCCTACTATCACAATGGATATTTTGTTTTTGAGGAAAACAACTTGACCTCTGCTGGACGTCACGTGAACTACATTAAGTTTTTTTGTTGTTGTTGAGATACAGTTGATGTACAATATTATATAAGTTTTAGATGTGCAACATAGTGATTCACAATTTTAAGTGTTATATTCTATTTATACTTATTATAAAATATTGACTATATTCCATGTGTTGTACAACATATCCTTGTAGCTTATTTATTTTGTACATAGTAATTTGTACTTCTTAATCACCTACTCCTATTATCCCCTCCTCTTTCCCTCTTCCCCATGGTGACCACTGGTTTGTTTTCTGTATCTGTGAGTCTGTTTTTTTTTTTTTTGTTATATTTACTAGTTTGTTTTATTTTTTTGATTCTGCATGTAAGTGATATCATGTGTATTTGTTTTTCTCTGTCTGACATTTCATTTAGCATAATACCCTTCAAGTCCATTCATGTTGTTGCAAATGCTAAGATTTCATTCTTTTTTATGGCTGAGTAGTATTTCATTGTATGTATATATCTTCTTTATCCACTTATCTGTTGATGAACACTTAGGTTATGTCCATATTTTGGCAATTGTAAATAATGTAGCAGTGAACGTTGGGGTACATGTAAGTTTTTGAATTAGTGATTTCGTTTTTTTCCTGGATATATACCCAGGAGTGGAATTGTTGATAAATGACACTTCTAACATAAAGTGCTGTATTGTTTTTAATTAAGTCATAGTTGCAGTGATAAAAACCTTGAAAATCAGTATCCTTGAAAATCAGTGTGCAGTAGGAAATGAGGATGGCAATGTGCAGGCTAATTCCAGACTTAAGAAGTTGTGTGGTGTTCAGTAGGTGCATACATCTCATTAGCTAAGTGATTGTGGTTATTTGAGAATAACATAAAAATATTTCAATTTATGCATAGTATTTTTTTTCAAACTGCTCTAAGTTGTTAGGCTTAAGGTGCTTATTAAGGATTTAGATTTAATAACTTCATAAATGGAACTGTTAGGTATTTTGTTTGATCTTAATTAAGTTGACATTTAAGGTGTCTTGGGCTGAGAAAGTCTAGAGAACTCTGAGCTGGAGGCAAGGTGACATGTGAAGGTCCTCCACTTATGAGAAAAATAGAGTGTTTTCTCTGTAATATTAATCACCTTTTGGCAGCATAATTTTGATATGAGTTTGAGTCATATGCTCTTTTACTTTCTTTCATCTGCTCAAAGGTCTCTTTTGAGGGAAGAAGTATAAATGTCAATGCATGGTGGGGGAAATGGGGAGAGAAAGGAAAGGGATAAAGAAGAAGAAAATCCTATCCTGTCCACATAAAGGTAATTATTATACACATACTTAAAGTAAGGTTCAAAGACATTGTAATGGGGAATCAGAAGAGAAGGTACATGAAAATAAAAGGCTAAATCTGTTATTTCTTCTCTCCCTTCTGTAGGTGGACTGGTTAGATTTTAGAGTCCATAATACTGAACTGTAGTATTTTATAGTTGGAGATGACCTCAGAGTTGCTCTAATATTGAACATTAGAATCTCCCCCCTTTACAGAGGAGGGAACAGATCTATAGAGGGAACGAGCTTTGTGGAAGGTCCCTCTGACAGGCTGAGGTCTGAGACTGGACCTGTATTTGGGGAGATCCCACCCCTCACCTTCTCTGTTCTTCAGGCATATCCTTGTGTATCACTGGGTCATGGCTGCTGTGAGGACAGCAGGCTGGTGCTCTGCCTCAATGGAACGGTGCCACTAGGCAGCCAATGCCTCATATCACACACCCACGGAAAATACAAACAAAGTCAAAATTCAATCACCAGGCTGTTAGTCTTAGTCCTGTATTCATCCCTGAGAAAAATTACAAAGCCCTTAAATCCAGTCCTTGCATCCAGTTCACTGTTTTTCACACACCATGCTGCACTTATAAACTGATGCTGTTAATATGTCCAGATATTCTTTTCCAAGGTCATGAACTGAGAGTAATGGTGTTGTTCAAGTGTAGGCCATGTATTATTGGTTTCTCTTTTTTAACCTAGTGCTTTAAGAATAATCCTATTAAAATTTTATACGTTCAAAAGGTGTGCAGGAATTATAAGTGTTTTTTATTGAAGTATATTTATAGCACTTTTTCCCATATAATAGCGGACAATGATCATATGCGATTCAGTATTAGAAATTATCTTTTTTTGCATATAAAGTCTTTTTTTGAAATGATATGCTGTGAGCAACTCTATCATACCTGCTTGAACATGAAGCAGAAAGGCTAGTAGGAAATGTACCAGCATTAATTCTCCAAACCTACTGGGAATATTAATTCTCAGGGACATCTGGGAAGAACTTAAGTAGAACATGAAGAAATACATCTACCCCAGAGATCTGATATGTCTGTAAGTCTAAAATAGATAGTCTGAGCTGGTGAAGAATTTTTAGGATTATAAAAAGGAATATTAAAGAGCAAAATTTAATAAAAGAGAAAAGATAGTGAAGAAGAACTAAAGAAGGTAGATCTGGGAGAAAGGTGCCAGGTGGTTTCAGAAAGTAAAAGGAATTTTAATGCTATTTTATTATTTGGTAGGAATGGAAAAGCAGCATCATATAGTAGAAAGACAGGGCCTAGAGCTGTGTAGTGCTGGGTGTTTGTGCCCTGGTTTCTACTGACTCATAAGCACACTGTTCAAGAGGAATGCCAGAGCCTTATTAGTATTAGGACAAGTCATGGATGATATGCTGTAAAATTTTGATGTTTTTAACTGACTATGAACACAAATTCACAGAATTAATATTTGTTACCAACATAGATGGGCAGCAAATCCCATCTGTGAGACATTGAAGGGAGCCCATCAAGTCAACAGCAATGTTTGTTTCTTCAAAGAGCCTTCCTTGGGTATAAGAGTATCTTGCTTATTTTCATTAGCTGATTTTTATTGTGTGTAGCTCATTCATGCCTCTAAATAGATCACCTGGAGGTGACTGTTTTTTCCCAGTGGTCTTGTACCTACTTTTGACTTTCATAGTTGCCTTTCTCAGTAAAATTGGACTATGAGACAGATGGTGAATATTTCTCCAAAAACTTCTAGGTTTTGATAATTTTAGGTAATTATGTCAACATCAGACACCTTTCATACACTTATACATATATCACAAGATTTTGAATCTTTTGTTCTTGAGTACTTCTGGGTGATTTTGACCTGCAACCATCTTGTAACCAACCATCAGGGTTAGGTAGCAAGAACCATAGAGTAGATCCAGCAATGGAGTGGTTGAATAAATCATTGAATTACTTAATTCCAGGCCTCTTATTTGGAGAAGGCAACGGCACCCCACTCCAGTACTCTTATCTGGAAAATCTCTTGGACAGAGGAGCCTGGTGGGCTGCAGTCCACGGGGTCGCTAAGAGTCGGGCACGACTGAGTGACGTCACTTTCACTTTTCACTTTCATGCATTGGAGAGGGAAATGGCAACCCGCTCCAGTGTTCTTGCCTGGAGAATCCCAGGGATTGGGGAGCCTGGTGGGCTGCTGTCTATGGGGTTGCACAGAGTCGGACACGACTGAAGCGACTTAGCAGTAGCAGCAGGCCTCTTATTATTTAGAAAACATAAAACACTATTTGATTAAGTCACTGTCAATCATATATTCCATTACTTGCAGCCAAAACAGGCCTATTTAAATTCCATACTTGAAGGTACCAATTAGATTAATTTGAAGCAGCAGATATCATAATTCTTCTGATCCTAGTTATTGTTAAAAGTAGAGATAGAAATGTCTGTTCTGGAGAATCATTGAGATAATATTTGTGAAGAAAATCTAAGATGTTGTCTGCAACATAGTAGATGCCCAATAATATTTCCTTTTTTCCTAGCTTGGTTCCACTAGAGCTAACATATTTACTGAAATTGTTTAACTATCTGTACATTAATTTACCACTCTCTTGAATAGGGATAATAATTCTATATTTACTTTTTTTCTCATTAACTTTTCATGTAAACTCTCTTATGCGAATGCATTCAGTTTAAAAAAAATTTTTTTTTTTTAACTTCTTATAGACTTGGGAATAAGTTAGTTACTAAATGCTTCATTAATTCTTCTGGGCCTCTGGAATACAATTAGCTGTTTGCTAAAGTACAATATACAGTTAAATACAAGTGCTATGAAAACATTTCTAGAGAATGATTTGAGACCATAAGATCATATTGCTCAAGAAAATTTAGGGCTAGAAGATAACTTAGAACTATTTATAATACCTCTTCATGAGCAGTTGAAGAAACAGATTCGGGCATACAAGTGATGTGCCCAAGATCAAATAGTTAATAGGGGCATATTATGATCATTCTGCAAAATATTTTTCTGGATGCAGAACATGAAGACAATGCAAGTTTTATAAAGCTCTGCAAAGAACTGTGAGATATTTGCTCTGAGAATTTTTATTTTAAAATAATTTTTCTACTCTGTTTTAATAATGCTTAAAAGGCACGGTGGTGTTTTACTATTTCAATTCAGTTAATGAATTTCAGTATACTTTAATAGAAAATGTGCAAATGGATCACAGGCATATTTTTCTAAGAAATTTAGCTCTCTGGTTTTCTGCTTCAAAACTTCTTTATTTTGAAAATATTCTCTTATAGAAACATAGAACAAATGTGTAGCCTACCCCATGAGCAAAATTTTTAATACTATGTCATGAAACCAAGATTATTAGTAAAATAGGATTGCATAATTATAAAATTATGGACTGTGTGCTGCAGTCCATGGGATCGTAAAGAGTTGGAAACAACTGAGTGACTGAACTGAACTGAACTGAATTATGAAATATGACTTGTTTTAAGGAAAATGTTTCCATCATGGGAAAACCAAGTCAAAAGATTTGACCAGATTAGAATATGGTCAGCTAATTTCTCAGCTAGTTCTGTGACTGAACTCATGCACCTGTCATACTTAGAATAAAAACTCAGAAGCTCCCAATAATATTCTATATCAGCAGCTCTGAGTGTTGCATGTTTCTTTGCCTGGGATTGTGTAAATGGATATGAAATAAACATTTCAGGAAAGTTCAAGCACAAGTTTTAGTACTGGATGGGTACTTATGAGTCACATACTTTTAGAAATTTTATAGTAAGTTGTGAGCTCGTGTATGAATATAGGTACTCTAGTCAAGTCAGCCAACTTATGTGCTTTCATGATTGGACCAGAATTGCAAAGCTTTTTCCTATGTGACATACGCTCTTCCCATTCCAAAAGTAATATTCACTTGAAAATCTTGTCCTTTCCAATAAGCTTATTAGTATCACCACAGGACTGTGGAACAGTCTTCAAACCCCACACGTGGAACACTCCCCAACAGCTTGTTAAAGTTTCGTGAGCTCATCTGTTGTCTTTTGTTAACAGCTCCCTACTCTCCTCCTCCCCCTGCAGCCTCTACTTACACACAACTCATCCAGTATTTAAAGAATTTTTAGAGAAAGGAGGTGACTTCAGCCAGGAGCTTAGCCAAATTCCACAGCTGGCCCACACACGTTGCTTTAAGTCTCCAGCCATTGGCTCAGGAAGGTCACAGCTACATGTTTACAAATTAAAGTTAGGCCCCTTATCAAAGAAGTTGACTCACATCATGAGCCATAAATTCTTCATCGTGCCTGTTCAGTGCTGTTCACAGAAAAGCGGAGCCTATGGGTTTTCAGAGTCAGGTTTTATTTTTGTCTGAGGGTCAATGACTCAAAAAATATCTGCTTTCTCTTAAGGCATTAAAAAACAATAGAAAATTAAAGAAAACCATCCAGCATCACTGCAGTGTTTTATCTTGTAACTTTGGTTAACTTGATAACTTTTTCATAATGACTGGAGTATTGAGTAACTTTTGAATGTGGTACTTATATTTCTGGGAATAAAGATGCAGGACTGGTCAATGTCACCATAACCTCTTAAACTATCTCTTACAGCTAGGGATGAACAAAGCAGGGTATTTTGCCTTACTTAGAACCAACGACATTGACTTTACAGTTCTGATTTATCTGAATAAAGAATTTTACAGTTTCAAAATCACATATATTGTTGTAGCCATGCGTTCTGGGAAACAAACTCACTCAGGACAATGCGGATAGTGAAGTGCAGTTTATTACACCGGCGGGCCCAAGGCAGAGTCTCCTCTTAGCCAAGGACCCCAACCAGCATTTGTGAAAATATTTTATACCCCATGTGTACATGTCTGAACCCACCACTAGAAATTCCTTGAGACTTACATAAACCAAGGAAAATGCAACCCAAGTAACCCCATCATTCACGTGCTATGTGCTCATGTGCTCAAACAGTCAAACAGTTAGCCAATAATCAATAAGCCCGAGGTTACACTCCGATAGATACAGAAAAGTTTACGGCCTGTCTGGAGGAAGGGGTGATTAGCGTATGTTTTCTCTTAGGCGATGAGTAACCTAGATATGATCTTCAAGTTTCCCCTGTCTGGAGGGGGTCTTATCCTTCTGTTGTCATTTTCATAGGTGCTAAACACAGAGTTCAGAGTCCATTGGAAAGGTGGCTGAGCATGATCAACATGAACAGGCCTAAGATGGAGTCCAGGTCCTATGAATTCCTCCTTCATTATAAATATTACCTTCTTTTAGTGAGATACCTCCAGGCATGCTTTGGAGAGCCTTGGATAGCAGTGCATCTTCTTACTCAGTCTCACATTCAAGAACAAAAACTAGGAGTATTTTATTTTTTCCAAGAAACCAGGTTTTATTCTGGAAAATACTTTACCTCACAGGCCTGTGTCCATTTTTCAGAGGCAGTTTTAGAGGAGGATTTTCATAAAAACTCAAGCAATTGTTTTATCTGATGGTTGTGGAGTTCTCTGAGTCAATATTCCAGAAGTCCAAGACATTTGCACAGTTGGCTTTACCCTTTGCTGGGACTAATTTTTAGATTTCTCAGTTCTTTGTCTGGAGCTCTTCCCTTCTACACAGTGCTTCAGTGACGTCTTTGTTCATGTGAAAGGAATGCTGTGAGATGAATCTTTCCTGTAGAAGCTTCCTACAAAGAAGCTTCAAATTGTGTCTTCTCAAAGGAAGGGAAGAGAAGAATTGATCCCAAAGCCACACAATCCAAGCAAAATTCCTGAAGTTTTTCTGCTTAATTGACTCAGATATAAGCTGGATCTGACTGTCTATCTATCTGTCTAATTCATCCATCCATCCATCCATTATCTATCTGAAAGGAAAGCTCATAGTGGAGGGTCTAAGATTATGCAGTTCTGTAATTATTGTAGGACAGTGTCTGAAGAGATAGGACTTTCAGCTTGTCAGTCAATGAATGAGAGTAGGGTGTTTACATGATAAGAAGAGTATGGGATTTGAATTCTAGTTTTGCCTTTGGGCTTCCAATTAGACCTCTGCCACAGACAGCTATGTTATATCAATTAAGCTGATCTCTTTTACTCTCATTGCTTATTCTATAAAATGAGAATAAGAAATTGCCTTGTATAAGTTATTGAGAAGTGTAAATAACAGTCTGAATATAAAGACTTGACACACAGTAATAGTAACACTTATAGTAATGATAACAAATAAGAACTTGAAAAACCTTGTGGTGTACAGGAAAGATAATCAAGAAGCCAAAGGACTTGAGTGATGGTTCAGCTTTTAGCCAAGGAATTTTATTGTCATGGAGTGTATGATAAACCTATGGGGATAAAATAGTCTTCCTCTGAGATCCGTTTCAGTTCTAAGCATTCAATAATTCTTCTGCTTATGTCTGTCTATGTGCCTTGGATAAGCGGACATCCCAGACATTCTCCTTCCCATTAAGCCAGCCCTGTGCCATCTGTGATGGAGTTTCTCAGTGTATGATTTAAACACCTTCAAGCCACTGAATTTATTTTATATCCTCTTACAGGAATTTAAAATTTTCTTTTACTTTTATTTTTTGTTTTGTTTTAGCAGTGATGTAAGGAGTGTGCACATGTGGTTTCTGAGGACTGGGAAGGATGATTTCTATACAAACATGTTTTTATTGTTTATTTTTTTCAATAATTGTCATTTCCTTTACAGTTACTCAGACCAGCTTCCTTCTTTCATTTGCAAATTTTCTCATATAATTAGTCAAGGAGTTCTTTTTGAGTCTATATTTTTAACATTTGTTTCTACTCTCACTATTGTAGATCAGACCCCTATTTATTATTTCTTACTTGGATCATTGCCCTGGCCTTGTAACTCCTCAGACTCTTCCAAACTATTCTACATCTTAGTGCCAGATTAATCTTTTAAAAACTCTGTTCTGATTTATCATTCTTCTATTCAAAACCTTCAGTAATTCTCTCTTGCCAGCCAAAAGTGTTCGTGTTCATTTGCAAGGCATTCGAGGCACTCCATGACCTGATTCCAACCCAAATTTCAAGCCTAATCCACTGCTGTCCTTTATATAACTTGTACTCCAGCCAAACTGAACCACTTACCATTTCTCAAATGTGCACTTGTTCCTGCCTCCTTACCTTTTACTCTCTTTAAAATGATTTCCTTCAGCTTATAATTTCCTCTATGTCCATTGTGCCTCTCAAAACTCTGCCGTTCTTCAATGCTCACATTTATGAATACCTGCATAAAACTGTTTCTCATCTCCTCAACAAGAAAGAATACCAATAACACTGCATATAACTCCCTTTCGGCAATGACTTGTAGGGGATTTGATGTCAGATAACTGAGTGTTGAGTCTGGGTTTTGACTTTTATTACTATTGTGTGGTCCTGGTGCAAATCATTTAAGCTCTTTTAGCCTCAACTTTTTTTCACATTAAATAAGAATGAGAGCTTATTCTGTATAATTCACAGTTATTTTGAATATCAAAAGGAAACATATATGTAAAAATCTTACAATATAAGCTTATCTCTTGTCTTAACTATATAATGTGAAGTGAAGTGGGCCTTAGAAAGCATCACTACGAACAAAGCTAGTGGAGGTGATGGAATTCCAGTGGAGCTATTTCAAATCCTGAAAGATGATGGTGTGAAAGTGCTACACTCAATATGCCAGCAAATTTGGAAAACTCAGCAGGGGCCACAGGACTGGAAAAGGGAAGTTTTCATTCCAATCCCAAAGAAAGGCAATGCCAAAGAATGCTCAAACTGCCGCACAATTGCACTCATCTCACACGCTAGTAAAGTCATGCTCAAAATTCTCCAAGCCAGGCTTCAGCAATACATGAACCGTAAACTTCCAGATGTTCCAGTTGGTTTTAGAAAAGGCAGAGGAGCCAGAGATCAAATTGCCAACATCCACTGGATCATCAAAAAAGTAAGAGAGTTCCAGAAAAACATCTATTTCTGCTTCATTGACTATGCCAAAGTCTTTAACTGTGTGGATCACAACAAACTGTGGGAAATTCGGAAAGAGATGGGAATACCAGACCACCTGACCTGCCTCTTGAGAAACCTATATGCAGGTCAGGAAGCAACAGTTAGAACCGGACATGGAACAACGGACTGGTTCCAAATAGGAAAAGGAGTTCGTCAAGGCTGTGTATTGTCACCCTACTTATTTAACTTATATGCAGAGTACATCATGAGGAACACTGGGCTGGAAGAAGCGCAAGTTGGAATCAAGATTGCCAGGAGAAATATCAATAACCTCAGATACGCAGATGACACCACACTTATGGCAAAAAGTGAAGAGGAACTAAAAAGCCTCTTGATGAACGTGAGAGAGGAGAGTGAAAAAGTTGGCTTAAAGCTCAACATTCAGAAAACTAAGGTCATGGCATCTGGTCCCATCATTTCATGGGAGATAGATGGGAAAGCAGTGGAAATAGTGTCAGACTTTATTTTTGGGGGCTCCAAAATCACTGCAGATGGTGATTGCAGCCATGAAATTAAAAGACGCTTACTCCTTGGAAGGAAAGTTATGCCCAACCTAGACAGCATATTAAAAAGCAGAGACATTACTTTGTCAACAAAGATCCATCTAGTCAAGGTTATGGTTTTTCCAGTGGTAATGTATGGATGTGAGAGTTGGACTGTGAAGAAAGCTGAGCGCCGAAGAATGGATGCTTTTGAACTGTGGTGTTGAAGAAGACTCTTGAGAGTCCCTTGGACTGCAAGGAGATTCACCCAGTCTATTCTAAAGGAGATCAGTCCTGGGTGTTCATTGGAAGGACTGATGCTAAAGCTGAAACTCCAATACTTTGGCCACCTCATGTAAAGAGTTGACTCATTGGAAAAGACTCTGATGCTGGGAGAGACTGGGGGCAGGAGGAGACGGGGACGACAGAGAATGAGACAGCTGGATGGCATCACAGACTCGATGGACGTGAGTTTGAGTGAACTCCGGGAGTTGGTGATGGACAGGGAGGCCTGGCGTGCTGTGATTCGTGGGGTCGCAAAGAGTCTGACACGACTAAGCGACTGAATTGAATGGAAAGTTCCTGTATCAAGGAAGTATATTTCAGTTATTTTTTTGGGTTTTGTGTATACATCAGGTACTCTATAAATGCTTATTAAATTAATAATTTTTAAAGTATAATTTTCTTTGAAAAGAGAATATCAAGAGTTATCAATAGACATATATCTCCTAGTGCTGTATTTCTCCTTTTAAGATTTTTTCATAGTACACTTCCACTCTGTGATCTTAATGGGGCAAAATCATACCATATATCCAAATCCAGTTAAAACTTCTCTCTGAAGCCTGTGAAGAACCAAGTAGTTTGTTTCAGTGTGGAAATTTTCTGAACGTTTCCACATGTAATTCTCTTGTATGATAACTCTGGGAACTTTGATTTCATCATTCTTGTACCTCAAATAAAGCCAACACACACACACTCACTAACACACACACACACACACACACACACGCAAAGAGAAGAAAAAGGTTTTAGGCAAATCAGATTTCTTATGAACGAAGGAGTCTTCTTCTTTAATGCCCTGAACTCTCATGGAAGTGCCAGAAACTAAAGGGTAGATGTCTGGGACTTATATATGAGTTGCATATAATTTGCACTTGCTTGCTTAGCTTCATCTGTGTTTTTGGTCAATTAAGATGATTGCCCAACTGAATTGTTACTCTTTATTTCTGTCTTCCTTTTCTTCTAATGTCACTGGCTCAGGTGCCCTACCTCAGAACTATTCAGCAGTCAGGAATGAATGAGACCCCTAGAGGAAAGAAGTGCATAAAGAAAGGGAAATGGTGAACAGACGACAGTTTAGAGTGTGTGGAGCACAATGAGAGGGTGTCACTCAGTACAGAATGTTCACCTAGTGAAAAAAGAAATCGCTCTTGTTTGTTTCTGTGATTGTACCAATGAAGAACAAGCCAAGAAATCCACAGTCCTCTCCTCGGTCTATAGAGAGAACTGGGGGTACATTACTTCCCCAGTGGGAAGGGAGTTTGTTTGGGTTACTTAAGCAGCAGCGTTGGATTAAGGAGTGACGTAATCCCTTCTTGGAAGAATCTGGCTGGATCTTGTGTCATTTTCGGAAAGTGAGGGTGATGCACCAAGAATGACAGATTGACCAGAAAGAGAATTATGTGGAAACCTCCTAACCCCCTTGAGTTTTATCCAAGGAGAAACTAGAGGGCGAAAGAATGCCCAGGCACTAATATGCAAGTTCCTGTGAATAATCCAGATCTGGAAAGAGGTGTGTGTCTGGAATACTTGAAATCAAATCTCTCTGATCCCATAAGGACTGCATACGTTTATTGGAATCTTAGAATTGTCTCAAAGGTTCTTGTGTAGAATGTTCTATCTTGTTCTGAGTTCAGAGAGGGTATTTCATGAGAAGAGGAGAAGAGTACAGAACAAAGGATTATCGGAAGCTGTGTTAAATCAATGAAACACTGGAGAATTGCTTAGATAAAAATGGGGCATAATTTGTCTATGAAGTTTTCTTTAAAATGGCCCTTGCCATAGCCTCTGAGGACTCTAAGCTTGTGCAGTGTATGGCTGGATATAGGATCTAGCTTATTCCTCTGTGTTCTTCAGTCGTCTGTGCTGACTGATAGGGTGGTGGTACAGACGGGGTAATTCAATATCAAGGTTCTCCATTTTTCTCTCTGTCATATACCTCATTTCTGGCTTTTCTGGGAAAGAGTGTTCTGCTCCTCTTTAATCTCCTCCTGATTCCACTGGGTTTTCTTTTTTACTTTCCACATAGTTTTTTTTTTTTTTTCCTTTTGCTGCTGTTTCTCACAGCCATGTACATCTAAATAAAATTCATATTTTTGACAAATTGATAAGTGATAGGAAGATTAACCTCCTGTCTTCAAAAGGTCTAGCAATGGTTGATTTCCTTAAATCTTGATCAAGGTAACAGAAGTTGAATCCCTGAAAGGACCAATTTTCTTTTAAGAGGCCCACTAGAACCAGACATTGGAGAAGGAAATGGCAACCCACTCCAGTGTTCTTGCCTGGAGAATCCCAGGGACGGGGGAGCCTGGTGGGCTGCTGTCTATGGGGTCGCACAGAGTTGGACATGACTGAAGTGACTTAGCAGCAGCAGCAGAACCAGACATGGAACAACAGACTGGTTCCAAATTGGGAAAGGAGTACGTCAAGCCTGTAGAGTGTCACCCTGCTATTTAATTTATATGCAGGGTACATCACGTGAAATGCTGGGCTGGATGAAGCACAAGCTGAAATCAAGATTGCTGGGAGAAATATCAATAACCTCATATATGCAGATGACACCACCCTATGGCAGAAAGCAAAGAAGAACTAAAGAGCCTCTTGAAAGTGAAAGAGGAGAGTGAAAAAATTGGCTTAAAACTCAACATTCAAAAATCTAAGATCATGGCATCCGGTCCCATCACTTCATGGCAAATTGATGGGGAAAAATGGAAACAATGAGAGACTTTATTTTCTTGGGCTCCAGAATCACACTGCAGATAGTGACTGCAGCCATGAAATTAAAAGACGCTTGCTCTTTGGAAGAAAAGCTATGACCAACCTAGATGGCATATTAAAAAGCAGAGACATTACTTTGCCAACAAACGTCCATCTAGTCAAAGCTATGGTTTTTCCAGTGGTCATGTGTGCATGTGAGAGCTGAGCGCTGAAGAATTGATGCTTTTGAACTGTGGTGTTGAAGAAGACTCTTGAGAGTCTCTTGGACTTTAAGGATATCCTTAAAGTTAATCCTCAAGGAAATCAGTCTTGAATATTCACTGGAAGGACTGATGCTGAAGCTGAAACTCCAGTAGTTTGGCCACCTGATGTGAAGGACTGACTCTTTGGAAAAGACCCTGATGTTGTTAAAGACTGAAAGCAAGAGGAGAAGGGGATGACAGAGGATGAGATGGTTG
The DNA here is from genome assembly GCF_049115385.1 of Moschus berezovskii. Lineage (NCBI taxonomy): Eukaryota > Metazoa > Chordata > Mammalia > Artiodactyla > Moschidae > Moschus > Moschus berezovskii. The sequence continues at coordinate 58,599,977 of NC_142466.1, forward strand.
GATGGTATCACTGACTCAATGCACATAAGTTTTAGCAAGCTCTGGGAGTTGGTAATGGACAGGGAAGTGTAGCATGCTGTAGCCCATGGGGTCGGAAAGAGTGGGACATGACTGAACGACTGAACTATGCCCCACTGACCAAGACCGTACTGGGGGCAGGGTTATGTTGCATAAATGCACTTTCTCCCAACTTCTTGCCAGTGACTTTTTAAATGAATGGACTAGAAATGTTGGTTATAAAAGGAGCTGATAGAAAATGTTTATGATGCCTTCCCTCATGGAAAAGCTAGTGTGGTAACTTCAGGATTTGTAGGCAGAAATGTATTTTGAATTATAAACAATTCAAGACAGTGACCTGGAGAAAGGGCTGGAATGGGGGAAAAATGCTAATGTTAGCCATGATTTTTTTTTCCTCTGTGCTCAGTTTACTTCTTTAATCCTTTGAGATGTCCTGAACCCTGTGCTATGGTCCAGGGAGGCAGAACTGCACGCAAACTCCTCCTGGCCCTGGCACACGTGCACAGTTAACTAGGAGCACACGTGGGCTCAGTTACTTGAATTGAAAACAGACCTGAATGAAGAGAGATCTGTTCTGTGTCCCAATGCCTCTGTGTCCAACAAGTTATCAGTGGGCCATGAGGGATGAAAAGGTCTTCCAGCAATCCGTGCTCATCATCATTGCCTAGTGATTTAATTCAGAGTTCAGATCGTAAATTGGACTTGATGTAAAACATCAGCCAGGGCTGAGTGTCTGCCTGGGTGTGCTGGGCTTGCCTCGGGCTGACCTAACGACAAGGCATGCTGTCACGTCTGGGTCATCGGCTGTCAGCGGACAGCTCCCTGTGGGAGATCCAGGTCGTGAGCATTGCAATTGTCTAGACAGGAGGTGACAAACACGTTGACCTTTGGGATGAGATTGATCTCCTTATTTTTTGACAGGAGGCCTTTCCAAAAGGGGTGGGGTCTCAGGAGGCACAGTCTAGAAGCTTCATCATCTGTGAGTGGAATCAAACCTGTGTATCCGCTCCACCCAGACTGCAATGCCAAAAAGTTTCTCAAGTGTGTTTTTTTTCTTTCTTTTTTTTTTTTGAGCTAAATGGTGATGCTATATTCACTTAGGGCTTCAAGAGTGTGAGGAAGGAAAAAGGGAAAAGAACCTCCTTTAATGCTATGTCAGCTCTGAGGCATACAGTATTTCGTTTAAACCCCTTAAAATGCTATGAGGTTTGTTATCTTCACATTAGAGAGGAAAATAGACAGGCTTAGAGATGATCAGACCTTACTACGTAGGGCCATGTAGCAAGTAGTTGCCATGGTCCATATTTGAACTATGGTTTATTTTGATATTGTATAATGATACCTTTCCATGATCTGGGTTTTCTACTACAGTGGGGATAATATCAGCTACCTCTTGAATTCTGCTGCTGCTGCTGCTAAGTCATGCCAGTCGTGTCCGACTCTGTGCGACCCCATAGATGGGCAGCCCACCAGGATCCCCCATCCCTGGCACTCTCCAGGCAAGAAAGAACACTGGAGTGGGTTGTCATTTCCCTCTCCAACGCAGGAAAGTGAAAGTGAAGTCGCTCAGTCGTGTCTGACCCTCTGCAACCCCATGGACTGCAGCCCACCAGGCTCCTCCGTCCATGGGATTTTCCAGGCAAGAGTACTGGAGTGGGATGCCATTGCCTTCTCCCTTGAATTCTGAGGGTTATCAAAATGTTAAAATAAGTTGAAAAACAGACTTTTGTTTCCCCTTAAAACATCTACTTTTGAGTACACTGAAGCTTGTCTCATTATCTTGGATACCTCATTACCCTTGGAAGAGAACAGAATTTGTTCAGTGAAAGACGTGAAGGAGGGCCTTGGTTTAGACTAATGTGTCCTAAACATTCCATTGGTCACTAGTCATGGGACATTCTCCACACAAACACATTTGGGAAACTTGGCATAAATATTTCCTTCATGAAGAGCCATGTGATTAGATTAGCATTTTGTTGAAAACCAATCTTTTTCAAACTTAATTGATCATATAACATTTCCCCCCTAAAAAACTGACTAACATCATATGGGTCTAATATTCTGGGGACTACAGTTTGCAGACAAGTTAAAGTTTAAATGGTAGTAATGTTTCCCTGAATCTAGACTCAGAAGCTTTATTGACTTTATCTAGGTAACACGTTTTTAACCACTTGCTGTGGCCAAGGTTCTGACCTATTAGCACGTGCAAGGACAATCCCAAACAGCTTGAGAACTCTTTGAATAATATTTTGAATATGATGAAGATACTTCAAGTCTGAAAGAAATATACAAGGCTGTACATACAGTATTCTAAAGCGTATGGTATGTGTTTCCTTATACCCTTAAGTGTGAAATATTTGCAGAGACTGTCTTTCAGAAATGCATGATTATCAAGCACAAATGTTTCAAATCCAAAGGCCGTTTACCTTTTGCAGATAAAAAAGGTCCCAAACCAAAATGTTTTCAGTCATTTGGCAAAGGCAAATGTGATTTTCCCCTGTTCATCTTTCTTTCTTCTTTTTGTTTTGTTTCTCTTTCCTTTCCTCTTGCTATTTCTCCATTCTACCCCTTCCCTCTTCAACTATTGCATCTGCAGACTGGGAGAATGGATGTGATAATCATTCTTACGTAGACAACTCTATATCCAAAAGTTTTTAGCCATCTTCAAGCTGAACTTCAGACTCTTAAACTTAAAAAGAGATTCCCATTGAGATTAACCAGGGTTTGCAGGTTAATAAAAACCATTCTGGCTGAAAATTAATTTGAGCCTTTATTTCATTCTGTGACCTATCAAATAAAATTAGGCCATTCTTCTAGTCATTTATTTTGGATTTGTTGGTATGTTTAATAATACACCAAAGATGCTTTTTATTTGATTTTTAAAAATAATTATATTTGTAAACAGAAAGAAGTTTCAAAGCTAGGGGGAATTATGTAAGTATAGATACTATTTCGGTTGCTGCAAGCTATTTATTGATTCATTCTACAATAAAACATTTCACACAGAATGCCTGCTTAACGGGGAACAATATGTAGTCCAAGGATTTCCTTTAGATTTATTAGGAGACTGAAATTTTATTTTTATTTGCTCTGATAAACACGAAATCCAATCTCCCAGACCTTAAATCCAGCACTTAGAAGAGTAACTCCCTCCAAAGAGACTTTGAGACAGCTTAATTTCTCCAGTGGGAAGCTTTATATACACACCACCCAGGCATAACCTGGCATTTTGATAAGCTTAGTTGAAGATCCCAATTAAAAAATGTTTCACAAGCACAACCAGTAATGCACTCTTTAAAATACAAAGAGGAAACAAATTACCTACCTCTTGACTCCTTTACTCACTCTGAAAATGGCTTACATACAAGACAGGGAACAAACCAAGTCATGAAGTAAGATTTGAGGGTTTGAACAGTATAGACACTTTACCTGCAAGGATTTTTCACAACATTTCTAAGCTGATTCCTTGGTTTGTACTATCAAAGCAGAACTCTACAGTTAAGAAACAAAAGCTTGATTCGGTTTTTTTTTTTTTTTTCCTTTCTTTTGTCTCTTTTCAGCAGGTTATTTTCCTGTGTCATAAGGAGTTAATTTAAACTAGGATGCAGATTACTATTAAATGAACTAATCACAGAAGACAGTGGCAAATAAAAGTTTAAAAATATTTGCCTTCCATGGTAAAACTCCTATTCTAGACTTCAGGCAAATGAGATAAAATATTTGTTTTTATGGCATTAAGAAGGAGAAAGAAGTGATGACCTCGAGAATGGTTTAGAGTATTTTCTAAAAACACTGCTCTTCACAGTCTAGTAAATGAAGTTCCAGTTGCTCTAGAATTAGGGGAAATTGATGGAGTACTGAAACTGAAGCACAAATGAGGACACACGGTGAAGATAGTTCTGAAGAGTGCAGTCAGATTGTGTGTGTGTGTGTGCGTGTACGCCCAGTTGTGTCAGACTCTTTGCGACTCCATAGCATGCCAGGTTCTTCTGTCCATGAAATTTTCCAGCCCAGAATACTATGCTGCTGCTGCTGCTGTTGCTAAGTCGCTTCAGTCATATCTGACTCTGTGCGACCCCATAGACGGCAGCCCATCAGGCTCTCCCCTGTCCCTGGGATTCTCCAGGCAAGAACACTGGAGTGGGTTGCCATTTCCCTCTCCAATGCATGAAAGTGAAAAGTGAAGTCACTCAGTCGTGTCTGGCTCTTCGCGACCCCATGGACTGTAGCCTACCAAGCTCTTCCGTTCATGGGATTTTCCAGGCAAGAGTACTGGAGTGGGTTGCCGTTTCCTTCTCCACCAAGAATACTATCAGTTCAGTTCAGTCGCTCAGTCGTGTCCGACTCTTTGCGACCCCATGAATCACAGCACGCCAGGCCTCCCTGTCCATCACCAACTCCCGGAGTTCACTCAAACTCATGTCCATCAAGTTGGTGATGCCATCCAGCTGTCTCATTCTCTGTCGTCCCCGTCTCCTTCCGCCCCCAATCCCTCCCGGCATCAGAGTCTTTTCCAGTGAGTCAACTCTTTGCATGAGGTGGCCAAAGTATTGGAGTTTCAGTTTTGGCATCAGTCCTTCCAATGAACACCCAGGATTGATCTCCTCTAGAATGGACTGGTTGGATCTCCTTGCAGTCCAAGGGACTCTCAAGAGTCTTGGAGAAGAATACTATGCCTGGGTTCAAATCTGGTCTTGGATATCTACTAAACATGTAGAGCAAGTTTTTAAAAACCTACCTTGGTTTTCTCATTTGTAAAATGGGATGAATAGTAAAAAATACCCATCCCAAAGAGTTTTAGTGAGGCTTAGAGAATATGTGTATAGCCTGACAGAGAAGGCTTTTGTAGATGATTTAGCTTACATTTTTAAGCACTCTTGATATCTACTGATACCTAGGTCTGTGATCTCGCTGGTTGCTACCGCATATTTTGTGTCCCTGGATGGATGAATAAGGAGTGGGAATTACTACCATGTCAGTTGACTGATGGAATCAGTTATACCATACAGTTTTAAATGAATCGCTATGGACTCTCTACTCTGCCGAGACTAGGACTATAGAAGTGAAAATAAAAATGAGGTCCCTGTCTTCATTCATGAAGCTTATGTATGTGTGTGTGCTCAGTCATGTCTGCTTCTTTGAAATCACATGGACTATAGCCCACCAGTCTCCTCTGTCCATGGAATTTTCTAGGCAAAATACTGGAGTAGATTGTCATTTACTACTCCATCATGAAGTTTACTGGGAGGATAATAAATAAACACATAAATAATTCACATGGTGCTTTGAAGCAAAGAAAATGGAGAAATTATTGGAACAGTTCATTTTAGATTACCTAGTCAAGAAAGACCTCTTTAAGGAATGTTATTTAAGCTAATACCTAACTTACAAAGCAATGTAGTCATCTGAAAACATTAAATGTAAAGGCCTCAGGACAATAATTTGGGAGTTTGAGTGATAGAAAAGCATGGCTGGGGCAGCATGAGCAAGGAGGAGAGTGATAAGGAAAGTCAGGCAGATCACAGCCTGAAGGTCATGGTGAGAATTGCAGAGTTTATTCTATAATGGTTCTAATAAAAGTACTGTAGTCCTCCACATGCGGAAGTGATACGGTGGAGCTTCCTTAGAAAAGCTAAATGCTTCTGGCTTTTTGCTGAACAGTGGCAATAGTTTTACACTATTCTCTTTCTATATATACACATTTGGGGTACAGTCAGCTACAAACAAAGAAGTGAAGACTTTGCTCAATAAATAAATTGAAACTTTAAGAACATTCTACCCTTGGACCTTAACTGTATCAGAACCAGGCTTTAACTTGCTGTTTTGAACCCGTGCCCGCTTCTGATGAACACCCCAAACATGCCCCACTGAAGATTCTAATATGTCCTTGGGTAAGAAAAGGGGAAATTGATTCAACTCTTTTTCTTACCCCTGTTAAGAAAAGAAATAAAGAATTCATATTCTGCATGCTCCTGCTAGTCAAGAAGCTTTTGTCCAGTTGTTCTTCGTGTGGTTTATAATACACAAAATATAGAAGTTTGTAGGATTTCCAATTCTAACATTGTTATTGATTTTTTCACACCATGTCCAACTTCTACCAGGTTGACCATCCATGATCTAACCCACTGAGAATTACTTAAATACGGCACTGAATTTGATGTACTATCATTTTATGTCCTTCGTGTATCTACATAAATCAGCTGCATGGAAATAGAAACTTGCCCAAGAATCAAAGCAGGTGATAGTCCTTGTACTGGTGGCAGGAGACCCTAATCCTAAACCCAGCTCTGTCTCCTCTATCTTCTGAGCATGTCATCCGTTCAGTCTCTTTGGAGAGAGAGACTCTAAAGAGTCTCTTTGGCTCCGCGTCCTTCCCCATTCTTCACTCTCAGAAGGTGATAGTTAGCGCAGCTCATCAAGAAGTTTCCTTTTTGGAGCCAGCATCTGTCCATAAAAAAGCCAAAAAGAGACAGAGACAAAAAGGGAGGGAGAAAAGAATTATTACTGTTACCTGACCTGATCATTCTTTTAGCATCTCCTCAAAGGCACAAAGCTCAAAATGTGGTACCTCTGACATTAGTCAGTAAATGGAAAAGTATTTTATAGTGGTGAGCCTTCCCTTACCCTTAAACACACATGGTACAGGAGATAGCTTACTCCATCTCTGTAAAGAAACTTGCTGAAAGAATTCTCATATTTATGTGGGTGTCAGAGCTAGAAGCTCATTGCTTCCAAGTTATGCATCATCAAATTCAGTAAGCCTCCTCAATCAAATTTATTTCTCTTTCTTCCCACTTCATATTTTCTTTCTCTTCCATGTATCTATTATTTTTTTAACAAACTTCTAATAATGACAGTGTACAGGTTCAGTTCAGTGGGTACACAGCCATATTGATGGATGAATGTGATGAAGTTAATCACTGGAAGTGGAGGCTGGCTTAAGGATTTTATGATGCTGTGTTGAGACCCATCAGCTAGTCTGCATGTTTGGCCATGGAACAGAATGAAAATGCATTTGGCTGAAAAACATTCCTTTAGCCACAAGTAAGCCATTTCCTCTCCTACAACTAGTCACTACAGTTCATGGCACAGGTTGTATCTTTGCCAGTCATTTTAAGGTGGTCAATTTTATAGTCAGTGTCCACTCTGTTTCTTGATGTTTTAAACCAGATCAAGCCACCCATGCACCATGCCCCATCTGACTCAGGAAAACAGACCTCCTACTAAGAGAGTTACTCAGGACTGCCCTCTTCCTGTTTTTGACTTGTTCACATGGTTTTCATCTTCCTAGTCCCATGTTTGGATGACTTCAGAATCTCTGTCCAGTCAGAGACCCGGTGCTTGGCATCATGTGGTGTGAGTGGAGGAGGATATCAGGCATATTTACACAGTGGGGACACTGATTTCCCAACATGAAAATGAAAATGATTCCTTGTGCTGTCTAGTTACTCTGCTACACATTGATATTTTTTCCTTACATTTATTTTTAGTTGGAAGATAATTGCTTTATAATATTGTGCTGACTTCTGCCATACAACAACGTGCATCAGCCATAACTACACATATGTCCCCTCCGTCCTAACCTCCTCCCCGCCTCTTCCCCAGGCCCACCTCTGCATTGTCATGGAGCACCAGGTTGAGTTCCCTGTGCCCATGTAGCGGCTTCCCATGCGCTGTCTGTTTTACACATGGTGGGGTACATATATCAGTCTACTCTGACAGTTCATCCCACCCTCTTCTTCCCCCACTGTGTTCAAAGTCTGTTTTCTTTGTCTTTGTCTCTATTTCTGCCCTACAAATATGTTCATCAGTACCATTTTTCTAGATTCCATATATATGCATTAATATATGAAATCTGTTTTTCTCTTTCTATCTTACTTCACTTTGTATAACAGGTTCTAGGTTCATCCATCCTCATTAGAACTGACTCAAATGTAGTCCTTTTTTGACTGAGTAATATTCCACTGTATACATATATTACAACTCTTTATACATTCATCTGCTGATGGACATCTATGTTGCTTCCACGTCCTAGCTATGGTAAATAGTGCTGCTATGAATATTGGGGTACCTGTGTCTTTTTCAATTATGGTTTTCTCAGGGTATAAGCCCAGTAGTGGGATTTCTGGGTTACTGACATTTTTTAAAGGAAAGTTTAAAAGAAAAGAAACTATTAATACTAGGTCATTTTTGTCATAAATTCCTCTATTAGTGCATTGAGTTTGAGCATGAAAACAACTCTCTAAAACATGGTACAAAACTGTTTCTCATATCTAGTTCCCTGAGACCTGGACATTTCTAGTAAAATGACTTTTTTATTATTCTCTCCCTATATTTACCTGCCATAGTCTTCAGCAGATGAATTTTTTCCAGTTTAGTATTACTATTATTTTCAACCATATAACACACCAGAAAGAACAATACAAAATATTCACAAATAAGAGAAAACAGAGGAATTGGAGAATCGGCTTGATTTTCATTATGGCTAAAGGCAATGAAATAATTAAGAAAGAGACTCTGAATAAAACAAATCTAAAAAATTTATGAATATCTACAGGACTTTTTTTGCTGGTAGAGGTTTAAAACCTTAAACAGTTCATTTTCTGACTAAAATCATCATGATAATTCTTGTGATCTGCCTATAGAAAGCTTTTTTTTCCCCATATTTAAGAGCTACAATGAATTAAGATAACAGAAATGGGCTACAGCTATTTGTGACATAAACACAGACTTAAAAATCTTCTAGGATAAAAGAAATTTGGGGGTTACATATACATATATATATTTTACACACAATGTTGTTAAAATATGTAAAAGGATGTGCCCCAAATAGGGTTGATAAGACTGTATTGGGTATGGTCTCTGACTAGATTAGAGTTTTATTAGTAAGAATGCATTCATTCATCATTTGTTCATTAAGTATGTTGGGTATCATGAAGTGCTGCTAGATTTCCCCCTTCAGAACTGAAGCTTTCAACTCCTCACTTGCCCCAAGTTTTGGCTGCTAATAGCTCACAGTTGAGGGCTTCTTCAGATCTTGTCGTTGGCTGAAGGAAGCTGCCTTGCCCTGAATTAATCCCCAACCCCTCCGTAGGTGCAACCCATTTACTGACTGGACCATGTGGAACTATGAAGCCGAGCCCTATTGTGTCTGTATCAGGAGCTTCTCTGAAGGGCCATGCTAGCTCAACTGCATCTGAGGGTTCAATTCACCCCTCTATCTATTTCTGTTCCCCTCACTCTATTGCACATTTTACCCAAGTTCAGTTCAGTTCAGTTCAGTCGCTCAGTCGTGTCCGACTCTCCGTGACCCCATGAATCACAGCACGCCAGGCCTCCCTGTCCATCACCAACTCCCGGAGTACACTCAAACTCATGTCCACAGAGTCGGTGATGCCATCCAGCCATCTCATTCTCCGTCGTCCCCTTCTCCTCCCGCCCCCAACCTTTCCCAGCATCAGAGTCTTTTCCAGTGAGTCAACTCGTCGCATGAGGTGGCCAAAGTATTGCAGTTTCAGCTTTAGCATCAGTCCCTCCAATGAACATCCAGGATTGATCTCCTTTAGAATCAAGACCACTCCCTACTAATTTCCTGAGCACAAATCTCTGACTCAGGGCCTGTTTCCAAGAGAAAAATGACAGAATATTTTCATGAAATACTTTTGAGTGCCTGTCATGTGTGAGCATGGGTCTAGATACTGGGAGTGTGGAATAAGACAGAAAAGTTCTTGTTCTCTTATATCTTGCATTGTAGTGGCAGTAAGGAGTGGGAGGGTAGTGGTGGTGGTGGAGGCTGACAGTTAACTAAAAAAAAAGAAAGTCAGATAGTGATAAATGCTATCAAGGACGTGAAACAAGACAAGATGTTTCAGATGGTTGCTGGTGTGTGTGTGTGTGTGTGTGTGCATATATGTCCAGGAATGCTCATTTTGAAGAAGTGATACTTATGCTGAGAGGCCTGAATAATGAGAAGGAGCTTCAGTTCAATTCAGTCACTCAGTCATGTCTGACTTTTTGTGACCCCATGGACTGCAGCACACCAAACCTCCCTGTCGATCACCAACTCCCAGACCTTGCTCAAACTCATGTGGATTGAGTTGGTGATGCCATCCAACCATCTCACCCTCTGTCATCCACTTTTCCTCCTGCCTTCAATCTTTCCCAGCATCAGGGTGTTTTCCAAGAAGTCAGTCCCTTGTATCAGGAAGTCAAAGTATTGGAGTTTCAGCTTCAGCATCAGTCCTTCCAATGAATATTCAGGACTGATTTCCTTTAGGATGGACTGGTTGGATCTCCTTAAAGTCCAAGGGGCTCAAGAATTTTCTATAATACCACAGTGCAAAAGCATAAATTTTTCGTGCTCAACTTTCTTTATGGTCCAGCTGTCACATCTATACATGACTGCTGGAAAAACCATAGCTTTGACTAGATGGACCTTTGTCAGCAAAGTAATGTCTCGGCTTTTTAATGTGCTGTCTACGTTGGTCATAGCTTTCCTTCCAAAGAGCAAGATCTTTAAATTTCATGGCTGCAGTCACTGTCTGCAGTGAATCAGGAGCCCAAGAAGATTAAGTCTCTCAGTGTTCCCACTGTTTTCCCATCTATTTGCCAAGAAATGATGGCACCAGAGGCCATGATCTTAGTTTTTTGAATGTTGAATTTTAAGCCAGCTTTTTCACTCTCCTCTTTCACATTCATTAAGAGGCTTCTCAGTTCCTCTTCACTTTCTGCCATAAGGGTGGTGTCATCTGCATATCTGAGGTTATTGATATTTCTTCCAGCAATCATGACACCAGCTTGTGCTTCATCCAGCCTGCCATTTCATATGATGTACTCTGCATATGGTGTGATCACTCACCTAGAGCCAGACATCCTACAATGTGAAGTCAAGTAGGCCTTAGAAAGCATCACTACGAACAAAGCTAGTGGAGGTGATGGAATCCAGTGGAGCTATTTCAAATCTTGAAAGATGATGCTGTGAAAATGCAGCATTCAATATGCCAGCAAATTTGGAAAATTCAGCATTGGCCACAGGGCTGGAAAAGGTTAGTTTTCATTCCAATGCCAAAGAAAGGGAATGCCAAAGAATGCTCAAACTACTGCACAATTGCACTCATCTCACACACTAGTAAAGTCATGATCAAAATTCTGCAAACCAGGCTTCAGCAATACTTGAACCATGAAATTCCAGATGTTCAAGCTGGTTTAGAAGAGGCAGAGGAACCAGAGATCAAATTGCCAACATCCACTGGATCATGGAAAAAGCAAGAGAGTTCCAGAAAAACATCTATTTCTGTTTCATTGACTATGCCAAAGCCTTTGACTGTGTGGATCACAATAAACTGTGGAAAATTCTGAAAGAGATGGGAATACCAGACCACCTGACCTGCCTCTTGCAAAACCTACATGCAGGTCAGGAAGCAACAGTTAGAACTGTACATGGAACAACAGACTGGTTCCAAATAGGAAAAGGGATACGTCAAGGCTGTATATTGTCACCCTGCTTATTTAACTTATATGCAGAGAACATCATGAGGAACGCTGGGCTGGAAGAAGCACAAGCTGGAATCAAGACTGACAGGAGAAATATCAATAACTTCAGATATGCAGATGACACCACCCTTATGGCAGAAAGGGAAGAGGAACTCAAAAGCCTCTTGATGAAAGTGAAAGAGGAGAGTGAAAAGTTTGGCTTAAAGCTCAACATTCAGAAATCTAAGATCATGGCATCTGGTCCCATCACTTCATGGGAAATAGATGGGGAAACAGTGGAAACCGTGTCAGACTTTATTTTTCTGGGCTCCAAATCACTGCAGATGCTGATTGCAGCCATGAAATTAAAAGACGCTTACTCCTTGGAAGGAAAGTTATGCCCAACCTAGACAGCATATTAAAACGCAGAGACATTACTTTGCCAACCAAGGTCCGTCTAGTCAAGGCTATGGTTTTTCCTGTGGTCATGTATGGATGTGAGAGTTGGACTGTGAAGAAAGCTGATCGCCGAAGAATTGATGCTTTTGAACTGTGGTGTTGGAGAAGACTCTTGAGAGTCCCTTGGACCACAAGGAGATCCAGCCAGTCCATCCTACAAGAGTCAGTCCTGGGTGTTCATTGGAAGGACTGATGATAAAGCTGAAACTCCAATACTTTGGCCACCTCATGTGAAGAGTTGACTCATTGGAAAAGACTCTGATGATGGGAGGGATTGGGGTCAGGAGGAGAAGGGGATGAAAGAGGATGAGATGGCTGGATGGCATCACTGACTTGATGCATATGAGTTTGAGAGAACTCCAGGAGTTGTTGATGGACAGGGAGGCCTGGTGTGCTGCGATTCATGGGGTTGCAAAGAGTCGGACATGACTGAACTGAACTGAACTCTGCATATAAGTTAAACAAGCAGAGCAACAATATACAGCCTTGACATATTCCTTTCCCAATTGGAACCAGTCTGTTGTTTCATGTCCAGTTCTAACTGTTGCTTCTTCACCTGCAAGCAGATTTCTCAAGAGGCAGGTAAGGCTGTTTAGTATTCCCATCTCTTTAAGAATTTGCCACACTTTGTTGTGATCCACACAGTCAAAGGCTTTGGTGTAGTCAATAAATCAGAAACAGATGTTTTTCTGGAACTCTCCTGCTTTTTTGTTGATCCAACAGATGTTGACATTTTGATATCTGTTTCCTCTGCCTCTTCCAAATGCAGCTTGAACATCTGAAAGTTCTCGATTCACGTACTTTTGAAACCTCTCTTGAGATATTTGAGCCTTGCTTTGCTAGCATGTGGGATGAATGCAATCGTATGGTAGATTGAACATTTTTTGGCATTATCTTTCTTTGGGACTGGAATTAAAACAGACCTTTTCCAGTCCTGTGGCCACTGCTGAGTTTTCCAAATTCACTGGCATACTGAGTGAAGCACTTTCACAGCATCATCTTTGAGGATTTGAAATAGCTCAGCTGTTCCAGGATGTCTGGCTCTAGGAGAATGATCACACCATCATGGTTATCTGGGCCACTGAGATCTTTTTTTGTATAGTTCTGTAGATTCTTGCCACCTTTTCTTAATATCTTCTGCTTCTGTTAAGTCCGTACCATTTCTGTCCTTTATTGTGCCCATCTTTGCATGATTGTGCCCATCTTTGTAAGTTCCCTTGGTATCTCTAATTTTCTTGAAGAGATCTCTAGTCTTTCCCATTCTATTGTTTTCCTCTATTTCTTTGCATTGGTCGCTGAGGAAAGCTTTCTTATCTCTCCTGCTATTCTTTGGAACTCTGCATTCAGATGGTTATATCCTTCCTTTTCTCCTTTGCCTTTAGTTTCTCTTCTTTTCTCAGCTATTTGTAAGGCCTCCTTAGACAACCATTTTGCCTTTTTGTATTTCCTTTTTGTTGGGGATATTCTTTTTCAATGTCTTCTATACAATGTCATGAACCTCCATCCATAGTTCTTTGGGCACTCTATCAGATCTAATCCCTTGAATCTATTTGCCACTTCCACTGTATAATTGTAGGGGATTTGATTTAGGTCATACCTGAATGGTCTTTTTTTTGGGGGGATGTTACTTCTAAAAGATCTCGTAGGTCTTCACAAACCATTCAACTTCAGCTTTGTCAGCATTACTGTTTTGGGCATAGGCTTGAATCACCATGACGTTGAATGGTTTGCCTTGGAAATGAACAGAGTTCATCCTGTCATTTTTGAGACTGCATCCAAGTACTGCATTTCAGACTCTTTTGTTGACCATGATGGCTACTCCAATTCTTCTAAGGGATTCTTGCCCACAGTAGTAGATATAATGGTCATCTGGGTTAAATTCACCCATTCCAGTCCATTTTAGTTCGCTGATTCCTAGAATGTCGACTTTCACTCTTGCCATCTCCTGTTTGACCACTTCCCATTTGCCTTTATTCATGGGCCTAACATTCCATGTTCTTATACAATATTGCTCTTTACAGCATTGGACCTTGCTTCTATCACCAGTCACATCCACAGCTGGGTACTGTTTTTGCTTTGGCTCCATTCCTTCATTCTTTCTGGAGTTATTTCTCCACTGATCTTCAGTAGCATATTGGGCACCTACCGACCTGGGGAGTTCCTCTTTCAGTATCCTATCATTTTGCCTTTTCATACTGTTCATAGGGTTCTCAAGGCAAGAATACTGAAGTGGTTTGCCATTCCCTTCTCCAGTGGACCACATTCTGTCAGACCTCTCCACCATGACCCATCTGTCTTGGGTGGCCCCACAGGCATGGCTTAGTTTCATTGAGTTAGACAAGGCTGTGGTCTGTGTGATCAGATTGGCTAGTTTTCTGTGATTATCGTTTCACTATGTCTGCCCTCTGATGACCTCTAGCAATACCTATCATCTCACTTGGGTTTCTCTTACCTTGGAGGTGGGGTATCTCTTCACGTCTGCTCCAGCAAAGTGCAGCTGCTGCTCCTTACCTTGGACGAGGTCACCCCTCCTGACCTTGAATGTGGAGTAGCTCCTCTCAACTCTCCCTACGCAGCTACCGCTCTTTGGACCTGGGGTTGCTCCTCTCGGCTGTTGTCCCTGACCATTTGGTGATGTCCATGTGTAGAGTTGTCTCTTAGTCATCTCCTAAGAAGGAGCTTAGAGAGCCTAAGAAACAATGTTTGAAGCAAGTACAAAAGGGTCTTTGGAGATCCACACTATCATTAGTAACAGGGGTAAGTGAAGAAAGTGTTCTGGGATTGTTCATATTTCTGACTTTACTCCTTTTTCTCTGGATCACAACATTCTAGACCCCTTAGCTCGACTTCTATCCTTAAAGCAGCTTGTTCTATCTTCAGAGTATCATGCTTGAGGTTCCCTCTGCTCAGATGCTCTTCTACCATTTCTCTTCAAGTGGCTGTCTCTTCCTTTCATCACTGCTCAAATGAAACCACCTCCAAGAAGCCTTCCTTGATCACCCCATTTATTTGCCATCACAACACCTTGCTTACTTTATTTGAAATAAAATTTATTATTATTTTTCTTTTTTATCTTTAAATTGAGTAATAATTAGTATACAATATTTCAGGTGTACAATGTAGTGGTTTAATATTTTAATATGAAATGATCACCTCAATAAGATGAATTATCATCCATCACAAAACTAAGTTGTTACAGTACTACTGACTATATCCCCTATTTATATTATATATTACATCCTCATGGCTTATCTATATTATAGCTGGAATTTTGTACCTCTTAATCCCCTTCACTTATTTCATCCATCTTTCCATTTCTCTCCCCTTTGGGAACCACCTATTTGTTCTCTGTATCTATGAGTTTCTTTCTGTTGTTTTTTGTTCATTTGTTTTGTTTTTTAGAGTCTACATATAAGTAAAAGTATGCATATTTATTTTTCTCTGTCTGATTTATTTCAGTTAACATAATACCCTCCAGGTTCATCCAGGCAAACCCACAGCTAACATCATACTCAATGGTAAAAAGTGTTTCCTCTTTTTAGAAACAAGCCAAGGATGCCCATTCTTATCATTTTTGTTTACTAGGACTTCACAGCAGTTAGGCAAGAAAAAGAAGTAAAAGCCATTCAAATTGAAAAGGGAAAAGTAAAAATGTCACTATTAGCAAATAGCATAATGCTATATATAGAAAATTCCATCCAGACTTCACAAAAGAACTTTTAGAACTAATAAATGAATTCAGTAAAGTTTTGGGATATAAAATTTATTTACAGAAGTCTGTTGCATTTGTATAGACTAATAATGAGCTATCAGAAAGGGAAATGAAGAAAACAATGGCATTTACAGTTGTATCAAAAAGAATAAAACACTAAAGAATAAGTTTAACCATAGAGGTAAAAGGTCTGTACTCTAAAATCTATTAGACATTGATGACAGAATTGAAGATGACACAAATGGATGGAAAGATATATACCATGCTTATGGGTTGGAAGAATCATCATTAAAATGTCCATATTACACAAAGAAATCTATGGATTCATTTAATCCCTATCAAAACCAATACAATAATGTAAAGTAATTAGCCTCCAATTAAAATAAATAAATTAAAAAATAAAATAAAAAAGAATTCATGAAAACAAGGGACCCAATATAGGGCAAGAAGAAAAAGAAAAAAAAACAAACAAACAATACTGTATTAAAAAAATAAAAAATAAAATCAGAAGTTCTGTCAAAAAAAAATTCTAATAGCATTTTTTTCACAATACAAAATAATTGAAATTTGCGTGGAATCACAAGAGACCCTAAATAGCCAAAACTTTTTCTTCTCATGCTATCGCGTGAGATAAAGAGTGTGATTCTGATTCCTGAGTTTATTTACAAACAGAGGCTCAAAAGATAGGACTGATGGTGTTCCCAGTCTCTTTCTTTGTGGAAGACTCTCATGTTGCTGAAAGGTGAAATGGCAGGGAAAATTTAATGGAAGAATGTTGCTTTGACATCTTTCTCAGAGAGTAACTACCTGTCAGCCTGTGGTTTGAAGAAGTTAGGGCTCATGAAGCAGCAGTGGTCCTGGGGACGGGGTCCCAAGGTTTCAGCAGACTCATGTTGCTGCTGCCTCCTATTATTTCATCTTCTTTGCATGACAGCATAAGACTGTCTCTCTTTTTAGAATTTTTAACTTTATTATCATAAATATAACTTTACAGAAAAACAATATCATAAACTTTAATTTACAGAAATGTAGAGTGGCATAGAGCTTTAGAGCTTTCACTGTGGTGGATCTTTCACTGTTAACCCACTCTGCTTCCCCTCAACATGGGGTATTAGAGTTCTCCATACGATTGAGTCTGGGCTTGCTTGGACCAGTGGAAAATAAGTGCAAGTAGAACATGGCTATGCCTGGACAGAAGCTTTACAAAGCTGTTTGGACTTCACTTTGTTCTCTTTTTCCTCAAACCTAGGCCAGGATGCCAAGGGTGCTGCTTCATCTACCCGGGTCGCAGAATGAAGACGACGCAGAGAGCCACAGCTGGCTCTGACAATCATGTTGCAAGAGTGAGAAAACATCGTTTGTGGAAAGTCGCTGAGATTTGGGGGTTAGCTGTTAATGTAACATGACTGAGAGCATCGTGACAGATACAGAAATATATGAGCTTTGCAATAGCTAAGAGAGAGCTCAAGTCTCTTAATGATCATGGTAATTGTAATAATTATACTAACAGTTAACTTGAATTGGCACTTTCTATGTGCCAGGCACTGTCTTCAGTACTTTCCTTTCAACAGCCATTTGATGGAATAGGTATTATTATAATACCTTATAATAATAAGGTATTATATTTCTTATAGATGAGAAAACTGAGGCAGAGAGTTTAAGTGATTTGCCAAAGAATATACACCTAGTGAGTGACAGAACTAGGAGTTGGTCTCGGTCATGATCGAGGCCAGAGCCCTGGGCTTTCACAATGTTTCCCAAGTTGTCTTGCTCACTGTTACAGTTTTCAAGCTTTTCATCTGTAAAATGAGGCTAGCAGTACCAACTTGAACATCAATTTTCCTCCACTTGTTGATGTTTTAAGGAAAGACCCAGAAGGAGGAAAGGCTTTCTGGTTTCTACTCTGCTTCCCAGGATAATGGAGACAGAATCTGAAAACAGATCCCAGAAGGTGGTTGGCTGTGGGACATTTAAACTGATGGTATTAATAACTTACCCTTGTTTGACCTCTTTTGGCCATACACCAAAGCAAAGATTTGATACAATCTAATCAAACATGGGGTAGGCTGTGTCACAGTGGGTCCCTAATGCCTGTGGTAAGATGAAACACCAGAACAGGTGCTGGTCCCACAACTCACTTATGACAACATCTTGAGAAAAGTGCCATTATCTCAGTATTGCAATGGCTGGGCATAAGGGGACCAAAGAAACTTTCCTCCCCTACAGTCTGAATGAAAGCATGCAGCACACAGGGAAAACCCTCCAGAAAATCCAACAGAGACCCTTGCTTGGTTGTTTCATGAAGCAGTAAGTAGACTGGAGAATGTCATAACAAACCACAAACGACCACAGAAATAATTGGGCACAGCTTTTGTCCAGATTGTTTAGCTATCATCTGTTCTTATTGCAACAGTCTGAAAAATACACCACACTTGGAATTTTTAAAGCCCCAGGCAGAGAATTGAGAGGCCGCTGTTTTTTGCCCCTGGTAACCTTATCTTCCTTCAATTCTAACAGCATCTTTCCTCACAAAACTGCCCATTTCCTTGCTTTTCTTTTGTAGAATTTCTATGTATATATGGGGATTTGATCTACCCACAGGATAACTGCATTGTTCCTTTTAGCAAGAGTTTATAATAATAGGTTTATTATTAATCCCACTTATTTCAGATTTTTTAGGAATATAGTATTATTAGATTATGTTCTAAGTTAATAAAATTATACACCTACCTGAAAAATATCAAGTGCAAGGGTGTGTGTGTGTGTGTTTGTTTCCCTTTCACGTGTACGTGCATGAAGGGGAAAGAGAGAAAATAAGAGAGAGGAGAAAAAAATGTAGATGTAAATTTAACTGACCCTTTTATCCCAATAACTTTAATATAAATATCCTTCCAAACTAATATTAATCCCAGTTCTTTGGCAGAAGTGTGTGTTTGTGTGTGTGTGTGTATGTGTTCAGTCGCTCAGTCATGCCTGACTTATTTTGTGACCCCAAGGACTGTCGCTCACCAGACTCCTCTGTCCATGGAATTTTCCAGGCAAGAATACTGGAATGGGTTGCCATTTCCTACTCCAGGGGATCTTTCTGACCCAGGAAGTACCGTGTCACAAACAAATGATAATAAGTTAAGGAAGAGAGGGCTCAGAATGATGGAGGCAGTTGGGGAAATGTTTCCAGATAGTGAAACAGATGGTATTGTTCTTGATGCTTTTCTGCTTCTTCCTCTCTTTTTCTTCTATTCCTTCTTCTTCCTCTTTTTCTTCACCTTTGGCTTATTTGCTGCTGCTGCTGCTGCTAAGTCGCTTCAGTCGTGTCCAACTCTGTGCGACCCCATAAGCGGCTTATTTATCTTCTTTTAAATTCTTTTCTATATAGTAAAATGTACATAAAATTTACCATCTTAAGTGTACAGTTCAGTGATATTAAGTACACGCACATTTCTGTGCAACTGTCATCACGCGTCTCCAGAACTTTTTTTCATCTTGCAATCTTGGACCTGTACCTGTTAAATGATAACTCCCCATTTCTTCCCCGACAACTCCTGGAGGACTATCAGTCTATTTTCTCTAGAATTTAACTATTCTAGGCATCTCATATGAGTGGAATCACATTGTATTTGTCCTTTTGTGACTGGCTTATTTCACTTAGGGTAATATCTTTAAGGGCCATCGATGATGCAGCATATCTTAGAATTTCTTTTTTAAAGGCTGAATAGTATTTTGTTGTGTGCAGGTATATTCCACATTTTGTTTATCCTTTCATCTGTGGTTGTATACTTATGTTGCTTCCACCTATCGGCTATTCTGAATAACGCTACTATGAATATAGGTTTATAAATAATTGCTTGAGTCCCTGCTTTCAGTTCTTTTGTGTATGTCCTCAGAAGTAGAGATACTGGTAATTCTGTTTAATTTTTATTTTTTTAGAAATTGCTGTACCAGTTTTCATATTAGCTGCACCATTTTACATTGCTACCCGTTGCACACAAAAGTTTCATTTTCTCCACGTCCTTGAAAGTGCTTGTTATTTTCTATTTTTTAAAATTACAGTCATCCTAATGGGTATGAAGTGGTATCTCACTGTGATTTTGATTTCAAGTTTCCTAATGTGTTGAATATGTTTTTATGTGATTAGTATCTATTTGTATAGACACTTTAGAGAAATGTCTTTTCAAGTCCTTTCCCATTTTAAAATTGGTTTGTTGTTGTGTTGTTGAATTGTTGGACTTTAAAAATATATTCTGGTTATTAACCCCTTTTCAGATATATGATTTGCAAATATTTTCTTCTATGTTTGCCTATTCACTCTGTTGATAGTATCATTCTTGTACAAAAATTTAAGATTTTGATGTGTCCAATTTATCTATTTTTTCTTATGTTACCTGTACTTTTGGTGTTATAGTCAAGAAATCATTGCCGAACAAGATGGCAGAGGAATAGGATGGCGAGACCACTCTTTCTCCTACAAATTCATCAAAAGAACATTTGAACGCGGAGTAAAGTCCACAAAACAACTTCTGAATGCTGGCAGAGGACATCAGGCACCCAGAAAAGCAGCCCATTGTCTTCAAAAGGAGGTAGGAAAAAACATAAAT
Source organism: Moschus berezovskii (assembly GCF_049115385.1). NCBI lineage: Eukaryota > Metazoa > Chordata > Mammalia > Artiodactyla > Moschidae > Moschus > Moschus berezovskii. The sequence continues at coordinate 58,620,233 of NC_142466.1, forward strand.
GATAAAAAGAGAGACAAAAGAAGTAAGAACGGAGCTCCATCCCGGGAAGGGAGGCTTTAAAAAGAGAGAAGTTTCTGAACACCAGGAAACACTCTCACTGGCAAATCTGTGGCGAGCCTTGGAACCTCAGAGGGCCACATGACTGGGAGGAAAAAGAAAGAAATAATTAAAACCCACAGATTACCCCGCCAAACGGTAACTCCCAGCAGAGAAGCAGCTCAGATGCCTGCATCCGCCATTAGCAAGCGGGGGCTGGGCAGGGAGGAGCCGGCTGAACTGCTTAGAGAGAGGACTGGGCTTGAATGCTGCCAGAACAATTGAGAGATCTAACTGGGGATAGCAAAGCAGACTGGGATAGCTTCCCCACAAAAAGGCGGAAAGCTCTAACCTAAGTCTCCACCAGCCCCACTCACAGAACAAAGGACTGAGCGAGCCGTCTGCGGTCGGCCCATCCCCCCCCCCCCCCCCCCCCCCGCCGAGACAGGCAGGGAGGGCAGCCAGAGCCAGAGGGGGCAACTGCGGCCCCAGAAAGGCATCCGACACCAAACTGCAGGCAGGCTTCGTTGCTAATCAAGACTTCTTGGGCTCTGGCCGGTCGATATCTGCGTGAGAAGGTGCGCCGGTTGTACACCCAGAAAACTGAGTGGCAGGGACTAGACGATAATTCGCAGCGACCGCGCTCGCCAAACACCTGGTCACCTGAGCTGCTCGGACCGGGGAAGGCACAAAACGCAGATCCAACCAAGTCTGTGCCTTTGTGGAGTACCCAAGAACCTGAACTTGAGCAGCTCAGATCTGGGAAGTACATACAACCCAGCGCCGGCCTCAGACAGTTCCCGGCAGAGCAACCTAGAGCCTGTGCAGTGTAGACTGGGACAGCACATGCGTTGTGAGCAGGGGCAAACTCAGTGTGGCCAAGACACTGCAAGCACTCCCCACAGACGCCAGAGATATTTGTTTGCAGTGTTCCTCCCTTCCCAGAACAGGACTGAACAACTGAGCCTTAAAAAGTGTCCACCCGCACCCTAGTGTCAGGGCGGAAATTAGACACTGAAGAGACCAGCAAACAGAAGCTAAAACAGAGGGAACCACATTGGAAATGACAGATAGAGAAGTCTAGAGGCTACTCAAAGAATAAGACCAAAAACCAGAGGCAAGAGGCTTAAGCCTGAATCCTGAGAACACCAGAGAACTCCTGACTCCAGGGAACATTAATCAATAGGAGCTCATCAAACGCCTCCATACCCACACTAAAACCAAGCACCACCCAAGGGTCAACAAGTTTCAGAGCAAGACATACCATGTAAATTCTCCAGCAACACAGGAAAATAGCCCTGATCTTCAATATACAGGCTGCCCAAAGTCACTCCAAGCCCACTGACATCTCATAACTCATTACTGGACACTTCATTGCACTCCAGAGAGAAGAAATCCATCTCTACCCACCAGAACACTGACACAAGCTTCACTAACCAGGGAACCTTGACAAGTCACCCGTCCAACCTCACACACAGCGAGGAAACTACATAATAAAGAGAATTCCACAAACTGCCAGAAGAGGGAAAGGACACCCCAAGCAAAACAATATAAGCAAGATGAAGAGGCAGAGAAATACCCAGCAAGTAAAGGAACAAGATAAATGCCCACCAACACAAACAAAAGAGGAAGATATAGGGAATCTACCTGATAAAGAATTTCGAATTTTGGTGGTGAAAATGATTCAAAATCTTGAAAGCAAAATGGAGTTACAGATAAATAACCTGGAGAAAAGGATTGAGAAGATGGAAGAAAGGTTTAATAAGGACTTAGAGGAAATAAAAAAGAGTCAATATATAATGAATAATGCAATAGATGAGATCAGAAACACTCTGGAGGGAACAAACAGTAGAATAACAGAGGCCAAAGACAGGATAAGTGAGCTAGAAGATAGAATTGTAGAAATAAATGAAACAGAGAGGAAAAAAGAAAAACAAATTAAAAGAAATGAGGACAATATTAGAGATCTCTGGGACAATGTTAAATGCTCCAACATTCAAATCATAGGAGTCCCAGAAGAAGAAGACAAAAAGAAAGACCACGAGAGAATACTTGAGGAGATAATAGTTGAAAACTTCCCTAAAATGGGGAAAGAAATAATCACCCAAGTCCAAGAAACCCAGAGAGTCCCCAACAGGATAAACCCAAGGCGAAATACTCCAAGACACATATTAATCAAATTAGCAAAGATCAAACACAAAGAACAATTATTAAAAGCAGCAAGGGAAAAGCAGCAAATAACACACAAGGGGATTCCCATAAGGATAACAGCTGATCTTTCAACAGAAACTCTTCAGGCCAGGAGGGAATGGCAAGACATACTTAAAGTGATGAAAGAAAATAACCTACAACCCAGATTACTGTACCCAGCAAGGATCTCATTCAATGAAGGAGAAATCAAAAGCTTTACAGGCAAGCAAAAGCTGAGAGAATTCAGCATCACCAAACCAGCTCTCCAACAAATGCTAAAGGATCTTCTCTAGACAGGAATAGCAGAAAGGGTGTATAAACTCGAACCCAAAGCAATAAAGAAAATGGCAACGGGATCATACTTATCAGTAATTACCTTAAACGTAAATGTGTTGAATGCCCCAACCAAAAGACAAAGGCTGGCTGAATGGATACAAAAACAAGACCCCCATATATGTTGTCTACAAGAGACCCACCTCAAAACGAGGGACACATACAGACTGAAAGTGAAGGGCTGGAAAAAGATATTCCATGCAAATAGAGACCAAAAGAAAGCAGGAGTAGCAATACTCATGTCAGATAAAATAGACTTTAAAAAAAGGCTGTGAAAAGAGACAAAGAAGGAAACTACATAATGATCAAAGGATCAATCCAAGATGAAGATATAACAATTATAAATATTTATGCACCCAACATAGGAGCACCACAATATGTAAGACAATTACTATCACTTACATCTATGGATAGATCAACTAAACAGAAAATTAACAAGGAAACACAATCTTTAAATGATACAATAGACCAGTTAGACCTAATAGATATCTATAGGACATTTCACCCCAAAACAATGAATTTCACCTTTTTCTCAAGCGCACACGGAATCTTTTCCAGGATAGATCACATCCTGGGCCATAAATCTAGCCTTGGTAAATTCAAAAAAATTGAAATCATTCCAAGCATCTTTTCTGACCACAATACAATAAGATTAGATCTCAATTACGGGAGAAAAACTATTAAAAATGCCAACATATGGAGGATGAACAACACACTGCTGAATAATGAATAAATCATAGAAGAAATCAAAAGAGAAATCAAAATATGCATAGAAATGAATGAAAATGAAAACACAACAGCCCAAAACCCCTGGGACACTGTAAAAGCAGTGCTAAGGGGGAAGTTCATAGCAATACAGGCACACCTCAAGAAACAAGAGAAAAGTCAACTAAATAACCTAACTACATCTAAAGCAACTAGAAAAGGAAGAAATGAAGAACCCCAGTGTCAGTAGAAGGAAAGAAATCATAAAAATTAGGGCAGAGATAAATGCAAAAGAAACAAAAGAGACCACAGCAAAAATCAACAAAGCCAAAAGCTGGTTCTTTGAGAAGGTAAATAAAATTGACAAACCACTATCCAAACTCATCAAGAAAGAAAGGGAGAACCAAATCAATAAAATTAGAAATGAAAATGGAGAGATCACAACCGACAACACAGAAATACAAGGGATTATTAGAGAATACTATCAGCAATTATATGGCAATAAAATGAATAACCTGGAAGAAATGGACAAATTCCTAGAAAAGTACAACTTTGCAAAACTGAACCAGGAAGAAATAGAAAATCTGAACAGACCCATCAGAAGCACGGAACTAGAGGAAGTAATCGGAAAGCTTCCAGCAAACAAAAGCCCAGGTCCAGATGGCTTTACAGCTGAATTCTACCAAAAATTTAGAGAAGAGCTAACACCTATTCTACTCAAACTCTTCCAGAAAATTGCTGAGGAAGGGAAACTTCCAAACTCATTCTATGAGGCCACCATCACCCTAATCCCAAAACCTGGTAAAGATCCCACAAAAAAAAAGAAAACTACAGGCCAATATCACTGATGAACATAGATGCAAAAATCCTTAACAAAATTCTAGCAATCAGAATCCAACAACACATTAAGAAGATCATACATCATGACCAAGTGGGCTTTATCCCAGGAATGCAAGGATTCTTCAATATCCACAAATTAATCAACGTAATACACCACATTAACAAACTGAAAAATAAAAATCATATGATTATCTCAATAGATGCAGAGAAAGCCTTCAACAAAATTCAGCATCCATTTATGATAAAAACCCTCCAGAAAGTGGGAATAGAAGGGACATACCTCAACATAATAAAAGCTGTATATGACAAACCCATAGCAAACATTATCCTCAATGGTGAAAAACTGAAAGCATTTCCCCTAAAGTCAGGAACAAGACAAGGGTGCCCACTCTCACCACTACTATTCAACATAGCTCTGGAAGTTTTGGCTACAGCAATCAGAGCAGAAAAAGACATAAAAGGAATACAAATTGGAAAAGAAGAAGTAAAACTTTCACTGTTCACTGATGACATGATCCTCTACACAGAAAACCCTGAAGACTCTACCAGAAAACTACTACAGCTAATCAATGAATACAGTAAAGTTGCAGGACATAAAATCAACACACAGAAATCCCTTGCATTCCTATACACTAATAATGAGAAAATAGAAAGAGAAATTAAGGAAACTATTCCATTCATTGTTGCAACGAAAAAAATTAAATACTTAGGAATATATCTACCTAAGGAAACAAAAGACTTGTACATAGAAAACTATAAAACACTAGTGAAAGTAATCAAAGAGGACACTAATAGTTGGAGAAATATACCGTGTTTGTGGATTGGAAGAATAAATATTGTAAAAATGAGTATACTACCCAAAGTAATTTATACATTCAATGCAATCCCTATCAAGCTACCAACGATATTTTTCACAGAACCAAAACAAATAATCTCACAATTTGTATGGAAATACAAAAAACCTCGAATAGCCAAAGCAATTTTGTGGAAGAAGAATGGAACTGGGGGAATTAACCTGCTGGACTTCAGGCTCTGCTACAAAGCCACCGTCATCAAGACAGTATGGTACTGGCGTAAAGACAGAAGTATAGATCAATGGAACAAAATAGAAAGCCCAGAGATAAATCCACGCACCTATGGACACCTTATCTTTGACAAAGGAGGCAAGAATATAAAATGGAGAAAAGACAATCTCTTTAACAAGTGGTGCTGGGAAAACTGGTCAGCCACTTGTAAAAGAATGAAACTAGAACACTTCCTAACACCATACACCAAAATAAAATCAAAATGGATTAGAGAGCTAAATGTAAGACCAGATTCTATAAAACTCCTAGAGGAGAACGTAGGCAAAACACTCTCTGACATAAATCACAGCAGGATCCTCCAAGACCCACCTCCCAGAATATCGGAAATAAAAGCAAAATAAACAAATGGAACCTAATTAAAATCAAAAGCTTCTGCACAGCAAAGGAAACTATAAGTAAGGTGAAAAGACAGCCTACAGAATGGGAGAAAATAATAGCAAATGAAGCAACTGATAAAGGATTAATCTCCAAAATATACAAGTAGCTCCTGCAGCTCAATTCCAGAAAAATAAATGACCCAATCAAAAAAAGGGGCAAAGAACTAAACAGACATTTCTCCAAAGAAGACATAAGGATGGCTAACAAACACATGAAAAAATGCTCAACATCCCTCATAATCAGAGAAATGCAACTCAAAACCAAAATGAGATACCATTTCACACCAGTCAGAAAGGCTGCTATCCAAAAGTCTACATGCAATAAATGCTGGAGAGGGTGTAGAGAGAAGGGAACCCTCTTACACTGTTGGTGGGAATGCAAACTAGTACAGCCACTATGGAGAACAGTGTGGACATTCCTCAAAACACTGGAAATAAAACTGCCATATGATGCAGCAATCGCACTCCTGGGCATACACACCGAGGAAACCAGAATTGAAAGAGACACATGTACTCCAATGTTCATTGCAGCACTGTTTATAATAGCCAGGACATGGAAGCAACCTAGATGTCCATTTGCAAATGAATGGATAAGAAAGCTTTGGTACATATACACAATGGAGTATTACTCAGCCATTAAAAAGAATGCATTTGAATCAGTTCTGATGAGGTGGATGAAACTGGAGCCTATTATACAGAGTGAAGTAAGCCAGAAAGAAAAACACCAATACAGTATACTAACACATATATATGGAATTTAGAAAGATGCAAATGATAACCTTGTATACGAGACAGCAAAAGAGAGACAGATGTATAGAACAGTCTTTGGGACTCTGAGGGAGAGGGTGAGGGTGGGATGATTTGGGAGAATGGTATTGAAACATGTATGTTGTCATATGTGAAACAAATCACCAGTTCAGGGTCGATGCATGTTACAGGATGCTCGGGGCTGGTGTGCAGGGATGACCCAGAGGGAGGATAAAGGGAGGAGGGAGGTGGGAGGGTGGTTCAGGAAGGGGAACTCATGTACACCTGGGGCGGATTCATGTCAATGTATGGCAAAACCAACCAATATAATATTGTAAAATAATTAGCCTTCAATAAAAATAAATAAATAAAAATCTACAATCACATATATATATATATAAAGAAATCATTGCCAAATCCAACATCATGAAGCTTTGATATGTTTTCTTCTAAGAGCTTCATGATTTTAGCTCTTACTTTTAGGTTTTTGGGTCTTTTTGAAATAATTTTTGTATCACTTTCTTTTTTTAAAGCAGAAAGAGTACTACATTTTATAGATGTAACTTCCTCTGTTTAAGTTTTTTGTCTGGCATTGTGTGGGGCGCCGATACATAAAGCATGATTCTGACCTCAGGAGTTTAAAAGATGAGCACATAGGAGCCATAGTATGAAGCAGGAAGACAACTTAAAAGAGAGGTAGAAATAAGCTAACTTCCCTGTGAGTTCTTATAGTAACATGGGAACTTCAGGTGTTGTAGTATACTTTGTGCAAGTCAATGGTCAAAGATGGCACAGGAAAAGGTGGCAAAGGGGAAGATAAACTGACAAGATGTGATGGATGACAGGGCCAAAGTCCCTCTGTGTAGAAGGGGCTGCTTATTGAGGTTTATCTTTTCCAGGCTTTAGCATTGCAACGGTACCTGTCCATTAGCCCTGTTCTGTTCAAGCACTATCAAATAATACCTGAAGGGTCTATTTTAATTCCAGATTTTATAAAGTGACAAGAAAATACTTGTTGAGAAGGCAAGCACAGACATTCACACTGATAATTTCAGAGCAGATCACTTCTTACTAAGAGTGGCTAAGGAAAGTGCCTTTACATGACCTCTGTCTGGACCCTTTTGTGGAGGTCCTGGTTCCATGTGGTTCATTCATTTGTTTCTTGGTTCTATGTTGTTTCATGTTGGCCTAAGTGATACTGTCACTACTCTGGCTCAGAACGGCTATACTCATCCATTACAGAGACTTTTCAGTTTCCACCTTGACATTAAAAGAATAAAAATTTTGTCATGTCACATGAACTCTTTTCATCTTATCCATAATTCTCTTTATTCTCACAAACTTTTTGTGTATTTATTGCACCCCTAAGTGTAAGCTCCATGAAGACAGGGGCTTATTTCTCTGCTCTATCTAGCACTTAGAACTGTATCTGGCACATGGTGGGTACTCAGTAAATATATCTTGAATGGATGAATGTATAAATGCTGCTGCTAAGTTGCTTCAGTCGTTTCTGACTCTGTGCGACCCCATAGACAGCAGCCCACCAGGCTCCTCCATCCCTGGGATTCTCCAGGCAAGAATATTGGAGTGGGTTGCCATTTCCTTCTCCGAATGTATAAATAAGATTGAACTATATTTTGTTCTTGTTTGGTATTGCACATTTTTGTACAAATTAGCATTTCTGAGTGTTAAGAGTCATTCTAAGTGTGTACTTTCAAATGCCTTCTAAAAATGTGTTCTTCTCTGTGTCCCTCTGTGTGAGGGTTTTTCTGTTTCCCTGGTTTTTTGTAGGAGAGAGATAACTTGGGTAATAAGCCTCATAAAGAGGCTTCCTACCGTTCATATGTGTAATCCCTCTCTGGACACTTCCTGTGCCACACCATTAAATGTCTAGCCTTGACTACACAGCTGGATTCCTTCACTGCCTCTCCGAAGTTTTATGGTTTACTTAATTCCTTCTGGCAACATACATTAAAGGGCCAACTGCTGCTCTTTCAATACTAATACCTAGGTAACCTGGGCAAGTTATAAAATTTCTTCATGCCTTAGTTTTATTCATATGTCAAATAGTTTTTTTCAAATGTCAAATTATTAGTATGTCACTAATTGAAATTGGTTGAGTTAGGCCCTGTTCCAAGCATTTTACATGCAATAGACTTTAATGTTTAATAACAATGAGGTAGGTACTATCATTATCCTCATTTTATAGAAAAGGAAATTGAAGTATAGAAAGCTTAGGTGCTTGACTCAAAGTCTTACAGATCTTAAGTGGTGGAACTGAAATTCAAACCCGTGGAGTTAGACTACAGAGTTAGCACTTTGGGATATATATCCCTGATCAAGGGATTATGAGAGGATAAGATAATAAATTGCTTGCATGTCTGGATCAGAACTAGAACTCCATAGACATCAATTGTTCTTTTTGCTAACAACTCATCTCCCTCTATGACAAATATAAAGAAGGTCTTATGAAGACCACAAATACCAGATGAAGACATAAAGGGATTAAGTATAAGTGGGTAAAGAGTGAATAAGGATATTTTAATTAGGAGCAGTTTTTTTAAATTTCTTTTTTTTTTTTTAAATTTCACAATGTTGTGTTGGTTTCTGCCATACAGCAGTGTGAATCATCCATAATTATACACACATCCCCTCCCTCCCCCAATCCCATCTCTCCACGTCATCACAGGATGCCAGACTGGGCTCCCTGTGCTACACAGCAACTTCTCACCAGCTGGTTGGAAGCAGTTTTAATGGAAGGGTGAACTTTGAGTAGAGTAGAAGAGCTAAATAAACCCAGTTCTTACATAGTGAAGAAACAGAGATGCTTAAGGTTTCGATTGAGGCCAGTTTGAGAAGTCTGTGGAGGCAGTGGTAGACCTGCATTCCGCACCAATGAAGGGAGGAGGCCTGAAAATGGGGCAGTGAGCTCACCCTCTGTTCTGAGCACATCAGCTATGGGAGGAGAGGATTTCTGTGACAGGAGTTCCAGGCAGGTGGGAGTTGGAGCAGGAAGGAGAGTGTTCCAATCCCTGAATGAAAAATCCCCACCATTTGTTATCCTCTGTGTGTTTATTATATCTTGCAGGTATGTATGGTCTTTGGAATTCCAGCAGGAAGATGAATGGGAGTGATTTCAGTAGGGGAGAGGCAAACTACCAATGCATCAAATAGATATGATGATAAGATATGGCACCTTGGCAGAAAGTAAGGAAATATATTTACAGAGTTATAGGATCCTTTCCATATATTGGGGGAAAATATGTTTAGGTTATACAATAGCACATTGCTGAAAGGTTGAGAGACTTGAGAGATGATACACAAAAAAGCATGCAAAATAAATTATTTCAAAACTTGATTTAAGAACATAGGAATGAAGATGTCTGGTCTTACATAACACACTCCAGTGCTAGAAAGTTCATTTTTAGAAAGAGGAGACGATAAAGTTAACTTGACAGAATCCAAACACCCCAAAGAAAGACTTTTTAAAATAGGAAGTAGGATAATGTGTATGTTGGGAGGTGGGATGGGATGACATCAAAATGCTTTTCTTTGTGGTCACATGTCATTACCCTACTTTTCAGGAGACTAGAACCTTTCTTGGACAAGTCATTTCATCAAGGAATCAGATTGTCTAGTTCTTAGAGAAATGTAAGCCATGATAAGAAAACAAATGGGCGATAAGGGTAGTCATAACAGAGCTTAGGGTGAGGTACAACCCTGAATCTTTTGCCTTAGACTAAGAAAACTTCTCTAGCTTTGCTGTGCATATGAATCACCCAGAGAGCTTGTTAAAATGCAGATTCTGATTCATTAAGTGGTGATGGTATTCTGATTAATTTTGTGTGTGGAGGGTGTGAGGTCCTGAGATTATGCATTTCTAACAACTTACCAGGTGATGAAGGAGTTGCAGGTCCATAGACTTCATCTTGAGTAACAAAGGTAGACTTTATGATCTGAATGGTGATGGTCGAGAAAACATGCAGATTTTGGAAAAAGATGAGGAGACTCATGTGTGTTTGTGTGTGTGAGAGAGAGAGACAAAATCAAAGCGAGAGAAAGACAGACAAAGATAGGGAGAGACCAGCTCCTTTCAGGGCAGCTTTGGAATTTTAACGAGAAGTAGAACACAGATAGGAAGAAGGACCGGAAGAGTGGGAACATGGTAGCAATTAGACAGTGAGACCAGGGCCCGCAGATGATCAGCATCTCTATGCTCCATTCTTACTAGCCATATTTCCAACATTCTCTGTTCTCTCATTTCATGGATGTATACTTCCCATTCTTCTTCTTGAACTGTTTTCCCTGCTTTCACCAGATCCCTTCATCTTTTAGAGGAGACTTCTCATCAGGCAAGATCTTCAAATGTTCCTATAACGTATAGTCCTTTTCCTTTTTTACTCCTTTCATACTTACAAATGTTCATCATTTCCAAGTATAGGGATGGGTTCATTTGTTCTTTTCATTCTCCTTACACCTAACCTAACTTAGATCCTGGCATGTAGCAAGTGAGCAATGTTAATTTGAATGAATAGATAAAATAGTTTGGATAATCATATGTCCTAGATTTTCTGGGCCTTAGGCCTTTAATATTATGTTTAACACAGATGAAAAGCTAGTCCCAGAGCCATCAGAAAATATTAACAGGATGAATTAAGGGGTTCAGTTCAGTTCAGTTCAGTCGCTCAGTCATGTCCGACTCTGTGCGACTCCATGAATCACAGCACGCCAGGCCTCCCTGTCCATCACCAACTCCCGGAGTTCACTCAAACTCATGTCCACAGAGTCGGTGATACCATCCAGCCATCTCATTCTCAGTCGTCCCCTTCTCCTCCCGCCCCCAATCTTTCCCAGCATCAGAGTCTTTTCCAGTGAGTCAACTCGTCGCATGAGGTGGCCAAAGTATTGAGTAAAGGGGTAAAGGAGGAAAAAGCAATGAATGGACCCAGTCAGTCAAATTTAAGGTGGAGAAAACATAGATTCAGCCAAAATAGGTAAATATGTAAGAGAAAGCCACCAGATAATAATATGAATAATACTATTTTCTTAAGCACCTAGTATGTGCCTGACATGGTGATCGTATATTCAATCTCATCTTGAATCCTTACAAAAATGTTGTTAGGTGGTAGAAACTATGATCTTAGAAAGCAATAATTTTCCCAGGTCACTTGGCAAGGAAGTTAGGAAGAAGATTCAAATTCAGAGGCTAAGTTAGATGCCATGAATGCTTTACCTTGTGATTGTCATCAGTGTCCATCATCTGCCTTCTGCAATAGCCTGTATGGTATTGAGAGCAAAAGTGTCTGTTCTGTCTGGTTAGTATATTTTTTCATATGTATGTACTCCAGAATAATTGCTGAATGAATGGTCAATGCAATTTGAAATTGCATGTCCCATCAAAAGCTTCTGCACAGCAAAGGAAACTATAAGCAAGGTGAAAAGACAGCCTTCAGAATGGGAGAAAATAATAGCAAATGAAGCAACTGATAAAGGATTAATCTCCAAAATATACAAGCAGCTCCTGCAGCTCAATTCCAGAAAACTAAGTGACCCAATCAAAAAATGGGCCAAAGAACTAAACAGACATTTCTCCAAAGAAGACATAAGGATGGCTAACAAACACATGAAAAAATGCTCAACATCCCTCATAATCAGAGAAATGCAAATCAAAACCAAAATGAGATACCATTTCACACCAGTCAGAAAGGCTGCTATCCAAAAGTCTACAAGCAATAAATGCTGGAGAGGGTGTGGAGAAAAGGGAACCCTCTTACACTGTTGGTGGGAATGCAAACTAGTACAGCCTCTATGGAGAACAGTGTGGAGATTCCTCAAAAAACTGGAAATAGAACTGCCATATGATCCAGCAATCGTACTCCTGGGCATACACACCGAGGAAACCAGAATTGAAAGAGACACATGTACTCCAATGTTCATTGCAGCACTGTTTATAATAGCCAGGACATGGAAGCAACCTAGATGTCCATCTGCAGATGAATGGATAAGAAAGTTTTGGTACATATACACAATGAAGTATTTTTCAGCCATCAAAAAGAATGCATTTGAATCAGTTTTAATGAGGTGGATGAAATTGGAGCCTATTATACAGAGTGAAGTAAGCCAGAAAGAAAAACATCAATACAGTATACTAAGGCATATATATGGAATTTAGAAAGATGGTAACCTTAACCCTGTATACGAGACTGCAAAAGAGACATGGGTATATAGAACAGTCTTTGGGACTCTGTGGGAGAGGGTGAAGGTGGGATGATTGGGGAGAACGGCATTGTAGCATGTATATTATCATATGTGAAATGAATCACCAGTCTAGGTTTGACGCATGATACAGGATGCTTGGGGGATGACCTGGAGGGAGGATATGGTGAAGAGGGAGGTGGGAGGGGGGTTCAAGAAAGGGAACACATGTATACCCAGGGCGGATTCGTGTCAATGTATGGCAGAACCAACCAATATATTAATGTAAGGTAATTTGCCTCCAATAAAATAAATTAAAAAAAAAATGAAATTGCATGTCCTTTCTATTACATTTTGATTTTTGCATTTCTTTTTCTTGGGGATGGTCTAGCTTACTGCCTCCTGTACAGTGTCACAAACCTCTTTCCACAGTTCTTCAGGCACTCTGTCTATCAAATCTAATCCCTTGAATCTATTGGTCACTTCCACTGTATAAACGTAAGGGATTTGATTTAGGTCATACCTGAATGATCTAGTGGTTTTCCCTACTTTCTTCAATTTAAGTCTGAATTTTGCAGTAATGAGTTCATGATCTGAGCCACAGTCAGCTCCTGGTCTTGTTTTGGCTGACTGTATAGAGCTTCTCCATCTTTGGCTGCAAAGATTATAATCAATCTGATTTTGGTATTGATCATCTGATGATGAACATGTGTAGAGTCTTCTCTTGTGTTGTTGGAAGAGGGTGTTTGCTATGACCAGTGTGTTCTCTTGGCAAAACTCTGTTAGCCTTTGCCCTGTTTTGTTTTGTAGCCCAAGGCCAAATTTGCCTGTTACTCCAGGTGTTTCTTGACTTCCTACTTTTGCATTCCAGTCCCCAATAATGAAAAGGACATCTTTTGGGGGGGGTGTTAGTTCTAGAAGGTCTTGTAGGTCTTCATAGAACTGTTCAACTTCAGCTTCTTCAGCATTACTGGTTGGGGCATAGACTTGGATTACTGTAATTTTGAATGGTTTGCCTTAGAAATGAACAGAGATCATTCTGTTGTTTTAAAGATGGGTATATCTTTCCTTTTCTCCTATGCCTTCAGCTTCTCATTTTTTTCTCAGCCTTACAAATATCTGCATTTGAATACAGAGTTCCAAAGAATAGCAAAGAGAGATAAGAAAGCCTTCCTCAGTGATCAATGCAAAGAAATTGAGGAGAATAACAGAATGGTAAAAAATAGATATCTCTTCAAGAAAATTAGAGATACCAAGGGATTATTTCATGCAAAGATGGGCACAATAAAGGACAGAAATGGTATGGACCTAACAGAAGCAGAAGATATTAAGAAGATGTGGCAAGAATATAAAGAACTACACAAAAAAGACCTTCATTGCCGAAATAACCACAATGGTGTCTTCACTAATCTAGAGCCAGATATCCTGAAATGCGAAGTCAAGTGGGCCTTAGAAAGCATCACTATGAACAAAGCTAGTGGAGGTGATGGAATTCCAGTGGAGCTATTTCAAATCCTCAAAGATGATGCTGTTAAAGGGCTGCATGCAATATGCCAGCAAATTTGGAAAACTCAGTAGTGGTCACAGGACTGGAAAAGGTCAGTTTTCATTCCAATCCCAAAGAGAATGTTCAAACCACCACCCAATTGCACTCATCTCATGTGCTACCAAAGTAATGTTCAAAATCCTCCAAGCCAGACTTCAATAGTACATGAACCATAAACTTCCAGATGTTCAAGCTGGATTTAGAAAAGACAGAGGAACCAGAGATCAAATTGCCACGATTTGATGATAGGTTTGATCATTGAAAAAGCAAGAGAGTTCCAGAAAAACATCTATTTCTTCTTTATTGACTACACCAAAACCTTTGACTGTGTGGATCCCAACAAACTGTGGAAAATTCTTAAACAGATGGGAATATCAGACCATCTGTCCTGCCTCCTGAGAAATCTGTATGCAGGTCAAGAGGCAAACAGTTAGATCTGGACATGGAAAACAGACTGGTTCCAAATTGGGAAAGGAGTATGTCAAGGCTGTATATTGTCACCCTACTTATTTAACTTATATTCAGAATATATCATGAGAAATGCTGGAATGGATGAAGGACAAGCTGGAATCAAGAGTGCCAGGGTAAACATCAATAACCTCAGATATGCAGATGACACCACCCTTACGGCAGAAAGCGAAGAAGAACTAAAGAGCCTCTTGATGAAAGTGAAAGAGGAGAGTGAAAAAGTTGACTTAAAACTCAACATTCAGAAAACCAAGATCATGGCATCTGGACCCATCACTTCATGGTAATTAGATGGGGAAACAATGGAAACACTAAGAGCCTTAATTTTCTTGGACTCCAAAATCACTGCAGATGGTGACTGCAGGCAAGAAATTTAAAGACACTTGCTCCTTGGAGGAAAAGCTATGGTCGACCTAGACAGCATATTAAAGAGCAAAGACATTACTTTGCCAACAAAGGTCCATTTAGTCAAAGCTATGGTTTTTCCAGTAGTCATGTATGGATGCAAGAGTTGGACCATAAAGATGGCTGAGCACCGAAGAATTGATGCCTTTGAACTGTGGTGTTGGAGAAGACTCTTGAGAGTCTCTTGGATTGCAAGTAGATCCAACCAGTCCATCCTAAAGGAAATCAGTCCTGAATATTCATTGGAAGGACTGATGCTAAAGCTGAAACACCAATAGTTTGGCCTCCTGATGCAAAGAACTGGCTCATTTGAAAAGACCCTGATGCTGGGAAAGATTGAAGGTAGGAGGATAAGGGGGTCACAGAGAATGAGATGGTTGGATGGCATCACCAACTCAATGGAAATGAGTTTGAGTAAGCTCTGGGCATTGGTGATGAACAGGGAAGCCTGACATGTTTCAATCCATGGGGTTGCAAAGAGTCAGACATGACCGAGCAACTAAACTGAACTCTATTACATTATATTACCGTGTATGAATGTAAAATGCTAAAAAGAGTTGCCAAAAGACACATATTTTCTTCGTCAACTTTGAGATTTATTTCTGAAAACTCTTGCACCAGAACAGTGATTTCAACTGTTTTTCAGTATCCTTCCCCTCCTCCCACCATTCAAAGAGCCTTTTGAGGTTTTTTTTTCCCTAAAAGCCTTCCCCTTGAAATTTTAATACCACATTGTATATCTGTTATGTATTTTATATATATTTCTGTATTTTATATGTAATAAAAGTAAGATTTTTTTTGCCCTTTTCTTTCCTTCCCAAGAACCAGTTTCATGCTCTTGGGAGCAATATCACCCTATTGAGAATGCATGGATTAGAAGGTTGCAGATTGGAGTAAAACTGTGAAAGCACTTAAGATATGTTTTATGTTCAGTTCACAGAGATGCGGTGATGCAGGAGAGATTGTCAATTATCTCCCTGTGCCCATCCTTCTCTTCTTAAGTAATCAATTGCAGATCTTTCGCTAAGCAAAAATCATCAAATTAGAGAACTATGTATTCCCTAGTCTCCCATCCCTAATCTTCCCTTTGGCTAGCTGAACACAGTGACCCAGAGCCAAAGGACTACCTTTCTTAGTCTTCCTTATAGACTTCCTTTGGCCACCTGACCAAGTTAGGGCCAATGAACTAAAAGCAGTGGGAGAGAAACAAATGTCCACATTAAATCACTCGGTTTTGAAGGTCTCTGTTGCTCACTACATTCTAAATTATTAATTATTAGGTCTGTATAATTAATTGACATTTATCAGGCCACATTCCTTATAAATTTTTCAGGATTTCTTCGTATGTCCTTCCTTTGTGTCCACCTTCACAATTTTAATGACTTGCATTAAACATCTGTATAGAGACAAAAAAGTTAAAATGCTTTGTATATATAATACAAATTGCTACGAATTATGGTGACTACTTTGGAAGTCCACTGATTTTGAGTTAATGACTTACAGTCTGTATATAATTGAATTTAGAATAAGAGGCGTTCTCAACTAGGTAAGGATTATTAAATATTCAGCAACAGTCAGGAGGTAGCTGAAAGAGAGAAAAAGGAGGAAAAATAAGATTAGATAAAGTCAGAAATAAAAATCAATTATGTTTTAGATTCATTTCAGGAGGAAGGAAGAAATGAAGCAAAGGAATATTTGGAAATCCTCTTGGGTTACTCTTGATTAGCAGGAAAAAATAAAGATCCAAAGGTCAAAGTTAGCGTCAGAGAGAAGAAAAGTTCAATAACATAAACCCTTATGGAAAGAATGTTCTTGTGTTGATTTGAAGTAGGGTTTTCCCCATTGCTATAGGAAAGCTGCAGAAGACTTGTTACCTGCAGGCTTGATACAAAAACCATCAATTATTTACCTTAAGAATGAGAGAGAAGAGGTGACATCAGGAATTGGACATTGTTAGGTTGAGTTTGGGTTTTTTGTTGTTGGTGTTTTTTTCTGGGAATTTGATTGCAAAGCCTTTTATAATGTAATGGTAACTGGCAGAATGACTCACAGTGAAGTACAAAATTGGGCAATGAAAATTTTAGACCTTTCAGAGATTTTAAAAGAAATAACAAAACACTCAAAAATAAGGAGAGAGTTTGGTTGCTTTGTAGAGCTGAATCAGGAGAAAACATTTGACAGAACGGAGCTATTGCTTAACTTAAGATCGTGTAAACACACAGGTTCTCTCCCCTAAGTCATAAATCATGCAAAAAAAATTTTTTTTTAAATTTTTTTGTTGTTAGACATGCTATATGTAGTATCTGTATGGCAGACATTTTTAGTATACAACCGGTAGCCATTCCGCTTAACTTCCTTGTTAATGAAACCTGCATTTTGACCAGAAAGGCAAACTGTCCTGCCCCAAGGATTGGATCAGCCTTGGTCTAAGTGAGTCATGGAGCTCTCGTTTCTTTTTCTCAGATTTTTCCAGCCACCCTTGCAAGCCAGAGTGATCATGTGACTCAGTTCTGCCCAATAACTTGTCAGTAGGAAGTCTGCTAGGGGACATTTGTGAAACATTTTCCCATTCAGTTACAAATGCAGGGATTTACAGGGATTTACAGAAGTCAGACACAACTGAGCGACTTCACTTTCACTTTTCACTTTCATGCATTGGAGAAGGAAATGGCAACCCACTCCAGTGTTCTTGCCTGGAGAATCCCAAGGACAGCGTAGCCTGGTGGGCTGCCGTCTATGGGGTTGCACAGAGTCAGACATGACTGAAGTGACTGCAGCAGCAGAAGCAGCAGCCCGTTTTCTCCTGCTCATTATGCTGACATGATGCTGTCTTGACTGGATTTGTATTGATCAACTTTTGTGACCTTGAGGTGACAAGAAGATAAAAAGCATATACATAGAGATTGAGAGAGTTTAATTTTGTAAAGAGTTTGTTTTGTTTGGAGCCTGGGTTTTGGAAGACAATATTGATGCTAACTTACCCCATGGTTGCTCTTGGATAAGGTATAGTAGGTTTGCTGATGCAGTGAGAAATAGAACATGAAATAGTTAACCGGGACGGCAAATATTTCCTTATATGATAGCAGGGCAAGCCATTTGTGTTGTAATTGCCTTCTTTCCCAGCTAACTGGCACTGAGCAGACAGTTCTGAGCTCCTCTAAGTTAGTGAATTCCTTATATTGACACCATTCTTTGACACCAAGTTTGGAAGTACTCTTAAGGAATAGGGGAGGCATTGGAGAATCTCTAACTTTTCTCCCTGGGCTTGCATGCATTAAAAAAAAAATTTTTTTTTTTTTTTTTTTGGTCAATTTGGTAACAAGTGAAGGGCAGAGTAAAGTGAAACTAGCCAATACTGAATTGTTCCAACTGAACCCATACCAGTCTTTGTAATCTTATCTTTATGTTTTAAGCCTCTGAAAACTGGATCATTTGTTACCTGTAGTCCAAAGCATACTTAATGAATGCCAACAGGAATTCTGACAAAGTGAGTGGATTGTGAAAGAGACATGGCCTTTGGAGGGGATGGTCAGTATTCAGGCACTCTCATTTTATACACTGACAATGCTGGTCAAAGGAAAAAGTGCACCAATAAGTAAGAATCCTGAATGATGTACAGCTGCAGGAGAAAAGAATATATAAAGAATCATCCAAGTCCAGCCATGTCCTGGCACTAGAAGTGGTAGAAGTTCAAACAGTGGCAAGAATTGGAAGACCTGGGTTGAAAACTCATCTCCACTACTTACTAGTAGAGTGACTGTTGATAGATAGATCACCTCTCTGAGCGTCAGACTCCTTATTTGTAAAAACGGAGTAATAATGTCCACTTCGTGGGGTTGTAAGATAGTTTGAGATGTCATATAGTAAGTTTATGGTACCCAGTATGTACCCAGATTCTGAGCAAGTAATAAGCTGTTTTCCCATCTGTGATGAACAGAGAAAGTTGAAGCCTTTGAGAAAGTCGCTTAAACTTCTTTGGACCTATATTTCATAATCCATAAAAATTAAAGGTTTGTACTAGATGTTCCTATGTTTTTTCATTTTCTGGATTTATGCATCTATTTCTAACTACACAGAAACAAATTCAGTAAGAAGAAAAAGAGAAATGTGAAGAGAATGAAGTCTACAGGAGATTGGCCCTTTAAGGGAAAAAGACGGTAGGCATATTTTATCTCTGCACTTTCCTGTGGTCCTCACACAGCCGTGGTTGAACCCCACCCTCCAATGGTATTTTTGAAAGGAGAGCTTCAGAGTGGGTGCGCACAGTGATTGGAAGGGAGGGCAGTGGCTCATGTTCCAAGTCTTGTGTTTAGAGGTAAGAAAGCATCTTCCTTCACATCTTGCTTCACACATGCACACACTGCAATCTCAGAGCAGATGAAGCGGTGTTGAGATGGGACTTCTGGGTCACTCTGCAGTCAAACGACACTGTATGTGGTTATCCTGACATCTATAATATAGATTTCCCCCAAGTGTGGTAAAAACTAGTGGGAACTTTAGGAAAATGGAGTGATCTAAGTGAACCGGGAGGCAAAAAGACCTAGGGAATTTTTGCTGAGGATATTGTTGGGTGTACAAATGAGGAATGAAAAAAAAACAACAACAAGTAACACTGAACCCTGAGAGTGGGTGGCTATGAGAGGTAATGAGAGTGGTGGAGTCTATGAACCTTTGTGGGGATGTGTCTCTTGAATAAATGATGTTAAAGGA
This sequence comes from Moschus berezovskii, assembly GCF_049115385.1. NCBI lineage: Eukaryota > Metazoa > Chordata > Mammalia > Artiodactyla > Moschidae > Moschus > Moschus berezovskii. The sequence continues at coordinate 58,639,870 of NC_142466.1, forward strand.
TATTTTCACTCCAAAGTCGTGAAAACATGCATTGTCTAGTGCTTAAAATGTATTTCTCCAAATTTGCTAATGGGTTTCCTTATAACATGGTCCTGAATTCACACCTCAGGATCCGATTTCTGCTTTATGCCATCAAACTAATCCCTTTGTGAGAGGGATTCACTCCCCACCCCGTTGATATCTGAGGTCATAACACCGTTAATAAGAGCAAGGGTTACTCTTGATGTGCTATTAATATTAACACATTTAGTCCTCCAAATAGCCCAATAAAACAGGTATTATTATTCCCATTTTACAGATGAGGATACTGAGCTTAAGTGACTCACTCAGGGTTACAGAGCAAGTAGGTGGTGTTTGGCACCTGAATTCAAACCCAGGCTGCCTGGCTCCAAACTACTATGCTGTGTTAGATCTCCTTTTGCTAGGTGTGTTTTCATTATGTTTCTTTCCTGCTTCAAAACCTGTAATGACTTGCTTTAGGATTAATAGATTAATTTTTAGGATGAATTTTGAACTGTTTGGTTTGACACAGGAAGTTGTTCAGCAAATGACCTGCACCATCCAGCCTGGCTCCTCTCCAGTTGTGTTATTCATCTCCTCCCACATCTCTTCCTCCATGATGGAGACTTTATCTTCATCACCATTTCCAAGTCTTCCTCCATGGGGCTCAGCCTGGATCATTTTAGTAACTTTCTCCTTCTCTGAATTCCTATAGAATTTGAAGGTTTTGTGTTAGACAAGGCAGCAATTGATTAAAGTGTGCTCAGAAGTTGGCTGGGTTTTTTTTGTAAGCTGTGTCAAAGAGTATGTTTTGTATCATAAACTAGGTTTAAAAGTTCTCTAAGGCAAGAGTCAAGTCTTCTATATAAATCCAAGTTTTCCAGATCTCAATTTTTTCTCTCAGTAACATAAAAAGAATTCCCGAGCTCTTGTCCAGTTCTGGAGTTCTGTTCTGTTTTCTGGATGTGTTGCAACATGAAGCTAATTGCTAGGTTTGTTTATCAAATATCCATTGGTTTGACTCATCCTGAAGTCCTGCTGAAATAAATCAAAGACCAAGATTTGTGTGGCTGGATTATAAATTTTTGGAGCCTAGACTCATTGTGGGCTTCCCTGGTGTCTCAGCTGGTAAAGAATCTGCCTGCAATGCAGGAGACATGGGTTTGATCCCTGGGTTGGGACGATCCTCTGGAGAAGGGAGTGGCTTACCCACCCCAGTATTCTGGCCTGGAGAATTCCATGGACCTTACAGTCGCAAAGAGTTGGACACGACTGAGCGACTTTCACTTTCACTTTAGACTCCTAAATTTTCAGCTCCTATTTTCCATCATGGAAAAATGGAAGATAAGAATGATTGTTGGCTGAATTTGTCACTCAGAATCCCATTCTAGTTTCAACTTCTTTGTCAACAGTCCATGACGCAAGGAAGCAGGACTACTTTGTTCTTTGTGCCAGGAAGGTCTAGATCTGGAGTATGCTTCAGACCTAAGGCAGCCCAAACCCAGGAGATGACCTTGAAAAATGATAGGGCTCAGTAGATGAGATGGTCCTGAGCTGCTCAGCTTCCAGAATTAGATTACAAGATGGGGAGAAAAGTAGCTTCTAGGAAAAGAGTAAGGAATGAGAGAGAGGCCTTTAGAGATAGAGGAAGAGAGAGAGCGAGAAAGAGGAATAAGAGTGAGAGAGAAACAAGCAGACAGACACGCCGAGAACAGAAAGGATAGCCAAGCTGAGAGCTGTCCACGCTCAGTGTGGCTTTTATTCCTTTGAATATGCATACTTTTTTGTCATCAAATTCATTCAATAGCCATATGATAGTTATACAGATCTGCCAGTGCGAGTAGTACTTTGCATTAAAAACAAAATAAAACAATCTTTTCCTTAGAGATATCTGTTAAACATCCTGTATCTTAAATTAATTTTGATACAAGAGACAACATTTTATTAGATGCTTTCTTTTTCTTTTTACCTCAAGAAAGTATTTTAGAATAAGGCTTCAAAGAATCTTCCAGGGGGAAAAATCCCACAACTCATGAATTATAAAGAAAACAGAGGTTTTTTTGTCTTTAAAACAATATCTTATGCAATTAGGGACCAAGTGAACTTAATTACCATGTGAATAATTCAGAGAGGCAAATTAACTGCAACAGGAAAATTTTTGGTCCAGTGTGGTCCTTCGTGTTCATGCAACTCAAATGAAATGTGACTTAATCGTGAAACAGTCAGTTTAAGGTTCTGAAATCTGGTTGTTGCATTGAAGAGATACTTGTTCAGCTTCTATGTGTCCTTACACTAAACTCTCATGAAGTATTTTGGTCATCTCATGTTCTTTGTTGCCTTGCATCTGTTCACCCCTTTCAAGCGGGGCATGAACTACAGACCTTTGTCTCAGCATTTGCTTTTCCTTCATCCTCTTCATTTGCACTCCTGTAACCTTACACTTTGCACCAGTCAGACAGAAGGAAGGAGCATCAGAATGGTAGGAATGTGACTTGTGTCTCAGGCAGGATTGAAGTTCAGTAGCAGTGCTCCAACTGATTGAACTCAATAAATATTGTCAAGAGGGTTACCTTGTAAGAGACCTCATACCCGAGACTCTGGGACAGTCAATGAAACTCAAATACAGTAGTGTTTTCAAATATTATAGTAAATGGTGAAGACAACAGATCTACCTTTGTTTAATGCAAGCCACTCCACTACTCTTGCCTAGAAAATCCCATGGATGGAGGAGCCTGGTAGGCTGCAGTCCATGGGGTCGCTAAGGGTCGGACACGACTGAGTGACTTCACTTTCACTTTTCACTTTCACACATTGGAGAGGGAAATGGCAACCCACTCCAGTGTTCTTGCCTGGAGAATCCCAGGGACGGGGGAGCCTGGTGGGCTTCCATCTATGGGGTCACACAGAGTCGGACACGACTGAAGTGACTTAGCAGCAAAACAAAGGGATGTGTGCCTTAACAGTGGCCCAAAGAAAGACAAGAGAACAGATGAGGAACACAGACATGGAAAAGGGTTCCTGCAGGTAGAGAATTTTGGATCTCTCTCTGAATAAAAATGACAGGCTATCCACAATCGAGGATGAGGCAGGCAGGAGGATGTTACACAAGGGGAAAGCCAAACAAGTAATTGTCTGAAGGCAGAGGAGCAAACGCACAAATAAGCGAACACGTGTTATCAAATTTGAAAACTCTTCCGGTGTCTGGACACAGAACACTGGCACTGGAGTAGATGAAAGGCAGAGCTCTTTGGTATTGACAGCTCCAAGGAGAGAATGCTGCCTCTAGGGCCACGCAAAGGGTTGCACCTTGGGATAGGGTAACACATGCTAAGTAACACAGCCCTGCCTGGGGTTTGTGTATGGAAAGCAGGGTCTTTCTGGGTGGTGCTAGTGGTAAAGAACCTGCCTGCCAGTGCAGGAAATGTAAGGGATGTGGGTTCAATCCTTGGGTTGGGAAGATCCCCTGGAGGAGGGCACGGTAACCCACTCCAGTATTCTTGCCTGGAGAATCCCCATGGACAGAGAAGCCTGGAGGGCTACAGTCCATAGGGTTGCAAAGAGCTGGACATGGCTAAAGCAACTTAACACACATGCACATGGCAAGCAGAGTGGGTGTGGTAACTAGGCTTTGCAGGTTTCCTGGAGGATTGATTAATTTGAATAATTACATGGCTCTTGATAAGCAAATGGCAAGCCACTCCAGTACTCTCGCCTGGAGAATCCCATGGACAGAGGAGCCTGGTGGGCTACAGTCCATGAGGTCACAGAGAGTCGGACATGACTGAGGCAACTTAGCACACACGCACAGAGCACAGAGGCTGTCCCTAATTGTTCAGTACCTGGTCTGGGAATGCAGAAGCCTCATAATGGAGTGGGGAGGTTTAATGGAGGGGGGCGGTTGGCCTGTACGCCTAGTGGCCCTGGAGAGTGGGAGCCAGGGAAGCAATGTATCTGGTGTGGGTCTTAGCAAACTGCCCATGAAGGGGAATTGAGAATTTTTAGACATGACTTCAAAACTAGGTCAAGACATCACTTGATATATTCAGTTCAGTTCAGTTCAGTTCAGTCGCTCAGTCGTGTCCGACTCTCCGCGACCCCATGAATCACAGCACGCCAGGCCTCCCTGTCCATCACCAACTCCCGGAGTACACTCAAACTCATGTCCACAGAGTCGGTGATGCCATCCAGCCATCTCATTCTCTGTCGTCCCCTTCTCCTCCCATCCCCAGCCTTTCCCAGCATCAGAGTCTTTTCCAGTGAGTCAACTAGTCGCATGAGGTGGCCAAAGTATTGCAGTTTCAGCTTTAGCATCAGTCCTTCCAATGAACACCCAGGATCGATCTCCCTTAGAATGGACTGGTTGGATCTCTTTGCGGTACAAGGGACTTTCAAGAGTCTTCTCCAGCACCACAGTTCAAAAGCATCAATTCTTCAGCGATCAGCTTTCTTCACAGTCCAACTCTCACATCCATACATGACCACGGGAAAAACCATAGCCTTGACTAGACGGATCTTTGTTGGCAAAGTAATGTCTCTGCTTTTTAATATACTATCAAGGTTGATCATAACTTTCCTTCCAAGGAGTAAGCGTCTTTTAATTTCATGGCTGCAATCAGCATCTGCAGTGATTTTGGAGCCCAAAAAAACAAAGTCTGACACTGTTTCCACTATTTTTCCATCTATTTCCCATGAAATGATGGGACCAGATGCCATGATCTTTGTTTTTTGAATGTTGAGCTTCAAGCCAAACTTTTCACTCTCCTCTTTCACTTTCATCAAGAGGCTTTTGAGTTCCTCTTCACTTTCTGCCATAAGGGTAGTGTCATCTGCATATCTGAGATTATTGATATTTCTCCCAGCAATCTTGATTCCAGCCTGTGCTTCTTCCAGCCCAGCGTTCCTCATGATGTACTCTGCATATAAGTTAAATAAGCAAGGTGACACTATACAGCCTTGACGCACTCCTTTTCCTATTTGGAACCAGTCGGTTGTTCCATGTACAGTTCTGACTGTTGCTTCCTGACCTGCATACAGGTTTCTCAAGAGGCAGGTCAGGTGGTCTGGTATTCCCATCTCTTTCAGAATTTTCCACAGTTTACTGTGATCCACACAGTCAAAGGCTTGACTTTGATGTTCTCATAGCAGGGTAAGAAATGTAATTTTCCTGAGTAAATAAGGTAGATATCAAAGCAACATGCTATATTTACCATGATTTTCATAAAGTTTACCTCAAAAAATGTACATATTATGTGGCAAAATATGTGGAATTCTGTAACCCTCCAGAACATTCAGTTCAGTTCAGTTCAGTTCAGTCGCTCAGTCGTGTCTGACTCTTTGCGACCCCATGAATCACAGCACGCCAGGCCTCCCTGTCCATCATCAACTCCTGGAGTTCTCTCAAACTCATGTCCATCGAGTCAGTGATGCCATCTAGCCATCTCATTCTCTGTCGTCCCCGTTTCCTCCCACCCCCAATCCCTCCTAGCATCAGAGTCTTTTCCAGTGAGTCAACTCGTTGCATGAGGTGGCCAAAGTATTGCAGTTTCAGCTTTAGCATCAGTCCTTCCAATGAACACCCAGGATTGATCTCCTTTAGGATGGACTGGTTGGATCTCCTTGCAGTCCAAGGGACTCTCAAGAGTCTTCTCCAGCACCACAGTTCAAAAGCATCAATTCTTCGGCGATCAGCTTTCTTCACAGTCCAACTCTCACATCCATACGTGACCACGGGAAAATCCATAGCCTTGACTAGACATACCTTGGTTGGCAAAGTAATGTCTCTGCTTTTTAATATGCTATCTAGGTTGGTCATAACTTTCCTTCCAAGGAGTAAGTGTCTTCTAATTCCTGGCTGCAATCAGCATCTGCAGTGATTTTGGAGCCCCCAAAAAGAAAGTCTGATACTGTTCCCACTGTTTCCCCATCTATTTCCCATGAAGTGATGGAACCAGATGCCATGATCTTAGTTTTCTGAATGTTGAGCTTCAAGCCAACATTTTCACTCTCCTCTTTCACTTTCATCAGGAGGCTTTTGAGTTCTTCTTCCCTTTCTGCCATAAGGGTGGTGTCATCTGCATATCTGAGGTTATTGATATTTCTCCCGGCAATCTTGATTCCAGCTTGTGCTTCTTCCAGCCCAGAGTTCCTCATGATGTATTCTGCATATAAATTAAATATTATTTGGTCAATGAAGACAGGAAATGTTAAAGCAATAGTGTAACAAATTGCAGGTATTTCACAATGACTGCTATACACTTAGGAGATAAGATGAAGTTGTGAGGAGAGAAACTCTCATCTGAGAGGCTCAAAACCTCTCATTCCTGAAGGCAAAAATTTATTGTATTTGCCAAATGGAAAAATTGTTCATGTACTTATAGTGGTCCTTTTTGAAAATTACCATCCAAGTTTCTAGATAAAGTTGTGAGGTAATAGTTTCCAGAAAGGCATAAAGAAATTTTACAAAACCTGGAAATTATTGATCTATTCTAATATTTGTTCTAAGGGGATGAAGTGGAAGTTTTAGTCCAACTGCAGCAAGCGCAGTGGATGTAGTGGTGCCCAGCTCAGACCCACCCACACAGACCAACATATGCTCATCCCCTAGGTCGTTAAAAGTGTTGGCTGAGGATAGCTCACAGTTGAGTCTCCCACAGACTTGTCCTTGGCCTGCAGGAGTTGACTCACCCAAGATAAGGTTCCCTGCCTGGAGGCAGTGCCCATCCAATGACTGATTATGCAAGAATACAAACCAAGATACAAAGACTCCCCCCACCTCCAACTCACTCCATACTTCACTAGGGAATGATATGATTAATTTTGTGTGTTAACTTGACTGGTCCATGGAGTGGTCAGATATCTGGTTAAATATGATAGATCTGTCTATGAGGATGTTTCTAGAAGACCTTACTTAGCATTTAAATTAGTGGACTGAGGAAAGTAGATTGTTCTGCCCAATGTGGGAGGGCATCATCTAGACTGCTGAGAGTCAGAATAAAACAGAAAGTTGGAGGAAGGGAGAAGTCTCTCTTCCCAGCTTCTGATCTAGAATATCAGTCTTCTACTGCTCTTGGATGGGGATTTACACCATCAGTTCTCCTGATTCTCAGACCTTGGTTCAGAACTACATCTCCAGCTTTCCTGGGCTTCCAGTTTGCAGACTTCTTTGCTTTCATAATTACATGAGCCAATTCTTCCTTATAATAAATAAATCCCTATCTATCTATCTAATCTTTGCTTCCTATTGGAGGAAGGTGATATATGTATCTTCTATTCATGCTGTCTCTCTGGAGAGTACGAAATAATATGAAGGACAAACCTGGAATGCCATCCTAGCTCTAGTGCTGTTGGTCCTCTCAGCTTCCTTCCCCATGCTCAGCTCTGCTTCCTTCACTCTTTAACGGGTCAATGCTCTCAAGAGCATTTCCCAATAAATCCCCTGTACTCTGGTCTCCATCACATAGTCTATTTCAGGAAATCCAACCTATGACGACATACATCTATAGAATGACTAAACAATTCCTGAAATAATGCATACATTCTATTGTTGTTGCTGTTAAGTTGCTAAGTCATGTCCAACTCTTGCAATACCACTGGGCTCCTCTGTCCTTGGGATTTCACAGGCAAGAATACTGGAGTGGGTTGCCATACCCTACTCCAGGCAATCTTCCTGACCCAGGAATCAAACCTGCGTCTCCTGCATTTGCAGGCAGGTTCTTACCACTGTGCAACCAGGGAAGCCCATACAATCTATAGTCTCCTGAATTTTGTTTTATTCCAGATTGAGAGCTGTGTTGTGAAAGAAAGAACCAGTACATGTTCTTTCAAATTTTTATCTATGCTTTAAAATAAAAAAATTCAGTGTTATATGAATTATTCCAGACCATAGAAAAGAAGCAACGGATCTCCTGATTATTTTTATAAAGCTAACATAACTTGAATACTAAAAGTTGTTCAATATATTATAAAAAAGGAAAAATATATGATTGTAGATATAAAAATTCTGTATCATATATACCAATTGATTCCAGCTGCATATTGTAAGGTCAGTATAATAGAGACTTTGTAGGGTATTAAAAAGCAGAGACATTACTTTGCCAACAAAGGTCAATCTAGTCAAAGCTATGGTTTTTCCAGTGGTCATGTATGGATGTGAGAGTTGGACGGTGAAGAAAGCTGAGCGCAGAAAAATTGATGCTTTTGAACTGTGGTGTTGGAGAAGACTCCTGAGAGTCCCCTGGACTGCAAGGAGATCCAAACAGTCCATCCTAAAGGAGATCAGTCCTGGGTGTTCATTGGTAGGACTGATGTTGAAGCTGAAACTCCAATACTTTGGCCACCTGATGCGAAGACCTGACTCACTGGAAAGGAGTCTGATGCTGGGAGGGATTGGGGGAGGAGAAGAAGGGGACAACAGAGGATGAGATGGCTGGATGGCATCACCCACTCGATGGACATGGGTTCGTGTGGACTCCGGGAGCTGGTGATGGATAGGGAGGCCTGGTGTGCTACAGTTCATGGGATCACAAAGAGCTGGACATGACTGAGCAACTGAACTGAACTGAACTGAAGTAGGGTTTATTCTAAGACCCTAAAGGGGGTTCAGTTTTGGGAAATCTATCAATGTAATTTATTATATCAGCAAATTAAGAAAGCCAATGATTGTATCAATAAATGCCTGAGAGGCATCAGAAAATTAAACAGTAATTTCTAATAAAAATTATAAGTAATTTAGAAGTGAAGGAACTATTTAAATATGATAGATTCCTTTACCAAAACTCAAAAGCAAGCATTATAATAAAACAAAAAGTTACTCTTTCCATTAAAAAATAGAACTGATATCTTGTTAAATTTAATTGTTAGTAAAATGATCACACCTTTCTCCTACACTCACTGGTCTAGGGCATACTCCTGATGCAGTGATTGCAGAGATGTATTTAAACATCTCTTTCTTCCATTAGGCTGAGACTTCCTAGAGGCAGGTGTAGACTTTACCAATTTTTGTCTCCTTTGTCACTGACAGTTTGTGGCACAAAAAATTTCTGGAAGGCACAAGCAATTGAATGACTATAATAATAGAATTTATACTTTTCAAAAGACCATTTCCCCTTCACCACAAGAGAAGTTGTGTCAGTTTGATTTACAAATGAGATGCTGAGCATGCCATGAGCATAATTTGCAAAACTTTTTCAAAATTTTATATTTAGAAACAAGGAATAGAGACCAATGAGCCCATTTCACTTTTTATTATATTTTTTCCTTGAGATTTAAAAATCTCACATAGTTTTATCATTATTTTTGAAACTCCTTTCATGATTATCTTGGACTTATTCATCATACTCAGAAGTGAGCTGTGAACAGCTTGGAAATGCAAAAATACAAGTCATTTAGCTTAAGTCTCTATACCTTAGAAACTATAACAAGATTAAAAACAAACAAATGCAACCCCCCAAGTACTTGGGAAATACTTTCTAAAAGAAATTTTAGTTTCACATCCTTTCCACCATCTAAAATCAAGTTTAGTATGTTTTTCTTTCAGAATGACTATTTAAATCTGAGGATATCTACATATTTAAGTTCCCTAGTACCCTGAATTACTTCACCTGGTCTAATGGGCCAGGCCCCTTTGCCCATGCTTGCTGCTACATCTTTAGAAGCTAATGCCTCCTCCTGCTGCATCTTTCTCCCAAAAGGCAATAGATGTATTACCTGTGATAGAAAACAGAGGTTGGATTTTCAGGATTCCACTCGGAAAGAGTGGACCAGAATTAAGAAAGATTAAGAATTAGGGTAGTTCATGTGTCATGCCCATGTTATCTAAGAGAAGGATTGAAACATGCTTATGGGATTTAGCCACAAGGATGATGTTACTGATCCTGGAGAGAGCAGTTTTAATGAAGTGTGCCCCAAAGTCAGTGGCAGTGTGTTCATTCAGGAGTGAGTAAGGACAGTGACAATTTTTGGAAAAGTTCAACTAGAAAATGCAGGAGAGAGAAAAACAGAGACCAGCACAGAGACAGACATAGGGGCAAAGAGAGAGAGTTGGGATGGAACCTTATCTCAAAGGCTACACATTCACCTGCTATAGTCAAAGCTATGGTTTTTCCAGTAGTCATGTATGGATGTGAGAGTTGGACCATAAAGAAGACTGAGCACCAAAGAATTGTTGCTTCCAAATTGGTGGTGCCGAAGAAGACTCTTGCGAGTCTGTTGGACAGCAAGGAGGTCACTCCAGTCATTCCTAAATGAAATCAATCCTGAATATTCATTAGAAGGACTGATGCTGAAGTTCTAATACTTGGTCACCTGATGCGAAGAGCCAACTCATTGGAAAGATGCTGGGGAAGACTGAGGGCAAGAGGAAAATGGGGTGACGGAAGATAAGATGACATCACCGATTCAATGGATATGAGTTTGAACAAACTCTGAGAGACAGTGAAGGACAGGGAAGCGTGGCATGCTGCAGTTATGGAGTCACAAAGAGTCGGACATGACTTAGCAACTGAACAACAACAACACATTCACCCAGTGTAGTGTAATTGTCTCTTCTAATAAAAGTGGTAACCTTGATATCACAGAAGTTGCCTTCATAATTCATTACTCTGTTTTCCTACTGTAATTTAAAGAATAAAATTAAGACATAAAAGGCATAGCCTATCTGGAAGTTTAAATTTGAATCTTTTGCTTTAAATAGACTTACTAATCTGCTGTGTTTATGAACTGAGACCCAACCTGTGTCATACAGTCCCTTTTATTTTCTTCCTGAGTAGAGAGAAACATCTTATAGGCATATCATCACTCTCCAAAGGCTGAAGGCATCATCAAAAAATTGAGATAATTACTCTTAACAGGGATAAATGAATTTTGAGTACATAGGCTGTCACCTCTTAAAGCGGGGCAAAGGAGGTTAACAAGGCAGGGCGACTCTTGGCTGGAGGAGTACACATAAGTCATTCTTAATTGGAGGTTTTACCTTTGTTCTTCTGAGTAGCTGCCAAGGAACTTTCTACATGTGACTTGAGATAAATGAGCCAGTCAGGGAACTGCTTGCATCTCTAAGATGAACTGCTAGACTATTCTTTTGAAATCTTAAAGGGGATGGTGGTGATTAAAGATACATTTTTTACAACTTAGTGTAAAAGACAGTTAAGAATTCCTGAAGGAAGAGGCAGGGCTCAGGCAAGTCCACTAGTAGTGACTCTGGGATGCTGTATTTCATGTTGTTTTCCTTATTAATGCTAGAGGGAGACTGATTTGGAAGACATACCATAAGAAGAACTGTAGAGCATGACTCAAAGCATCACTACTTTTTTGGGTAAAGAACCAAAGGGAAGCCTTGAAAGGAGAGTTACATGAGCACACTTTCTTCTATGATAATCTCTTCTACTTCTTGAGGTAACAGATTGAGCCATCTTTCTTTCAAGTCTCTAGATGCAATAGCTGGAGAAGGCAATGGCACCCCACTCCAGTACTCTTGTCTGGAAAATCCCATGGGCGGAGGACCCTGGTAGGCTGCAGTCCATGGGGTCGCTAGGTGTCGGACACAACTGAGCGACTTCACTTTCACTTTTCACTTTCATGCATTGGAGAAGGAAATGGCAACCCATTCCATTGTTCTTGCCTGGAGAAACCCAGGGATGGCGGAGCCTGGTGGGCTGCCGTCTATGGGGTCGCACAGAGTTGGACACGACTGAAGTGATTTACCAGCAGCAGCAGCAGCAGCAGCTGCAATAGCTACATGTTGAATGCAGTCGGATGATGCCTTGAAATAATTCTGGGTGGAGAGTCAGGGATATGAAGTTATAGATCCAGCCTATTGGATGACTTTGAGCAATCCTTTGACCCCTCAGGACTGCCTATTCTCCCATGTTTGCCACAGTAGAAAGCAAATGGCCACTGGGATTCTTGCCCATTATGGGGTTCAGAGCATCTGGAAAGACGGACAAAAGAATGTGTATCTATAAGAAAGAGGCTCAAAAGAAAGCAAATACTTGTGTATTTTGCTTTGGGAATAACTTGTGCCATTTGATTATATGGGAAAAGAAAGAATGGGTGTGAAACTGAGATGTTGGCACATGCAGATAACAATATTCTTATATAAAACTTTGGATAAGCATTTATTATACACTTGTTTTCACCCCAAATATTTGGATTTCAATTTCTTAATCTTCTGGAATGCTGGAAATTACTTTTGGCATTTTCGCCATTCCTGGGGTACAACTTTATGCTATTTGAAACAGAAATGGTTTCAGCCTCAAAATAGCACAGTTCCTGCTAATCAACTCAAAATCTTCCAAGTCACACAGGCTATCGGAAGCCAGAACCTATTTTTCTGGACAGGGAATGTTTGCTTAGTCCATGAGGTTGAGATCAAACTTGGATATTATTTTCCAGATCCTAGTGTTTGCAAAGCAGATGGAGAATACCCTAATGGCATGAAACGTTTTGTGAATAGCAAGCTATATAAACATTTTCTTAGTAACCACATTTTGTCCTGTGAATAAATTAGGTAGGTAATAGGTATATTTTCATAAACTTATTTTATGTTTGGTATGGAACACAGCATATATTTAGCACCCAAAAATATTTGTTGAATAAATGAATTAATGCATACATATATGGCATTTAAAAGAGACTGTGAAAGCTATCATTAGGAATTTTCCTAATTAAAATTTAATTATTGCTATCAATTTTGATCTATTATGTATATAAAAGGATTGACAGTTAATGAATTTCTGAGTAGATTCTTCTGAACCCTTCTTGAAATAGTCTTATTAACTTTGAAAGGCTTCTAATGGCATTTGACTTTCTTAAAAAAAAGTTTAAGAAGTAAGAGAATCAGTCTATCTGGTTATCCAGACACCTATGGTCTGATCAGGGAATGATTTATTCTGGGAATAGCTTTCTACATTAAGTAGCCTCTCGAAGAGGCCTTTCTCTGTTAAAACCTTCTTGAGTCCCTGGTGGTGCCATTTGAATTGTAGGCGCACTGAGATTCAGAGAGAGATCTGGAAAGAAAAAGCATTGATTAAAGGAGAATCTGATCACTTTTGGCACTAAGAGAGCATAGTCACCGAGTTGAGTAGGAAAGTGCTAGCTATTCATTTATTATTCTGGCCTCTGATTAAAATTTGTGAGTGAGGATATTCCTCTCTGTCTCCCTTGGGCTGTAGCTTGGCAATATTTAATTTTGACCAGCTATTTTCATTTTTGATTGAGACAACTTTTCCTGGAAGCTTTGTCTGTAGAAAATAAACTGTGCAATTCCTCACCAATACTGAGTCTTCCTCTGATGCCTGTGTCTGTGAATGAATCCAGTGAAGGTGTGCACCACTGGTAACTCTCAGGTTGGGACCAAAATGTCTGAAGGACCTCTCTGCAGCTTGACAGTTGACACTTGTAGGTTGACGTCATTCCAGGTCTGTTGGATCACACATACTTATTAAAAAAGTAAGATGCTTTTCCTCCCACCCCAGCCCCCCAGCCTAGAACATTAGAGTTGATCAGCTAATCCAACATCCTCATTTTAGCATAAGAAACTGAGGCCTGGAGAACTGAAGTCACTTGACCAAGAGCACTATTATCTAGAACTGGACTTCAAGTCTCTTGATGTCTTTGAAATTTGAAACATGCTGCCTTGCCACTCTCTAGATAGCAAACTTTATATAAGTTTGGTACTTTCATTGAGGTTTTACTTGGGGTAGAAAATGGTGTTTTAAAGAGCTCTCAAAGTGTGATTATGCCTGTTCTAAGATTTTTTCCTTATCAGTCATAAGCTCATAAAGCTCAGGATACCTTATTTCTTTTAATCTGACCCCAGGTCATGAATGCAACAGCTAATCTGTTTATAACTACAAGGACAGCTGCAAAAATTTTGGGTGTGGTGGTGGGGGTTCGATTTGAAGGGTGTGTAGACTCGTAAATCTGCAGATAAACTTTGGGGCATCAAACTCATTTGCCTCATTTTCAATTCTTATCCAGTTCATCTTTACTTTGGTGAAGGCCTGGAGACTTTGACTTCAGGTCAAGTCTTCTTGCCCTGGTCCTTGGATTGTATGTCTGGTGTTGGGAGTGTCTAGTCACCAGCACTCACAAGGCCCAGTCTCAGCATTTACCACGGGGGTAGGGGGCAGCTTCCCTGCTGCACTTTCCCAGCAAGACAGGAAGGCAGATGCTAAAGTAGTGAGGCTCCACAGAGCCTCTGAAGCCACTTGGGCAAACTGCCTCATCTTTCTGTGCCTCAGTTTCTTCATCTGTAAATGGGGATAATAACTGTCTCAAGAATAGGGATACATGGAATGATATGTAGGTTTGTCCAAAAATGGCCTTGAGTGGTTGTCCCAGATTGTCTGGTGCAAGCTGGCTCAAACTGAAGCCACTGCCTTCACCTCAGCTTTCTCCAGTCTGAGAATCTCATGAGATTGTGGCCTTCCTCTTCCTGGTGGGGACTGAAGATGGGAGACTGCAGTGTGCATGGGCAGCTGGCTTTCCCAGCACCTGATGTAAGTGGCTGGCATCTAAGCTCAGACTACCTGCTTGTGTGAGATGAATCTCTTGCTTGCTCCATGTGAAAACAGAGCAACAGGAGGTAGCACCCTTTGCTGGAACAGGGTCTTTTAATTGGTGCAAAGTGCCTCCAAACAGGGCGCTCTGCAGAATGCTCCAAAATCATACTGCTATCCAAAATAAAAATCTGTTTTCCTGATGTGCTTTACCAAACAATTCTTCTAGTGCTTACCCCAAACTCTCAGAATATCAGGCTATTGTAAGGATTCAATTAATTAATACATAAAAAACACTAAAGACAGTGCTGGATGTTCTTGGCTTTCAAAGGGATCTAATCATTCAATTGACGGGACTAGAGTGAAATACAGATGTAAAAGCCATATGTAGACTATGTAGCACACACATGCATGTATTAGCTATTATATTATTAGCTGTATCTATCTTTTGTATCATAAAATCCTCTTCATCCAAATGAATTGGGGGCCATGTCAATATTTATTAGAGAATGGAAATAAATGGGGTATATATAATAGTGAACACTTAAGCAGGAAGACTTTCCAATTAACTGGTTTTCCTCCCAATGTTAACATTTTTATTTATTTTTAAAGGATCTATGTGAGTTGGAGGAATCAGGCTTGTCTTTGGAGAAGGCAATGGCACCTCACTCCAGTCCTTCTGTCTGGAAAATCCCATGGATGGAGGAGCCTGGTGGGCTGCAGTCCATGGGGTCGCTAAGAGTCGGACACAACTGAGCGACTTCACTTCACTTTCTCCTTTAGAATGGGAGGATTCTTTTATTTCTCCTCACTCACTAACTACCAAAAATCATATCTTAGCCTTTCTGCATAAAGTTGTTAAAAATCCAGTTCTTTCTTCCTCACACTTTCAGATGTATACATATCTTTATTCCTCTAACACAATTTCAATATAAATATGAGAAGGATAAATTTCTGTTAAAAATACCACCAGGTTACTACTGCCTAGAATAAGAAATTAGTCCATTCTAGAGGAGATCAATCCTGGGTGTTCATTGGAAGGACTGATGCTAAAACTGAAACTCCAATACTTTGGCCACCTCACGCGACGAGTTGACTCACTGGAAAAGACTCTGATGCTGGGAAGGATTGGGGGCGGGAGGAGAAGGGGACGACAGAGAATGAGATGGCTGGATGGCATCACCAACTCAATGGACATGAGATTGAGTGAACTCCAGGAGTTGGTGATGGACAGGGAGGCCTGGCGTGCTGTGATTCATAGGGTTGCAAAGAGTCGGATACAACTGAGCGACTGAACTGAACTGAACTGAACTGAACTGAAGGCTGGAACATGAATCTGCTTATCTCAATCTTTGTGTACAAAAGGGCTCTACTGTAACTGTGGCAGCAAGGAAAAGACTCAATTGGCTAAAATTGCCCCAAGAATAGCACCTCTAGGAGCCTGAGAACCAGCCGTGATTCCCATCCTTTCCTCACTCCCAACATGGAGCCTTTGCATTTCCAGCATCAGTACATCTTACGGCCATTCACTTCTCCCTGCTATCTCCAACTGCTGTCTTAGCCTAAGCCACCATGATCTCCCATGTGAACTACCCCAAAAGCCTCTGTCTCATCTCTCTGCTTGTCCCACTTCAACTAATTCTCTACAAAAAAGTTAGAGTAATTTTTTAAAACATAAATCAGAACATGTCTCTTCCTGGCTCTAGCTGCTGCTCACTTCAACATGGCCTACAAAGGCCTGCATGAGCTCACATTCTCAGCCTTTGTGTGGAAAAGTGCAGCTCTACTGGATTTCTTAGTTTCTTCTTTAGTTCCTGCAAAGTGTTAGGTGCTCAGAGCATGTGTACATGCTAATCTTTTTCATAGAATCACTTTCTCCCCATTTCATTCTAGATCCTCTTTACCCCCCAGCTAGTCTCAGCTCAAATGCCTTCTCTGAGACGCACACAAACACACACATTCCCATCTAAAGAAGGTCCCCTCCTTTGTCCTCTCTTAGAATACTCTGGCCTTTTCATTCACTACACTTAGAGTATATAAATGCATCTATATATGTTAGGGCATTTATTTAGCAGTTTTCTTCCTCAGTGGTTGGTAGATGGTAAGATCCAAGAGGACAGAGGCCATGTCAGTTTTGTTCTCTTTTAAAAAGTATATTTATTTTTATTTATTTATTTGGCTTCACCAAGTCTTAGCTGTGGCACACAGAATCTTCAGTCTTTGTTGGCCTGTGGAATCTTTAGTTGTGGCATGCAAGATCTCTACTTGCAGCATGAGGGATATAGTTCCCTGACCAGGGATTGAACCTGGATCACCTACACTGGGAGTGCAGTCTTAGCCCCTGGATTACCAGGGAAGTCCCCTGTTTTGTTCATTTATGAGTACTTAGTATCTAGCTCAGTGCCTGGCACATTGTAGGTGTTCAGGAGACTTTGATAAGTGAACGAAGATTCACATGGTTACATATTGTCATGAAGTAAAAGTGAAAGTCGCTCAGTCATGTCCGAGACTTTGCGACCCCGTGGACTATACAGTCTATGGAATTCTCTAGGCCAGAATACTGGAGTGGGTAGCCTTTCCCTCCTCCAGGGGATCTTCCCAACCCAGGAATCGAACCCAGGTCTCCCGCATTGCAGGCAGAGCCACAAGGGAAGCCGAAGAATACTGGAATGGGTAGCCTACACCTTCTCCAGCTCTCTAAAAGCTAAGGACACTCAGGGATTTCCATTGACCTATCAGGGTGTGTACAGAAGGTGAATGTATGGAACCACTGGGAACCCTGAATTCTAGATCTGTCAGACCTCAAGCAGGTTATTAAATTTCTTTGAGCCTATTTTTACCATTGGTAAATTGGGGATAACAAAGAATCATAATATTCTGCCTTTCTACACTCTGAAATCATAGTAAGGATCACATGAGAGACTTGTTATACTAGTGCTTTAGAACCTTATAACTATTATAACAGATTTACATTGTTGAAATTATTAAATGGAAAATTATGTCTGAAAGCAGAATAGGAAAGAAGGAAAGGCAGAACAAGAAGAAGGGACACATGAATGACAGCCAAGAGGTTATTGGTAAATGAATACAGTGGTCTGGAATTCATTGTCCATCTGTTTGAGAAAGGCCAAACCAATCAAAGCAATCAGAAAGCACTTATATAGATTTTTAAGGCTGTCTGCATCTTTGGCAAATTTCCTTGCAAATGAATCCCACTCGAGTGAGAACAGATGTTATCTATATTTTTAAACTTCTTAGATCTTCCAGATTTTGAATATTGCATCAACATGCAGTACTTACTTTTGTCATGCATTATTTCATATCTTCTCCAATTTTCCTTTTCTTTTGTAAATTATATGCTAATTTCTAAACCTGTATGAATTATTTTTGATGTTAATGATTCCTTTTCTTATGCCCACTTAATATACTTAATTCTGAATTTTTTAACTCATCAGGCAATTTAAGCAAAACTTATAAAACAACCATTATAACCTGTCTCATTGCATTTATTATAGATGATTTTAGCTCAGAGGTTATTAGTTAAGCCTTAGCTACAAGATTTAATAATGACATTACTTGACTCCTGGTTTCACAGTGGATTTTATGTTATGACCATCATACTTATTTCTTGCCTGAAATAATGTATAGCTCAAGTATGATGTAGAAACCTTGTCTTTGGTTTCCAAGTGAGAAAGAAGTCATTGTGAATAAAACACTTTGATTAGCTGTTATTTTTAAAAAATGATGGATCAAGGAAGTATCTTATTTGATCTGAATTTAAACTCTTTTAAGAAAATGTATATTTGGCATCCAGGAGGTGCTCCAGGTATACTTATGAATTCACCCATCTATTTATTTGGTAAACTACTTATAATGTGTCAGAATTAGTCTAGGTTCTAGACATTAAAAAAAAGCAAATAAGATGACTTTTAACTTTTTAAACTTTCCTATTCATTAGCATCTTTGACTGAGATTTCAGTTAGGTAAAATTCATAAAAATCAGGCTTGGTAAGAAGATTGTTGATTGTTGAGAGTCTTACTAGGGCATTAATGAATGCTTGATGGTTGATTCCTAATACCAGTTTGCAAAACCTGAGTTGTCATTAGTCACACACACATGTCCACACACACACATCTAACCACTTGTTTAAATTCACTTCAATTTTCTAAAAATAAGGATGCCACATAGTACTTTGTTGAAAGACTTTATTAGTCAGGATATTAGTTTGGCTGCTCTAACAGAAACCATAATAGCAGTGGTTTAAACTAGAGAGAGGTTTCTTTCTTTCATATATAAAAGTCTAGGTTGGCAGGAAGTCACGGGGAAGGATGGCCCTAGACAAGGTTATCCAGGGACCCAGAGTTCTTCCTGTTTTGTGACTCCCATCCCCTAGGACATTGTCTTCATCAGTCTCACTCCCCCGTTTCTGTGTCTCAGCCACTAGGAAGGGAAAGATAAGTGGAAGACATGGTTTGATTTCAAGAACATAATCTATGATTTGCTTAGGTTACTTCTTTTCACAATCCATCGTACAGACTATGCCATTTGACTACACCAAAGCCACAAGAGAGGCTGGGAAAGTCCTTAGTTGTTAGTTGGGAAATTAGTTGCGGTCAGCAAAATTCTGGAGAAAAAGGTAAAATAGATACAGGTGAAAGCCTGGTGATCTTCAGAAGATATCCTGACTCCTTCTTCCCCTCGTATATTCTCTACATTTGCTAAGGATATTTCATTTTTATTTTATAAAAACAAATTTAAATATAAAAAAATATATAAAGCTTTAGAATACTCATGATTCCAACACCCCAGATCCACAACGCTTTCATTCTTTGTAGATGAGTCCCCAAGGCATGAAAGTTCAAACTCCCTGAATAATTTCACCTGTCCTCTTTAGTCTTAAAAACTAGAAGTATGGGCATTTTTCCCCTCACTAATCAGAGAGATGCTAGTAGGGAGAAAGAGGGCTACAGTAGAAGCAGCCTATTAGTGACAAATTGTATAAAATTTTATATACTCATCACAAGGTATGTAAGTAGTAGCACATCTGGAGCTGGGGCTTAATTTGATCACTTCGGTAGCTGAATCCTCCTGGCAGTCATTCATTATTTGTCTCTGCAATCAACCTTGCCTGCTGGAGATTCTTTTAAGTATTCATTTATTCTTTCACTCAGTCAGCATTGAATAGTTGCTGTGTGCGTGGCACTGTGCTTGCTATTGGAGGAGTGTGGATAAGAGGGCGAAATAATGTATAATCCCTGCCTTTATGGTACCTATGATCAGAAAGGGAAGACAAAGTGTTCACACGCTTAACTCATCCTGAGGTGTGTGGTGGATCTCAAAGCTATGGGGTGGACGGCAATTCAGGAGCAGAATTTTAGCTGGTGTGGTGATCTGCTTCAGGAAAGAAGTGGCTGGCTAGAATGTGGACATTTTTTTAAGGTAACAGCAATGGAAGACTCTCTAGGAAGTGGGAACAGTATGACAAAGTAGTAGAGATGGAGAATCTAGGAATAATATTATGCAGGCTGAGATTTCTCTAACCTAGGAGACCGGTGGGAGACTTGATGGCACGTTAGACATAGATGCTGACCTCGTAAGGCAGCTCTGTCCAGTGATGCTAGGGCAGGCGTCTGGAGGACTGTGTCCCCAAGCTCATGCTACCTGTCCACTCTGCACTGTGCAGGGGCTTGCAAAGCCAACTCACATGTCCTCACATGCCCTTTTAGTTCCCTGCAGTCCCACTTCCTCCAGCATAAACAAGCTCATTATTTCCTATGTAAATGAAAAGCATCTAAGGCTTGGCTCTCTTCCAAACATCAGTGTGGTCCAATACACTTCTTGAGATATAGAAGGTTCAATGTGTTGCATTCTTATTTTTGTTTCTGTTTAACTTCTAAATGGCAAATCTTCCTCTATTGTAAAAGTTAGGGAGACTTGTCCCTCTGCCGCTGTTTGGACAAGTTCTGGGAAAACAACAGACAGATGTGATCCAAGAAAGTAAATTATCCATAGAGTCACTTACTAAACATATATAAAAGAACACTATTATTAAAACCTTTCAGAGCTCTAAAAAGTGAGACTCTCATGAGTTAACTTCTCAAATATTGGAGAAACACCAAATCCTTAGAATGTCCAACAGTCTTAAAAGTTAAATAAGAACATTTGAATTTCCATGCTGAGCATAGAGGATTCTTCATGCAACTTTTGGCTGAAACAGTGCTGGAACCCAAAATAGACAGAGGCAAAAGTTTAAAATGGTATTAAAATGTTAATTTCTCTCCAGTACTTACACTTTTAACAGTTTCTGAACTCACTGAGTTGAAAAGAATGGTTTCAACTTTGCCACAATAGGACCACATCTGACTTTCAGTCCTGAAGAAGTGTTTTGATTTTGATTTACATTTAAATGAGGCCCCTTGCAGATACAAGACTTAAGAGATGTCCAGGTTCTGACTGAGGAAGGATCCAAACAGAGAGAAGGAACAAGGGGGCCTACCAAGTAGCTGATGATCTTGGTCTTAACTTGTCATCTCAACAGGGATAAATGCTGGTCTAGGTGAAATGTTTTGGCCTCCCAAGAAGAAAGGGAGTAGAACAACCCAAGGTGTCATGGATAGCTTCACCATTATTTATGAGGTTTAAAGCTGAATAAGGAAGCTCCAGGAAATTTTGATGTAGGTCTCTTCCCTAGGTGGGAAATGCATAGTCACCTAGTGAGTGGGAACAGCTAAGTGCTTTTTGATTTCATATCCAAAGCCTTGTTTACTTATTTATCGGGTCTCTTCTAAATAGCTAAGGCTGAATGTGTAGATTGTTTGTAGGGTGACTTGGTGAGTAGCAGACCTATGAACAATAAATCAGCATTCATGTTCAGGCTAGATTCTTCTAACCTTTCAAATACTCCTTTATTAAACTTTTCTTGGAAACTTTTCTTTCCCCCAGGGTATTACCGTGTATTGGAGGAAGATTTGTGTGTGTGTGTGTGTGTGTGTGTGTGTGCGCGCCAAACAACATTTGGTAGGCTATTGAAATAGACTCATTTAGTCAGTTAGGTTGACTTGCTGCTGCTGCTGCTGCTAAGTCACTTCAGTCGTGTCCGACTCTGTGCGACCCCATAGATGGCAGCCCACCAGGCTCCCCTGTCCCTGGGATTCTCCAGGCAAGAACACTGGAGTGGGTTGCCATTTCCTTCTCCAATGTGAGAAAGTGAAAAGTGAAAGTGAAGTCGCTCAATCGTGTCCGACTCTTTGCGACCCCATGGACTGCAGCCTACCAGGCTCCTCTGCCCATGGGTTGACTTACTTCAATCCAACTGAATGACTGAAACTGGGAAGGAAAGTGAATCTCAATTTTCAGCTCAACTTGTTCTAAGCTGACTCCAGGTGCTCATAGGATGATTTCAAAGCAAACATCTTGGTACATGAGGGGTTTTGCAGCCAAAACAGCTTGTGCTGCTTTCTGACAGGCCATTGTGAAACACCTATAAGTTGCTTTGCACAATGAGAATAAAGCAGCAGTTCCTGGGAGACTTAAAATGATCTGTAAGTAGACAGAAGATGCCTGCATTTGACTGTGGTTATTTATCCTTTATCTGATTTCCGATTGTCAAGCCCCATGTCTTTGGGAAACCTCCAGTACAGTTCTCTACAATAATACCCTTTCGTCCTAACTAGACAAGACCTTCTGAGACTGAGCTGTCTGGGTTTGCTGGCACCTAGAGTGGGTAGCTCTTACTTGTGTCTACTAAGGAATGTCTTTCATGAAGCCAGCAGAAGCAGCTCCCGGGAAGCTATCGAGCTCATTTTCCAGAATTGGCCTCACACTATCAGCTGTGTAGGAAAAAATGTGATGGGATGGAGGGAAAAAATAATAAGGGGCTGGAAAATATTTTCTTTTGTAGACAAAGCCTGAAGAAATATGATTCAAACTCTATTAGATAAGCTGGGGACCAATGAGTACATCAACTTGGTAACAAGAGAGTAGCTAGAAAAGATCCTCACTCATTGAGCCACACACCCATGTTCTGACCAGAAGAAGGCTGTTCTATCATTAGTCTAGCATTTTCTCATTGACTAAAGGGTAATGTGAACTTACTGTACTTAGGAAAGAGGAAGTCTTACTTGGTTAATATTGCAGAGAATTTAGTTTCACAGTCTGGCATCATGACAGAATGTCCAACCAGCTCTGTGGAGATTGTATCAACATCCACCTCTATAGCTTCTTAATCCTGCAGGAAATCAACCCTTCTGAGGACTGGACTCTTCCAAGATACTGACATCAGATCCAGGAACCTGCTATTCTCTGTCCCCACTTTTTATTTTTTTAATGGGAGGAGGAGCCAATGTAATGGCTCACTTTACTAGAAAGAAGAAATTTTATATTCATATTTTGAGTGAGTTAATGCAGGGGCTCAGTGGGCCAGCTGGTGGGGCACCAGCTTATAATGGGCTCCACACCTAGGACATGGCTAGGCCTTGCTTTTGTGCAGCCAGAACCAGATGACAGCACCTTTTCAATTCATGGAAGCACTGCTATCTTCTTGACAAGGATAGCCCGGTTTCTGCTTGTTGGTGATGGAGCGGACTAAATTAGGGTCTTTCTTGGTACCTGAGGTTGCCTTTGGCAAGCATATTGTGTGAGTCCAGCCCTTGCATATAGCGAGCATGATCTCCCTCTGCAACCCATCATCTGCTCATCACCAGTAGGAACACCACCTCCAGATGCCACGGAGCACACTGTGGTGACTCCATTAGGACTGTGGGCCTTTGGGGCCAGCACTCCAGCTCTGCGGAATAACCCTGAAGTCATCATGCCAACTGCAAACACCCTTTCTGCCCTCTCTTAGTCTCTGCTTATTTCTTTACTTTTCCTTATGTTTTCCTCAAAATCATCTTCCCATGGCCACCACTAGAGCATACTTCCCCTCTGAAGTGTAATCTCTCAAGAGGGTTTCAGTTCAGTTCAGTTCAGTTCAGTCGCTCAGTCATGTCCGACTCTTCGTGACCCCATGAATCACAGCACGCCAGGCCTCCCTGTCCATCACCAACTCCCAGAGTTCACTCAAACTCATGTCCATCGAGTTGGTGATGCCATCCAGCCATCCTACTCTCTGTCGTCCCCTTCTCCTCCCGCCCCCAATCTCTCCCAGCATCAGAGTCTTTTCCAGTGAGTCAACTCATCGCATGAGATGGCCAAAGTATTGGTTTCAGCTTCAGCATCAGTCTTTCCAATGAACACCCAGGACTGATCTCCTTTAGAATGGACTGGTTGGATCTCCTTGCAGTCCAAGGGACTCTCAAGAGTCTTCTCCAGCACCACAGTTCAAAAGCATCAATTCTTTGGTGATTTTCTTCACAGTCCAACTCTCACATCCATACATGACCACAGGAAAAACCATAGCCTTGACTAGATGGACCTTTGTTGGCAAAGTAATGTCTCTGCTTTTTAATATGCTGTCTAGGTTGGTCATAACTTTCCTTCCAAGGAGTAAGCGTCTTCTAATTTCATGACTGCAATCAGCATCTGCAGTGATTTTGGAGCCCCCCAAAATAAAGTCTGACACTGTTTCCACTGTTTCCCCATCTATTTCCCATGAAGTGATGGGACCAGATGCCATAATCTTTGTTTTCTGAATGTTGAGCTTCAAGCCAACCTTTTCACTCTCCTCTTTCACATTCATCAAGAGGCTTTTTAGTTCCTCTTCCCTTTCTGCTGTAAGGGTGGTGTCATCTGCATATCTGAGGTTATTGATATTTCTCCCAGCAATCTTGATTCCAGCTTGTGCTTCTTCCAGCCCAGCATTCCTCATGATGTACTCTGCATATAAGTTAAATAAGCAGGGTGATTTTTATTATAGATGAGAGTAACCTTTGGAATGAAAAAGAAGTATATGCTTTTTATACTGAAAAAACATTCCCAAGACAATGAAATACAAAAGAGTTGGCAACCTGCTTAGAATTAGGGGTGGGAAAGGGCACATGGGAAATACAAAGAGAACAAACTTATAAAATTCCTCAAAAATTGTTCTGTCTTGTCAGTAAATATCAATTCAATTCAGCAAAAGTTTATTTTGCATCTTCTATATGCTAATCAGACAAAGAGACATCATGATTAAGGGTACATGAGCTTGAGTGAACAGTTTGTGTTTAAAGATCAAAAGAGGGACTTCGCTGGTGGTCCAACGGTTAAGATTTCACCTTCCAATGCAAGGAGTGTGAGTTTGATCTCTGGTTGGGGAGCAAAGATCCGACATGCCTCACAGCTAAAAAACCAAAACATAAAGCAGAAGCAATATTGTAACAAAAAAATTCAACAAAAACTTCAAAAATGGTCTATACACAAAAAATCTTTAACAAAAATAAAAATCAAAAGATTGCCCAAGATGGTCAATATATAAGCTACAGTAAGTGGTGGTGGTGGGAGGGGGAACAATGAGCAGGACCCAGCCAGATCATGAGGTACTTTAAGTACCCAGAATTTGCTTATGATATTATAATTAACAGATGCTATAGAAATATTTTTAAACACAGACTTGATAAGATCATGTCTGCGTTTTTGAAGATGATGCCGGTCACACTGTGTAGGATGAGTTAGAAGGAGGCCATGAGTCTAGTTATGACGCTTTGCTTCTTGGGAAGTGATAGAACCAGTCTCCCCCTCTACAATATTGATTTCATTTGTAGGGCCTGGGGTAAGAGCACAGATGGAGACCACCCCTCTCCCAAGATCCTAGTCCATTGAGGCCTACCCTTTTTTTCCCATCTCCTGTGAGGGTTCAAGGCAGTCACATGCCTGCATCCACAAGTCCAAACTCCATCTGTCTGCCCCCTCCGCAGCCCACAAACAGCTAGCTTTCCATCGCAGCTCAGACCTGGGGGGCATGCACCTGGGTTGCATTGTCTGTTCTCAGAAGAATACTCTCTTGTATGAGGCTGTACAAGCCCCCTAGGTATATTCTGGGCTATTTGGGTGGGAATCCCAGACCTGAGGTGCCCAGTGTGTGGTTTACAATCAGGGGTGCTTGTTCCAGATTGGCATATACCCTGGCCCTATGGACTTCTTGCACTGTAGGAGGTTTAGACAGGGCCCTCTAAAGCCCAGGACCCCCATAAAGGGCCCTCGTTGCTTGAGCTCTGGATTTAAAAGAGGTACTGGAGAATGATCCAAAGTTCATTTTTAGGAAATACCACCCATCACCAATATGTAGAGAAGCCCTAAAGAAAAATCACAACTTGGTATACCTGAATATTAATTAGAAAAATCATGCCTCTGACCAAGGTCTGGATACCATCACACTATTCTCTTGTTATAAAGAGAAAATACTAGAGTGATAATAACAAAAATTCCATGCTTTTCTAATAAACTCTCTGAAGGATTCCAGTTACTTTTTTCTCCTTCTTTAAATGGGCTAACAAGCAGATTGAATTTCCTCTTTATGTGTCCTTTGAATAAAAAGGTCTAAAAGAAGACCAAGAATTCTTCCAGAATGCAACAGGCCTCAGTGTACCAGTCTAGTTCCATTGCGAATGTTTACCAGATTCTCTGTGCAAGCATTCCCTACCTCAATCCACACCCAAGAATCTCTTATTTCTCTTTACAGAACCATCGCTTTAAATATCTATATAATGGTGTATTGGGGTTGCATATGAGTGTGTGAGGGGCCTGAGAAAGACAGACAGACAACAAGGAAGAGAGGATAAAACAAAACAAAACAAAACAAAACTCTGAAGAAGGAAGTTTCCTCTTTATTATCATCTCTCCATTTGTCAAGCTGGAATAAACAGCTGAACATGTTCAGAGTTTCTAGCTCTGAAACTCTATAATGACTCAGTAACATGGCCCAGTCAATCAGTTTCTCTGTTTATTTTCCTCTTTTGCAAGATGGGAGTAGCACACTGAACCAGATGAAAAGCTGACTTTGAAAAGCAAAGGAAGCCAGGATTCTGAGTATTCCCTTTAGGAAGTCCTACTATTGCCCTCTCTGTTTTTCTCCAGTTTCAGCATCTGAGTTGGTATTCTGAGATAGGAATAGAGAGTGAAGGAAGGCAGAATCTTGGGTAGGGAAGTATTGTTTGTTTTCTAGGCAGATGCTCCCTCTGGTACCAGAGGAAAGCTACTTGATCTTATGGAGGAAAGAAGTAGTGAACCCCTGGGAAGGAGAGGAGATAGTAGCTCTGGGTCCACAATAGGCTGAACCTTGAACCATTGTGAAAATGCTTGGTCCTTGTAGGGATGGCTGTGCAGGGGGGAGCTGCATGCTCAGAGCTGTGATTCTGGTAACTCATGATATTCTGGATCAAAACCACTCTTGAGGGAGCAGGATCATATTCCCATGAAGATCCAAGGTGGTCTCTGTAGGGACCTAAATCAGCAGTAGGCCAAGGTGACGATGCAGGCCCAACACCAAGTAATATGGTGAAAAGCAGAGGTAGGTATGGACTCTTCTGACTTCAGGCTCTCTTCTTCAGGTGAGGGTGTCAGAATCGCCTCACCCCTCTCCCAGGCCTGTTGCATGTTTTAAAGAGGATGATAAGAAGAAGATACCAGTTCTTGTACTAATTTGGTACTGGGGGCTGAAGACAGATTTATTTAGGGGAAAATGAAAGACGTGTGATGCCAATGGTACCTTAAAAGTGTGGAGCATTTTATTTCAGTTACATGGGTCTGCATTAGAGCTGGTTGGTTTTTCCTTTTGCCCTGTATTTTTGGTGATGTTCTTTTCTTTTTGGCTCATTTTCATTCTTATTTTGCACATAAAAAAATTACACATTGGCCTGTCTGGCAGACAGATCACATTGGGGAAACAGGACATGTTATTGTTGTCAGTTAACTTGTCTTTCACCAGTGCTGGTCATGGGTTATGACCTATGCTCTCAGCTCTTGCTGGGAAATTACCCTTGAGGACCATGTGAGCAGCAGTGCATTGCTGCTCTCCCTCCCATGTCTCAGGGCCAATACATCTGGAGGAAATTCTTTTGTTCTTCATAGGAAACCATATTGTATTGTTAACATACTTTTTTCTATTAAGTTACAAACTGCACTGTTTTATTGCAGTGCTACCATTAAATATGTTGAGTCTCCTAGGAAAGATATATCTGAAACACAAATAAGAAGGGTAATTTTGTGAATAAATTATTATAATAATTTTGGCTGGCAACAGGAGAAGGAATGTCTCCCCACAAATAAAATATCAATCGCAAGATGGCAAGGCAGGGCTCCTCTTTGCTGCTGAGGGGCATAATGAATGTTTCTGTTTTGTAGTTATTTCTAAAATGTAAGCATTTTCAAATCACCGATACAGTGTTTGGTCCCAGGAGGACAGTAAGAATTTCTGGAGGTTGCCTCACTTTCCAAGTACAAGTTGTTCAGAGAGGAACACTGTGTCCTGCATCCCGGGTTGGACCAGCTGTGCCCTCTGAGAACAGTGTAGACTTGATTTGACTCAGGAAGGTCAGTGATCTACCCTAACTTGTTATATGACCTTGGTCAAGTTGCAGAACCTCTTTGTTTCATTTTTTGTTTTGTTTTGTTTTAATTTGTATAATTTTGGCCTTTGGATAGCTCAAGTTGTGTTGTTTTGTTTTGTTTTTGGGGAACTCTGCAAAATCTGTTCTATTCATAGGAAACAGAAAAAACATTTACTAGGACTTTCATAGGTATTGCTTAGGCCTCTGAGTCATCAAGTTTGGATGCTCTTATTTTCCTCATCTTTATTAATGTTTGGAACTGGTTGTAAAAAGCGGTAGACTCACAGGCCTATGTTCTAAGCTTCTTACCTAGTACACGTTGGTGAACAGGGAGAGAGCTACTTCACTCCTCAGCTCTAGGAACTGAGACTGCATGAGTAGCTCTGGGAGTGCACATCCCAGGAAGGCACTGTGCAGCCCGGGGCACAGGCATTTGGACACAGAATTGTCCCACAATATTGTGAAAAGAACAATTTTATGTTTTTTGTTCAGATTCCCAAGAACGTCATGAGATATCAAAATGAGATGTCCAGATTTCAATAGTTTACTTATAGAATAGAAATACAAGCATAACCAAACATTTTTTTTTTCTTTTTCTCTTTTTAAGTGTCTTAATCCTTTCCTCCTTCCCAGGTCATGTGCTGGGGTAGATGAGAGGAGTAGAGGGGAAGGAGGTCATTGCTATTGACTAATCTCTTCTAATGTGTCAGGTACTACACCAGATAGTATTGACAAAGTTTTATTTAATTCCTGAAATATCTCTTTAAGGTAGCTCCATTATGATTCCCATTTCATAGCTGAGGAAACTGAGGCTTAGAGAATTAGTACATCTAACCCTAAATCACAAAACTAATAAGAAGCAGAGTCAGAATGAAACCCAAATCTGTATTAGTCCTTAGTATTTGTATTTCAATTCTGTACTTTTGCTTTCTATTAATTTTCCTTCATTTTTTGGTAACCTCTTTTTCTCCAGTGACTTTCCTCCTCACTCCTCTAATACTCTCTATTTGCCCACAGATCAGCATTTCTA
The DNA here is from genome assembly GCF_049115385.1 of Moschus berezovskii. Classification (NCBI taxonomy): domain Eukaryota; kingdom Metazoa; phylum Chordata; class Mammalia; order Artiodactyla; family Moschidae; genus Moschus; species Moschus berezovskii. The sequence goes on from NC_142466.1 coordinate 58,668,865, forward strand.
AATCTCTCTCTGCCTCTTTCTCTCCCTCTTTGCTGTCCTATTCCTGTTCATTTAGCTGGCTGCAAGCCAACCTAATAAACTGAATTCCATCACAAGGCAAGGATATAATATTTTACTCTTCTCACATAAAGTATACATTTTATATTAATTTTCAGTTCCCATGGGAGACTAGATGTGGAGGGTACTTTGGAAAACTGCAAAATCAGTCTACCTCAGTGAACCCATAAAAAGTGTATGAATGCATGGTTCTAGTGATAGCTGAGGGAAGGTCCTTTCTAGTTAATAATGGTGTATCTTACTGCACAGGGGACCGTGAGAGGATGTTAAATAAAGATTTTCCTTCCCTCTCTAGTGTGAGGGTACATATAAAAAGCCATTTTGATCATGTAAAGGGATTTTGACTTCTAATAGGACTTCCTAATTGATTTCACTTTTGATTGAGATACACCCCATCCAACTGTATTGGTATAGAAATCCCCAACACTGACCTACATAGGGTATAGGTTGTAAATGCACCAGTCCCCCATGTTCACCCCAATATTATTCTGTTTCTTGTGTGATATTATGTAGACATGAAAAAAAAAAAAACCTTCAAATTTAAATTTCTTTTCCCTTAGGTAAATGGTATGAATGTAACCTTTGAGTTTCACAAGTCCGCCACCAAAAGAAAAAAAAAAAAAAAAGAAAGAACAAAGAAAAAGAAGTCTAAAGAATCTGTCTCAAAGACAGGTTTTGGTTGAAATTGTCTTGTCATCAACTCCCCTTCCGTCCCACATCTTTTGAGTGATTTTCTAAAAGCAAAGGAACATTGCCTAAACAGAGGGATTCTCCATCCTTAGAGCATAAGAACAATGTCAGGAAGAGCAATACCTTGTCCTGCCCTGTAGTGTCCAAACTGGTTTTCCATCATCTGTGTTCATCTTCCTCCACTGAGGTGGTCCCCAAACACTGAGTGTGTATCACACTCCCCTGGAGGACTGCTTAAAGCATGATTGCTTGGCCCCACCCCCACAGTTTCTGATTCAGGAGGTCTAGGGTGGGGCCGAGGAATTTGCATATCTGACTTGTTTCCAGGTGAATTCCTGCTCTGGGAATTCCACTTTGAGAACCAACCATTGCTCTAATCCATTTGTATGCGGTATCCAGAATAAACTTTAAGCATTATAAATTAGATAATGTTATTTTCTTGTTAAAAATCCTTGCATGTCTTTCCATTGTACTTAAAGCAAAGTCATGCCTTTCCAGGCCTGCAAGGCCTTGTATGGGTGTCCCCTGCTTACTTCTTCAAGCTTATCTTCTTCTGTTCCCTCTTCTGGTTCTCAAGGCTCAAGCCCTCTGGCCTTCTCCAAGGTTGCCCTTGAAAATGTAGAGCTCTTGTTTCCCTTCAAGACCTCAGGCTCTTCATTCGTCCTCTGTTACCCAGCTGATTTCTTCCCTTCCTTCAGGTTACAAGTCCAATGGCCTCCCGAAGATTTTACTGCCAGTACCATCCAGTGGAGTCACTGCAGTCACTCCTCATCATGTCACTTTATTCCCTCTATAGCAGTTAGCACCATCTGAAGTGAGATGATGAAACCATATTAATTCAATTATTTAATATCTACCTCCCCCTCCTAGGGTATAAGATCTGTGAGGATAGGACCTTATCTTGCTCATAGCATTATTCCCAGTGCCCATAAGAGGTATTTGATATGTTGTGGGTGCTGGGGTAATTTCTGTTGTATAAATAGTAGGTTTCAACAAGGTAGCTGAATTATCCTTCTTAAGTAGGGAAGACTTTGGACCTATCTGGCTTCTACATTGGGCATCCCTCGTGGCTCAGATAGTAAAGACTCTGCCTGCAATGCTAGGAGACCCAGGTTCAATCCCTGGTCTGGTAGATCCCACTACCAGAAGGAAATGGCAACCCACTCCAGTATTCTTGCCTGGAAAATTCCATGGACAGAGGAGCCTGGTGGGTTATAGTCCTTGGGTTCGCAAAGAGTCAGATATGACTGAACTTCTACATTGTGGTTGGAGGTAGCCAATCAGTGAGAATAAGCCAGCCCTGTCTAACGGTTGAGCACTCTGGAAGCAGGACCAGCCCAGAGAGGCTAGTCTGGATAGTGTGATCTTTGAAAATCCATGATGCTACTGGTGCTGCTTCCACCACCCAGAAGTCTACCAACCCAAAGTGTGGAGGCTTGGAATGACAAGGTTATTTCCTTGACTGTTTTCCCACGGTTGATCTTATAGCCATGATTCATCTTGGAGTTCATATGGTTTTTAGGAGGGGTACACTGAAAAGTTACACCTGAGACAATACTCAGTCCTCTTCTGTGGCTCTAGGAGAAGAAAGATTTCATCCTGTAGGGCTGACTGTCTTGCCCCTGGGGAAGAAGTCTGGTGTTCGTGTCCATATCTGTCACTGGACAAGGCTCAGACTGAGGCCTCAGCACTTCACTCTGGGCAAGAAGAAAGGGTGAAATTTCAAAGTAGGCAAGGGGAATATTTTGAAAATGAAGATTCTTTGGTGTTCTTGAGTCCCCCATAAACACAGTGAAACAAAAAAGTGATCCTCCCACTCACAAGCCCTCAGAAACCCTCAACATTTCCGCTCCTACTCCATCCCCTCCAGCAGTGCTATTAGTGTAGCTGAGCTTGTGACCCAAGGCAACTAAAGCGACTTTACAACAGTTGTGTTAATATCAGAGTCCCATATTAGAGAAACTGCCAAAAAAAAAAAAAACCAAAACGAAAAACAAACCATCTCTCAGCATTCTGCTCATTTTGCAAGAGAAAAGTCTCATCTAGGCCTGACCCAGGGAAAATGCAGATCTGAATATTGTCTGGGAGCATCTAGACTGGGAATAGTCCATCACCAAGGAAGAGTGAGTAGCTTCATCTCTTTCTAGAAATAGACTCATTTCTGTAAAAGAATTGCTTTTTTAGGTGATAGTCCCTTGAGAAAGAAATTCTAGTCCTAATCATATTGATGAAAGTAATAGATGCCCATGCACAACTCTGGGGGCACTGTTCAAATCTACCCTAAATGCCATCTCCAGGAAGAACAGAGTGACGGTGCTTCTAGGTTTGCCTATAACCCTGAGATGGTTAATTTTATGTGTCAACTTGGCTAGGTTAGGGGACACCCAGATAGCTAGTAGAGCATTCTTTCTGGGTGTGTCAGTGAGGGAATCTCTGGAAGAGATTAACATTTAAATCAGTAGACTGAATGAAAAGTTCACGCTTACCAGTGGGGTGGGCATCATCCAGTCCACTGAGTGTCTAAAAAGAACAGAAAGAGGGAAGAAGGGAGAATTCTTATTCTGCTTCAGCTGAGATATCCATCTTCTGCCCTCACACATCCCTGCTCCTGGTTCTTGAGCTTTCTGACTCAGGACTTACATAATCAGCTCCCTGATCTCAGGCCTTTGGACTGATTTACACCATGGCTTACCTGGTTTTCCAGCTTGCAAATGGACTTCTTGGCCTTCATAACCAGATGAGCCAATTCCTATAATAAATCTCTTCTTGTATATATCTATATATTTCCTATTGGTTTTATTTCTCTGGAGAACCCACTAATACATCCCAGCATAAATTTTCCACAATGCCCCTCTTCACTCTCTGTAGTCTCTGGATAATTATTAATGACTCTTTTCCCTCTCTGAAGTGTTGCTGTTTGGACAATAAGCTATATTGCCATAATATTGATTTGGTATACTCATTCTTTCTCAAGAGTTACTGAATAGACCTTCATCCGGAAATCTCTAGAGCAGTATTTCCAAAAGAACTTTCTGTAACAACAGAAATGCTCTGTTTTTATAATACTGTAGCCCTTAGCTGCTTGTGGCTATTATGCTGTGTTAAATGTGGCTAGTGCAACAGAGGAACAAACTTAAATTTCTATTTAATTTTAATTAATTTCACATTAAAATGTAAATAGCCCCACATGACTGATGGCTCATATGGGCCAGCACAATTCCTGAGGCCTCTTGTTTAGTCTCCCAGTCTCCATATCGCTTCTCCTCTCCTTTGGTAAATTCTTTCAGGAATAATCACTATTGTACCCACCCGCCCCCAAAAAAGGTAGAGGACAAGAAGAGATAAGAACCGGAGTATAAGAAAAGTGGAGTACAATGATATTTCTTTGGTGGGTAAAGAACCAGAACCAAGAATTCTTTTATTTCTATCATTTTGGTTTATCTGGGTTGAACTAAGGAGGAAGAGCCTGCTGAGGTTTGAGGTTGCCGATATGATAACCCAGGCAGGTGAGAGTACGAGGCAGGAGCTCATGTCCCAAGCTCATATCCTCCATGGTTTGGATTCCTTTTAGCAAGCCAGATTTGCTAAATTGAGGTTGGGGAGTTTTGCTACCTGGAAGTTATTTTTTTTTAATTCATTAATTTCTAATTTTTGGGGGGACATGCTAGTTAAGTTTTATTTGGGGCAAAATGAAGACTATAGCCCAGGAGACAGTGTTTCAGACAGCTCTGAGAAACTGCTCCTAGGAGGTAAGTGGGGAGCTAGGATATATAGTTTTCAACAAAGGACAGGTAGTTGGGAACATCAAAATAATCAAAATATTATTATTAATTAAAGAAAACAAGATACCTAAAGTTAAGAAATTTAACCCTTTCCATGTATGGGAAGATACAAGAGTCTGGGCTTATTGAAATTATTCCTTTGATATGCACCTCAGCTATCTGGGGCCAGTATTCTGTATTTTTCATATCCTGAGTTTCCTCAGGGATCACCATAGGGAGTGGCTGTAGTCTGGAAGTTTTATTTTTAAAACAGATTTGGATGAAGCTGCTACTAAGAGCACTGGTGGACCTATGGATATACAAAATGTGATATACACATACGATGGAATATTATTCGGCTTTAAATAAGTAGGAAGTTCTGATACATGCTACAACATGAATGGACCTTGAAGGACCTTATGCACAGTGAAATAAATCAGATACAAAGAGAAATGCTGTGTGATTCCACTGAATGAAGCAGCTAGGGTAGTCAGGTTCATAGAGACAGAACGCAGAACGACGGTGCCATGGTCTTGGGGTAGGAAGAGGGAGGAGTTACTGTTTACTGGGTTTGGGATTTCAGTTTTGCAAGGTGAAAAAGTTCTGGAGATAGGTTGTACAATGTGAATATATAATACTCCTGAACCCTATGCTTATAAATGGTCATGATGACAGGTGTAATTTTTCTTTCCACAGTTTAAAACACTGTTAAGAGATATGGCAGTTCTAAGATTTTGTTGGCTTCTTAAAATTTAGTTGGTTCATTTTAAAAAGGAATTTTTAAATGAATAAACAAAAGATTATAGTGAGTTGGGTACTTTAGGGGTACTATAACCCCTTTTGAAAGTGTGAAAGTGTTAGACGCTCAGTCGTGTCTTACTGTTTGTGATCCCAATGAACTGTAGCATGCCAGGCTTCTCTATGCGTGGAGTTTCCCAGGCAAGATTACCGGAGTGGGTTGCCATTCCCTTCTCCAGGGTGTCTTCCCAACCCAGGTGTCAAACCTGGGTCTCCTGTGTTGAAGGTGGAGTCTTTACTGTCTGAGCCACCAGGGGAGCCCATAACCCCTTTGGCTTCCCTCAAAGCTCTTTCTATGGAAAAGAGAAAGTTCGTTTTTTTTCTAGTAATAAATCCATAGAACTTTGAGAAAGAAAGAAAACATTTATTGAACATCTACAATTTGCTTGGTACTGTGCCTGGCCCTTTCACAAATATTATCTCATTTAATATTTATAATAATTGTTTAATTCAGCTTACAAATAAGTAAACCCAAGGGACAAGAGAGGTTCAGTTACTTGCCTAAAGTCACACAAAGCATCGACACTAATAAGAATAACAGCAACGAGGGTGTTTGATGTTTATTGGGCCCTAATTGCTAGATCTCTGACTGCCATCCTTCATGTATAGGTGATGCGACTGGGGCTTAGATTCAGTGATTTGCTTGAGGTTACACAGCTGTTTAATACCAGAGCGAGGCTAGGACCAGAGGCCATATTGGTGCTGTTTCCAGATATCTTGACCTTGGGGAAAGAAGTATAAGCCCTGTTTAACTGGAAAACAAATTTATGTATTGGGATATCTCCTTCAACTGAGAATTTTAGTAAACTCTGAATCAGTTTCATGAGTTGATATTTCCCTTTGCTGTAATACCTACCGAGAGTCATCTAGACCAAGAATGAAGAGATAAGGCAGTTACTTTCCTGGATGTGATTTTAACACATGGTGTATGACATGCAACTTTAGAAATACACCATTCTGAATTTTCTGGGTTAATGTGTTGGTAACCAAGTAGCTAAAGAAAAAAGTCATTCTTATTTTATTACAAAGCATTTTTAATGGCTCCAATGGGTATGTCTGACTTGTGGGAAGCCACCACATCTCAGGAGAGTAATAAACTGAGGCATGATGTTCTTGTCTAGGATGAGCTGAAAAGTTTTCTGGGTTCCACCTTCTGTCTCGTGGTTAATTCCTTTTTGGTTTTGAGTAAATTCCATTGACTCTCAGAACAAGGCCATGCACCAGTTTGAGCTATGCTGCTTGCTCTTCCTTTGCCTTTCTTGCTTTGCTTTTGCTTCTCCTCAGTTCAGGGTGGTAACAACATGCTTTTATTTTATGATCATTCTCAGTATCAGAGCTAAACATAGCATCTACAGAAACCTCAAAAATTTCCTTCTAATTTCCTGCTAGAGTCAAGTAGAATTAAAATTTGGAATTAATACATGACATGTCACAAAGAGTTGGTTCAGTTCAGTTCAGTTCAGTTCAGTCACTCAGTCGTGTCCGACTCTCTGCGATGCCAGGCCTCCCTGTCCAGATGCCATCCAGCCATCTCATTCTCTGTCGTCCCCTTCTCCTCCCGTCCCCAACCTTTCCCAGCATCAGAGTCTTTTCCAGTGAGTCAACTCGTCGCATGAGGTGGCCAAAGTATTGCAGTTTCAGCTTTAGCATCAGTCCTTCCAGTGAACACCCAGGATTGATCTCCTTGCAGTCCAAGGGACTCTCAAGAGTCTTCTCCAACACCACACTTCAAAAGCATCAATTCTTCGGCAATCAGCTTTCTTCACAGTCCAACTCTCACATCCATACATGACCACAGGAAAAACCATAACCTTGACTAGACGGACCTTTGTTGGCAAAGTAATGTCTCTGCTTTTTAATATACTATCAAGGTTGGCCATAACTTTCCTTCCAAGGAGTAAGCGTCTTTTAATTTCATGGCTGCAATCAGCATCTGCAGTGATTTTGGAGCCCAAAAAAACAAAGTCTGACACTGTTTCCCCATCTATTTCCCATGAAGTGATGGGACCAGATGCCATGATCTTTGTTTTCTGAATGTTGAGCTTCAAGCCAACCTTTTCACTCTCCTCTTTCACTTTCATCAAGAGGCTTTTGAGTTCCTCTTCACTTTCTGCCATAAGGGTAGTGTCATCGGCATATCTGAGGTTATTGATATTTCTCCCAGCAATCTTGATTCCAGCTTGTGCTTCTTCCAGCCCAGCATTCCTCATGATGTACTCTGCATATAAGTTAAATAAGCAAGGTGACAATATACAGCCTTGACGTACTCCTTTTCCTATTTGGAACCAGTCTGTTGTTCCATGTCCAGTTCTGACTGTTGCTTCCTGACCTGCATATAGGTTTCTCAAGAGGCTGGTCCAAGATAGTCATGATAACGTGATCACTGACCTAGAGCCAGACATCTTGGAATGTGAAGTCAAGTGGGCCTTAGAAAGCATCACTACGAACAAAGCTAGTGGAGGTGATGGAATTCCAGTTGAGCTATTTCAAATCCTGAAAGATGATGCTGTGAAAGTGCTGCACTCAATATACCAGCAAATTTGGAAAACTCAGCAGTGGCCACAGGACTGGAAGAGGTCAGTCTTCATTCCAATCCCAAAGAAAGGCAATGCCAAAGAATGCTCAAACTACCGCACAATTGCCCTCATCTCACACGCTAGTAAAGTCATGCTCAAAATTCTCCAAGCCAGGCTTCAACAATTTGTGAACCGTGAACTCCCAGATGTTCAAGCAGGTTTTAGAAAAGGCAGAGGCACCAGAGATCAAATTGCCAACATCCGCTGGATCATGGAGAAAGCAAGAGAGTTTCAGAAAAACATCTATTTCTGCTTCATTGACTATGCCAAAGCCTTTGACTGTGTGGATCACGATAAACTGTGGAACATTCTGAAAGAGATGGAATACCAGACCACCTGACCTGCCTCTTGAGAAAGAGTTGGTAATGTAGAGATAAACATGTCACTTTCCTCCCTTACATGTAGCTTTGCCTAAAGTGATAATAAAGGGGAACTTACTGTGAGAAGGCAGTTCACCCTACTACCATTTAACCAGATATTCAACTGATTTTACAACCCAGATTGTAAAATGAATTAAACTAGTATTACTTATTTTCTTTCAGCATTAAAGAAATGAATCTATCTCCTTTTAAGGTGGTTATTACAGTATTTTGGAAGAGAAGTCACCCTAAAAATTTATCTTTTCTGTGCTTTGAAACATAACATTGTCCTTCTTTGAGAAAAATCAAATGTGTTTGACAGACAGACAGACACACACACACATACACACGCATAAGCACTCAGCATGCTTTAGCCCCTTTCCTATCCCTGCACACTAAGAGGATATATAGACAATAAAATGCCATCCACACAATTCAGCAACATGCACTGTGGGCCTCTATCAATATTTACTACCAATGGGCCCTGGGGCTTCTTCTTGCAAGACTACTCTGGCCTCTAGTCAAAAACCTTTGTGTTCTGACTCTTATTCCAACACTATTCAATTTCCTGACCATGGAAAAAGATTTTCACTAAATTTCCCCTCCATAAACCTGGAATTGTAATAATAAATGTTTCCTCTCACCACCTCCTACCCCAGGGACCTCCTGGTATCTTGGAGGATTCAGTCATATTTGTGAGAGACTTTGTACCTGGGATTATCTCTTGTACGTGGGCTGATGTTCAGGTCATTTGGTTTTTCTGCTCTTTTTAAGGATATATTCCCTTGGATCAAAGCTTGGATAGGACTTCTCAGAGATTTAAGTTTCTATTTTTTGACATAGTGCCTGAATTGGAAACATTTTACTTCTGCATTTTGTCAACAGTCAGTCATTAGTTTATAGTCAGTTTTGATACTGTTCATTCTACCTTCCATTTAAATTTGTGTCACCTCTATAGTCTGAGCAGTCTCTGAAATAAGACCAGATACTTACTCTTCTAATTCCTGGTTCAGTGCTGTTTCTGTTCCTATGTGTGTGGTGGAGAGAGGGGTACGAACAGAGACAAATGACTGACCCCTAAGGTTCTTTTTGTGGCAGAAGAACAAATTGTTGAAAATGAGATAATTTTGTCCAAACATGATATATGGTTGTCTTGATCTCTTCTCTGGTTGGCCTTTCCTTTGGAAGGAGGGCAAACCACAGTGATGTTTGAGCTCCCAGAGGGCTTAGGTATAGTAGGAGAAGATGCCCATGTGCAGGCATGCTCTTTGCAACCCCATGGTCTGTAGCCTGCCAGTCTCCTCTGACCCGGGAATTTTCCAGGCAAGAATTCTGGAGTGAGTTGCCATTTCCTTCTCCAGGGAATCTTCCCAACCCAGCATCGAATCCGTGTTTCTTGCATCTCCTGCACTGCCAGGCAGGTTCTTTACCAGCTGAGCCACCAGGGAGCACAAAGAACCAGTTCAAGACTGTGGTCCAGGACTGGAAGGTCACATGAGAGGAGACTGAACACTGTGGATTCCCTAGGCGTCAAGATCAACTTTCTCACAATTTGTGACTGTATTTTTACTGGTCTTCTGGCTTCAGGTCTTTCCCTTGATCTTTGAATAATATAAATGGCATCATGGACATTCTGCTGCTTAAAATCTTGCAGTTGCTTCCATTGCCTTAGACCAGGACACCAAATTCTTAACTACAGCTAGAAAGGCCATGTATGGCCTTGTCCCTCTTGACTCTATAACCTCATTTCACTCTCTCTATTTCCCCCCACTATTTTCCAATCACATTAACTTATTTTAGTTTATTTGAATTTGCCAAACTCTCTCCTGCCAGATCTTCAGTCATGTTGTTTTCCTTGCCTGGAAAGCTGTCTGTTTGACTCCTACTAATCCTTCAGGGTTTAGTTTAAATATCACTTTCTCGGAAAGACCTTTCTTGATCTATTTCAGAGCATTTTGTTTTCATTCGTGGTACTTATCACAAGTTGGAATTATATGTTTATCTGGCTTTAGGATTAATATCTGTCTTAATTGTTGGATTTTAAGATTTGTAGACATAGGAAAGAGAATTGTTTTGTCCATGATGGAACCACCAAAAACTGAAATGCAGTAGGCATTCAAATAATGTGTGTTTGTAAAATAAAAATAAACAGTTCAGACACATATCACATACAGCAAAGGGCCAAGAAATGAGATAAGAAGAGGCAAGCTGTCAAACACTAGGAAACCCAGGCCTTCAGAAGCAAGGTTGTATATCAAAACCTGGCAAATAGGACAGAACTGGGAAATCTGTGTGCTCTAAATGCAGAGGAGGAATCCAGATAAACACTTGGGAAAGCTGGAAGTGCTAAGACAGCCTTGGAACCTAAACAAAATAGTAGGTGGTTATCACATGACACTAGCAATGAAGGGGACCAAAAGACAGAGCAATGTCATGACTCAATGAGGGAGAATCTTAGAAGACAAGAGCACCTGACTTTCACTGCAGTGATTCAGCTTATAAGCCCTTGTTGAGGGTCTTCTACAACAGCTGCCAGGCCTGGGTGGGCCTGACATCCTTTTTTTGCCCTATAGACTACCTGAAGTTTCTGCATTTGATAAGCCACTTTTGCTGTATAAATTCAGTCTGCACAGCCCTCATACCAGCTAACAACAGCCGTGCAAATGCTGCTTGACAACTTTCAGTATTCACTGTACAGTTCGCAATTATGACAGTTCCTTTCTGTTCCCAGAGGCATTTAGAGGGGATGATAAAGCATTCTTATCTATTTTAAATGAATTGTATGGGATTAAAAGATCCTGGGGCTGAAAAGCCCACACAAGTAACAAAGAAAAAAAATATTCCAGGCTGCTTTGACAAAACAGTTTTTTGCTTTGTAAGAGCTAACCAACCTTATCAGAGAAGAGAGGCAAAGAGGAATGGCCTGGCATCTTACTGGGTTCATAAAACAAAGGCTGTTTGAATGGGACCTTCAAGACTGCTTTCAAATTATTTACCTTTATCATTATTGATCAATCTTTTTTTTTTTCTCAGTTGTTCCTAAAGTAGGAAAAGACACAAACTAAGATAAGATCAACTCAGTTTTCTTTCCATTTCTCCCTCTAATTGAGTACATATTTGTTTCATTGAGCAGAAGGAAACTTTTCAATTTGTGACATGAAATTGGCCCAGTAAAGTTCATCCTACACCCGTGGTCTGACATTTTGCCTATGTGGATACTTTGGAGGAAAGCAGGTTCCGCTGTAAAAGAGAGTAAGCAATAATGTGTGAACTAGGATGGGCTTTCCCAGGAACAAGTTTTATGGGTGACCCAACATAGCAAAACCAGAAGGGTAAAAAGCAACTGTTAACTTTGGCCCTGAGAGAGCTCAAAGCCCTAGTGGCTGAGGGCTGAATGGACATCCTGGACAGACAGACTGACCTAGCTGAGTTGAACATCCTATCCACTGCAGATAAATGCCCGGGGAGCCATAAATATTTGTATCGAAGGTTTCTCATTGCAGCATCATGATGCACCTCAGCAGGTAAGCAGCGAAGGCCCAGCTCATGGGCACCTTGGGAAAATAGGCCTGGAGTGGGTGATAGGCTGCCCACATGTTTTAGAAGAGAGGTAAAAGTACTTAAACAGAAGGTAATGATGCCTGTTTGAGCTGTAGTTGGCAAGACACATGGAAGGATACGACAGATTCTCAGTTTCACTGCACACTCAGTCAGAAAGGAAGGAAGAGACACAGCAATTACTTCTGGAAATAGTACACGTTATTTATTTGCTGTGGATTCATCAGGATATTGCATTGTGTGGTTATAGAATGCTTCTTAATGAAAAGCCTCACAAGGAGATAGATGCCCTCTTATTTTATAATTTAATACACGGTTCTTCAGTGAACACAGAGTTAGCAAATGATTTTGGTCTTTAGGGACAGAACCAGAAAATGTTATTTATAGATGTGCATCTATGTGTTAGCTGCTCAGTCGTGTCTGACTCTTTGCAACCCTGTGGACTGTTGCCCACCAGGCTCCTCTGTCCATGAAATTCTCCTGGCAAGAATCCTGGGGTGGATTGCCCTTTGCTTCTTCAGGGGATCTTTCTGACCCAGGGATCAAATCCACGTCTCCTGCATTGCAGTCAGAGTCTTTACCATCTGAGCCACCAGGGAATGTGGTTCTTTTCTTTTTTGCCCCATTCCATCCTCTTCTCCACTCCCCGTCCCTGCTCTTTTCCCAACTGCTTCTGAAAATAGCCCAGCATTAGATAATTCCCTTGGTATTCCTCAGGGATGGAAGAGTCATTTCCAGTCAGCAATTCAGCTGATCAGGAGAAAATTACACAGAAGAGGAGTAAACAAGAAAATAATCAGAAATCCATTTTGAAGTTTTTATTGAAAAACAGGCACATCTTCCTCCTCCCTCTTCCGAAGAGCACCGCCTCACACACATCTTCCATCTGCCTCGGAGCTACCCCTTTCCTTCAACTTGCCTTGATGCTTCAAAGGGAATTTGCAACATCTTCTCACCCAAGCATAATTTTTTAGAAAAAAAAAAAAATTCCCCCAGCTGTAAAATGACAGCTGAGCACACTGAGTACAGAGCTACTTGGAAATTACACTTCTTGCCAGCTTGGATAGCCCAGCCTAGACTATTTGAGTTGAGTCCGAGGGTTTATAAACCACGCTTTGTTGGATTCTCAGGGTGAGAGGAAATTTCTTAACCAAGAGCTCCTCATGGAAAACATTGTTTCTGTAACAGCCTGAGGTCAAACTCTGGGACTAGCTAGCAAGAATTCCACTGGCAGCGTTCAATTGTCTTGAGGTTATAAAAGGAGAAAGGAATCCCTTTCCCCCTTGCTCCCCTCCAAGATTCAGGGGGGCCTGGATTCTGAAGAATTTTGTCTGCCTCAGCCATTTCTGAAGCGTTTGTAGAATCAGACAGTATGAATTGCAGCTGAGGTTGTCTTTGTGGTTAAAGAGCTCTTGGGCCTGAGAAAGCACTGTTTTTTCAAATTTCAGAGATACCTAATCAGGCAAGGAAGGACAGGCCTAGAGGAGCTGCAGACCCCCAAAGATCTTGCTGTGTGTGCTTAGAAAATGATAGAGCATCGTATGCTATGTTTTCACAGGTAGTTCTTTCCTATGAAACAGTCCCACTGGGACACTGTTAGAGCAGTTGGAAGTTAAATCCTTAGGAGACAATGGTCACAGGCATTATAAAATCATCATGGGGACTTTCAACTATTTTCGGATCTTATTTAAAGAAGTTAAGAAGTAGCTCTTAGCACGTTTGGGGCTGAGAAAGTCCAAACTAAGCAACCAGGGTATTTGGGTGGGGAGGGGACACTCACCTGCGAATGAAGGTAAAGCACCAGAGAAGAAGATCTGACTCAGTCAGCAACCCCCTTCATTGTTTTTCCATCTGACAGGTCTAAACTCTGCCCTCTGAGAGGATGAGTGAGTGGAGCAGGAAGAAGGCCCACCTTGTTAGAGAAGTCTGAGGTTTCTGTCATGCTACCTTTGGGGCTGGTTGTAGAATCTGCCTCAAGAGCAGATCAATACCAGATGGCCAGGGTCTTCCTAGTAGTAGATACCAGGGCCATGTTCTGCCTTTGAGCTCCAAGGATGCTGACTGGTACAAATTTGCTGAATGAAAGTAGGAGGGAAATGAAGGTGGGGAGAGAGAGAGGTCTGAAAACCATTTGACTTACTGACCTGATTTTACGGAATAATGGCTTTGAGGAAAAAGAAGTGGGGAGGGATTTAAAAATACATTATTTTCTATCATAGGTTATTACAAGATATTGAATATAATTCCTTGTGCGTGCATGCATGTGTGCTAAGTCACTTCAGTTGTGTCTGACCCTTTGTGATCCTCTGTACTAGAGCGCCAGGCTCCTCTGTCCATGGGATTCTCCAGGCAAGAATGCTGGTGTGGGTTTTCATGCTCTCCTCCAAGGGATCATCCGACCCAGAGATTGTACCCTCCTGTATTGGGAGGCTGGTTCTTTACCACTGGCGCCACCTGGGAAGCCTATAATTACCTGTCCTATGCAGTAAATCCTTATCTGAATAAAAATACATATATATGTATAAAACTTAATCACTTAGCTGTATACCTGAGACTAATACAATATTGGAAATCAACTATACTTAAATAAAAATACTTTATTTTCTGTTTTAATCTTACATAAACCTCCCTTTGCATTTTGGACTTACCCAGTAAAAGGATTGTATAAAAAGTTTAATTTGTGAACAATAGGTTTTTGGAATTTGCTATCTTCTTTCATTTATTCTCTGACATACACCACCTTCTGTCCCACTAGATGGACCTCAAATTTGGGAGATGAGAAAAGAATGGACTCTTAGAGTGAGATGATCTGAGGTGAAGGGTTTAAGATGTCCCTTTGTGGGGCCCTCTCAATAGCTCTCATTTTTCTATCCCCTTACATTTCAGTCCTTATTCAGGGACAAAAACCAGTGTCTAAACTGTCAATATTTTCACAGCTGACCACCGTGTCTAGGCAAGTGATAAAAATTCACCTGGATATGCTCAAGGATTATAGAGCAAGGACTGCGGGCCTGAAATCTAGAGAGGGCATGAGATGAAGCCAGAGAAGTGAAATATGAAGACCTTTTATGTCATGTGGCTCATTGCCAGGTCCTGAAATCCTCTTCAAGTGGTCAGAGCCAGAGACGATTCAGTCATGAACATGATCTAGACAGTGCTGGGGACATGAATATATGGGGGGGCTGGGGCTAGGTTCATGACGGAGCTTGGGAGGCGTGCTCTAATTTCTTACACTGTATTGATTTGCATGTGATTATTAATACTCAGTGCTGGGAGTTCCCTGGTGGCCTCATGGTTAGGATTAGATTTCATGCTGCGGCCCAGGGTTCAATCCCTGGTTGGTGAACTGAGATCCTACAAGCTGTACGGCATGGATGAAAAAAAGGCTTAGTGATGGTTTTCAAATGCTTTGTATTAGTACTTTGATTTTTTTTTTAACTTGGACTTTTAATGACTATGCTTTTGTGAGTCATTATCTGTTTTTAGATATGGAATACATATGATCCTGTAATAAAGTTTCACTGGGCTTATTTTTGGAAAGAGAGCCGGGGATTCATTGTATGAGAGATACACATTAGTATGACACTTTTTGAGCCCCTGTTCTCAGACGGGCTGGTGGTGCTGGAGAGGAGTCAGGCACGTGCAAGTGTGGTGCTCTTGATCCACCTGCCCAGAACGACGTGGGTGAGCCAGTGTTCCATGAATGCCCTTCTTGCTGTGGACAGTATTCTGGGAGACAGAATATTATTTCCCCTAGCACCTCTGATCATCATAAGTGGAGGTAAAACAGGATCCCCCAGAATTATTCTGCATCAAAGGAGATAAAATAAGCCATCCTTTACAAAGCAATATTGTGGTGAAGGATGACTTTAACTACACTTTCCTCCTTGTAATTTGCTGTGGTCTAGATTATGTTCATGACTTTGAAACGTTTCTGGTTCTGTTCACTTGAAAAGGTCCTGGCATGAGTCTCATGACAGAAAAGGCCAGGTGTCTACCTCTCTGACTTCCGCTTTTGTTCTCTCTGTGCTTTGGGCACATTGGACTCCAGGGCCTGAAGGTGCCTGTCCTCCCCTTCATATGTGCTGTCCCTTCTGTGTCAGACAGTCTTGCCTTACCATTCACTGGCTAATTCCGACTCATTCTTTGTTGTATGGAGGGGGAGCCTTTCCTAACCCCCGGGCTGGCTAAGAGCCTACATCATCCTGTGTTCCCTCAGGCCCAGTGCTTAACACACTGGATTGGCAAGGCTGATCTACTTCCCTGTGTCCTGTACTAGAACTCTGGGAAAGCTTTACTTCAGTTATCTTGCCTCAGTGTCATTTGCAAAATGGACTCATTAGTTATACTGACCATGGCACATGTGAGGAGTAAACGATCCAAGTGCAGCACTAGGAGGTTCTTTGGCACATGCTAAGTGCTCAACAGATGTTACCTGTTATTTTTATACTTGAGGACAGGGGCCGTATGTATTCTTTTTATGTTCTTAGAGTGCTCTAAGAGCACTGTGCCTCAGTGCTGGCACAGAGTGAGCTGCCAAGATGCATTTATTAAATCCCTGGGAGAAGGTCAAGAACCCTGTAAGGGCTCTGAATGGACTTGGGAACACTTACGCCTCTGGTAAGATTCCTGTGGCTTTTCTAATACCCAGACTCACTGAAGTTTCTCTTTAATGGATCTCTCTAATGGATGGTGGCAGCACGGCCTTGACCCAGCACCGGCATAACTGGAGAGCCCTGTGGAGCAGAGGCATCTGCTCTCAACAGCTGGGAGTCTGCTGAACTGCCTGGGAGGCACTAAATACCCAAAGAGACTGAAGCTTGGAGAGAGCTGAGAGGGCCCGACCCATATCCACTCACTCAAAACATCTCAAGAAAGATGGTAAATGCAAGAGGCAACATGGCCATGTAACAGGAAAAGGGCCTGGTTTTGCATCTCAGCTCTGCAATGTAATCAGCGGTGGTCTAGTTATTAAATTCTCTCAGCCTTAATGTCTTCATCCATAAAATGGGAATTATGGGCTTTGATGTTAGATGGACTTCAGTTTGAAAATTAGTTTTAATCTAAAAAAGAGTGGATATATGTCTGTGTCTAACTGATTCACTTTGCTGTACGGCAGAAACTAACACAACGTTGTAAATCAACTATATTCCAGCAAAAATTAATTTTAAAAAATTAGTTTTGCTATTTACTAGTTTATAACATTGAGCCGGTTATCCTTCTTTAAGCCTTGGTTTTTCTCTTTAATAAAATGGACATAGTAATAGAATCTGATAATAAGGTTGTAGACCAGGTTAAATGAGACATATATAGCAAGTTAACATAGTCAAAGTGCTTAATAATGTAAGCCTTGCCGTCTGTAGTGGTGCCATAAATTATTTCTTGAAATACAGCAACTACATGAGTAAAAAGAATTCTGACTTTTCAGCAGAAGCTTAAAGGCATGTCTTTTCAACCTGAAACAGCACACATTCCTCTTAGGAGACAATTTTATTACAATGGATGGCAACCCAACTGGAGGCACCAATATCCAATTTGTTTTAACTCACTGTGGCATTCAGATTCATTTCTTAATATTCTGTTTGCCTTGGTGATTTTTTTATTGTAAGTGCTTTATCACACAGAGAAACACTTCAGTGACCATCTTCTCCTTAATAAACCATGTCTTTAGACACAACATTCTGCAATACGATTACAAACCATTACTGTGTATTCTTCTTACTAGGAAAAGCAATGGAGCAAGTGATGTTAACATTATTGGGATTTTGCCCAGCTCAGCTGAGTCTCAATAATACTTGCCTCTAGGAAGTGCCCGAGAATGGAGGGTGAATCTCATTGCCAGCCCGACTCGACATTCTTCAGACTACACTTTTGCATGTTTCATGTCTTGGAAGCAAACACCCTTAAATTGTTCCATTTTCAACTGCTGGATTGCATTCCATCTTGAGATCACTCTGAGGGAAGGAAAAAGAAACTTTAGCAAAATTTTTGGTTTAGCTGCTTCACATTCCTCTGCTTTACAGTGAAAGCATCTCATTTATGTCTTTTGGCCTCTGTGGGAAGAATATTGTGTATTTAATGGAGCCTGAGCAAGCAACGGTGTGTGCCCCTGAGCAATTTATTGGCACTTCTCCTGCAATGGACCCATCAATATGACCATGTGGATTACTTTCTAATTCCAGTGTTTCAGTTAGGAATATCTTTAGGACAGTTTCTAAGATAGAGGAAAAAGAAGGTGTAAGGACATCTTGGAGCCCCGAGGACAAAGGCTGAATATAAAATGGTCCACATGTCATTTGGCTATCCCCATCCTGTCATAATATTCTTGTATTTACCTTCTGATGTTCTAGACTCAGTTTTTACCAAGTTTCTGAAAGTGCCCTGTCTCCAAGCCTGGGATGTCCTAGAGGGAAAAAGGAAGGCCAGAATAAAACCACTGCCGGAGAAGCTTTCATTCACCCAGTTTCCTCTGCAGACACTGTGTGCAGAGCCAAGGCAGGTCCTAGGGATTCAAAGGTGAAAAGTATAGGACTCTTGAGGTTCAGGAACCTCAGTGTGGGCCATACACATGCAATTAGTTAGAGTGTGATGTTGTTTGTGTCAGAGGAACTACTGAAGTGCCTGGAATGTTCATAGGATGGAAGGGAATTCTGCCCAGAAAACTGGGGAAGCGGTCTTCAAGACGCGACAATTGAGATCGATCGCAAAGGACATCCCATGTCCAAGGGTATTCAAAGGCTCTTCTGTCAGAGTCACATAGTACATTTTTGAAATACATCTTAGTTTGTGAGGGACACAAGCCTAAGGACAGGATGTGTTATTTCCAGTTTGCAGAAGAAATCATGTTTGAAGAGATAGAATGATTTTCTCAATTCTTATGGGTAGGTAAGGGTGGAGCTGGGACAAAAAGTCAGATCAGGATCCATACTCGGGGCCCCTTGGTGCCTGCTTTGTCAGTGTGCTCCAACATTCAGCACCCATGAGAAGACGAGATCTAAGTGGGTTATCAGCCATGTCCCAGTCCCTGTGGCCTAGATTGGGCCAACGCAGGCCGGAGTCTTACACAGTTGGGAATTCCTTGATGGGGAGAAAGGTTAAACCAGGGGAGGAATGCCCCATAGGTTATGCAGCTCTCTGCACTTTCTTCTCTGAGCCATTAGCCCGTTGGTGAGAGTGTCACCAGGGTACCTGCAAGTGGCCAGAGACTGCAGGAGTGGGCTGAGCATCCTCATAGCCAGAGTGCTTTATCTTTATGTGGGTTGTTTCACGTGCTTTATAAAGAGCTCTGTATTGAAGGTCTAACAGGATTTTCTTACTATGGACAAAGATACTGAAATGCAGAGAGGTTAGATGACCTGCTTATGGGACAAATAAATCATCTAACTGACTGGAATTCAGATATTCTTTCAATCACACTAGCTTTCTGTCAGCTGAGGGATGTGGTTTCTCCTCATTTTGATTTCTGGAATTTCTTTGATAGGAAACAATGCCTTTTACTCTGTAATTGAGACAATTGAAAAATGAAATATTAGTCTGCCTCCCATTCTCACCAAACCATAAGTCATCTATATTAGCTCTCTCCCTGATAGCAATTTTGATGATGGGGGAGGGCAGCAGAAGGAGATCCTGGAGTGATGAAAGGGGAAGAAAGAGAAACTGTCAAACGTTGTTATGTGAAAACAACTGTTTAGCTCCCAACATGCTTTCCTGTGACCCCAGACCCCCCGTAATTTGCCTGTTGTCTTTTCATCTGTCCTATACTAGGAACCCTTCCTCAAGCATGATTTGTCTCCTCCAGCTTGAACCTTTGATCATGCTGTTTCTCCCAGCATCTCTACCTGCAAACAAGACACCATTTTCCCATGTCCATTTCAGATCTTTCCTGATGCTCCTGCCTGGATTCATTCTCTTTCTGTTTTGACTTTGTTATAAAAGGTCTGAGCATTTTAGATGCTTTTGGCACCTGCTGTATTGTGCCTTGAACTGAAGTAGAGTTCTTATATGATCCCCCCACTAGAGTTCAGAGGGCAAGGCCTGTGTCTCAGTCTCTCAAGTATGTATATATTTTTATATACACTTATTTCAAATATGTAGTAAGTCAGTGCTCAAAGAGGAGGGGTCCTCCTGAGTTTTGACTAGAATTCATGATGTTGCTTAAGGTCAGTGCTGCTCCTTGGGTAGCCAGGTTATGAGGCCATAATAAGCACCTGCACCTTAGAAGAGGGGCTGGGTGTCCTGAGTGAGCCGCTTGGACCATGAAGAAAGGCTGCGTGGAGGAGAAGACTTCTTGAAAGAGATTGCCTAGGTCCAAATATTTTAGTGTCTGAGGCCCTTCTCCAAGTCTGTGGCTTACTCCTTTGGAGACAAGTTCCTATTCAAATAATTAGCTGTAGTGACTGTCCTTGGTGATACAGTCAAGCGAAGACTATAATCTCTGACTCTGAAGTGCAGCTACTCAAACACTCTTGACTGTGAACATACTGACTTCTTTCCAGCCAATGTTTGGATGTCTCTGACTTGTGAACTTTACTTTTCAAAATGACCTCAGTGTGGTGTACTCGAGGTGTAGGTGTTTCTAAGTGCAAACAAGAATCCTAAGATGTCTCAGCAGCTCACTGAATATGCATAGTGCTTAACAGCTTACAGAACAGTCTTTTACACATCTTACCTCATGTGACCTCTAAAGTTACTTCCAGAAATAAGTAGGGCAAGGATTATTACATCCTCTTCACAGATGAGGCTCAGAGCCCAAGAGCCTTGTTGATTGCATGGTTGATGAGGGACAGGGAAGACTCTGGAACCTAGAATTTTATTTGCTAAGTCTGGGGCTATTTCTGCTATTCTCCAAGCATCCTAGATTTTACCTACCACCACCACCACCAAAATGAAAAGGAGGTGAAATAAACAAATAAAACAGGAAAGAAGAGAACAAAAAGTGAAGCTGTCTGAGAATATGCAAACTAGAACCAGTCCAGCGAAGAATGTATTAACTTCATTTTGGCTGATAATTTTATTTTACTTACTTATGAAGATAATGAGAAGTACACACAAGAAGGGACACAGGTGTCTCCCCTGTACTTCTTCCTTGATACCAGCATTCATTTCCCAGTAGAAGAGTTATTAATAGAAATGGCCAGTACTGCTCTCCCAGCTGCTCGTGCAGATAGGGTATGAACATACGACTTAATCCTGGTAAATATGACCAGAGGATGAGTCTGCTGAGAGCCTTCTGGAAAAGGGAGGGAAACCTTATATAAAGAAATATAAAAGGAAAAACTTCCCTCCTACTTTTTGGGTAGATCATGGAGGATATAACATCTGAAGCTGCAGCAGCTGCTTTGAGGTTGTGAAGAGAGAAGTTTAAGTGCTGAGGATTGTAAAGCAGAAAAACAATAGAAAATATGCAACTTTTATCTTATTTACATGTCAATGTATGGCAAAGCCAACCAATATAATATTGTAAAATAATTAGCCTCCAATAAAAAAAAAAAGCAGTTCGTTTACCAATGTTGCAGGCACTTTACCTCTAGAAATTGTCATGTGAGCTAATGAATATTCTTACTGTTAAAGCCATTTTTAGGTGGATATTCTCTCTCTCTGTCTCTTTTTTGTCCACACTGTGCAGCTTATGGGATCTTAGTTTCTCAACCAGGAATCAAACCGGGGCCATCAGCAGTGAAAGGGTAGAGTCCTAACCAGTGGACTTCCAGGGAACTGTCTAGGTGGATATTTTCTTATTTGAGGCTGAAAATATTCTAACAGATTCATGGAGTAATAGCCTGTGCTCAATAAAATCTCAATCTAGGAGCCTGGCTCTGTAGGTCTCTGTGGATCTGTATTGAGAGGTTAATGACCATCCTACACAATAAGCAAGAGCCTTATCTAAGAGCTATGAAAGAAAACTTGGAATTAAAATATTGTAAAAGTTAATAATAATTTAGTAAGTTTTTAAACTGTAAATAATCCATCTTGGAGAACAAGAAGGCAGAGAAGTAGGTGGACATGGAGTACATCTCTCTTCACAGATACATCAGGAATACACCTTTAGCCACAGAATTGCATGCAGAACACCAGCTGAAAGTGGACAGGAGTACCTGACCAGTGGAAAAGAATATATAGAACCACTCAAAACTTGGTAGGATGAAGGAACTAAGGGGAAAAACAGGAGTGTTTGTAGGACTGGACCTGCCCTCAGCCGGTGGGGGAACTGAAGCAGGGGTCTGATTCCCACAGTGGGGCAATTGTCTGAGTCAGAGGAGAAACATTTAAGGCTGAGAGTGAAACAGCTGATCTGTGGCAGCCTAAATGGAATGAGAATCAGATAGTCCTTGCTGTAGCCATACATATCCTGGACAGGGATGTAGATCCCTAGGAAGGTGCAGCAGCTGGGAGTTTGAGTTTAGGGATTGTGGAGGAATCCCAGGACAAGGGCTTCTGTTGACTGCAGAGAGACAGATTGAGGGGGTGTGAGGGAGGAGATTGTGGTGGGAAATGCCTGTGGAGGAAAGCCAGGCAGCCATGGAAGCAAGATGATACTGCTGAGTCACGCGTATGGGGTGGAGCCATCACAATAGCCTCTCTCTTCCAACATGCCAGCATCCACAGCTGAACAATAGAGAGACTGGCCCATCAAACACCTGACACACTGACCTACATAGTAGGAACCAAGCCATGGGGCCCCTCTATGTGCCTGACGAGCTGAACAACAAAGAAGGACCTCAGGCAAGGGAGCCCTCTAAGTGCCTGAATGGGCAGAGATACAGAGAAAGACAGTCCAAAGAGGCCTTCTGATCAACAGTGACAAGAGGCTCGAAAACAGACTCAGATAGGGCCATAATTTCTGAGACAGAGGCAGTCCATGTCCCTGTACACTTGGCGCCTCCAGGGTCCCTGCAAGCCAAGCAGCTGTCTCACCTTCACGCTCAACTCTCACTGGGGCAGAGCGTCCATAGGCAAAAAAAATTCTTGTGTCTATGCACGCAGGGTCACTTCGGTAGTACTCTTTGTGACCCTGTATACTGTAGCCTGCCATGCTTCTCTGTCAGGGACGGGGATTCTCCAGGCAAGAATACTGGCGCGTATGGGCCAATACTTGTTGCCATACCCTTTTAGAGCACTGTATTTCCTGCTGCTCTAGCTGCCAACTCCCCTGAGTACCCGGTGCTTCCAGAATCAACTAGGCAGACTCTGTGTCTATGGAATATATAAAAGGACATTGAGAGCTCCCACAAGATAAAACACACTACTTGTGATAGCAGTGGACATTGGAGGCAAGAATACACAAGCGTAGGACCAGATTAGAATCCGAGCTGCCCCCACAGCAGGTCCAGAGATCAGCACAGTGTTGGAGGGCATCCTAGGGAGGTGAGGTGGACTGTGACTCCCAGTGAGGGAAAGGAGTCTGTCTGCAGTGACTCAAGGAAAACATCTATTATTCTTATGTTTTGACTTGCTCTATAGTTTCTTTTCGATTTTTTTTTCTTTTCTCCCTCTCTGTTGTAGTTGTCGATTTTATTGGCACAATGAAATCTAATTAAGCTTTTGAACTTCTTTTTTTTTTCTCAGTCACATTTTTTTATAGTTGTTTTAAACCTGTCTCTACATTGGGCTTTTGCAGTTCTGGGGAGTTTTGCTTTCTTTTTTCTTTTTCTAATTTTAATTTTTTCAACCTATTATTATTTTTCTACATTCATTCCTTTGTTTTTCCTACTGTTCTTTTCACCTTGCATTTAATCTTTAATGTCTATAAATATTCTTTATCTACCTCTATTTAACTTTGCATATCTATTTTTCTTTCTTTCCATTCCTCTTAACATATTTGTTAGTTTTATTTTCATTGCTTTATTCCCCAGGAGGCACCTTGCTTTAGTTTTGTTTCCCAGTTTGTGCTTTAGTTAGTTTTGTTCTGACAGATAGATTTTTTGGTTTCATTTGTTTGCCAGTACAATATTGTATTATATTTTGTAGGACTGTTTTGATTTTGCTTAGGGGTTTATATGTTTATATTCAGCCACACTTCTTATTGTTACTATAAATTTCTGCCTCTACTTTGGGCTTTTACAGTTCTGTGGAGTTTTCCTTTATTTTTCTTCTTCCTTTTTTCTTTCTTCTTCCTTTTTAAAATAATTTTAATTTTTAGTTTTTTAAAACCTACTATATTTTTTCTACATTTATTCCTTTGTTTGACTTTCTTACTGCTCTTTTTCCCTTGCAGTTAATCTTTAATGTATATAAATCTTCATCTACCTCTATTTAACTTTACATATGTATGTAAAGTTTTATTTTCATTGCTTTATAACCCAGTTGGCACCTTGCTTTAGTTTTGTTTTCCAGTTTGTGCTTTAGTTAGTTTTGTTCTGGTAGATATAATTCTTGCTTTCCCTTGTTTGCTGGGTTAATTTATTGTACTTTATTTTTGTTGGACTCTTTATTTTGCTTATGGGTGTATATGTATATGTGTATATTCAGTCACATTTTTATTGTTTATATAAACCTCTGTCCCTACATGGGCTTTTGCAGTTCTGTGGAGTTTGCTTTTTTTTTTCCTTTCTTCTTCCATTTTTTTCTTCTTCTTTTCCCTTTTTTATAATTTTATACTTTTTAAAATCCTATTATATTTTTCTACATTTATTACTTTGTTTGCCTTTCCTACTGCTCTTTTCCGCTTGCAGTTAATCTTTAATGTATGTAAATCTTCTTCATCTATCTCCATTTAACTTTGCATATCTATTCTTTCTTTCTTTCCTTTCCTCTCAACATATTTGTTAGTTTTGTTTCATTGCTTTATTCCACACTGAAACCTGGCTTTAGTTTTGGTTTCCAGTTTGTGCTTTAGTTAGTTTTGTTCTTAATGGATAAATATAATTTTTAATATCCTTTGTTCTCTGGGTCAATTTACTGTACTTTATTTTTGTTGGATTGCTTTGACTTTGCTCATGGGTGTATATGTATATGTGTATATTCCATTTTTTAAATTATTATTTGCATGATTTTGTAACTGCTATTTGTCTGGGGTTCATCTTTGGTTTCTCGCTTTTGAATTTATTTTTAATCTCACTTAATACCATAACGAGCCACTTGTGGAATCTTTGTTCCTGACCAGAGATCAAGTCCTGAGCCTTTGGAGTGGGAACACTGACTCCAAGACCCTAGACTACCAGAGAACTAACCCCAGGGAGTATCAAGTAGTGAGGACTCACACAAAGGAAACCTCTTGAATACAAGACGTGGCATCACCCAACCACCAGTATCACCCTGCGCAGGACACCTTATCTAAGCAACAAACAAAAAAGAAATACAAACCAAATCATCAACAGACAGGATTACCACCTCACTCAGCCTTCATCAGAGGAAAACAAACAAACAAGCAAAAACTCAGCACAAATCTTACACAAACTACTGGACCTACCTTAGAAGGGCAGGAACCAGAAGGAAGAAAGAAGTCAACTTGAAATCTGGGAAAAGGAAGCCTCAAACACAGTAAGTTAAAAAAATAATGAAAAGGCAGAGAAAATACTACACAAATGAAGGAACAAACTAGAAACACAGAAATCCAAATAAATGAAGAGGAAATAGGCAATCTACCTGAAAATGAATTCAGAATAATGATAGTAAAGATGATCAAAAACCTTAAAAACTAAATGGAGAAAATGCAAGAATCAATAAACAAAGACCTAGAAGAATTAAGGAATAAACATACAGAGACAAACAACACAATTACTGAAATTAAAAACACCCTAGAAGGAATCAATAGCAGAATATTTGAAGCAGAAGAATGAATCAGTGAGCTGGAAGATAAAATGGTGGAAGTGACTTCTGAAGAGCAGAATAAAGCAAAAAGAATGAAAAGAACTAAGGATAGTCTCAGAGACCTCTGGGACAGTATCAAACACACCAACATTCAAATTATAGGGATCCCATACTTCTCTGGTGGCTCAGACAGGAAAGCATCTGCCTACAATGTGGGAGACCTGGGTTCAATCCCTGGGTCGAGAAGATCTGGAGAAGCACATGGCAACCCATTCCAGTATTCTTGCCTGGAAAATCCCATGGATGGAGAAGCCTGGTACGCTACAGTCTATGGGGTTGCAAAGAGTCAGACACGACTGAGCGACTTCACTTTCACTTTCAGAAGAAGAGAAAAAGAAAGGGTATGAGAAAATTTTTGAAGAGATTATAGTTGAAAAATTCCCCAACATGGAAAAGGAAATAGTCAATCAAGTCCAAGAGACACAGAGTCCCAAATAGGATAAACCCAAGGAGAAACATGCCAAGACAGATACTAATCAAACTAACAAAGACTGAACACAAAGAAATAATATTAAAAGCAGCAAGGGGAAAGTAACAAATAACATACAAGGGAAATCCCATATGCTTAACAGCTGATCTTTCAGCATAAACTCTACAGGCCACAAGGGAATGGCAGGGTATATTTAAAGTACCGAAAGGGAAAAATCTACAGCCAAGATTACTGGACCTGGCAAGGATCTCATTCAAAATTGATGGAGAAATAAAGCTTTTCAGACAAGCAAAAGAAGAGAATTCAGTACTGCCAAACCACCTTTACAACAAATGTTAAAGGGACTTATATAGTCAAGAAATACAAGAGAAGGAAAAAGATCTACAATATCAGCCCCAAACAATTAGGAAACTTGCAATAGGAACATATATATCAATAATTACTTTAAATGTAAACGGATTAAATGCTACAACAAAAAGAAACAGACTGGCTGAAAGGATACAAAAACAAGACCCATATACATGGTGTCTACAAGAAACCCACTTCAGACCTAAACACACAAATACTGAAACTGAGAGGATGGAAAAATATATTCCATGCAAATGGGAAGCAAAAGAAAGCTGGAGTAGCAATCCTCATATCACACAAAATATACCTTGAAATGAAGAAAATTACAAGAGATAAGGAAGGACACTAAATAATGATAAAGGGATCAATCCAAGAGGAAGACATAACAATTGTAAATATCTATGCACCCAACATAGGAGAACCTCAATACATGAGTCAAACACTAGCAGACAAAAGGAGAAATTGACAGTAACACAATAATATTAGGAGACACTCCACTCACACCAATGAACAGATCATCAAAACAGAAAATTAATACGTAAACGCAAGTCTTAAATGATACATTAGATGAGATGGAGCTCATTGATATCTTCAGGACATTCCATCCAAGTGCAGAATACACCTTCTTCTCAAGTGCACATGGAATATTTCCAGGATAGACCATATCTTGGATCTCAAGTAAAATCTCAGTAAATTTAAGAAAATTGTAATCATAACAAACATCTTTTCTGAACACAATGCTATGAGGCTAGATATCAATTACAAGAAAAAAAAAACTGTTAGAAACACAAACACATGGAAATTAAGCAACACATTTCTAAATAACCAACATGTTACTGAAGAAATCCAAAGGTAAATAAAAGAATTTCTAGAAACAAATGACAATGAAAACAATAACTGAAAACCTATGGGATGCAGCCAAAGCAGTTCTAAGGGAACGTTTATAGCAATATAATCCTACCTCAAGAAACAAGAAAAGCATTGAATAGAAAACCTAACTTTACACTTAAAACAACTGGAAGAAGAAAAAAAAATTAGTATAAGGAAAGAAATCATAAATATCCAAGCAGAAATAAATGAAAAATAAGTGAAAAAAATTAGTAAAAATTAATAAAACTAAAAACTGGTTCTTTGAGAAGATAAACAAAATTGACAAACCTTTAGCCAGATTCATCAGCAAAGAAAGAGAGAAGAATCAAATCAACAAAATTAGAAATGAAAAAGGAGCGCTTACAACAGACAATGCAGAAAAACAAAGGATTTTATAACTATAACTATATAACTATTATGAACAACTATATAGCAATAAAATCGACAGCCTGGAAGAAATGGACAGATTCTTAGAAAAGTTCAGTCTTCCAAAACTGAATCAGGAAGAAATAGAAATTATGAACAACCCAGTTACAAGCACTGAAATTGAAGCTGTGATCAAAAATCTCTCCCCCTCCCCCCAAAAAAAGCCCAGGACCAGACAGCTTCACAGGAGACTTCTATCAAACATTTAGAAAAGAGCTACTGCCTAAGCTTCTAAAACTCTTTCAAAAAACTGCAGAGGAAGGAACACTAAAACTCATTCTACAAGGCCACCATCATCCTGCTACTAAAACCAGACAAAGACAACACCAAAAAAGAAAACTATAGGCCAATATCACTGCTGAACATAGATGCAAAATTCCTCAACAAAATTTTAGCTAACAGAATTCAGCAACACATCAAAAACCTCATATACCTTTGTCAAGTTGGGTTTATTCCAGGGATGCAAGGATTCTTCAATATATGCAAATCAATCAATGCAATACACCATATTAACAAATTGAAAAATAAAACCATATGATCATCTCAGTAGATGCAGAAAAAGCCTTTGACAAAATTCAGCACCCACTTACGATTAAAACCCTTCAAAAAATGGGCAGAGAAGGAACCTACCTCAACATAGTAAAGGTCATATATCATAAGCCTATAGCAAACATTATTCTCAATGGTGAAAAACTGAAAGCATTCCCCCTAAGATCAGGAACAAGACAAGGGTGTCCACTTTCACTGTGATAATTCAACATAGTTCTGGGTGTCCAAGCTACAGAAATCAGAGAAGAAAAAGAAATAAAAGGAATCCAGATCAGAAAAGAAGAATAAAAGCTTTCATAGTTTGCAGGTGACATGATACTGTTCATAGAAAATGCTAAAGATAGTATACGAAAATTACTAGAGCTAATCAGTGAATGTAGCAAAGCTGTATGATTTTGTTAAAATCATACACAGAAATCACTTGCATTTCTCTATACTAACAATGGAAAATCAGAAAGAGAAATTAAGGTATCAATCCCATTCACCACTGCAGCAAAAATAATTAAATATCTAGGAATAAACTTACTTAAGGAGACAAAAGAACAGTACCCACAAAATTATAAGACACTAATTAAAGAAATCTAAGATGACATAAACAGGTGGAGAGATATTCCATATTCCTGGGTCAGAGAAATAAATATTGTGAAAATGAGTATACTACCAGATGCAGTCTACAGATTCAATGTGATCCCTATCAAATTACCAATGTCATTTTTCATATAACTAGAACAAAAAATTTCACAGTTCACATGGAAACACAAAAGACCCCGAATAACCAAAGCGGTCTTGAGAAAGAAGAATGGAGCTGGAGGAGTCATCCTTCCTGACTTCAGATTATACTACAAAGCTACAATTGTCAAGACAGTATGGCACTAGCACAAAAACATAGAGCAATGGAACAAGGTAGAAAGCTCAGAAATAAATCCATGCATCTATGAGTACCTTATTTTTTGACAAAGAAGGCAAAAATATACAATGGAGCAAAGATAGCCCCTTCAATAAATGGCACTGGCAAAACTGGACAGATACATGTAAAAGAATGAAATTAGAACACTTGCTAACACCATACACAAAGATAAACTCAAAATGGGTTAAAGACCTGAATGTAAGACCAGAAACTATAAAACTCTTAGAGGAACACATAGGCAGAACACTCGATGATATAAATCAAAACAAGATCCTCTATGACCCACCTCCTAGAGTAACAGAAATAAAAAGAAAAGCGAACAAGTGGGACCTAATTAAACTAAAAAGCTTTTGCATAACAAAGGAAACTCTAAGCAAGGTGAAAAGACAACCCTTAGAATGGGAGAAAATAATAACCAATGAAACAACTGACAAAGGATTAATTTCCAAAATATACAAGCAGCTAATACAACAATGCCCAAAAAGCAAACAGCCCAATCAAAAAGTGGGAAAAAGACCTAAACAGACATTTCTCCAAAAAAGACATACAGATAACTAACAAATACATGAAAAGATGCTCAATATCTCTCATTACTAGAGAAATGAAAATCAAAACTTCAATAGGATGTCACCTCACACTGATTAGAATGGCCCTCATAAAAAAGACTACAAACAATAAATTCTGGAGAGGATGTGAAGAAAAGGGAATGCTCTTGCACTGTTGGTGAGAATGTAAATTGATACACCACTACCGAATACAGTATGGAGATTTCTTAAAACCTAGGAATAAAACCACCATATGAACCAGCAATCCCAATCCTAGGCATATACCCTAAGGAAACCAAAATTGAAAGAGACACATGCATCCCATTGTTCATTGCAGCACTATAATAGCTAGAACATGGAAGCATCCAGATTTTCAGGCTGGTTTTAGAAAAGGCAGAGGAACCAGAAATCAAATTTCCAACATCCGCTGGATCATGGAAAAAGCAAGAGAGTTCCAGAAAGACATCTATCTCTGCTTTATTGATTATGCCAAAGCCTTTGACTGTGTGGGTCACAATAAACTGTGGAAAATTCTGAAAGAGATGGGCATACCAGACCACCTGACCTGCTTCTTGAGAAACCTATACAGGTCAGGAAGCAACAGTTAGAACTGGACATGAAACAACAGACTGGTTCCAAATTGGGAAAGGAGTACATAAAGGCTGTATATTGTAACCCTGCTTATCTAACCTATATGCAAAGTACATAATGAGAAATGCTGGGCTGGAGGAAGCACAAACTGGAATCAAGATTCCTGGGAGAAATATCAATAACTTCAGATATGCAGGTGACACCACCCTTATGGCAGAAAGTGAAGAAGAACTAACGAGCCTCTTGATGAAAGTTAAAGAAGAGAGTGAAAAGGTTGGCTCCTATGGACACCTTATCTTTGACAAAGGAGGCAAGAATATAAAATGGAGAAAAGACAGTCTCTTTAACAAGTGGTGCTGGGAAAACTGGTCAGCTACTTGTAAAAGAATGAAACTAGAACACTTCCTAACACCATACACCAAAATAAACTCAAAATGGATTAGAGAGCTAAATGTAAGACCAGATTCTATAAAACTCCTAGAGGAGAAAGTAGGCAAAACACTCTCCAACATAAATCACAGCAGGATCCTCCAAGACCCACCTCCCAGAATATTGGAAATAAAAGCAAAAATAAACAAATGGGACCTAATTAAAATCAAAAGCTTCTGCACAGCAAAGGAAACTATAAGTAAGGTGAAAAGACAGCCTGCAGAATGGGAGAAAATAATAGCAAATGAAGCAAATGATAAAGGATTAATCTCCAAAATATACAAGTAGCTCCTGCAGCTCAATTCCAGAGAAATAAATGACCCAATCAAAAAATGGGCCAAAGAACTAAACAGACATTTCTCCAAAGAAGACATAAAGATAGCTAACAAACACATGAAAAAATGCTCAACATCCCTCATAATCAGAGAAATGCAAATCAAAACCACAATGAGATACCATTTCACACCAGTCAGAATGGCTGCTATCCAAAAGTCTACATGCAATAAATGCTGGAGAGGGTGTGGAGAGAAGGGAACCCTCTTACACTGTTGGTGGGAATGCAAACTAGTACAGCCACTATGGAGAACAGTGTGGAGATTCCTCAAAAAACTGGATATAGAAATGCCATATGATGCAGCAATCGCACTCCTGGGCATACACACCGAGGAAACCAGAATTGAAAGAGACACATGTACTCCAATGTTCATTGCAGCACTGTTTATAATAGCCAGGACACGGAAGCAACCTAGATGTCCATCTGCAGACGAATGGATAAGAAAGCTTTGGTACATATACACAATGGAGTATTACTCAGCCATTAAAAAGAATGCATTTGAGTCAGTTCTAATGAGGTGGATGAAACTGGAGCCTATTATACAGAGTGAAGTAAGCCAGAAAGAAAAACACCAATACAGTATACTAACGCATATATATGGAATTTAGAAAGATGCAAATGATAACCCTGTATAAGAGACAGCAATAGAGACACAGATGTATAGAACAGTCTTTGGGACTCTGTGGGAGAGGGTGAGGGTGGGATGATTTGGGAGAATGGCATTGAAACATGTATGTTGTCATATGTGAAACGAATCACCAGTTCAGGGTCGATGCCTGTTACAGGATGCTCGGGGCTGGTGTGCAGGGATGACCCAGAGGGAGGATAAAGGGAGGAGGGAGGTGGGAGGGGGGTTCAGGAGGGGGAACTCATGTACACCGGGGGCGGATTCATGTCAATGTATGGCAAAACCAACCAATATAATATTGTAAAATAATTAGCCTACAATTAAAAAAAATAAAGTTAAGTTTGACACTCCATAAAAGTCTCAGCCAAAAAAAAAATAGAGTCTATTGTTATATAAATAATCAGGTCAAGTTTATTGAGAACAGATCTTTTTTTAAAACAAGTCTTATTTTGGTTATATTTGGTAGAAATGAGGGTGATTTTAGGGGGAAAAGGATGTTTCAATAAATGTTAAATCCCAGTTTGTTAATGGCGGTCTACCAATGGAGGTAGTAAGACTCATTTCTTGGATAGTTCCTTGCTGTTATGTGATATTAATGTAAAATTTAATTGAATTCTTAAAGAACACCCTAAGTTTGTTTCTGAAGCTTATCTCAGTGATCTATCTTTGGATGAAGATCAGATGCCTCGTGACCTGCAACCAGGACTAAAAAAAAAAAGGGGGGGCATAATTTAAAGGACTGTCTCCAACCTGGATGGAAGGACTTTTTTCAGAAGAAACTACACTACACCAGGATGAGAAGTCGACGACATCAGAGGTAGACAGCTTGCCCAAGATGCTGGACCTGATTCGTATGATCATTTATAATGTTTTCTTGACGTCTTAGCCCTCTGCATATAAATCAAATGCTTTTCTACCATAAGCCTGATCCTATGCTAGTTTTAGAAATTAATCCAATTGTCGGGTTTGTAGATATGTAAAAGCTCATTCTGCTTATACAAAAACTCTGTTAGACTTGTGCCATCCTAATGTCCTTAAACCATGGCAACAGTCTGCTTCTAAATTGGAAAATTAAAAACAATAGCTGGAAATCAGAGTCAGGGCTATGGGAAATCCAAGATGGCTGCTTGGCTTTTCCCAGCTCCCTGACAAACCTCATTTTTTATTTGATGGGTTAAAGCCTCCCTGGCTACAGGGCCTCCATAATGAAAAATCACGGAATATTAAGTTTTGTAAATTGTTAAATTAAGTTTCTAGTTTTGTTAATGTCTAGTGTTTATTAAGACTCACTGCTGAGACAGTTTCTTGTTACGTGATACTGCTAAAAGATTTAATTAAGTTATTAAAAAGGACACTCTAGGTTAGTTTCTAAGGCTTATCTCAGTAACCAATCTTCAGATAAAGGTCGGATGCTCCATAATGTACAACCAGGAGATTAACACCAGACTATAATCATTTAACGAATGAAGTCAGGTGACTTGGGGTATACCAGGCTTTATCTAATGAAAGTTCTTGACTTATAATTCTTATTTGACTAATAACTGCTAGCTATGGCTATATTATTTTCTATGTCACTTGTTTCACTGAGCCTGTGATATAATGCTGAACTGACAGTTCCATATGAGATCAATAATTGTAATAATGTGACTCTGGGTATGGGAAAAAGCAGCAAGAGGAAATATTTTCTTGGACCAGGAGGCTAGTAAGACAGTGGTCCAGAGATTTTTGCTACTTGCAAAGCCTGGTCCAATGTTAGCACACTGAGTGGCCCATCACTTCCCTAGACCTGGGAATGAGCCTTCCCAGCACCGCGGGACACAATGGCCATGAAATGGTGTCACATGGTCAGATATGTGGCTATGAAGGGACCCTGCTGACTGGAAGTTGGTAGTTGCCAGCTGCCTCTACAAAGATTACATCATGACCATTGCTAGCTGCTGACCTTCAACACCCCCTGAAAGAAGTTCAGGGTGAAAATCAGGAATGAGGCACTCTGTGCTCTGAAAGAAAAAAAAAAAAACTGGCAGAACAGGCCTTCAGATAGTTAGATCTTTTCAGAAAAAGGTTTTATGAGTTCCAATTCTTGCATCTTCTCATACCTAGAAAAACACTGACGTCATTAATGGTGAAATCTGCTTTGGCTATTAAAAAAAAATTTTTTTTTTTTTTTTTTTTTTTACAATTAAAAGTCAAAATAGAGTAGCTATGGTTCAGACATTCTGGGAAATAACTATTTCCCAGATATCCTGAAAAATGATATTATGGGTGTGATTTCAGATTAGACGCTGTGACCTAAAGTAGAACTTAATGCTCCTGTAATGCATTTTTGCTTCTGTACTTTGCTTGCTGCTCGTAAAACCAAAGTTAGTCCATTTTAAGATAAGTTGTTTTTAAGTAAAGATTCCTAAAATTTTTTTGAAAAAAAAATTAGAAAAGGTTGGCTTGAAGCTCAACATTCAGAAAGCTGAGATCATGGCACCTGCCCATTCAGTTCAGTCACTCAGTTGTGTCCGACTCTTTGCGACCCCATGAATCACAGCACGCCAGGCCTCCCTGTCCATCACCAACTCCCAGAGTTCACTCAAACTCATGTCCATCGAGTCGGTGATGCCATCCAGCCATCTCATTCTCTGTTGTCCCCGTCTCCTTCCACCCCCAATCCCTCCTAGCATCAGAGTCTTTTCCAGTGAGTCAACTCGTCGCATGAGGTGGCCAAAATATTAGAGTTTCAGCTTTAGCATTAGTCCTTCCAATTACATCATGGCCAATAGTTGGGGAAATAGTGAAAACAGTGGCTGACTTTTTTTTTTTTTTTTTGGCCTCCAATATCACTGCAGATGGACTGCAGCCATGAAATTAAAAGATGCCTACTCCTTGGAAGGAAAGTTATGACCAACCTAGACAGCATATTAAAAAACAGAGACATTATTTTGCCAGCAAAGTCTATCTAGTCAAGGCTATAGTTTTAGTAGTCATGTATGGATGTGAGAGTTGGACTATGAAGAAAGCTGAGTGCCAAAGAATTGATGCTTTTGAACTGTGGTGCTGGAGAAGACTCTTGAGAGTCATTTGGTCTACGAAGAGATCCAACCAGTCCATCCTAGAGGAGATCAGTCCTGGGTGTTCATTGGAAGGACTGATGTTGAAGCTGAAACTCCAATACTTTGACCACCTGATGTGAAGAGCTGACTCATTGGAAAAGACCCTGAAGCTGGGAAAGATTGAGGCCAGGAGGAGAAGGGGACGACAGAGGATGAGATGGTTGGATGGCATCACCGACTCAATGGACATGGGTTTGGGTATACTCTGGCAGTTGGTGATGGACAGGGAGGCCTGGTGTGCTGCAGTTCATGGGGTCACAAAGAGTTGGACGCGACTGAACAACTGAAATGAACTGAAAAGAATCTAGAGGAATGGGACTGAAGAACTTATTTACAGGGCAGCAGTGGAGAAACAGACTTAGAGAATAGACTTATGGACATGGGAACAGGGGAGGAGAGGGTTAGGTGTATGGAAAGGGTAACAAGGAAACTTACATTACCATATGTAAAATAGATAGCCAACGGGAATTTGCTGTATGGCTCAGGAAACTCAAACAGGGTCTCTGTATCAACCTAGCGGGGTGGGATGGGGAGGGAGATGGGAGGGAGGTTCAAAAGGGAGGGGATATATGTATGCCTCTGGCTCATTCATGTTGAAATTTGACAGAAAACAACAGTATTCTGTAAAGCAATTATCCTTCAATATGAAATAAATTTTAAATATCCATCTCTTGTCTCAATGAATTTCTTCTTAATAATAATAGAAATTTCCTTCATATCAGTAATTACATTTAAAAATGTGGGGCTTTCTTAATTTTGTTTATTAAAATACTACTAGATAAACAGCACTGACTTCAAATTAATGTCATGTGATTCATTACTAGCCCCTTGTTGATGGAGACATTCAGATCTGCATCTTTATGTTTATATATTCTTGCAGGATTTTGTTTTCTTCTTATCTATTTTATTTGTGTAATCATCACTCAGAATTCTTCCCGTCCTCAGGCAATTTTATATACACTTTAAATTTCTATAACTCAGTAATCCAAGAATTTGAACTTCCTTGCAACTGTAATATTATGTCTTTGCCACATTTCCCAGCAAGGAAGAAGTAAAAAAATGTTCTCATTTTCTCTGTAGTAGTATAAGGATGCTACCAAAGCAATGAAGCCTGTGGGAAAGTAGGAACACGAGGTTTCAGATCTCTTAGTCTCATGAATGAATGTCCCACTATATAACAGCAAATACCACATTTGGGAGACAAAATACAGAAAGCAAAGGAAGCGTGATATGTGGAAACTGCAAATTGCCACTGATGTGATAAACTGTAATCTTCTAAGAAGTCTCCATGGGTTAGTGTGAGGAATGGTTTCTGGAAGGTCTGTCCTGAGTAAAGTTCACTGCCCCAGTGCTGGATTTGCACCTGGCTTAGCTCAGCGTTTGTGGGGTCCACAGTACTTGGTAATGTGAAGTACTCTTGATGTGTGGTTTGCCTGAGATAAATAAATGTGCTGTGTGATCCAGAAGAGCCTTACAAACCTGATGGTGACCTTTCACAATACATATGTCTGATGGAAGAGCTCTTCGGACATTTCGAAGCCTCTTGACATGTGTGTGTTTGTGGAATATGCAAGATTGTAAGTATGTGTGAAAAAAGTTCTTTAGTTGGCTTCACCAGCTCATGAAACAGGGGCTTTAGAGTGATAAGGATAGCAAGCTAATGAGCAGGCCTCATGGTAAATAATTCCTCTTTTCCTAAACCCTGACTTTGCTGAAATTTTGCAGCCCTGCTCCTTGTGTTGTCTTCAGCAACTAATGATTTTGTTGCAAATGTCAGGGCTGCAACAAGTTCAGTTTTGTTGTAGCAAGTGGGAGACTGATAATAAACAGTGAAGAATCACTAATAGCTTTAGCAACAAAACATGACAAGGCACATATTACTGGAGGCAATTGCACGCATCTCAGGGGCATTCAATAGACTCCAGCACTGACTTGAATGACCCAAGAATCCACTTGCCCTTTTCGTTTTCTCTGATATCTCCAAGTAATGAAAATATTGAGAAAGTTATTGTAACTGTAAAGTTGCAACAGAGTTCCTTTTTTTTAAAAAAAAATAAATAAACATTGATTTATCCTGTGACTTGAGAAATGGTTCATTACTCTTCAATTCAAAAGGAAAACAGAATCAAGATAGTGCAACTAGCTCATTTTGTCTGGTTTACTTCGCACCAAACCATTCTGGCATCAGCTCAGGAGGGGTGGGTTTTACTTAACCACCTTTGAGGATGGAGTCAGTTTTACACGCAGGTTTCAGAAAGTCTCTAAAGACCCATGAGCAGCTATAATTTTATTGATGCAACTTATGAAGAAGGTCTTAGCACTTGTGGTAAAGAACCCACCTGCCAATGCAAGTAGACATAAGAGATGGCAGATTCGATCCCTGGCTTGGGAAGATCCCCTGGAGGAGGGCACGGCAACGGACTCCAGTATTGTTGCCTGGAGAATCCCATGGACAGAGGAGCCTGGTAGGCTGCAGTCCATTGGGTTGCAAAGAGTCGAACACGACTGAGGTGACTTAGCACGCAGCACACATGAAGACTTTGGAAAAGCTTTCCTGAATTAGATGATAAAATTTTCATAAAATATCAATGTAGTCACAAAGCAATTATCCACATAAGTTGGTCCCTTGTGGTCTCCTTGGTGCCACTGCTAAGCTGTATCTCTGCCAGTGATGCTGCCTTTCAGGATCATCTGTTGTTTAGTCTCTGGGAAAGTGTCTCAACTGTCTTTGAAAGGCAAACTTGAGCTCTCCTTCCTCTGTGAGCCTACAGCACCTTCGAACACATGCTACTGTAGGACTCATGGTATTTATCTAGAGATGGCAGTATGGGTATAGATTTGCTCTTTGAGGGAGAATGTAGGTAGGAAAGGCCAAATTTAACCTCTCAGTAAGTATTTAGGAGGTGGAGAAAGAAGCAAACCCAGGTAAGGAGAGCAAGAAGGAATGGTCAGAGAACAGGGGTACAGTGAGAGGGAGGTGTGTTTCATCACTGACATTGGGAAGCGATTTCAGCTGGTTGTTTTAGATGATTAAAGCATCCCAGGGCAGACAGGAAGGGTGCTGGCAGGGTGATCATCTGTTCCCTCTTGTTCCTCTTAGTGTCCTTGTTGTTGTTTTGTTGTTTTTCCATCCCTAAGTTATGTCAGACTCTTTGTGACTCCATGGACTGCGGAGTACCAGGCTTCCTGTCTTTCACTATCTCCTGGAGTTTGCTCAAACTCATGTCCATTGAGTCAGTGATGCCATCCAACCATCTCATCCTCTGTTGCTCCTTTCTCCTCTTGCTGTCAATCTTTCCTAGAATCAGGTCTTTTCCAGTGAGTTGGCTCTGCACATTAGGTGGCCAAAGAATCGGAGTTTCAGCTTCAGCATCAGTTCTAATAATGAATATTCAGGCTTGATTTCCTTTAGGATTGACTGGTTTGATCTCCTTGCAGTCCAGGGGACTTTCAAGAGTCTTCTCCAGCACCACAATTTGACAGTACCAATTTTTTGGCACTCAACCTTCTTTATGACCTAACTCTTACATCTGTACATAACTGCTGGAAAATTCATAGCTTTGACTATCTGACAAAGTGATATCTCTGCTTTTTTTTCTTTTTACTTTATTGTTTTATTGAAGGATCATTGCTTTACAGAATTTTGTTGTTTTCTGTCAAACCTCAACATGAATCAGCCATCAGTTCAGTTCAGTTCAGTGGCTCAGTCATGTCCGACTCTTTGCAACCCCATGAATCACAGCACGCCAGGCCTCCCTGTCCATCACCAACTCCCGGAGTTCACTCAAACTCATGTCCATCGAGTCGGTGATGCCATCCAGCCATCTCATTCTCTGTCGTCCCCTTCTCCTCCTGCCCCCAATCCCTCCCAGCATCAGAGTCTTTTCCAGTGAGTCAACTCTTCACATGAGGTGGCCAAAGTATTGGAGTTTCAGCTTTAACATCAGTCCTTCCAATGAACACCCAGGACTGATCTCCTTTAGAATGGACTGGTTGGATCTCCTTGCAGTCCAAGGGACTCTCAAGAGTCTTCTCCAGCACCACGGTTCAAAAGCATCAATTCTTTGGCGATCAGCTTTCTTGGACTGTGAAGGAATCAGCCATAGGTATACATATATCTCCTTCTTTTTGAACCTCTCTCCCATATCCCTCCCCATCCTGCCCCTCTAGGTTGATACAGAGCCCCTGTTTGAGTTTCCTGAGCCATATAGCAAATTCCCATTGGCTATCTATTTCACATATGGTAATGTAAGTTTCCATGTTACTCTTTCCATACATCTCACCCTCTCCTCCCCTCTCTGCTTTTTTAATTTGCTGTCTAGGTTTATCATAGCTTTCCTTCCAAGGAGTAAGCATCTTTAATTTCATGGCTGCAGTCACTGTCTGCAGTGATTTTGGAGCCCAAGAAATAAAATCTGTCACTGTTTCCAGTTTTCCCCCATCTTTTTGCCATGAAGTGATGAGACCAGAGGCCATGGTCTTAGTTTTCTGAATGTTCAGTTTCAAGTCAGCTTTTTCACTCTCCTGTTTCAGGTCATCAGGAGGCTCTTAAGTTCCTCTTCACTTTCCGCTACTATAGTGGTATGATCTGCATATCTGAGGTTGTAGATATTTCTCCTGGCAGTCTTGATTTCAGCTTGAGATCTATCCAGCCCAGCATTATGCATGATGTACTCCGCATACAAGCTTGATAAACAGGTTGACAACATACAACCTTCTCATACTCCTTTCTCAGTTTGTAACTAGTCCATTGTTCCATGTCTGATTCTAACTGTCATTTCTTGACCTGCAAACAGGTTTCTCAGAAGAAAGATAAGTTGGTTTGGTATTCCCATCTTTTTAAAGAATTTTCCAGTTTGTTGTGATCCACACTCAAAGGCTTTTGTCTAGTCAATGAAGTAGAAGTAGATGTTTTGCTGAAATTCCCTTGTTTTCTCTGTGATCCAACGAATGTTAACAATTTGATCTCTGGTTCAGTGTCCTAGCCTTACTCTTTCTCTGATAGTTCTTCAATTTCCCTAGAAGGAAATGCTGTTGTTTACAATGTTACAATGTTACAATTTCTAAGAAACCATAGGCATCTTTTTTCTGAATGATTCTAAATAAATTTATGATTGTCTACACTGGAAATTTCTCACTGAACACCAGTGAGTAGGGTAGTGATGTGTGTTATTTACTAGAATAGAGACTGGATGATCTGGGGCATAGTCAGGCTCACATATATTCTCTTGTGCTGACAAAAGATTATTGTGCTTGAAAAGATCACTAAGATCTTTGGATATTGACTCTTCCCATTGTTGCTTTCTCTTTCTGATCTGGGCCCTACCTGGTCCCCCTATTGTGGATCTTACCAACTTTTCTTCATTGCCTCTTTTTTCTCTACCTTCCATAGTTCAGAACTTTATTAAAGGGTGAGAAAAATAATAGCTTTCCTATTCACATAGTCTTCCAAATACCTTTGTCTTATATCTGGAACTTTGCTTTGAAACTCCAAAATAAGAATATAATTACTTGGTCTATGGTATGATAAGAGATGAGGTGTTCAGTGGCTGGGAAATGTGAATATCAGAGGAGTAAATTGATAAATCGGAGAAGGCAATGGCAACCCACTCCGGTACTCTTGCCTGGAAAATCCCATGGACGGAGGAGCCTGTTGGGCTGCAGTCCATAGGGTCGCTAAGAGTCAGACACAACTGAGCGACTTTGCTTTCACTTTCACTTTCATGCATTGGAGAAGGAAATGGCAACCCACTCTAGTGTTCTTGCCTGGAGAATCCCAGGAATGGGGGAGCCTGGTGGGCTGCTGTCTCTGGGGTCACACGAGTCGGATACAACTGAAGCAACTTAGCAGCAGCAGCAGCAAGTTGATACAAATATCATTTACTCATCAAGATAACATAAAATCATAGATGCTAAGACAGGGGAGAGTTTCAAGAAGGAATGTGAAATAAGTACAACAACTTTATGCATGAAGTTGAGGGAAAATGAAGATAAATATTAGGCTTTACAAACTGGTGACAACTGAAATTTCTACATTATTAGACCAAAGGGGACTGAAGTCTGATTACAGAAAATTGGAAAGAATAGGGGATGAAGAGACAAAGGTAGGCTCTTGGCATTTTAGAGGCATAGATATTCCAGTAGACCTTCTTGTGTCTTGAAAAATTGCAACAAATACTTTTCAATGCATTACTGCATTTATTACAAATCTTGGGAGTCTCCAAGAGGGTGTGATAGATTAGAACAATGAGCAAGAGCTCCATGTGTGGTTGCATAAACTGTATATGCCACAGATCTGGAGGGTGACATTCACATCATAGGTATGTGAATGCCATCTTCTACAGTTTTCAGGGACTGTGGCAATGAGAGTAGTGAAAGAAGAATAGTGAACTGAACATTCAGTTCAGTTCAGTCGCTCAGTCGTGTCCGACTCTCCGCGACCCCATGAATCACAGCACGCCAGGCCTCCCTGTCTATCACAAAAGTAGTGTTTTCCTGAGAGCAATGCCATACTGTGACAGTAAGACTAAGTCAGGACAAGAAAAGAGACCTGAGTATGAACTCTCTGAAGTAAGCCAAGGCTGACAAAATGGGCCAGAGTAGTATCACATGAATAGTCTCCTCTGTGGTCTCACTAGAAGTAAATGCATGTCTTCCCTGGAGAAAACCATCCTTTCTTAGCCCTTAAAGTTTAAGTTCTATAAATATGACTTCATTATAAAATATTTAATAAGATGCATAAAAATAAAGTGTTACATTATTAAAAACCAAGAGAAGCAACACAGATCTCCCACACACTTCAGATATCAAAATTAACAGATACTAAACATGAAGTAACTGCATTTGAATTATTTAATGAAACACAAGAGGGAAATAAACAACAAATCAAAAGGGGAACAATAACAAAAATTTCCAGGCAGATTTAAAAAATAATCATAGAACTTTACATATAAAAATATAATTGACAACATTAAAAGTATAATGAATTTTGTTAAATTGATGAAATTAGCCAAAGCTGAGGAGAGAATTAATGAACTGGAATATAGAGCTTAAAAAAATTACTCAGACTGTAACATATAGATAAAAGATGATGAAAATATGCACGAGAAATTAAGAGACGTGAGAATGGAGTGAGAAAATCTAACATTAACATAAAGATTAAATCCATCCAAATGAAATGGTCAAAAGAAGCCAAGAAAAAACAAAGAAGTGGGAAAAAGGGGGAAAAAACCCAAAGTATGTGTTATGCTCAATTTTATGTGTTAACCTGACTAGGTTATAGTGCCTAGTTGTTTGGTTAAACACCAGTCTGGATGTTGCTGTGAATGCAGTTTTTAGATGTGATTGACATTTACAGTCAGTAGACTTTGAGTGAAGTAGATTACCCTCCATAATGTGAATTGGCTTCATCCAATTAGTTGAAGACCTTAAGAGAAAAGGATAGGTTTCCTAAGGAAGAAGGAATTATGCTTCATGACTGCAACACAGGGACTGTGCCTGAATTTTCAGCCTGCTTGGTCTGCCCTGAGGATTGCTGATTTATACTCTCCCATGATTGTGTGAGCCAATTCTTTAAAATCACACTCTGTCTCAAATATTGTATTGGTTCTGTTTATCTTGAGAATCTTGAATTATACAGGATGGCTGGTAGAATTCCATGATATTAATAGTATCAATAAATATAAATGGACTAAAATGAAGTTAAAATATAGAAATTATGTTATAGAAAGAAACATAATCCAGCTTAATATTCCTTATTAGAAACACTCTTAAAACTCAGGGACACAGCATAATTAAAAGAACAATAACTAAACAAATTAAGCTGGAATAGTTACTAATATTAAATAAATTTAAGACTAAATATATTAGGGATAAAGAGTCACTACACAGTGATAAAGATTAAATTCACCAGGACAACTAAAAATTTCAACATTCTATAAAGTTAAAATGTCTAAAAATATTTAAAGCAAATACTGATGAAACTAAGAAGAAAATTGACAAATTTGCCATCATACTGGGAACTTTCAACATACACTTCCTAGTCATTGATAGGTCCAGAAGCCTGAAAATTAATTAAGACATTAAAGAGTTGAAGATTTCCCAGTGGTTAAGACTGATTCTGCACTTTCACTCCATGGGGCATGGGTTTGATCCCTGGTCAGGGTAAGATCTCACATGTTGCATGGCCCAAAACAAACAAATAAAAAAGCAAAGCAAACAGGACATTAAAGAGTTGAATAATGCAATTTATAAGGTTTTTTTTTTTTTTAAAACAAGTTTATTTTACAGAACATATAAAAATTGTGTCTGTAATTGGATCATATATCCTACCAAAGTACACATGGAACATTTATAAAAATTAGACACAGAATAGATCATAAAATAAACCTCAGGGCTTCCCTAGTTGCTCAGTTGGTAAAGAATCTGCCTGCCAATGCAGGCAACATGGGTACAAACTCTGGTATGGGAAGATCCCACATGCCACCAGACAACTAAGCCCAGACAATGCCAAACACGTCCCATAAAATGTGTGTCACTACTTCTGAGCCCATGTGCTGTAACTCCTGAAGCCCATGCACCTAAAGTTGGTGCTCTGCAACAAGAGAAACCATTGCAGTGAGAGGTCTGTGCACAACCAGAGAAAGTCCATGTGTAGCAATGAAAAGATTCTAAAAATGGCATCTGTCAGATCATTATCTCAGACCATAATTAAAAGTGTTATAAATCAAAACCAGAAAGATAAAAGGGAATTACAATATATTTGGAATTTTATTATCATGCTTATAAACAGCACATTATTCAGAAAAGAAATTATAATAGAATCTTAAAAATATTATTCAAAACTA
This sequence comes from Moschus berezovskii, assembly GCF_049115385.1. NCBI lineage: Eukaryota > Metazoa > Chordata > Mammalia > Artiodactyla > Moschidae > Moschus > Moschus berezovskii. The sequence goes on from NC_142466.1 coordinate 58,712,477, forward strand.
TGCTTGAAGAAATTCTGCAAATTAAACTTGTGAAATATTGAAATGCCATTTTATAGAGTTGATTGCCTATAATTAAATTACTAAAATTTAATGTTAAGCATTCAACTAGTTTTTAAAAAAATAAGATTAAACAAGCCAAAAAAACTTGAAGGAAAAAGATAAGGAAGGTAAGACCTGAAAATTTATGAAAGAGAAACAAAAATATAGTTGTAAAGATAAACAAGCCTAAAATTTTTTTCTTTGAAAAGATTATCAAAATGGATACTTATTTTTAGATGTTCAGTCATGTCCAACTCTTTGCAACCCCATAGACTGTAGTCCGCCAGGCTCCTCTGTCTATGGAATTATGCAAGCAAGAATACTAGAGTGGATTGCCATTTTCCTCTACAGGGCATCTTCCACACCCAGGGATTGAATCCTAGTGTCCTCCATCTCCTGCAGTAACAGGTGGGTTCTTTACCACTGAGCCACCTGGAAAGCCCACAAGGAAAAAGAGAGGAGACATAATAAGAGGAATGAAAAAGATGATGTTAAGCAGAGAAATAGCTAGAAACAAGAAGTCAATTATAGAATACTATGACTAAACTTGGGCTTCCCTGGTGGTTCAGAGGTTAAAGTGTCTGCCTGCAACATGGGAGACCTGGGTTCAATCCCTGGGTCAGGAAGATCCACTGGAGAAGGAAATGGCAACCCACTCCAGTATTCTTGCCTGGAGAATCCCATGTGCAGAGAAGCCTGGTGGGCTACAGTCCATGGGGTCGCAAAGAGTAGGACACAACTGAGCGACTTCACTTACTTATGACTAAACTTATGTCAGTGCATTTGAAAACAAAAGAAATACAGAAATTCTTTTAAAACATAATCTACCAACTTAGATAGCATATTAAAAAGCAAAGACATTACTTTGCCAACAAAGGTCTGTCTAGTCAAGGCTATGGTTTTTCCTGTGGTCATGTATGGATGTGAGAGTTGGACTGTGAAGGAAGCTGATCACTGAGGAATTGATGCTTTTGAACTGTGGTGCTGGAGAAGATTCTTGAGAGTCCCTTGGACTGCAGGGAGATCCAACCAGTTATTCTAGAGGAGATCAATCCTGGTGTTCATTGGAAGGACTGATGCTAAAGCTGAAACTCCAATACTTCAGCCACCTCATGCGACGAGTTAACTCACTGGAAAAAACTCTGATGCTGGGAGGCATTGGGGGCGGGAGGAGACGGGGACGACAGAGAATGAGATGGCTGGATGGCATCACCCCCTCAATGGACATGAGTTTGAGTGAACTCCGGGAGTTGGTGATGGACAGGGAGGCCTGGCGTGCTGTGATTCATGGGTTCGCGGAGAGTCGGACATGACTGAGCGACTGAACTGAACTGAACTGAACTGAAGTTTGAAAGAGAAACAAAAGCTGAAATAACTAAAGTCTTCCCAGCATTAGAACCTGAGGTCCTGGTGATTATATGGGTGAGTTCTATCAATGTAATAAACAAATTATTCCAAGTATATAAATTCTTCCATAGAACAGAAAAAGGGAACCAATCTAATTAATCTTTTGAGGTCAGTTTAAGTTTAATATCAAAACCTGATATTGACATCACAAGACAGGTCAATTTCACTAAAACACAAAGATGTAAATATTTTAAACAAAATATTAGCAAATGGAATACAGCAGTGTAGAAAGTAATGATACCTGACACAGTGTGTCAGGTTGAGTTTCCATTGAGAATGCGAGAGGTTTAGTATTAGAACATATATAAGTATACAATTTTGCTATTAGATAAAAGGCAAATAATGCGATCATCTTAATAGTTGCCTATAGGTGATAGAAAATTTTCTTAGCCAATTCAGAGTGCATAGAAATGCCTTGGCATGATAAATGATATCTACCCAAAATATAACATCAAGTATAATTCTTAGTGAGATGTTAGTGATGTTGACTTTAAAATTCTTGCTAGTGTAAGTAAAATAATAAGGATCAGATTTCTAAAGCCAGTAGCAAAGAAATATGGCAAAGAGAGATGGCAATGGCAACAGATGCATGAAATCCAAGATTACATCTAACAAATGGTGTGCAAGATCTGTGTGAAGAAAGTAATTGTTTGCATATGAATAAAACTTTATTGAAAGTCACTAAAAAGACCTAAGTTGAGAAATATACCATGTTTAGGCATGAAGTGAATTGTTAGTCACTCAGTTGTGTCCCCACTCTTTGCAACCCCATGGACTGTAGCCCACCAGGCTCCTCTATCCATGGGGTTCTCCAGGCAAGATACTGGAGTGGGTAGCCACTCCCTTCTCCAGGAGATCTTCCTGACCCAGGTCTACTGCTTTGCAGGTAGATTGTTTACCATCTGAGCCACTATAGAATGCCTCAACATTATGAAGTTGTTACTTTTCCTTTAATTGTATTATAGATTAAGAACAATTTTCATCAAAATCCCAATAGTGGTGTTTGAAGGAATTTGAGAAGGTAATTCTAAAATTTAAACCAAAGAACACACTCCCAAGGAGAACCAAGACTCTACTTAAGAAGGAACCAGTGGATGGCCTTACGTTACCAGATAACCATGCAAAAAGCTATTGTAATACATGAAGTTATAATTCATGTGAATTAACACATGAAGTATATCACATAAAGCTGTAATTCATCTGGAGTGAAAAATAAGGTGATTAGACAACTCAGCAACCAGTCTGCATAAGGAACATTATATGACAGGTGGCATTGCAGGTGATTGGGAAAGGAGGTGGTATTCAGTTGATGATGCTGAGCTAACTGATTATCCATATTAAAAAAAAATAGTTAAACTTGAGTTCTGTTTCATACCGTAAATAAAACTAATTCTGGTTTGATTAAAGCATATACATGAATACCAGAACTTCTCACAGAATGTATAGGACGATATATATCCTGGGGTAAGGAAATATTTATTTAAATAAAAAAAGGCACAGAAAGCACTAACCTAAATCTTTAAAAATTCAACTACATTCAGTTAGGAACTTGTGGTTATCAGAGACACAAAAATGTGAATGAAAATACAAGAAAATGGCATTCGCCTGACATATAATTGAGATAGGATTAATTTTTGAATTATATAAAGAATTCCAGCAAATCAACTACAAGGGAGATTATCAACACAACAGAAGTAGGGAGAAAAGATGTGCTATTGAAGAGGCAATGTAAATGACAAATGTGTATGAGGAAAGATGTTTAATTTCATTCGTAAGCAGGGGATATAAATTGAGACACCTTTTTATAAAGTTCAAAACCAATCAAGAGTAACTAATATACTATGTATTTATAAATATATGTATTAGACATAGAAAACAAACATGGTTACCAAGGGGGAAAGGGAGTGGAAGAGGGATAAATTTAAGTTTGGGGTTAGCAGATGCAAACTACTATATATTAAATGGATAACAAGGTGCTACTGTATAGCCCTGGGAACTATATTCAATAGTCTGTGATAAACCATAATGGAAAAGAATAGGAAAAATAATATATGTTTTGCATCAGTTTAGTTCAGTCACTTAGTCATGTCGGATTTGTGACGCCATGGACTGCAGCACGCCAAGTTTCCCTGTCCATCACCAACACCTGGAACTTACTCAAACTTACGTCCATCAAATCGGTGATGCCATCCAACCATCTCATCCTCTATCATCCCTTTCTCCTCCTGCCTTCAATCTTTCCCAGCATCAGGGTCTTTTCCAATGAGTCAGTTCTTTGCATCAAGTGTTCAAAGTATTGGAGTTTCAGCTTCAGCATCAGTCTTTTCAATGAACATTTAGGACTGATTTCCTTTAGGATGGACTGGTTGGATCTCCCTGCAGTCCAAGGGACTCTCAAGAGTATTCTCCAACACCACAGTTCAAAAGCATCAATTCTTTGGCACTTAGCTTTCTTTATAGTCCAACTCTCACATCCCTACATGACTACTGGTAAATCAATAGCTTTGACTAGCTGGACCTTTGTTGACAAAGTAATGTCTCTGCTATTTAATGTGCTGTCTAGGTTGGTCATAGCTTTTCTTCCAAGGAGCAAGTGTCTTAATTTCATGGCTGCAGTCACCATCTGCAATGATTTTGGAGCCCAAGAGAATAAAATCTGTCACTGTTTCTATTGTTTTCCCATCTATTTGCCATGAAATGATGGGACCGGACACCATGATCTTTTTTAGTTTTCTGAATGTTGAGTTTTCTGAATGTTGTGTGTGTGTGTGTGTGTGTGTGTGTGTATGTGTATACTTGAATCACCTTGGTATTCTCAAGAAACTAACAAAACATTGCAAGTCAACTATATTTCAATTAAAAAATCCATATGTGCTAAAACTAAATAGCAAATCAGTGATTAACATCAGATTCGGTGCAGAGTTTAGCTCTGGAAGGAAAAGTGTAGGGTAGGGGAGAAGCAAAGCACATAGGTGAATTCATTGCTAAGAGTACATCCATAGTACTACTAAATTCATGGTAGGTTCATAATGTTCTTTTTGTAATTATAAATCGGCCCTCCATGTCCGCAGGATCCACAGCTGCCGATTCAACCAATTTTGGATCAATTTTTCATGGGGAAACCTCAGGTACAGAGTGCCTACTCAAACAACCATTGTGTATGAGGAACTTGAGCTTCTGTGGATTTTGATCTGAGGAGGGAGTTGACTGTATAATGTCCTGAGACCAATCCCCTTTGAATACTGAGGGATGACTGTATTTTATAATTTACATATTTGCTACATACATCCTTTAGCATATATCAAATAATTTTTAAAAGTCAGTGAAAAAAGAAAGTAAAGACAAAGACTCTGGAAACAACTTCTGCCTGCTTCTTTGCATCTCCTTTCCCATCGTGGAGGATGGGCTCTTTGAAACTATAAGTGAACGACATCTTCATGTGCCTTATCTATTTTAGAATACCAGGTGGAGCAGAGCCCAACTCTCCTGGCCCCTGGTAAAGTCTCTTTGTGTAGGTTCCTGACTCTCTAGTCTGTGCTCTGTAGGTGGTAGAAGTTCACCAATTGATCACTGTTAATTGATTGAAGCGAAAACAGAGAAGGAGCTGTTCCTGCAGAACCATACTTTAGAGAATAGCCCTTGTGATTTATTGTACCCAGCACCACATGCAGATGCATATTTAATAAATGCTTTTTGATGACAGCAATGATGAGGAAAAGAATCCCTTTGAGAGAAGTTGGCTTGTGCTGTTTAAGATAATGAAACTTATCAATGACAAAAACTCTCTGGCATGTGAATGATCATATAGGCTTACAAAGCCTGGGCTGTGAGCTTCCTTGATTTTTCTTTCTTTTTTTTTTTTTTTTGCTTGAAGGGGTATTTTTTATTTTATTTTATTTTTTTTTATTTATTTTTTTCCAATTTTATTTATTTATTTTTTTCAAGTTGAACAAACTAAATTTCTTTAAACAAACTTACTTATACTCCAGAGTCCTTTAAAAACTTAATAGCATTTATACATTGAAGGTATTTGATTTTCTTGTAACTAGCACTTCAAATGCAACAAGCATTTGAAGCAACAAGCATTTGACCTAACAAGTAAAACTTTCTACAGTTCATAACTTTTATAAATAAAATAAATTAAATGTACAGTGAATAAGTTCACTGAAATATTTCAATATTTCTGCAGGTTTAGTAACATCGTAAAATACATTTCAACTAAAATTCACAAATCTAAAAACCTGTTGGCATTTTTAGGTGTTTTAAGATGGAAATGAAGACCAATGTTACATCGTAATATGCCAATTACAAATAGTACTTCAAATAGCAAATACTACAGTTTGTCCCAAACTTTAAAAACTATTCATGAACTCAACACTGAACTATTGATGGCTATGAGAATTGTTTCCTAGCCTTTTTGAAAATTTCAACCCATTTACGTTTAAGGTAATTATTGCTAAGTACGATCCAGTAGCCATTTTCTTTATTGCTTTGGGTTCAAGTTTATACACTCTTTCTGTGTATCCTGTCTATAGAAGATCCTTTAGCATTTGTTGGAGAGCTGGTTTGGTGATGCTGAATTCCCTCAGCTTTTGCTTGTCTGTAAAGCTTTTGATTTCTCCTTCATATTTGAATGAGATCCTTGCTGGGTATAGTAATCTGGGCTGTAGGGTATTTTCTTTCATCACTTTAAGTATGTCTTGCCACTCCCTTCTGGCCTGAAGAGTTTCTGTTGAAAGATCAGCTGTTATCCTTATGGGAATCCCCTTATGTGTTATTTGCTGCTTTTCCCTTGCTGCTTTTAATATTTGTTCTTTGTGTTTGATCTTTGTTAATTTGATTAATATGTGTCTTGGAGTATTTCGCCTTGGGTTTATCCTGTTGGGGACTCTCTGGGTTTCTTGGACTTGGGTGATTATTTCTTTCCCCATTTTAGGGAAGTTTTCAACTATTATCTCCTCAAGTATTCTCTCATGGTCTTTCTTTTTGTCTTCTTCTTCTGGGACTCCTATGATTCGAATGTTGAAGCGTTTAACATTGTCCCAGAGGTCTCTAATATTGTCCTCATTTCTTTTAATTCGTTTTTCTTTTTTCCTCTCTGTTTCATTTATTTCTACAATTCTATCTTCTAGCTCGCTTATTCTGTCTTCTGCCTCTGTTATTCTACTGTTTGTTCCCTCCAGAGTGTTTCTGATCTCATCTATTGCATTATTCATTGTACATTGACTCTTTTTTATTTCTTCTAAGTCCTTATTAAATCTTTCTTCCATCTTCTCAATCCTTTTCTCCAGGTTATTTATCTGTAACTCCATTTTGCTTTCAAGATTTTGAATCATTTTCACTATCAAAATTTTAAATTCTTTATCAGGTAAATTCCCTATATCTTCTTCTTTTGTTTGTGTTGGTGGGCAATTATCTTGTTCCTTTACTTGCTGGGTATTTCTCTGCCTCTTCATCTTGCTTATATTGCTTTGCTTGGGGTGGCCTTTCCCTCTTCTTGCAGTTTGTGGAGTTCTCTTTATTACGTAGTTTCTTCGCTGTGTGTGGGGTTGGACGGGTGACTAGTCCGGGTTCCCTGGTTAGGGAAGCATGTGTCGGTGTTCTGGTGGGTGGAGCTGGATTTCTTCTCTCTCCTTTAGAAGACAATGGGCTGCTTTTCTGGGAGCCTGATGTCCTCTGCCAGTATTCAGAAGTTGTTTTGTGGACTTTACTCCGCGTTCAAATGTTCTTTTGATGAATTTGTGGGGGAGAAAGTGGTCTTGCCATCTTATCCCTCCGCCATCTTGTTCCTTCCTCCCAGAACACTGGATTCTTATATTCCACTTGGTCGTGGAGTATCTCTTACCAGCTGCTCCAGCAAGGCGCAGCCGCTGTACCTTACCTTGGACGAGGGTTATCCCCTCAAGGCTGCGCCTCCTGCTTTGAATGTAGATCAGCTCCTCTCGGCCCTCCGGTGCCCAAGCAGCCACCGCCTCCTGAACGTGGTACAGCTCCTCTCGGCCACCGCCCTAACCCTGGGCGCAGGGTAGCTCATCTCAGCCACGATTCTGCACGTGGTCGGTTGTGCCGGAGCCGGGCATCTCCCGCGTCTGCGCCGCCGGAGCCGGGCGTCTCCCGCGTCTCTTCCTTGATTTTTCATGTTTAAGATTGCCTCTGATGGTTAAGCAAGAAGTTTTACCATAAAGACCATGCCTCTGAAGGTTCTTCTTCTCTGGGGATCTTAGGGACATGGGGGAACATCTGTGTTAGTGCCAACTGTCCCTTTCCAGAGCCCATTTGGAAACAGAATGAGGTGGTCAAAGAGAGGCTATTGACAGTGTTTTGTTTATTTCCTGGCCTTAGAGAATCCTCAGCCAAGCTTTAAGGAGAGCTTAATCTCATTTTCCAAATGAAACTCAAGCACTCTTAGGCTAGATTATGGAAGGGAAAGGACTTTTTTGAAATGTATCTCTACAGGTAAAGCTCTCAGGGTGATAATGTCTGAACGCTACTGTCATTCCTTTACCCAGGGCATGGCAAGATCACCTGCTGTTTTACCTTTAGGATCAGTTGCTGCTGGGATAACAGGTTGTCAAAGGAAGCAAAGGAAGAGTAGGTATGATTTGAATTCAACAAATACAACGTAGAAACCCCTAATCCTCTTATTTAAAGCAAAAAAAGACATGAAACTTAAGCAGTGACTTTGAAGATAATGTGGCAAGCTTGAGTTGTTTTTTATTTGTTGGTATTAGATTTCTCTCTCCTGTCTGATCCTTATTTCATTTTCTTTTCTACTTGTATAATGTAGGAAGCCCACTCATGCCTCTGTTCTGCTTCTGTCAGCTTTCAGTGGCCCCACTGGAAGCCACTTGACAGTGTTCCTGAATCCCTCAGAGCCAGAGTGAAAGGATCTTTCCTTTTGTGACTGTTTATGGCTTTTTTGGTCTAAACAGTGTATTTGGCAACAAACCTTGTTCTGCCTTTAGATTTGGGTTGTTGCCGAGACCTGTTATTTAAATGCAGCGCATGATAAAACAGACAGAACATGAGCTTTGGAGTCAATTTAATCCAATTTGTTTATGTAGATCCCACTTCTTTCCAAAAAAGAATGGCAAAAACATAAAAGACAGTTGCAATAAAATTAACCACTTAGAAGAAATATGCCAATCATAAAGGATAAATAGAGCTGAATACCTGGCACTGAGCCACCTGTCAGCAACATGGAAAGAGAAACATGACACCATTAGGCTCCGAAAAAAGTATTTAGAGTTACATCTGGATTCAAATTCCAACTCTACGACTTAATAGACATGTTATCTCAATCAGTTGCTTAAATGTCTCCAAGATTAGATTTAGTGACAAAGTAAATGAGTATAAATACCTAATTGAGTCATTGTGAGGATTAATATTAAATAAATGTATGTAACATATCCATCAAAGTGCTAGGCACATAATAGTTCAGTTCAGTTCAGTTCAGTTGCTCAGTCATGTCCGACTCCCTACGACCCCATGAATCACAGCACGCCAGGCCTCCCTGTCCATCACCAACTCCCGGAGTTCACTCAAACTCATGTCCATCGAGTCGGTGATGCCATCTAGCCATCTCATTCTCTGTCGTCCCTGTCTCCTCCCGCCCCCAATCCCTCCTAGCATCAGACTCTTTTCCAGTGAGTCAACTCTTGGCATGAGGTGGCCAGAGTATTGTAGTTTCAGCTTCAGCATCAGACCCTCCAATGAACACCCAGGACTGATCTCCTTTAGAATGGACTGGTTGGATCTCCTTGCAGTCCAAGGGACTCTCAAGAGTCTTCTCCAACACCACAGTTCAAAAGCATCAATTCTTCGGCGATCAGCTTTCTTCACAGTCCAACTCTCACATCCATACATGACCACAGGGAAAAACCAAAGCCTTGACTAGACAAACCTTGGTTGGCAAAGTAATGTCTCTGCTTTTTAATATGCTATCTAGGCTGGTCATAACTTTCCTTCCAAGGAGTAAGCGTCTTTTAATTTCCTGGCTGTCAATTCACCTGTCTGTCTGTCCGCATGTCCATCCATCTGTCCATCTATCATCCTGCCCTCTCCTCTCTCTCCTATCACTCCCTCTATCATCTAGCTGTCTACCCATCTCTGCACAGCATTCACCTCGCTCTCTCTCCCTTTCATTCTCCTTCTGCTGCTGCTGCTACTAAGTCACTTCAGTCGTGTCCGACTCTGTGCGACTCCATAAACGGCAGCCCACCAGGCTCCCCTGTCCCTGGGATTTTCCAGGCAAGAGTACGGGGAGTGGGGTGCCATTGCCTTCTCCACATTCTCCTTCTATCATCTGTCTATTTCTGTCTATCTCCTCTCTCATTCTCCACACTCCCTGACGTCATTCCCCCTACTTCATAAATCATGTATTGTTATTTCATTTTTCATAGTTTAGAAAGTTTTGTCCTATGAGATTATAATCTTTATTACAATCTATTTGGAGGCAGGGACTATATCTTACACTTTTTATGCCCTTTCTTTCCTGTAGAGAGCTGTTATAAAGCTGGCATCCAATAAGAACTTATTGGTTTGGTTATTCCCATGAGAAAGTCTTGGGTTCTCATTTGCTTCTGTTTCTCAGGAGTACATCTCATCTCAGTTAGGCTTCCTTTCCCCCCTGACTTTAATGATGAAGAAAACATTCCATTTTCTTGGACTGGACCCCTGGGCTAACTTCTCTCATGGTAATGAGTCTCCAGGATTTTCTGAGTTGCTTCCATAGAATGGAGAGCACTGACTGTGGCTCTGCTGTATACATCACTGGGCTCCATTGATGACCAGTCCAACAGAAATGGGGCACGTGGCAAGAGGGTTCATCTAATCCAAATTCTCGGCAATAAGCTAGATTGCATGAGAGTGACCTCTCAGCAGGTGTGTGGGAATACACCTCTCTGAAAGGCAATTGGAAGCCTTTTGAATCCATAGGAGTCCCAGACTGTTATTGTACATAAGGGTGGCCCTCTTTCATCAGTGAAGAATGTGAGAACCCCTGCCCCTGCTCCTGGAGTAACTCTGTATTGAGAGAAGGCACAGAGAACCATTTTGCCAGTCTGGATGCACTGGCATTCAGATCTTCCCACAGATCCAGCCAAGCCTTAATGAGATGACTCTTTCTAAACTCTGAAGTGCAGCTCTCCTTTGAATGCACCATGCCATGGTCTATCCCATCCCTTATGCCTTGGTTCCCAGAAGAGCTGCCGTGGGAGCTGTTAGCCAACTGGAGGGAAATAGCGACCCTTTTGAATTATCTTAAACTGTACTTTCAAAGAGTGCTTACTCCATATACTTCTCTGTGGCACTCTAATTCAGAATCGCAGAGCTGCCCTAACAGGTTACATCTCCTGTATCATTTGGCGCTCATGACAAATTCTTCAGAAAGGCATGATCCCCCAATTTTACAGAATAGAAATTCAAAGATAGAAAATACTGGCATTGACACATTATCTTTCTCACTTCAAAGCCCATAGTTTTTCAGTGGGCTGGGCTGCCTTCTTTCCAGAATCTAGAAATTTAATGTTTATTAAAAAAATCATTTAACTTTGTAGCTCCTACACTTAATTAGGATTCCTTTTTTGGGCTTGTAATTTTTTTTTTGTTTGTTTGGAATGCCATATGACAAAAAAATCCAAAGATGTTTTAGAAAGCCAGAAGTTGGAAGCTTATTTAAAGAAGCATCATGTATTTAGAAACACAGTAACTTAGCAGTGAAAATCCAAAGGAGAATGGCAGGTCTGCATATAAGTACCAGCTGTTGGGACCTACTGACTCAGGCACACTCTCTACTCCAGATGGTCTTCTCAGATCCTAATATTGAGAATGCATTACACATGGTACTTTTGTAAATAAATCTAAGGTCCTGTGTGTAAAATGAACATTGTATTATAGAAAGGAAAACGGGAAAAAAGAATGAGAGCTTTTTCTTTTAAGCCCTACGCATATATATTTTAAATTTATATTTAGTGAGTCAGGGGTAGGGGGGAGCTATTGAGTTCCAAAAGTTTCCAGATGAAATCACTGTCTTTTTCCCTTTAATTAGTTGTGCTTCTTGATAAAGCAGCTATAGTATCAGGGGAACTTCTTGACGTATGGATGTCATGATTCTCAAGTTCAAATAAAGATGAATGAATAACTCGAATTGTTGGGTAGTGCTTTATACTCTGTAGATAAACACAGTTCTTAAACTGTTGCTCAGCAAAAACTACTATGAAGATGTGAGTTAATCTTAAAAATAAGCACAATAGGGCTTCCCTGGTGGCTCAGTGCTGAAGAGTCCCCCTGCCAATGCAGGAGACATGGGTTTGATCCCTGACCCCGGAGAATCCCACTGAACCTGTGTGCCACTACTGAAGCGGGCGAACCCTAGAGTCTGTGCTCACAAGAGAAGCCATCAGTGGAAGCCTGTGCACTACAGCTAGAGAGTAGCTCCTGCTTTTTGCAGCTAGAGAAAAGCCTGAATAGCAATAAGGACCCAGTACAGCCATAAATAAATACATACAAATATGAATAAACCAGGAGCAGAATATTAAGCACAAAACTGTGCTGATAAACATAAAAGTATAAGTTTAAATAATTCTTATTAGAAAGGAAAAAAAATCAGAAATGCCATAACTGAGATTTATTTTCTTAATGAAATTTTAAGATTAGTAGTAGTCATATATTGGAATAGCTAATAATCATTATTATCATTATTAAATTTTATTACAAATGACTGTAACGATTTCAGGGTGTGGCTTTTTTCTGGCTTGAATTGATACAACTCAGCTTTTTTCTTGGTCTCTCTTACAGTGATTTGAGTTGATTCTGTTCACTGCATTGTTAGGATAGTTGCTTAAACAGTGAGTCCTGCCTGTTAGGTTCCTGCTTCTCCTAAACTAGACAGGCCTTGGAAAAATGCCTCAATTGATTTTTTTTTTTCTAACCCTACCTGGTTGTGTAGACACAACTTTGGTCTTCAGTTGAATTTGGCAGCCATGGAGTTTGAGGCTCTGTATAAAGTCATCCAAATTGGCAGCACCAACCACATAGTTGAGACTAATATTACAGTGAACAAACAACTCAGGGAAAAATGAATCAGGCGAAATTGCTGAAATTCTTACAATTTTCAGACATATTCTCACCTTTCTGAAAATTTAAAAACTGCTCATTAAGAAATGTATTATTTATAATTAGTCTTTTAGGGTCTTATTTATTTTTCCTATATCTTTACATGTTCATTCTTAGGGCCATGAAAAAAATCCTTCACATCTTTTCTTAGCCATTTCTTGGATTCAACTTACTGCCGTTCTTTTTGCTTTGCTCTCTTCATTCATCCTTGTAAAAAGAAAATACCAAAAAACCAACCTCTAATCTTTTCCCTCCATGAAAGAACTGCTTTTTTTTTTTTAAGTAAGTAAAGCAACAAGGAATGAGGCGATTCATTGTGTTGATTTTGGAATGAAAGTGTGATAGTAGATTTAGTGCATGCTAATTCAACTCTGAGAATGTATTGAAGTCAACCATGTAAATTAGACTGTGTAGCCAGACCTAACCAGGAAACAAGAGCCAAGCCAATCCAAATTTAGCAAGCTCTGCTGCTCTCTTCAGATATTATAACTTTTATAAGATCTTCACAGGAATGTTATTCTGTGGGAGTGCTTTCAGCACGTCCATCTGATGCTTTTTAATAAGGAGACAGTATAAATTCAAAGTTATATATCTGATACACATGCACACCCCATTTCCCCTGTAGACAGCTGCTCAGATATTTTCAGATGCACATGCATCAGATCTAACTTTGGGCAGTGGTATCCAACCAGAACCTAGACTCCTCTTGCAGTCTGATCACACTGCCACGGGATTATCATTCTGTTGCAGAGTTGGAACCATGGCTGGTAGAAGCCTGGTATTTTAATTTGGGCTGCTGAGAGTCAGCATATCATTGTAAACTGCATCACACCAGAGTGAGGAGGTCTGAGAGTCCTAATTTGATCCAGTACCACTATCAGTTCAGTTCAGTTCAGTTCAGTCGCTCAGTCGTGTCTGACTCTTTGCGACCTCATGAATCACAGCACACCATGCCTCCCTGTCCATCACCAACTCCCGGAGTTCACTCAAACTCATGTCCATCGAGTCGGTGATGCCATCCAGCCATCTCATTCTCTGTTGTCCCCGTCTCCTCCTGCCCCCAATCCCTCCCAGCATCAGAGTCTTTTCCAGTGAGTCAACTCATTGCATGAGGTGGCCAAAGTATCGGAGTTTCAGCTTTAGCATCAGTCCTTCCAATGAACACCCAGGATCACTATATACACATTTAAACTAGAACGCAATGAAATATAATGGGAGAAGGTAGCACTTGACATATGTAAGGGTAGATGGAACACATGGGCTTTGGATTGGCATTTTGGTCTCTCACAGTATGACTAGTTTGTTCTTAAATTGATAGAATAGTCCATAACTGCTTTGGTCATAAATATTTAATTCCTCACTTTGGATAATGGATATATATGGTCAAAATTTAACTATTTAAGTCAATTGTTACAAAAATAGCAATTCTGTTAAAAAAAAGAAAACCAATTTTAGTGATAGTTGTGCAGAGTTGACTAACTCCATTAATTGTTCTATGGTCAGGTGGACCCAAGCTGGAATTAATAGACCAGAGAGCTCAAACTCAGTCACTTAGAGTTAAGCATGTAGATAAATAAAGTAGATTTAATACAGGCTCTATCCAATGGGAGACCCCAGTCAGTTCTAGCAGTTATGGCCATATGCAGGAATTTGGGCCTGGTGTTGCCAAATCTTTTGATTTTCAAAGGGAGTGCCTGTTCCTCCACATATGTACCTACCCATTCACATGTATGACTCCTACTCATCCTTTTTTTTAGATTTAATTTTTTATTTTGTGTTGGAGTATGGTTGACTCCCCCTGCTGCTGCTAAGTCGCTTCAGTCATGTCTGACTCTGTGTGACCCCATAGACGGCAGCCCATCAGGCTCCTCTGTCCCTGGGATTCTCCAGGCAAGAATATTGGAGTGGGTTGCCATTTCCTTCTCCAATGCATACAAGCATGCTAAGTCACTTCAGTCGTATCTGACTCTGTGTGACCCTACAGACAGCAGCCCACCAGCCTCCTCTGTCCACAGAATTCTCTAGGCAAGAATACTGGAGTGGGTTGGCATCTCCTTCTCCAATAGTTTACTCCTACTTACCATTTAAAACTTTGTTCAGATGTTAACTTCTCTGGGAAACCTTTCATAAGTGCTAAGGAGAGAATGTATTGCCCACATTCACTCTCCTGCTCATAGCATGTTATACAAACCTCCAATATTGATTGCTCTTCACTGATGATAGCATAATTTCATGTTTCATGTTTGGTGACTGTTTCCCCAGCTATACAGTGAACTGCTCAAGGGCAGACTTCGTGTAGCACTCCTAAAGCATGGTACTGCCTGAGTAGGTGCCAAATGATGCTGAATTATTAAAAGAGGGCTATGGAACCAGAATCTGAGTGGAAATCTGTTAGGTTCTTAGAGATGAACTGGAAAATAATGGAAACAAAAAAGCAAGAAGAGGGTATGCCTTGTCAAAGTTTGTCGTTAGCATTCCTTGCTACCTTCTAAAAATACTCTATTTTTCTGTGCCACCTACTGCATTGCTTTACTCATGGGTTAGTTGCTCAGTCATCTCTGACTCGTTTCAACCCCATGGACTATAGCCCACCAGGCTTCTCTCTCCATGGGATTTCCCAGGCAAGAATACAGGAGTGTGTTGCCATTCCCTTCTCCAGAGGATATTCCTGATCCAGGAATAAAACCTGGGTCTCCTCCATTGCAGGTGGATTCTTCACTTTCTGAGCCACCAGGGAAGCCTAGTGCTTCCTCATATGCTTTACTCATATGGCACTTCAAATCTAGTCTTGTTCCCTGCCAAGATATAACCTATTAAATATGACATTATGTATTTTTGATGGCATGTTACTGATGTACTAACCTTTGAATCCCGAGAGTCTAGTACAGTACCTAGAACATAGCTCAGGAAATGTTCTTATGAATGAAAACGTGAATGAATAACTAATACATTCATCTGGTTGCTTTCTGTTTGGGGCAGCTGTCTGAGAGCAAACCTTTAAAAATATGTGATTCTGGGTAATGCTAGAAAAGCAGGCCAGGGGATGAGGGTGTGGTGGAAGATCCCTAAATATGAGAATTGCTCATGTCATAATTTCCTTAGGGGCCGGACTTAATTGGGAGGAGAACCTGACCCCAAGGACTGTAGCTAATGTATTTGTTTGCTGTTTAATTTTACAGTTAGACTCTAGGTTTCTAGAATCCTGCTGTTTATCATATAAATTACAAGTATCTGACCAAGCTGTAAGCCACCCTACATCACTGTCCTTTATTTGACTCATCTGTGAGATGGCACCTAGGACACGCTCACATGGCCATTTGGAAGCTCATTTGGAGGTCTCTGGTATAGAAGGAATATCAGGGCCAGCTGATGTTTGAGCTGCCTTCTCTATTTGATGATGTGGCTGTGATATTTTGCCTCAAGGTTGAGTTAATGCAACATAGAATATGTTTTCCTCTGAGGCAAAGCAGCTTGCTCTGTAGCAGATTATGCTCACTCTTTATGTTTATGAATCATAAACAGATATTTCTTAAGCCACATCACCCCCATTAGAAAAGACATTATTGGATTTTTAGTCTTGGGTGGGGAGAGAAAAATAGCCTGCAACCACAGATCACAACGAAATGTGATTGTCAATTTCTGGTGCTTGCATGAAGGGTTGGTATTACTCACTGCTACTAAGAGTAGTAATTACATTATAACGTTGTCCCTTTGTGCCTTAAAACGAAATCCTCTGAGTAAGGGGAGGGTGACTTAATGGTCTGCTATATTCAATCTGTCTGGTTTTCATGGTTTTTAAGTTCCAGTAAGAGGAATTTAATTAAAGTATAGTAATAAAATAATAATATTGCAGCAGTAATTGTAACAGTAGAGAATGAGTTCAATTTTCCCCAAGTTTACTATATATACGAATATGTTTCTATGATATCGTTTGTGGGAAATGTATGTCACCATCTATAGATTACCATGAAGCTCCAGTTTTGGCCACCTTTCCAGGCACAATCTTGTGAACTTGAATTTATATGCTTCTCAACACTGGAGAATCAATAATAACCCTAGGAAGAGGGTAGACAGTCAAAAAAGTACTTATATAATTTTATAGAACTCCATGTCTATTTGTTGTGATTGATCTTTTACATTGCTTTCTTATCTAAAATCTCTTTTATTTATTCTCCCTTCAGCCTGTGAGTGGCATACAGTGTCAGTATTCTGTTTTACGTATAGAGGAATTAAGCCACAAAGCATTAAGTGACTTGTCCCAGGTTACTCTGATTGCTATAGGCATAATCAGGAGGAGAACCCTGAATGGTATCTAGACTCCCATATGACAATGAATGTGGTTGAAAATTTCAAGGAGAGAGTGTATAGAGTCTTTTAAATAGCACATTTGTATTTATATTTGGAGTTGTCCAGGGACATTGCTGCTGGCAAGCCAAAGAATAGAAACATGACCTAGATGCCCCTTTATTTCAGGTGGTAATAGCTGTGCTCACATATTAACAATTAAAAGCTGCTGATACCCTTAGGTTCCCAATGAGATCAGTTTCCAAGAGACTATGAATGAGAATCAGTACAAGGAAACAAAGACAAAGAGAACAGGACTTTTATCCCACCCTTGTTCCCTTGTTCCAGTGTGCAGATATGCCCAGGTTAACTGACCTACCTGGGGGAAGCTGTGAGTGCTCTCGCTGAGACCATAATATTTCATGTTACAAGCCAGCTGGCCACTCTGTGTTTTTCAAAAGAACCATGGGCCATTGTTGAATAAATAATTTGCTTTTGTCAGGGACTATGCTTTAGGGAGTTGCCCATTAGATAAGTGCTTGGGGTAAATTGCTACCTGTTGCACAGAGTATTTGCTCTTTAACTTCTGATTTAAGGCTCATACTTGAAACTTCTGTTTGCTTTTTTTTTTTCTTGGTCCCTGGCATCTCTTTTCTGATTGGCAGTACCATGATGTCTGTTACCCTGTTTCTCTCGATAGATTGTGGTCTCTTTAATGTACCTCCCAAAGAAGATTTCATCCATGCCATATAACCTATAGTTCAAGTCTGGCCATTCCAATATAAAGTCCATCTTAGATGTAACACCATTTAATCTGATGTGGTAAGATTGCAATAAAAGTCTATTTTTCTTTATATAAATTGCAAAATCAACTTATCTAAAAGACAATTATGGCTTCCTTATACAGACTTCAGACTTCCCTGGTGGTTCAGACAGTAAAGCATCTGTCTACAATGTGGGAGACCCAGGTTCGATCCCTGGGTGGGGAAGATCTCCTGGAGAAGGAAATCGCAACCCACTACAGTATTCTTGCCTGGAAAATCCCATGGATGGAGGAGCCTGGTAGGCTACAGTCCATGGGGTCGCAAAGAGTCAGATATGACTGAGTGACTTCACTTTTACTTTGTACAGACTCCTAGATGTACTTAGATATTTGGCTGGTCAGATTGCATCTATGTATCTGGACCTGCTTTGCTGAACTTTTAAGGTCAAGTTTTGAATTTTTTCACCCCTCTTTTAGCCTATAGTCCTTTAAGTTAGTGCTTCTCAAACAGGAGTCTGAGAAATGCTGGGCTGTCTAAGGACCACTTTTACAGGGTCTGAGAGTTCTTTCCAATGGTTTCTAAATTTGGGGTTTATATTTTAGTAGTAACCTGAAATGTTAATATAAATATGTTCTAGATTACTGCATGAGTGCATGCGTGCTCAGTTGTGTCTGACTCCTTGTGACCCCAAAGACTGTAGCCCCCCAGGCTCCTCTGTCCATAAGGATTATCCTGGCAAGAAAATTGGAGTGGATTTCCATTTCCTCCTCCAGGGGATCTTCCTGACTCAGGGATTGGACCTGAGTCTCCTACATTGGCAGGCAGATTCTTTACCACTGAGTCCAGATTGCTGAACAGTGGATCTTTATTGATTGTTTTTTATCACATCTATTCCCAATCTTTCTCGATAACAACACTACTGATTTCCTTTAGAAACCACTTCTCTCTTTTTTTCAGGTATACAGTTTGAGTGAGAGTAATCCCATCCTCAGCTCTGGCATTAGTTCTGATTGTTTTCCCTGGTGGCTCAGGTGGTAAAGCGTCTGCCTGCAATGCGGGAGACCTGGGTTTGATCACTGGGCAGGGAAGATCCCCTGGAGAAGGAAATGGCAACCCACTCCAGTACTCTTGCCTGCAAAATTCCATGGATGGAGGAGCCTGGTAGGGTACAGCCTATGGGGTTGCTTGCAAAGAGTGGGGCATGACTTCACTTTCACTTTTTTATTGTGATCAGTGCATTGTACTCCATTGGCCTCAGAGATGAGCATGTAACATGTCAGAGCCAATGGAGAATGCTTGCCAAAGAGTCTTTCAGATCTGACCCAGTTTGAGTTAGATACTTTAAAACATTTAGATCTAAAGGAAATCCTGACAGGTACATAGATCATTTGGATGAATTTAGTGCCTGTGTTCATGCTTATGTTCCTAGTATCTTTAATGTCAACTAGTATTACTTTATCTCAATCTAATAAGAAAATAATAGAGGCTGATTTAATATATAAATGATGCAAATACACATTTTATAAATGAAGATTTTGCAGTAATCCAATTGAAGGAAGTGAGTCATCAAATGGCATCTATTCTTTTTAAGCCTGCCAAGCTTGAAAAGGACCCCTTTCATAGATATAGGATCTGGGTTCAGACTGCAAGTAGTCTCTGCAGTACACTATCATCCTTCACATCAAATTAATTTTTCTAATTAAAAGTTTACTGGCTCAAAGTTTTGTCTGGAATTAATTTTAAACATTTTTTCAGCTGTCCAATAATTGTGAGCATAAGGGCTTTTATATCTGTAAGTTTAAGGTTGTACACATTTAAGTAACATTCAAATAAAATTAAGCTAATACAAGCAAGGGCTTAAGGGGAAACATGTTTTTTTTTTTTTCTATACAGGGAATCTGTTTATTTCTTGAGTTTTAGAAGTGTTGCCATAAATGGTAAAAAGGTGCATTTATGTTAAAAAAATAGACTTTGGGATTGGATAAACATCCTCTTGTCTGGAACATTACTGAATTGAACCAAACTATATAAAAATCTAACTTTTAAATTCCAACCTTTAAAAAGGAGCTTCTCTCTTCTAAAGAGGACTAAATGTCTTGCAAGCCTAACTGCTCTCATTTTCACTCGCTGAAGTGCAAGTTTATTCCGTAAACTCTTGGAACAGATATGAAAGTGAGCCAGAGCTCAGTGAGCTGTTCCACTGGTTGTCCCAACCTCTTTTGTAAAATGCACTTCTAGAGTAAAGCCAAGTATTGGCAGGGTTCGCTGAGGATGAAGTGGGTTTGTGTAGTGGGGTGGGATCTGAGAGTGACTTCTTCTGTAAGAAGCCTCTGAGGGCTTGACCTCTACTAGGTGGACCCCCAGAATTAGGAAGTCACAAGTTGTCTCATGCAACAGGCTAAGCTGTGATTTCCTACCGTGTGCACCCTGTCAAATAGGGAGCAACCTTTTTTTCTGGAAGGAGTCTCTGGGTACACATGTCAGTGGTGGTCTGCTTTTACCTGTTGCAAGAGTCAATTCAGGTCAATTCAGGGTGCTCAACAAATACTTTCCAAGTTTCTGTTACATGTTCTGCATTATGCTGTGTACTTAGGAGATACAAAGAGAGATTAAGGCATGATCCTTTCTCTCAAGAGGTTTGTGGTATGCAGAAAACACATATTTCAATACACTGTGGTAATCCAATAATGGGTAATCACTGACTACTATGGAAACCCATCAGTCAATTCATTGGAAAAAGAGGTAAACTAGTTATTTTCACTGTCTTACACACATACAAATGCGCACACACATGAGTTTGATTATTTTGACTTTATCAGTGGTTGCACCACCATCACCTTGGATAGGCTTAGTGACAAATGGAAGATGGAGTGACAACTGTACTGCACAGTGTATGAAAACGCCTGCTGATTTTTGATTCCCATACTTTAAAGTTGTCAGCGATGTTTTTGGCTGGTTTAACATTGTTGTTGAAGAAAAACATATTTGGTGAGACAATTACAGCTTTCATTTCCACACCTGTGTGCAATGAAAAGTACTCTTTCTTGCCAACAAAGCTATAATGCCATTTTCCTGATGATGCCCTGGCAGGTTGAAGGCAGATTGTTCTCTGAGTGTTCACCAGACTCCAACTTTCTGTGCTCACTGTTCTGGGTAAATTTTAAGTTGTAGTTTCTTCAAGAGCTCAAACCGTCAGACTATGGCATAATAGGATTAATATAGGGAGGTGTGGTTGTCTTTGAGGAACATTTTGGAGGAGAGAAGGGCTGGGGTGAGGGTATGGGTATATGGTAGTTTATGAAAGAACAAGGCTACTACAGCATTTAAGCCATTGTATTTATTTTCTGAGCATCATAAAGAGAGTCTTGTAATTTCAGTGCTGAATTTTCCTCCATTTTCCTTGGCTTCATAATTTGGACCAATATGTCTGAGTTGTCAAAAACCACATCCTCCTTATTCAAAGTCTTTCTACTTTTACCTTTCACTTTCTTGCCAGTCAAAAACCTTCTCGTGCTAATTCTATTGATTCCTTCCTTTTCTTATTTAGAAAAAAGCACCTTGAAAGGCATGTCATGATAATGTAGGTAGCATATATCTGAGGGGACTCTTCTATAAAACTGAGAATTTTGAATGCAATGGAAAGGGATATTCTTCTTTAAATTTCTTTTTGGGTCTTATCTAATATCACATTAAAAGTTGGCTGGGTACTGAATTTATTGAGAAGTCCAGAAAAAGTGCAATTTAATCTAATAAAGATTTAATTATGCTGAGAAATAATGAGATCTAAAGATCCCAGTGGAGTACTCTGAATTAACTTACTCTTATGATACATTTCTTAGCTCTGGCATAAAAGATCATAGTGGGGGGTTGGGAGACACTCTGTGTGTGTGCATTCTTTTTTGGAAGAAAATGAGAGTTTATATGATGTGCGTGTGTATGTGTGTGTTTGCATAACTGTTACCTAAAGTTGTTTATGACACAATAGATCTGTGTTTGTACAGTCTTTTGAAAGGGGCCTCGATGATTATACTAAGAGAACAGTTATAGAAGAGGAGTTAATTCTGGTTTGTGTAAATTATTCATCTATTCCTCCACCACTTATTGAATATACTGTGGGGGTGCAGAGCAGTATAATAGCCTAAGGCAGTCCCTGCCTGCGATGCTCAATATACTCAGTTCTAAGTTTTGCAGATATTTTTGTTAGTAGACGTAACACTAAAATTAAGGGAAAGGGAGGGTTGGTGGAATAGAGGGGACCTGTGGTCCGGTGTTAAGAAAGCACTGCTTACTTACACCCTTCTAGGAAATAGGTAGTGCATTAGTTAAATACTCTGATATATTTTTCCATAAAATAAGTATTTGTTTTTATTTAACTTAGAGTTTCTAGTTCTTATTTGACCACGGATACCCATTTTCTTCCTGATGAATACCTTTGTATGGAACCCAACCCAAGAAAAAAATTGCCATACCGGTTGTTTTCATTGTCTAAGATGGTTGGCTGATATGTCTTGATGTCATATAGATACAAGGCAATGATTCTGAAAATGTGATTATGCTCATAATAAAAAAATAAGTCCTCTTGAGTCAGAGTTTTTCCACTAGAGCTCGAGGAGCAATAGCCCAGCATCCTGCCTCAGGGCCCACGTCTGATTGGTTCTGTGTCTCCTTAGGTAAGCCCCCATTGCCTCCTTTCTTCCTGTTTCCAAATTTAAGGATATTCCTGTGTCTTGTCACACAAGCCACTAGAACAGTCCCCACTCTTGCTTCTTAGTGTTTCGACTTTT
This sequence comes from Moschus berezovskii, assembly GCF_049115385.1. Lineage (NCBI taxonomy): Eukaryota > Metazoa > Chordata > Mammalia > Artiodactyla > Moschidae > Moschus > Moschus berezovskii. Next base: position 58,734,870 of record NC_142466.1, read on the forward strand.
TTTTGTTCTGCTTCTGCCAGGACGCAAAACATGTTCACTCATTGGGTTCTCTACGCGGGCTCACAAAGAACTATACAAAAGAGATCTTAATGACCTAGATAACCATGATGGTGCGATCACTCACCTAGAGCAAGATATCCTGGAATGCAAAGTCAAGTGGGCCTTAGGAAGCATCACTATGAAAAAATCTGGTGGACGTGATGGAATTCCAGTTGAGCTATTTCAAATCCTAAAAGATAATGCTGTGAAAGCACTGCACTCAATATTCCAGCAAATTTGGAAAACCCAGCAGTGGCCACAAGACTGGAAAAGGTCAATTTTCATTCCAATCCCAAAGAATGCTCAAACTACTGCATAATTGCTCTCATCTCACACGCTAGTAAAGTAATGCTCAAAATTCTCTAAGCCAGGCTTCAACAGTATGTGAACTGTGAACTTCAAGATGTTCAAGCTGGATTTAGAAAAGGCAGAGGAACCAGAAATCAAATTAACAGCATTCATTGGATCACTGAAAAAGCAAGAGAGTTCCAGAAAAACATCTACTTTATTGACTATGCCAAAGCCTTTGACTGTGTGGATCACCACAAACTGTGGAAAATTCTTAAAGAGATGGGAGTACCAGACCACCTGACCTGCCTCCTAAGAAATCTGTACACAGGTCAAGAAGCAACAGTTAGAACTGGATATGGAACTATGGACTTGTTCCAAAGTGGAAAAAGAGTACATCAAGGCTGTATATTGTCACCCTGCTTATTTAACTTGCATGATGCAAAATACCAGGATGGATGAAGCACAATCTGGAATCAAGATTTCTGGGAGAAATATCAATAACCTCAGATATGCCGATGACACCACCCTTATGGCAGAAAGTGAAGAACTAAAGAGCTTCTTGATGAAATTGAAAGATGAGAGTGAAAAAGTTGGCTTCAAACTCATCATTCAAAAACTAAGATCATGGCATCTGGTCCCATCACTTTATGGTAAATAGATGGGGAAACAATGGAAACTGTGACAGACTTTCTTTCCTTGGGGTCCAAAATCACTGCAAATGGTGACTGCAGCCATGAAATTAAAAGACACTTACTCCTTGGAAGGAATGTTAAGGCCAACCTAGACAGCATATTAAAAAGCAGAGACATTACTTTGTCAACAAAGGTCCTTCTAGTCAAGGCTATGGTTTTTCCAGTAGTCATGTATGGATGTGAGAGTTGGACTATAAAGAAAGCTGAGCACCGAAGAATTGATGCTTTTGAACTGTGGTGCTGGAGAAGACTCTTGAGAGTCCCTTGGACTGCAAGGAGATCCAACCAGTCCATCCTAAAGGAAATCAGTCCTGAATATTCATTGGAAGGACTGATGCTGAAGCTGAAACTAATACTTTGGCCACCTGATGCAAAGAACTGACTCATTTGAAAAGACCCTAATGCAAGGAAAGATCGAAGGCAGGAGGAGAAGGGGATGACAGAGGATGAGATGGATGGCATCACTGACTCAACTGACATGAGTTTGAATAAGCTCTAGGTGTTGTGACGGATAGGGAAGCCTGGCGTGCTGCAGTCCATGGGGTTGCAAAGAGTCAGACACAACTGAGCAACTGAACTGAACTGATTTACAACTATATACAGGTACAGAAATGTTTCACTACCCTTGAAACCTTCTGTGCTCTGCTTATTCATCCTTTATCTCCTCTCCTTCCTCTAACCCCTGGCAGCCACTGATCTTACTTTCTCCATAGTTTTACCTTTGAAGTGTGTCATTTAGTTAGAATAATATCGTATATAGCCTTTTCAGATTGGCTTCTTTTATTTAGTAATATACACTTTACTTTCCTCTATGCCTTTTCATGGCTTGGTAGCTCATATATTTTAAATGATAAATAATATTACTTTTTTTGGATGTACTGTGGTTTGTTAATTCCTCCACCTATTAAAGGATGTCTTGGTTGCTTGCAAGTTTTGGCAGTTATGAAAAAAGCTGTGATAAGTATCTATGTGCAATTTTTTTTTGTGTAGGCATATTTTCAGCTCAGTTTTGAAAATAACAGTGAGTGTGATTGCTGGATCATATGGTAAGAGTATGTATCAGTTCAGTTCAGTTCAGTCACTCAGTCGTGTCCAATTCTTTACGACCCCACGGACCGCAGCACGCCAGGCCTCCCTGTCCTTCACCAACTCCCGGAGCTTGCTCAAACTCATGTCCATCTAGTCGGTGATGCCGTCCAACCATCTCATCCTCTGTTGTGCCTTTCTCCTCCTGCCTTCAATCTTTCCCAGCATCAGGGTCTTTTCAAATGAGTCAGTTCTTCGAATCAGGGGGCCAAAGTATTAGTTTCAGCTTCAACATCAGTCCTTCCAATGAATATTCAGGACTGATTTCCTTTAAGATTGACTGGTTTGATCTTTTTGCAGTCCAAGGGACTCCTTGCAGTCCAAGGGACGCCCCTTCTTAGCTGTCCAATAAACATGGAAAGTAGTATGGAGCTGTGTTCCCTTTATCAGCAGGTCCAGCCCTGAAGCCCAAGCACCTCTCTCTGTGGAATAGCAGTGCAGGATCAGGGTATCCTTATGTTATGGTCTTGAGTTGTTGTTGGTGACTCTTACTAGACAATCATAATTTTTTAAAAAAATCACAAAAGTGTATTCCAAAGTGGCTGTACCATTTTACATTTGTCCCCACCAGCAATGAATGAGAATTTTGTTGTTCCACATCCTTGCTAACATGGTTTTGTCAGTGTTCCAAAGTCTGCCATTCTAATAGGTGTGCAGTGGTATTTAATTGTTGCTTTAATTTACATATTCCTGGTGACCTATGATATGGAGAATTTGTTAATATGTTTATTTGCCATTTGTGAACCTTCTGTGGTCTTTTGCAATTTAGTTCATTTCTAATGGTACAATACTCAAAAATTACAAAGAGATATACCCTTATCTTTTAACCAGCCAAATTTTCTACAAAGACAAACAACTTCTTATTGGTATTTTCAGGGATATTATGTTCATGTAGTATATGTATATGTGTTTATAATTAGTTTTTTAAAACCTAATTGATAGACTGTTATTTATGCTATTCTTCACATTGCTTTTTTTTTTTTTTTGATTAAACATTTATCTGGAAGTCTCAGATATGGCAAAAATATTGAGGCTAGTTTATGCACGGTTAATCAGCTGTTTACACCATATTGTCACTTTCCTATTGTCCTCAAGTGAAAACAAGATATGTTGTTGAAAATTTTGCTCCAAAAATGAAAGTTAAAGAATTAAATAAGATCTAATCATATGGCTTTTGCTCCCACATATTTTTCTTTTGCTCTTTGCATTGTCATTTTCCTTTGTTCCCTTAGAAGTAGAGGAAGGAATCAGTTCAGTTCAGTCACTCAGTTGTGTCCGACTCTTTGCGACCCCAGGAACCATAGCATGCTTGGTCTCCCTGTCCATCAATAACTCCTGGAGTTTACCCAAACTCATGTCCATTGAGTCAGTGATGCCATCCAACCATCTCACCCTCGGTCTTCCCCTTCTCCTCCTGCCTTCGATCTTTCCTTGTATTAGGGTCTTTTCCAATGAGTCAGTTCTTTGCATCAGTGGCCAAAGTATTGGAGTTTCAGCTTCAACATCAGTCCTTCCAATGAATATTCAGGACTGATTTCCTTTAGGATGGACTGGTTGGATCTCCTTGCAGTCCAAGGGACCCTCAAGAATCTTCTCCAACACCACAGTTCAAAAGCATCAATTCTTTGGTGCTCAGCTTTCTTTATAGTCCAACTCTCACATCCATACATGACTACTGGAAAAACCATAGCCTTGACTAGAAGGACCTTTGTTGACAAAGTAATGTCTCTGCTTTTTAATATGCTGTCTAGGTTGGCCATAACATTCCTTCCAAGGAGTAAGCATCTTTTAATTTCATGGCTGCAATCACTATCTGCAGTCATTTTGGAGCCCCCCAAAATAAAGTCAGACACAGTTTCCATTGTGTCCCCATCTATTTGCCATGAAGTGATGGGATCGGATGCCATGATCTTAGTGTTTTGAATGCTGAGCTTTAAGCCAACTTTTTCACTCTCTTCTTTCACTTTCATCAAGAGATGCTTTAGTTCTTCACTTTCTTCCATAAGGGTGGTGTCATCTGCATATCTGAGGTTATTGATATTGCTTCTGGCAATCTTGATTCCAGCTTGTGCTTCTTCCAGCTCAGCATTTCTCATGATGTACTCTGCATATAAAGTAAATAAGCTGGGTGACAATATATAGCCTTGACGTACTCCTTTTCCTATTTGGAAACAGTCCATCGTTCCATGTCCAGTTCTAACTGTTGCTTCCTGACCTGCATACAGGTTTCTCAAGAAGCAGGTCAGGTGGTCTGGTATTCCCATCTCTTTCAGAATTTTCCACATTATTGTGATCTACACAGTCAAAGGCTTTGGCCTGGTCATTGAGCAGAAATAGACGTTTTTCTGGATCTCTCACTTTTTTGATTATCCAGTGAATGTTGGCAATTTGATCTCTGGTTCCTCTGTATTCTCTAAAACCAGCTTGAACATCTTGAAGTTAACAGTTCACGTATTGCTGAAGCCTGGCTGGGGAATTTTGAGCATTGCTTTGCTAGCGTGTGAGATGAATACAGTTGTGCAGTAGTTTGAGCATTCTTTGGGATTGTCTTTTTTGGGGATTGGAATGAAAACTGACCTTTTGCAGTCCTGTGGCCACTGCTGAGTTTTCCAAGTTTGCTGGCATATTGAGTGCATCACTTTCACAGCATCATCTTTTAGGATTTGAAATAGCTCAATGGAATTCTATCACCTCCACTAGCTTTGTTCATAGTGATGCTTCCTAAGGCCCGCTTGACTTCACATTCCAGGATGTCTGGCTCTAGGTGTGTGAACACACCATTGTGATTATCTGGGTCTTGAAGATCTTTTTTGTACAGTTCTTCTGTGTATTCTTGCCACCTCTTCTTAATATCTTTTGCTTCTGTTAGGTCCTTACCATTTCTGTCCTTTATTGGGCCTCACTCACCAGTTTTTGTTGTTATGGTTTATTCGCTAAGCCATGTCTGACTCTTTATGACCGCATGGACTGTAGCCTGTGAGGCTCCTCTGTCCATGGGATTTCCCAAGCAAGAATAGTGGAGTGAGGTGTCATTTCCTTCTCCAGAGGGACTTTCCAATCCAGGGATCAAACCTTTGTCTCCTGCCAGAGAGATCTGCAAAGAAAAACTAGTGTTAATGGAAATTTTTATCCCTTGCTAGTTTAGAAGAATCTGGATCATGAATCAAGCTAACAAAAGGGGAGATAGTTTTCCTTAATGGCTTCCACTCTGGAAAGCTAAGGCAGATTTCACAAAAAGATGCCACTAGTCTAATTTGATGAGGCCCAGGCAAACAGGTCCACAAATAGCAATAACTTGGAAAAACTGTTCAAGTCATAGGCGGTCAGCCTGACAGAAGTTTTGGACTCACCTGCTTACCTTATCTTAGAGACAGTGTTTTTGTTTGTTGCTAGGTTTTCACTAAAAATATATTTAGCCAGATTGAAAGAATTTTTCAATCAATTCAGATGCATTTTTAAAATGAATTTGAGCACATTTGGCTTCAGATGGGTATATTTTCAGGGGGTCAGAAATACCGGTTTAACAGTGGTCAAGGCTAGTTTGCTCTATTCTTCAGTGGATATAGCCAAGATCTGGAGTTAAAGTTCTGAGAATATCTGCTCATTCACTCTAAATAATGCCATGGATCTTAGCCAGTCTTCCATCAAGTGCAGGAGGTTTTGCTGTAGGATTTCGAGGCAAATTAACAGGTGGTTTGGGACAGACTCGTCTCATCATTGGAGAAATAATCCAATCAACTTAAATCACATATGATTAATTAATTTAGTTAACATCACCTTAAAGTCTCTAAAATGCTCTGTTAATTCTAGCAATCATCCTGAGAGAATAATCGTAATTTCAAATATTATTATTATTTTTATTACCATTTTATCTAGGTCAGGAAGCTAGGGATCAGAGAGGTTTAGAAATTAGACAATGTTCATATAGTTAAAAGGTAAATCCTAACTCAAATCTGGCTCTTTCAGCTCCAAATCATGATCAGTAGCCTCATCTTTATGAAGATAGAAAAATCATGTTTCTTAAATCACCAACCTGCTACCTCAAACTGACGTCAGCTAGCATCTGTTCTTTAATATCATAATCCCATATAAAAACTTAGATGGGATAAAGCTGTATGTAAATCATGATATATGTTTTTATTTATTTATTTTAAAGTGCAAATGGTAGCACATTTTTGCACTGTTCTGTTCATTGCTTTTTTTTTTTAATCTGTAGAGTGGGTTTTTTTAAAATTTATTTACTTTTTATTGAAGGATAGTTACTTTACAGAATTTTGCTGTTTTCTGTCAAATCTCAACATGAATCAGCCATAGGTATACATATATCCCCTCCCTTTTGAAACTCCCTCCCATCTCTCTCCCTATCCCACCCCTCTTGATTGATACAGGGCCCCTATTTGAGTTTCCTGAGTCATATAGAAATTCCCGTTGGCTATCTATTTTCATGTGGCAATGTAAGTTTCCATGTTACTCTTTCCATACATCTCACCCTCTCCTCCTCGCTCCCCAGGTCCACAAGTCTTCTCTATGTCTGTTTCTCCATTGTTGCCATGTAAATAAATTCTTCAGTATCATTTTTCTAGATTCTGTATATATGTGTTAGAATATAGAATTTATCTTTCTGACTCACTTCACTCTATAATAGGTTCTAGGTTTATCCACCTCATTAGAACTGACTCAAATGGTGTTCCTTTTTATGGCCTGAGTAATATTCCATTATGTATATGTGCCACAACTTTATCCATTCATCTGTTGATGGACATCTCTAGATTGCTTCCACGTTCTAGCTATTATAAATAGTGCTGCAATGAACAATGGGATACATGTGTCTCTTTCAAGTTTGGTTTCCTCAGGGTATATGCCCAGGAGTGGGATTGCTGGGTCATACGGTGGTTTTATTCCAAGGTTTTTAAGGAATCTCCATACAGTCTTCCATAGTGGCTGTATCAGTTTACATTCCCACTAACAGTGAAAGAGTGTTCCCTTTTCTCCACACCATTTCCAGCATTTATTGTTTGTAGATTTTTTGATGAGGGCCATTCTGACTGATGTGAGTTGATATCTTATTGCAGTTTTGATATGCAATTCTCTTAGGCCTGGTGTGCTGTGATTCATGGGGTCACAAAGAGTCAGACACGGCTGAGCGACTGAACTGAACTGAACTGAACAATGAGTGATGTTGAGCATCTTTCCATGTATTTGTTAGCCATCTGTATGTTTTCTTTGGAGAAATGTCTGTTAGGTCTTTTCCCCACTTTTTGATTGGGTTGTTTATTTTTGTGGTATTAAGTTGTATGAGCTGCTTGTATATTTTGGAAATTAATCCTTTGTCAGTTGTTTCAATGATTATTATTTTCTCCCATTCTGAGGGTTGTCTTTTCACCTTGCTTAGAGTTTCCTTTGTTGTGCAAAAGCTTTTCAGTCTAATTAGGTCCCACTTGTTCACTTTTCTTTTTATTTCTGTTACTCTAGGAGGTGGGTCATAGAGGATCTTGCTTTGATTTATGTCATCGAGTGTTCTGCCTATGTTTTCCTCTAAGAGTTTTATAGTTTCTGGTCTTACATTCAGGTCTTTTACCTATTTTGAGTTTATCTTTGTGTATGGTGTTAGCAAGTGTTCTAATTTCATTCTTTTACATGTAGCTGACCAATTTTCCCAGCACCATTTATTGAAGGGGCTGTTTTTGCCCCATTGTATATCCTTGCCTCCTTTGTCAAAAATAAGGTACCCATAGGTGCATGGGTTTATTTCTGGGTTTTCTATCTTGTTCCATTGCTCTATATTTCTGATTTTATGCCAATACCATACTGTCTTGATGACTATAGCTTTGTAGTATAATCTGAAATTAGGAAGGTTGATTTCTCCAGCTCCATTCTTCTCTCTCAAGACTGCTTTGGCTATTTGGGGTCTTTTGTGTTTCCATATGAATTGTGAAATTTTTTGTTCTAGTTATGTTAAAAATGCCATTGGTAATTTGATAAGGATTGCATTAAATCTGTCATTTTCACAATATTGATTCTTCTGACCCAGGAATAACTCTCCATCTGTTTATATCATCTTTGATTTCTTTCATTAGTGTCTTTTGATACTGTTCATGGGGTTCTCAAGGCAAGTATACTGAAGTGGTTTGCCATTCCCTTTTCCAGTGGACCACATTCTGTCAGACCTCTCCACCATGACCCGCCCGTCTTGGGTGGCCCCACATGGCATGGCTTAGTTTCACTGAGTTAGACAGCGCTGTGGTCCATGTGATCAGATTGACTAGTTTCCTGTGATTATGATTTCAGTGTGTCTGCCCTCTGATGCCCCCTCCCAATACCTACCATCTTATTTGGGTTTCTCTTACCTTGGTCGTGGGATATATCTTCACAGCTGCTCCAGCAAAGCGCAGCCGCTGCACCTTACCTTGGACAAGGGGTATTTCCTCAAGGCTGCCCCTCCTGACCTTGAAAGTGGAGTAGCTCCTCTCGGCCCTCCTGCGCCCACGCAGCCACCGTCTCTTGGACGTGGGGTAGCTCCTCTCAGCCACCGGCCCTGACCTCAGGCGTGGGGTAGCTCTTCTCGGCCACGCTTCTGCCCATGGTTGGTTGCGCCGGAGCCAGCGTCTCTCGTCTGGAAAACTCAGCAGTGGCCACAGGACAGGAAAATGTCAGTCTTCATTCCAATTCCAAAGAAAGGTAATGCCAAAGAATGCTCAAACTACCTCACAATTGCACTCATCTCACACACTAGTAAAGTCATGCTCAAAATTCTCCAAGCCAGGATTCAGCAGTACGTGAACTGTGAAATTCCAGATGTTCAAGCAGGTTTTGGAAAAGGCAGAAGCACCAGAGATCAAATTGCCAACATCCGCTGGATCATGGAGAAAGCAAGAGAGTTCCAGAAAAACATCAATTTCTGCTTCATTGACTATGCCAAAGCCTTTGACTGTGTGGATCACAATAAACTGTGGAACATTCTGAAAGAGATGGGAATCCCAGACCACCTGACCTGCCTCTTGAGAAACCTGTATGCAGGTCAGGAAGCAACAGTTAGAACTGGACATGGAAAAACAGACTGGTTCCAAATAGGAAAAGGAGTACGTCAATGCTGTATATTGTCACCCTGCTTATTTAACTTATATGCAGAGTACATCATGAGGAACGCTGGGCTGGAAGAAGCACAGGCTGGAATCAAGATTGCCAGGAGAAATATCAATAACCTCAGACATGCAGATGACGCCACCCTTATGGCAGAAAGTGAAGAGGAACTAAAAAGCCTCTTGATGAACATGAAAGAGGAGAGTGAAAAGGTGGCTTAAAGCTCAACATTCAGAAAACAAAGATCATGGCATCTGGTCCCATCACTTCATGGGAAATAGATGGGAAAACAGTGGAAACAGTGTCAGACTTTATTTTTTTGGGCTCCAAAATCACTGCAGATGGTGATTGCAGCCATGAAATTAAAAGACGTTTACTCCTTGGAAGGAAAGTTATGGCCAACCTTAATAGTATATTAAAAAGCAGAGACATTACTTTGCCAACAAAAGTCCATCTAGTCAAGGCTATGGTTTTTCCCGTGGTCATGTATGGATGTGAGAGTTGGACTGTGAAGAAAGCTGATCGCCAAAGAATTGATGCTTTTGAACTTTGGTGCTGGAGAAGACTCTTGAGAGTCCCTTGGACTGCAAGGAGATCCAACCATTCCATTCTAAAGGAGATCAGTCCTGGGTGTTCATAGGAAGGACTGATGCTAAAGCTGAAACTGCAATACTTTGGCCACCTCATGTGACGAGTTGACTCACTGGGAAAGTGTCTGATGCTGGGAGGGATTGGGGGCAGGAGGAGAAGGGGACAACAGAGAATGAGATGGCTGGATGGCATCACCGATTCGATGGACATGAGTTTGAGTGAACTCCGGGAGTTGGTGATGGACAGGGAGGCCTGGTGTGCTGTGATTCAAGGGGTCTCAAAGAGTCAGACACAACTGAGCAACTGAACTGAACTGAATTAGTGTCTTATAAATTTCTGTGTACAGTTCTTTCAACTCCTTAGGTAAGTTTATTCCTAGATTTTTAATTCATTTTGCTTCAGTGGTGAATGGGGTTGATTCTTTAATTTCTCTTTCTGATTTTCCATTGTTAGTATATAGAAATGCAAATGATTTCTCTGTATTGATTTTGTATCCTGCAACTTTGCTACATTCACTGTTTAGCTCTAGTAATTTTCTGTTACTATTTTAGGGTTTTCTATGTACAGTATCATGTTACCTGCAAACAGTAAGAGCTTTACTTCTTTTCTGATCTGGATTCCTCTTATTTCTTTTTCTTCTCTGATAGCTGTAGCTAGGATTTCCAGAATAATGTTGAATAATAGTGGTGAGAGTGGACACCCTTGTGTTATTCCTGATCTTAGGGGAAATGCTTTCAGTTTTTCAGAATAATGTTTGCTGCAGGCTTATTACTTATTAATCATGTATGGAGCAAGTGGGGAAAATTGGATATAGCAAAAATGTTGGCAACTGCTACATGAATGAATAAAGGTTGTATAAGTCATATCTCCTGAAATATTCAGATGAAGATTCTTTTTTTTCCTCTGCATTATAATTATAAAAGGAAGTCTAAGGGTTTTATAAGAAACACTTTTTCTTGAGAAAAGTTCCAGGGCTGTTGAGGATTTGATCCCATGATTTCATGCTCAAATACAAAACTTATATAAGGGGTGAGCAGGGATTTCATTTGTGTTCAAGTTGTTTGAGCTGAACCAGCTGTTGCCAGAGCAAAGATTATAGTGCAGGAAGTTCATGTGCTACAAGAAAATGCCAAAGTGTGACAATGAGGAATCATTATATTCCCTGTAGATGATGCTTCTTAAACTAGGGGCATAAAGATGTCTGCAGTGTGAACAAGGCCAGGGCCCTTTTCTATGTAGCAGGTAACTCATTCCAGCTGCTTGGCCATGTCTTCTTCTGCCAAAGCCTTTCCCCAAAGGTAGCGTTAGCTCCAGGAGTTTTCTAAGCTGAATACTGCAAAAGATGGCAATTTTGCAGCCTGTTTAGTAGCTTCCTCAGAGAAAAACGTGTTGCTGTTACCAAGTCTCTTCTAACGCAAATTCACCTTGATGCTGTACTTTATGGAAAAGAACACTTGACCCTGGATACCCAAGTGGGCTGCGTTTTCTGCCACTTCATTGCTGACCACATTTTCCTCAAGACATTGTATTGCAGCAAAATATAAAGGCATTTGTCCAAAAATTTTGAGACCCACCCAAGGGCCAGATAAATGTGGTCATGTTTATTTTCTGGAATCAGGGCTTAGGGACAGGGTTAAAGGGAAAGATCTCTCCGATTTCAAATCAAGTTTACTGGAAATGAAGCAGTGAAGCAACCGTATTTCACACAAAATGCTGTGTTTGTGGCTCTGTGAGATATGATCATCAGGCATGCTGTAATGACTCTTCAGTTGTCTCACCTTCAAATGTTGCACACTCGTCTAACATATTCTCAGATGCAGTATTGCAGAGGACAAAATTACCAACTTAGGCCTGGTGGGTTCACTTGGATCTCTGGCTGTGGGTGGCTAACACTGACAAACCTATGCTTTTTAAATCCAGAGTAAGTATATATCCAACAGTCTGAAGTTTGCATCTTTGTACAGGTTTGAGTCATTTTTATAATTTTTTGGAGATGAGAACAAACTTGGAACAGTAAGTGCTTTGAAAAACAAACTACCAACATGTTGCGAATGTGTAAACTGGGGGGAATTATGCCAAATTCAGAGGATAAGGAGACTAGAAAGTAGCATAAGTCATGTTTTCACTGAGACAAATGTGCCTTGTATGTTGAACCTAACAGTTACACATGGTTGATTCAGCAGTCCCCAGCTAGTAGATGGTATTCACTGTTTTTGTGGACACACAATGCTCTTCACCCCTTTTTGATTTTGCCCAATGTTCCCTCTTATGGATATTGTATCCCTTTTATTTCATTTATTAAAATATTTCTTTGGAAGAAACGTTACTTATTTCCCCTTTCTAGAAACCACCTGTGGTATCAATAGAATGTTGAACTGGACATGTGGCTCCCTAGAATAAACATGACATTTCCCACCTTCTCTTGCATCTAGATGTGACCCTATGACTAAGTTCTGGCCAATGGCACATAAGTAGAAATGTCAGGTAGCAGCAACAGCATTCTTTGCCCCTTTCCTCTCCACCACTGACCAGCATGGAGGCAAGGTGGCTGATGCTGGGAGAGCTGTCCCAGTGGCTTTGTGCATGGAGTTAATGCTTGGTGAAGCATTAGGTAGAAGGAGCCTGCATCCCTGATACAGCTGCCCGGTACTGGGTATCTGACCTTTGACTTAGATTGTAGAGAAAAACAAACATCTATGCTCTGTGACAACCTAGAGGGGTGGGATGGGATGGAGGGGGGCAGTTCAAGAGGGAGGGGATGTATGTTTACTTACGGCTGATTCATATTATTATGTGGCAGAAGCCAACACAATATTGTAAAGCAATTATTCTCCAATTAAAATTTGAGTTTGAGCAAGTTCTGGGAGATGGTGAAGGACAGGGAAACCTGGCATGCTGCAGTCCGTGGGGTTACAAAGAGTCAGACACGATTGAGTGGCTGAACAACAACAGCAAAAATAAATTAAAAATAAATAATTTAAATCATTGTTATTTTGCGGTTTTTGCCACTCATAGTAAACTTAATTCTAACAGGATCAACTGTTTTATGCTTTAAAGCTCTTTTTAATGCCAGTATCCTGTGTAGGAATACAGGGCTCTGGGTGAAGGCCATTGATTGCCCCAAGTTTCTCGAGCACATGGAGGTGCTTTGGGTCCCATCTCTCTTCTCTTCTCATAGATTCCTCAAAGCCCCATCTTCTCCAACTTCCCTCTCTAGTCAGCTTTCTCACTTTCAGAGCAGGGCATGATCCCTTTCAAGCAATTTTCTGGAATACCATGTTTTCACTTTGGAACAGGATTGTAATACACATGGTGACCCACGGGCCTTATCTCTAGTTCACTTGACCTCTCACTTGCAGTACTCTAGAAACTCTGTGGGATGCTGGAAGCTCATGTTCCCTAAGTCTGCTGGCCCATAATCTATATCCCCATCTGTGATTCTAGGTTTCCTGATTCCCAGGCCCTTGGTGCCTCTTTTTGCTCCCCAGTACCCTATTTCTCTGTGGTTTCCAGGCCCCACCTCAAGGCTTGGGGCATATCCCCTATGCCTCTCTTGCATTCCTGAGCCCTCCCTGTGCCAATAATTGGTACAAGACATCTCAGCCAAATTTAAGGGCTCCAGGACTCTTTCACATTTGTAGCCCAGAGGTCTTTTTCAGTGTAAAGGTCAATATCCGTCTCCATCAGCCTGGATGCTTTTATGCAGTCAGGTTGTTTGTTGTTCAGTTGCCAAGTCATGTTAAACTTTTTGTGACCCTCATGAACTGCGACCCCATGGAATATATAGTCCATGGAATTCTCCATGCCAGAATACTGGAGTGGGTAGATCTTCCCAGCCCAGTGATTGAACCCAGGTCTCCCGCATTGCGGATGGATTCTTTACTGGCTGAGCCCCTGGTGGCTCAGAGGGTAAAACATCTGCCTACAATGCAGGAGACCCGGGTTCGATCCCTGGGTCGTGAAGATCCCCTGGAGAAGGAAATGGTAACCCACTCCAGAATTCTTGCCTGGAAGATCCCATGGAACTGAGAAGCCTGGTAGGCTATAGTCCATGGGGTCGCAAAGAGTCGGACATGGCTGAGCGACTTCACTACACTACATGAACTGCAGCACACCAGGCTTCCCTGTCCTTCACTATCTGCCAGAGTTTGCTTAAACTCATGTCCATTGAGATGATGATGCCTTGCTTTTCTTCCAAGGAGCAAGCATCTTTTAATTTCATGGCTGCAGTCACCATCCACAGTGATTTTGGAGCCCAAGAAAAGAAAATCTGAGACTATTTCCACATTTTCCCCATCTATTTGCCATGAAGTGATGGATGCCATGACCTTAGTTTTTTGAATGTTGAGTTTTAAGCTTTTCCACTCTCCTTTTTCACCCTCAAACAAGAGGACCTTAAGTTCCTTTTCACTTTCTGCCATTAGAGTGGTGTCATCTGCTTATCTGAGGTTGTTGATATTTCTCCTGGCAATTTTGATGCCAGCTTATGATTTTTCCAGCATGGCATTTCTGTAGATAATGTGGAAATATAGAAGCATACGGAGGCAAAAACAACAGTCTCTCAATCTCTTAACCTAGAGGGAAGCAAATCTAACATATTTATTTCCTTCTAGCCTCTTTGTGTGTTTGTACATACTTAATTTTACAATGGTAACCTCATACTTCCTATGCAGTTTTGCATCTTTCTGTCTACCTACCAATTTACCTACCTATCTCTCTGTCTGGGGCCACAAAACACTCCAGTTTGTGGTTATGCTAAAATTTACTTAAACAACTTCTTATAGTTTAATTCTTATTTTTCCCCATTTTACATGGTTGTGAATAACGATGTAATTAATATTTTTGTAGACAAAAGTTTTCCCTTTTGGATGATTTCTTTAGGTTTGATTCATTGAAGGTCAAAGAATTTTAGATTCTTGAAAGGATTCATGAACCTTGATACATACTGCAAATGGTTCAAGCTGTATTAATTTCTCCCTCCCCAGGAACGTCCCACTTTTCTCTTATTTGCCTAGAGTTTTTATATTAACTTGTGGACACAGGGGAAGAAGGAGAGGCTGGGACAGAGAAGATAGTGTTGACATATATACACTACCATGTGTAAAATAGATAAAGAGAAGGAAGTTGCTGTATAACACAGGAAGCCCACCCTGGCACTCTGTGACAACCTAGAAGGGTACAATGGAGAGGAGGAAAGCTCAAGAGGAAGGGGATGTATATATAATTATGATTGATTCAAGTTGATGTATGGTAGATACCACCACAACATTATAAAGCAACTATCCTAAAAAAATTGAAAATTTTTTACTGATGTTCAGGTTAGAAAAAGTTGTCTCATTTTTAAAATATGCATTTCTTTGATTACAACTGAAGTTCAATTTTTTTGTTCTCTATTAGTTTATAATTCTTTTAGGTTTCTTTACATTCTGATGATTTATCTGGGATCATCATGTTTTCCTAAATTTGAGGAAACTATATAAAAAAGAATTTTAAGTCCTTACTTCTATTTAATGAGTATATATTTCCCCCTCAGTTTTCAATTTGTCTTTTAATTTGGTTCATGATATTAATAGTTTTGAATTAAAAGTATGTAAAAAATTATAGAATCAAATGCCTTTTCCTGGCATTTTTCATATATCTTAACTTTAGAAAACCCTTCTTCATTCCTTGCCCCAAAAGATAACCAGGAGTAACTCAGAAGTTCTCACTTCTCTCCACTTGTTAACATTGATAGTTTCATCAAATTCTGTTAAATTTTCTGTCTCCAAGAGATCTGTTTCGGGCTTTTGTTCTGTCTCATTGATCTTTTCATTCTTATATCGATATCATTACCTTCATTATTATAGGTCTACAATTAAACAATAAATTTCACCCCATAATTATTGAGTATCTACTACATGTCAGAAACTGTACTTGACCTGGGGATGCAGGGATGCACTAGATGGAGATAGTTCCTGCCCTCACATTCATGGTTTCTAGTGCAGGAAACTGGAGAGTAATTGACATTTTACACATCAACCCAGTCAAACATGAGCAATAAGAGAGGCGCAGGTTGCTGGGAGAACATGTGGTAAGGATCTACCTCAGATTTGAAATCAGTGAGAGTTCCTGGAGTATGAATGTTTAAGTTTAGTCCTGAGGTTTATGGTAGACAGTCAAATATATGAGAGAGAAGTTGATGATAAACAGCAGCAGCTAGAATGCCCAAAGGTCAATATAGAGCTTAATACATTTGAGAAATTGAAAATACTTCTGTGTGCCTGGAACAGAGTAAAGAAGTTTGGTTCAGGACAAAGGACTGGTTTGCAGGAGCCAAACCACATTAAGGAGCATGGCCTTTAACCTGATGATCATGGGGAGTCACTGAAAGGGTTTAAGTAATAGTGATTTCACCAGATTCACATTCAAGTAGGCTCTATCTGGCTGTAGTATGGAGGGTCAGTTTAAGTAGATGCAAAAGATTGAGGCAGGGACATCTAATAAATCAGAAGAAAAATGATGCAGGTATGAGCTAGGATATTGGTACCAGAAAGGTTTGACATTTGAAAGATATTTAGGAGGTAAAATTAACAGAAATTGGTAACTGGACACATAAAAAAGGGAACTGACACCCCAGGGCCACTGGGTACACATTGGTTGCATTCACTGAGAGGGAATGCAGGAAAGGTAAATTATGAGATGGGCAGGTATTATTTTTTTGTATATGTCAAGTCTGAGATGTATATGGTACACCCCAAACTACATGGTCAATAGGCTTTTGAAGTCTGGGTTAGGGTGAGAAGATCTGGAGTACAGATTTGGATGTCTTTAATATTTAAAGAGTGGGTTAAGCCGTAAGATTGAATATGATCTCCCAGGCAGGATCCAGAGAGTGAAAAATAGCAGAGGATCTAAAGAACATGAAGATTGAAAGTACAGGCAGAGGATGGGGAGCCACAAAATGAGACAGAATAAGCCACCAGAGGGAGGGCGGAGAAACAGAACATGTGGTATCTTGGAAGTAGAGGGAAGATGGTTTCTTAGAAAAGGGGATTGATGATATTGTTAAATAACTTCAGGAAAGATAATAACTATAAAATTGTCATTGGAATTAGCAACAAGCATTTGACCTTTAAGAGAATGGTTTGATGGCCTGAAAAGAGGGCATAAAACAGATTGTAGTGAACTGGAAAGTAAATGGGAAGGAAGAAAATGGAGATGGACAGTGTTGACAATCTAAAAATGTTGACTATTAAGGGAAGACAGAAGAGAGTGAAAGCTAAAAGGAGATGTGAGATCAATGCAATTCAGACTCTACATCTAGGGATATTTTATGACTATCCATTCATTTTCTCAAATCTTTTATAGTTCTCTGGAAAGTTTGCAGGTCTATGCAATTTTGCAAATTTCTTGTTATGATTGTTCCTGGTTGACTGATATTTTTTTCTCTCATTTTAAAAGTAATTTTAAAATTCTTGCTACCTTGTGGTATGATCCAGCTATTGCTGCTATACAAGAATCATACTGATTTCTTAGAGATGAGATTCAGTCAGTCAGTCAGTTCAGTCACTCAGTCGTGTCCAACTCTTTGCGACCCCATGAATCACAGCACGCCAGGCCTCCCTGTCCATCACCAACTCCCGGAGTTCACTCAAACTCATGTCCATCAATTCGGTGATGCCATCCAGCCATCTCATTCTCTGTCGTCCCCTTCTCCTCCTGCCCCCAATCCCTCCCAGCATCAGAGTCTTTTCCAGTGAGTCAACTCATCGCATGAGGTGGACAAAGTATTGGAGTTTTCATCTTTAGCATCAGTCCTTCCAATGAACACCCAGGAATGATCTCCTTTAGAATGGACTGGTTGGATCTCCTTGCAGTCCAAGGGACTCTCAAGAGTCTTCTCCAACACCACAGTTCAAAAGCATCAATTCTTCAGTGCTCAGCTTTCTTCACAGTCCAACTCTCACATCCATACTTGACCACGGGAAAAACCATAGACTTGACTAGATGTACCTTTATTGGCAAAGTAATATCTCTGCTTTTCAATATGCTATCCAGGTTAGTCATAACTTTCCTTCCAAGGAGTAAGCGTCTTTTAATTTCATGGCTGCAGTCAGCATCCAAAGTGATTTTGGAGCCCAAAAAACTAAAGTCTGACACTCTTTCCACTGTTTCCCCATCTATTTCCCATGAAGTGATGGGACCAGATGCCATGATCTTTGTTTTCTGAATGTTGAGCTTTAAGCCACCTTTTCACTCTCCTCTTTCACGTTCATCAAGAGGCTTTTTAGTTCCTCTTCACTTTCTGCCATAAGGGTGGTGTCATCTGCATGTCTGAGGTTATTGATATTTCTCCCAGCAATCTTGATTCCAGCTTGTGCTTCTTCCAGCCCAGCGTTTCTCATGATGTACTCCGCATATAAATTAAATAAGCAGGGTGACAATATACAGCATTGACGTACTCCTTTTCCTATTTGGAACCAGTCTGTTGTTCCATGTCCAGTTCTGACCGTTGCTTCCTGACCTGCATACAAGTTTCTCAAGAGGCAAATCAGGTGGTCTGGTATTCCTATCTTTCTCAGAATTTTCCACAGTTTATTGTGAACCACACAGTCAAAGTCTTTGGCATAGTCAATAAAGCAGAAATAGATGTTTTTCTGGAACTCTCTTGCTTTTTTGATGATCCATCAGATGTTAGCAATTTGATCTCTGGTTCCTCTGCCTTTTCTAAAACCAGCTTGAACATCTGGAAGTTCATGGTTCACGTATTGCTGAAGCCTGGCTTGGAGAATTTTGAGCGTGACTTTACTAGTGTGTGAGATGAATGCAATTGTGCGGTAGTTTGAGCATTCTTTGGCATTGCCATTTTTGGGATTGGAATGAAAACTGACCTTTTCCAGTCCTGTGGCCACTGTTGAGTTTTCGAAATTTGCTAGCATATTGAGTGCAGCACTTTCACAGCATCATCTTTTAGGGTTTAAAATAGCTCAACTGGAATTTCATCACCTCTACTAGCTTTGTTCATAGTGATGCTTTCTAAGGCCCACCTGACTTCACATTCCAGGATGTCTGTCTCTCACATTCCAGGATGTGTGGCTCTAGGTGAGTGATCACACCATCTTGATTATCTGGGTCGTAAGATGGAAAAACAGTGGAAACAGTGTCAGACTTTGTATTTTTGGGCTCCAAAATCACTGCAGATGCTGATTGCAGCCATGAAATTAAAAGACGCTTGCTCCTTGGAAGGAAAGTTATGACCAACCTTGATAGTATATTAAAAAGCAGAGACATTACTTTGCCAACCAAGGTCCGTCTAGTCAAGGCAATGGTTTTTCCCGTGGTCATGTATGGATGTGAGAGTTGGACTGTGAAGAAGGCTGATCGCCGAAGAATCGATGCTTTTGAACTGTGGTGTTGGAGAAGACTCTTGAGAGTCCCTTATACTGCAAGGAGATCCAACCAGTCCATTCTAAAGGAGATCAATCCTGGATGTTCATTGGAGGGACTGATGCTAAAGCTGAAACTGCAATACTTTGGCCACCTCATGCGACGAGTTGACTCACTGGAAAAGACTCTGATGCTGGGAAAGGTTGGGGGCGGGAGGAGAAGGGGACGACGGAGAATGAGATGGCTGGATGGCATCACCGACTCTGTGGACATGAGTTTGAGTGAACTCCGGGAGTTGGTGATGGACAGGGAGGCCTGGCGTGCTGTGATTCATGGGGTCGCGGAGAGTCGGACACGACTGAGCGACTGAACTGAACTGAACTGAACTGAAAGCGCTTTTTTGTACAGTTCTTCTGTATATTCTTGCCACCTCTTCTTCATATCTTCTGCTTCTGTTAGGTCCATACCGTTTCTGTCCTTTATCGAGCCCATCTTTGCATGAAATATTCCCTTGGTATCTCTAATTTTCTTGAAGAGATTTCTGCTGCTGCTGCTGCTAAGTCGCTTCAGGCATGTCCGACTCTGTGCGACCCCATAGACAGCAGCCCAACAGGCTTCTCTGTCCCTGGGATTCTCCAGGCAAGAATACTGGAGTGGATTGCCATTTCCTTCTCCAGAAGAGATCTCTAGGATCCAGCTATTGCTGGTATACAAGAATCATACTGATTTCTTAGATAGATGAGATTAGTAAATGTAATTATCTTGTTTCCACCCACTTTATTGAAATCTCATAACTTAATATATTATTATATTCCGTTCTGTTCCATCGCTCAGTCGTGTCTGACTCTTTGCGACCCCGTGGACTGTAGCCTAACAGGCTTCTCTGTCCATGGGATTCTCCAGGCAAGAATACTGGAGTGGGTTACCGTTTCCTTCTCTAGGGGATCTTCCCGACCCAGGGATCGAACCTGGGTCTCCCACGTTGGAGGCAGATGCTTTAACCTCTGAGCCACCAGGGAAGCCCATATTATTATATTAATAATATATTATTTTGATAGTTAAAATGGATTATGTTGAGTTTTCTGCATATGTAAGTACTGATGTTTTATTTTTATTATTATAAGTATTTTATGTGATTTCCTTCCATGGTCTTTAAGGGAAGGGACTGACATAGAATATAAAATTAAAAGAGACCTTGGAAATCACCTAGACTGTTTTCATTTTTAAAGAACTAAGGATGGGACTTCCCTGGCAGTCCAGTGGTTAAGAATTCTTGCTTCCACTGTAGGGGGCATGGCATGCCATGTGATACTGCACAAAAAAAAAAGAACTGAAGTTAAGAGCAGTTAACAATCTCTACAATCACTCATGTGTTTTTCCTGGTCCTGTTACAACGCCATAAAATAGATGTACATTCACTTTCCCCAGAAGACATCAGCTTTAGGGTGGGGGAAAGATTATTAAAGGTTTATATCATATTAACTAGGGTAATAAAATATAACTAATTCAGTGGAACCTCCAGCAACATTTTCAGAAGCTCATTAAATTTTTCTCTTGCTGCTGGAGCCAAAACGTACTGCTTGGTGGCCATGACTGGCTCACACTGCCTCTCCCAGCTCAGCAAGACCAGAGAGGTAGATTTTGTGCCGTCACCACTCTTGGGTTGCCACCTCTCACAGGAAGAAAGTGTTCTCTTCCTTTCTACTGGTACTTATTACACTTTTATTCACTGGATTTTTAAAAGTATCATCTCCAGCACCAATAAATGTAGTCCAGGTTCCCAGGCCCTAGGCTGGAGGCCCTTTCAAAGGCTTCATGTTGCTATGGACTGAATGTTTGTGGCCCCCAAAATCATGCTGAAGCACTAATCTGCAATGAAATGGTCTTTGGAGATGGAGCCTGTGGGAGATAAATAGGTTTAGGTGAATTCATGAAGGGTAGAGCCTCCATGATGGGGTTAGTGTGGAAACAGTATCAGACTTTATTTTTTGGGGCTCCAAAATCAATGCGGATACTGACTGCAGCCATGAAATTAAAAGATGCTTATTCCTTGGAAGGAAAGTTATGACAAACCTAGATAGCATATTAAAAAGCAGAGACATTACTTTGCCAACAAAGGTCCGTCTAGTCAAGGCTATGGTTTTTCCAGTGGTCATGCATGGATGTGAGAGTTGGACTGTGAAGAAAACTGATTGCCGAAGAATTGATGCTTTTGAACTGTGGTGTTGGAGAAGACTCTTGAGAGTCCCTTGGACTGCAAGGAGATCCAACCAGTCCATTCTAAAGGAGATCATTCCTGGGTGTTCATTGGAAGGACTGATGCTAAAGATGAAAACTCCAATACTTTGTCCACCTCATGCGATGAGTTGACTCACTGGAAAAGACTCTGATGCTGGGAGGGATTGGGGGCAGGAGGAGAAGGGGACGACAGAGAATGAGATGGCTGGATGGCATCACCGAATTGATGGACATGAGTTTGAGTGAACTCTGGGAGTTGGTGATGGACAGGGAGGCCTGGCGTGCTGTGATTCATGGGGTCGCAAAGAGTCGGACACGACCGAGCGACTGAACTGAACTAAACTGAGAGAGCTTTTGCTCTCTCCCTCCCTGTAAGGAAGATAGCAAGATGGCTGACATCTGTCTGCAAACTAGGAAGATGGCCTTCACCAGAGAGTGAGTTTGTCAGCTCCTTGGTCTTGGACTTCTCTGCCACTCGAACTGTGGAAAATAAACACTTGTTCTTTAAGGTATCCAGAGCAAGATATTTTGTTATAACAGTCCAGACAGCTATAGAAAGATACAGCTCTTACTTTAAATATTTAGAAGCCAAATTTATTGAACTATAATTTATGTACAAAAAAGTGTATAAGTACGTGAATGAATCTGACAAATGTATATACCTCTGTAACCATTCCAGCCTAACTGTAGAACATTGCTGTTACCCCCAAATTCCCATGTGTCCTTTTGTTATCAGTGCTCCCTCTCCAAACCTCCACTGAGTTTCCAGGGAACTAGTGATATGCTTTCTGTTACTATATATTAATTTTTTTCATTCTCTTGTTGTTCAGTCATTAAGCTGTGTCTGATTGTTTTCAGCCATGAACTGCAGGACACCAAGCTTCCCTGTCTTTCACTGTCTCCCAGAGTTTGCTCAAACTCATGTCCACTGAGTCACTAATGCTATCTAACCATCTAACTCTCTGCCACCCACTTCTCCTCTTTCCCAGAATCAGGGTCTTTTCCGATGAGTTGGCTCTTCACATCAGGTGGCCAAAGTATTGGAGCTTCAGCTTCAGCATCAGTCGTTCCAATGAATATTCAGGGTTGATTTCTTTTAGGAGTGTTCATTCTCTAGTCTCAGATAAATGAATTATAAGGTATGTGATCCTTTTTTGTTGGACTTCTTTTACTCAGAATGATGTTTTTGGTTTATTGATATGAAATAGTAGTTACCTCCTTTTTATTCGTAATTATGAATATGCCACACTTTATCCATTTACCTGTTGATGGATGGACAGTGGCATTTTCTCAATTTTTGGCTATTAATTTAGCATAGCTCCTATAGATAATCATTTACAAAACGTTTCTTACAAGTAAGTACTCTGAGCTAAAACTGCTGGGTTGCAGGCTAAATGCACACATTTCTCTGCCCCGTTCTTCTTCCAAATTGCTTGTGGGTTTTTATTTCTTCACGTAATTCTGTCACATGTCACTGTCCACATTCTGAATGAATGTTGTTAGAGGGATGCAAGTACAGAATTCTAATAAATATGGCTGGAAGTTATTCCTTCTATCATTGAATAAAACTTTCATTTTTCTAATCGTATTTTTGCCTGAAGTTCTCTTTTGCCTGATATCAGTATTGCTTTTCCTGGTTAATGTTTTAGCACCGTGTTCTACTATTTCTATCATTGTAAACATTTATGTGTCTTCCTAAAAATGATATGTGACCACAATGAAAAACTCCAAATTTTACTATAATATTTGATGAAATTCTGAAATCTTCTTTCTTACCATCCCCCAAACACAGTCCTTTAGAGACATTTAAAATTTTCAGTCTTCTGCTCCACATTTGCCTTTATATTTTAAAATACCATATTTAAAATATAAATTTTATTGCTGTACGTCTCAGGGAACTCAAACAGGGGCTCTGTACCAACCTAGAGGGGTGGGATGGGGAGAGAGATGGGAGGGAGGTTCAAGAGGGAGGGGATATATGTATACCTGTGGCTGATTCATGTTGAGGTTTGCCAGAAAGCAACAAAATTCTGTAAAGCAATTATCCTTCAATTAATACATAAATAAAATTTTAAAAATAAATAAAATATAAATTTTAACTTTTTTCTATTGGGGCCATATCTATCGAGTGTGGTAGATAAGGACCTATTCACTCACAGTCTGCTCCCCCATCTTCCTACCATGGACAGTCATGATTCTTGGTTAAATCATTATTCAGAGTTTTCATTTCATGAATATTTCATACTGTTTATATCTGAAACATAATAATGTTATACAGTTGCATTTACCTTTTTGCATAATGCTATTCTTTCCAGTATCAAGAGCTGCTTCATTTTGCTATTTTATTTAAAAACCTATTACAACTATTTTTTCCTCAAATTTTTAAGAGTGGTTACATGTATTAGATAACCCATCTATTCCATTTTCTTTCTTTGTGATGTGCCATCTAGAACCCTCTATTCTTCTAATTTAATCTGGACTTTGGGGTCCACACTGAATTGTCAGTGATCCTTTTTCTTCTTCTTCTCAGCCTTGAATTTAGCTTTTTGATTCATTTTCATGCTGCTGTATCCTCCTCTTTCTTAACAGGATTTCTTTAGGCCCAATAGCCAGAGCATACCAATTTATAGTCACTTAGTTAACCTCTAATTTCTGAAATAAGTACAAATCCTCCCCCCCCCGCCCCCGCAAACTGCAAGTGACAATGGAGAAAGGGTAAAAAAGCTGTTTAAGGATTTTAAGTATGGGAGCAGTGTGTCAAAAATTCTCCTTTAAACCATTACTGGTTGCAAAGTAGAAAATGAGGGGACAGCCGTGGATGCAGATACTGACATTGTCCAGTCATGAGATGAGTTTGGTGATAGTAATGGGGAAACTGGATATATTAAAAAGATGTAGAAGCAGCAGCATGCATAGGGCATGGTGACTGATGGTGATGGGAGGGTGGGAGAGGTCAAGGATGACTCCCAGGATTCTGGCCTTATGGGCCGTGGTGCCATTTACTGAGGTGTGGAATACTGGAGGTCATGACCGAAGAGGAGGAAGAGGAATTGGATGAAGAGACCATATGCAGGTGATAGTGATGTGACACCTATGGTATACCAGCCATTTGTTGTGTGTATTTTCTAAAGGCATGATAGTCTTTTTTAGTTTCAGCTAAAAGCTGAAGGTAGTTAACAGCTAAAAGCGGACTGGTTCTGGCAGAAGCAGGATGGAAAGGCCTGTTGTCCTGCCTGCTTGATTCATGTGGGTGCCTATCAGTTAAACCCACTGTTTCTCAAGGATCAAAATACTAGTATAATTGGTTACCTCAATTAATTCCTTCTGTTGATTCTTTGGGATACCATTTCACATTGTATTTTTTTTCTTCATACTCTTTCCTTCCAAGTAGAAAAGATTGGCCTATTCCATGAACAGATAAGGTTGGAAACTGAGTGGAGCAGTTCCAAAATTAAAATGGAAAACAAACTGTGAAGGGGTGCAGAGCTTGAACTGAAAAAAAAAAAAACCCCTAGAGAGAAAGATGTAAGAAGCCAACTTAATGAGCCAACCAATTTCAGTAGTAAATTATTGGGGTAGGAATATTTTTGAAGGACATGTAGGGGTATTTTATGTTCACAGAACACAGTGCCAAAAGGCTGCTGGAAAAAAAAAATGTGCAGGCCTGGTCAACAGGAGAAAGGAGAGGGCTATGAAAAATAGGACTGTCAGGTGTCTTTAAATCTCTCACAGACAGAGTGAAACAGAATCAATGATTCTTAAGGCTTATGTGCCTAGGTCACGTAATCTTACAGCATTACGTGAGCACGCACGTGTGTGTGTGTAATATATATATTCTGAGTTATAGCATGTACCTTGAACCATAGGGAAGAAGACCAAGAAAGGAACTTCAGCATTGATCATAGAGGCATGATTAGTATCATTATAGAAATAGAACTGTGTAACAAAATGAGCCAATTCCCCTGTTGAACCCTCATCATTGAGGAAAGATTGTAAAATAATATTTTCTTCATTCTAAATTATATGTAGACTAAATCACACACTTACTCATAAATTCAGACTGCTTAGTGTCTGATAAATTTATAAGGCGTAAGAGGCAATCTTGAAAGATGAATCTGCTGCCACTGAATTTATGCTTTGCACACATATCTCTTTGCTATTGTTATTCATTTTATTATAATTTTACTATTGAAACATATATTCCCTTCCCAATCCACTATATTTTAATGAAGATGGTAGCCTTTTAAAGTGATGAGATAAAGAATAAAGTGCTACTTTCTCTTCTTCTCCAGATATGATGCAAAATAGTTTGTTGACCAGTCAAGAAAATCCTTATAAACTATTCAGATTCATTTCTAACCAGGGACCTACTTTGTTGCAGGCACTGTGCAGGTGATACCATACATATTGTCTCATCCAGTAATGTGCATTGGAATTAGACTCTTAAAGTCTGAACAAACCCTGAAGTTTCTCTAGAACTCTTAGGGTTTTCAAGAGTTTGAACGTTTTGACTATGCTAACAAGTTCTACGCGCACATCATTGAGGAAAATTGCACAACTGCAGTCAAACTAAACTCTCTCTTATTAAGTCAGTCCATGATAATGGTGAAGAATAAATATACTCCACTATACCATCCAAATGCATTATCCTCAAACCATGGGTACCTGTTCTCAAATATCAGAATGTTCAGTATAACAGAGGCTAAATATTTAGAGGGTATAAAGAGTTTTTATTTTGTTTTGGTGATAATCAAAAGTAGTAAACAGATCTAAAAGATGAAGATATAAATTTGCTGAAATAATTCATTTATTTATGAGTTGGCTTTGGTGTTACTGCTGCCCCAAGGAGATATTGCATTAGTACGACTAGTTCTAAACCCATAAAAAGCAGCAAAGACAGCTGACAGATCATGACATTCATAGTCAAACATCTGGGCTCCAAGTCAGGCACTGTCACTCAAAAACTCTGTGATACTGACAAGTGTCAATTAATCTCTCCTTAAAACGGGAACAATAGTAACACCTGGCTGCTGCCTCACATGATCACTGTGAAGGGCAAAGAATCCAGAATGCATGCTTTGTGAATTGTACTCAGATGTGTGTTTGTCTTTCTCTCTCTCTTTTTAAGTGGAATGCTTTATCTGAATTGTAACCACAGTGGCAAACTAATTTTATTGTTGAGTTGTCCACAATCTTAATTTGGAAATGAATATCCTAATCTTTTATGTTCAGTGTGAATTCATCTGAGAAGGCTCCTGGAAGGGAGGGAAGTGAAGTTGATTTTAGATTCTTAAAAAATGAAGGAAATACTGGTGATTGAGGCAAGTTGTTCCGTAGTTTGATACTGTATGTGTAAGTTTTGCTATAATGATTTATAGCAAAACTATAAATTCCCACAAGACGGGAAAATTTATGTTGGACACACTTGCAGCTTTATTTTCATATTCCAAAAAGGCTCTCTGGAGTCTGAACAATGAGATGCTGAGGCTCATAAGAGAGATCATTGGTACTCCCTGATTTGTAATCTGGTTAGTTCCCTTGTGGGAATTTTCAGAAACCCTGAACAGAGAGGCCATAATTCTGTCAACACCTCACACCCCAGGAGCAGGGGTTAGGACTTGATCCCTGGAAGCTGTGTAGTTAAACTTACACCATGACGCAGCGCTAGAACATGCGGGCTTGGTAGGATCTGGTCCTGATACCACAAAAGCCATTGTCCTGAAGAGCTGTCAGACACAGCCAGCTGCCCAACACGCTGACTGCAGATGCTGCACCAATGATGCTCAGGGGACGGCCCAGATCTCCAGGGAAGTTGGGAGCCAAACAGTTCTTGCTAAATCACTAAACTGAAGGAGTGTTCTCAGCTCTCTCCTAACACTTATAACATATAGTTACATGAGGTTTATGAGTTTCTTAAAAATCTTCTACCACATGGCTGGGGAGAGTGGAATGAATGAGAATTAAAATGTTGATATGACTTGGTCAGAAGACTGTGTGTATATGGGGACTGTTCCTTGATGGATTGTTTCCACTGTCCACTCTTCTTTGCCCTGCTCCAGGCCCTGGGAGGCTGACCTGCAAGGGCTGTATCAATTGTCTCTTTTACTGTCTGACTTCTAGTCTGATGGTCCAGTGGGAGCCCTAGGAGGTGAGCCTTGCAGGGAGGAGATTGGGAAGAGTGCTTCTCTAGTTATCTCTCTGCAAGGTGGCCAATGGGAAGTCTCAGCTCCATTAGGGGCCTGTGCCACACAGCCTTTTCAGACTTTGATTCCAATAGCCACGTTTTTCCCCACACCTTCAAGCCTGCCTAGGGGAGTGACAATACACTGTCATCATCAGTCCTGGGTTACTGACTTCTTCCTTGTAGTTTCCCTGTTTTCTGCTTATACAAAGGGAATAGTCCATTTATTAAATTTTCTGCACATATCCCAGATTCGAGGGTGCCATCTTTTTCCTGCCAAGGCCCTGATACACTAGGCAAGCCAGGAGTACTGGTGGCCTACAAATGCGGCAAGCCTAAACTTTAGGTACTAAACAGTTATTGAATAGAATGTCATTCACTTACAATGACATCAGGGTCTCCACTGTTTCTATTACTTTCTTGATAAAGGTTGATTTTTCTTAGTTCTGTTTTAAAATGTCACATCAAAAAGTGTATGATTATGTGGTGAGGTCCAGGTCATTTATTGAAAGGAGACTGCCTAACCTGTAGGGTGGTTTATTTGATATATTTATTTTGGGTGGAATAAAAAATGAGGTACTACTTTTGTTATTATGAAGAAATAAAATCCTTTTTCCCTCTCCTTTCCTTGTGTATACATTCCTTTCCTTATTAATGATCTGTTGTTCAGACCTAGCATATGGGTCTGTCATTTGGAATACCATGTATGGATACTCTGAAAAATAAGAAGGAAAAGAAAATCTAACTCCTTTTCAATGTTTATCAGTATGAAACAGTATAATATTTTATATTTTTGGTGACAGCATTATGTGGATGAACTTATACATTGATGTATTGTTCTAGTCAAATGACCTATCCACTTAAGCTGCCTTATTTATGTTTATGATAATATCATATTTTAAAAGTTTAAGCACATACTGTAATTTCTTTTTAAAGTATTATTGTTGCATACTCCTGTCTTTTTAGAGATGCATTAGTCTTGGACCTTAACTTCATGCCTCCAAATTCTTCATGGGTAAAGACACTAAAATGATTATTTTATATCAGAGTTAACTTTGTTTTGAGAATATTGTGGCACCCTATGATGGTAGATTAGTGATCCAGGTGGTCTATTCTAGCTTGTACCCTTCTTTCCTCTAGGAATAGCATTCTCCTTCTCCTGGGAATAGCTTTCCCCCCATTACATCCATGTGGTTACTCAGGAGCTGCCTCCTTCTTCTATGACTATGATGCTCTCTGACCATGAGGCCAGACAGTGGTCATGGCCAAAGCTTAGCCAAAAGGAATTCTCCCCGGTATTTTTGTGAAAGGGAGAGAGAAAGACAGTCAGTTCCTCCCTGGAGATGTGAACCACAATTTATAAAACTCAGGCTTCCTTGGCAGCCACTTCTTTTCCACGTGAACGAAACCAATTATTGGCTATTGGAATTATACTGAACACTCAGAGAGGGAAAAAAGTGGGGTCAGAGCGAGTCATTGTCACACTCAAATTCTCTGTTACAATTGTTCCAGAAACCCAGGTGCATTTCTGTTTTGCTCAAGTGTTGATTGTTGAGATACCCTTCAGTTCTGTGAGATATAGTCAATATTATTCTTAAGAATTTCTGATTTGCCTAAAGTTTGATAATGGTCACTGTCAGGTATAATCAAAAACGTCTTGACCAGAACAAATGGCCATAAACATTCAATTCATTCAATAATTTGAGTAGTTATTTTTAGCCAGAGTCTCCAAGGAAAGCAACGCTATATAAAACCTTGTCCTTGTTCTCTTATATGCTTACATCACAGTAGGAGAGACAAGAATAAGGATGGCAATAACATTGATAGTACAACCACCGCAGTATTTTGAACATTCTCCATGAGTCTGCTAAGTATTTTACATGCATGATTTTATTTAATGCTCATAATAACTCTGTATGTGTGATAGCACCTTAATGCTGTAATTAAGGTTTAGCAAGCTTGTGCCATATAGCAAGTAATGGTAGAAGCAGAATTTGAACTCAGGACTTATTGGACTCCTTGGTCCTGGCTCTTTCTCACTATACCATACCTCTTATAAATAAGGAAATATATGTGTGATGTAAAGAGAAGTTCAGAGAAGACAAAGATGACATCATTTGGAAAGATCTGAGAAGTTTGATGGAGAAAGTAGCATTTATATGGGCTTCTAAGGTTAGTAATAGGATATGATAGGAAACATAATCAAACTCAATCCTACATCTGTGCTTTAAGTGTACTTACAACTGAGACTGGAGCAAGGATAAAAATAAGAGATGGCATCAATTCAGTTCCCTTAGGCTACATCTTACACTTTGAGTGCTAGCTCTTTCTGCCATTCAAGCTTGCCTCCTGATGATTCTGCCAAGTGTAAGGACTTAACCTGCACTTCTGAAGATTCACAGCTGAGAGGATTTCATTTTGCAGAAACCAAACCCAAGAAAGTTAAGCAGTCTCGACTGAACAGGTTCACAAAATAGTGAGCTTGGAGTGTGCATGTGCTTCCTGGGCCAGTGAGGTTTAAGTGACTGAGAGAGCCTGCCTTGTGTTGCTATTAGGCACCCTGTGTATTGGGTGTCTTCTTTCCCTTTTCCAGGCTCCTTGAAAGCAGGGCCTGTTGCATTCTCTCAGCTCAGCACTGTGGCTTCCTTCTGTCTCAGAGATATGCGCAGCCATTTGATGCACAGCAAAGATAACCACTGGAAATACCTCAGGGTTGTAAACCAGAGATAAAAGTGTTTTATGTTCATGCTGCCTATTTTTCCAGAGGGTAAAACTGGTGACGTGGTCATTAATAACTAGTCTATCTCTATGAACTTTTTGGATAAAAGTGGTCTTCTGAGAACTCTCAGTGAGTCTTCCTTATAGTTATGTACTACTTGTAGTAGTACTCATAGGCCAGTGAATTTCCAGTGTTTTATAGAGAAATTGGTGAAGATACATGTTGAGTCTACAGTATGCCAGGCACTGAGTTAGTGAACCTATATATCACCTCTTAAGTCCTAAACTTCACAATAACTCTCTGCAAAATCCAAAATTCAGAGAGGTTAAGTAGCTTGTGCAAGGCCACACAGCCAGTAGGTAGCGGAGCTGAAATCTGAATCATTTTCACATAATACAAAGCTGGTTACTTCACTTTAGCAAGCTGTCAGTAAGTGATTTTAATCATTTTTGGCTGAGGATATTAAAATTTGGAAATTGGCTCATTTGTAAGGTCACATTGCAAATTGGGAGATGACTTATCTACAGCCAGTCACAGTAGTATAGTTGTACCAAATCAGACTTCTAAATGATGCTAAATATCAGATTCTGATCAGAAATAGAACATGCCGAGGTGAGAAAACCTACAATTTGGAAATAAACAAGGTCAGGCTTTTAGAAAAATGCCTGAGAATTCTGATTTAAAATGACTTGAGAATTGTTATTATTATTATTCTTCACAGCTGGTTATCACTGAGCTACTTCCAAACTTGGCCATTTGTTTTGAAGGTGTTAATGTCAGGCTCAAAATAAGTCAATGCTGGGAACCTTCAAAAATAATTGATTGGGCAGATGATCTGTAGGCTTGTTGCACAGATACTCTGTAAAACACTATGTCCTACTAAGAACTGGCAGAAAAGCAGCCTGCCAATGCTGCTTTTTTTGAAACTGGCCTAACGAGTTGAAGGGCAATAATCATGTGTTGTTATACCACCTAGACCTGATGATCCTTCCATTTATGACTTGTGGTTTTACTTTACATTGTTCTGTGACTGCACATAAAAAACCACGTTTGCATCCATTAGGTAAGGTGTCCAAGGCACACAGTTAATAGTACTTTTATTTTATATCTAATGGTAAAAAGAGAGTTCTTTGTTTAAAAGTAATGAAGAAGTAAAAAGCTCCAGCTAAATAATCACCTTGGGACTGAGATGCAGGTGAATATATAGTAAAAAGTGTAAATATCTGAATATCACAAGTCCTGTACTTTCCTATGAGTTTCTAACTTTACTCATGAGGGATAATATGCTATTTGGCCTCAGACTCTCTCCTTGTCAAGAGAACTTTTATGTCTTTAGCCTTAATAACTAAGAAATCAATGTCAAATTTTATCAGACAGTGTTATATGCCTCTGGAGTTAAAGCAACTCTATTGATGATCTTTTTCTAAACGGGCTGCCATAGAAGTTTCCAGTGGGAACTTTAGTGAAACTGAGGCTCTTTTTATCACCTTTATGTGAGTGATTAAGTCCTGGTAAAGCCCTACAGACAAAATCATAGGATTCTAGACTATCCCTTAGGGAAATATTTGCCTTTCTTTTTTCTGTTAACAAGTGTAGGTTCATCAGAGCTGTGGTAACAAATAAATCCCCTAAATTTCTGTGGATTCACAAGGTAAACTGGTTTCTTGCTGAGGTCTTTTTAAATTTCATTTTTTTTAAATACAAAAAACATTTTGCACTGGGGTATAGCTGATTAACAATGTTGTGATGGTTTCAGGTATCCATGCTCCCCCAAACCCCCTCCCATCTGGGCTGGCACATATTACTTGCTCAGGTCTTTATTTGCATCAAGTTGGATAGCTTTTCTGGGTAGCTTTTTCCCCCAGGTGGTAATTCAGTTAATTGGACTTCTTCCATTGGGCCTCCCTGGTGGCTCAGTGGTAAAGAATCTGCCTGCCGTGTAGGAGACTCAGGTTTGAACCCTGGATCAGGAAGACCCACTGGAGAATGGAATGCACCCTACTCCAGCATCTCTGCCTCGGAAATCCCATAACCTAATGCGCTACAGTCCGCGGGGTTGCAAAAGAGTTGGACATGACTTAGCAACTAAACAACAACAATAACCGTTGTATATATGTATCCTCCAGGCGTGTTCTGATTGCTGTTATATGGATGGGGAGAGACAGAGCTTAAAATTATGTGGGAAATCTTCAAGGTCAAGCCTGAAAGTGGCATACCTCATTTCTACCCATGTTCCAGAGACTGGACTTTATATACAACCGAACTGCTGAAGAGCCTAGGAAATGTAAAGCCACCAATAGGGGAGGCAGTTTTTCATTTTAGTGACTTTATTTTTCGAGGGTTGGGCTAAAAGAGTGAGGTTAGAGGTAGATACGGAGAAGGCAATGGCAAGCCACTCCAGTACTCTTGCCTAGAAAATCCCATGGATGGAGGAGCCTGGTAGGCTGCAGTCCATGGGGTCGCTAAGGGTTGGACACGACTGAGCGACTTCGCTTTCACACATTGGAGAAGGAAATGGCACCCCACTCCAGTGTTCTTGCCTGGAGAATCCCAGGGATGGGGGAGCCTGGTGGGCTTCCGTCTATGGGGTCACACAGAGTCGGACACGACTGAAGTGACTTAGCAGCAGCAGCAAGCAGCAGAGGTAGATAGGAGAAACCTTTTTCTGATTGGTGAGGGTTTGCTGTAGGAAGAACAATGTTAAACCTACTGATACTATTGGTTTTTTCCAAACAAACTCTTTGGCTATCTCAATACTAATATCACCACTCAGATTATAAAATTCAAGTCAGTGCTTTGGCCATTGGAGCATAGCAATGCTATTGGCTAGATTCCAAAAAGATTTTTTAAAGCTTTCTATATTGTCATAATCAAGCTGGTCAACGTAAGAAATATCTGGATAGTGTAACCATTGGGTATGTTCTTAGCCATAGTATATCATTCTATTTATTGATCTACTTACTTACCTAGGCATCTACCTAATCCTCTAGCTACAAAATAGAAGAAAACAAAACAAGGACCTGTTGTATAACACAGGGAACTATATTCAATATCTTGTAATAACCTATAATGAAAAATAACCTGAAAACAAATATATGTAACTGAAACATTTTGGTGTATACCTGAAACTAAACAATATTATACATAAATTATACTTCAATAAAAAATAAATGAATGGCAGGAAAAAAGCCATTTCTATGTGAAGCCTAGTGATGGGCTAATAAGTGTATTCTAAGTTGTAAGCCTTAGCCATATATGAATCCCATCTTTGTAGGTTTGCTTGCTAAACTGATGATCCCAAGCAGTCAAACAATTCACCTTTGGCTGGAAAAAATAGAAGGCTTAGGTATACATACTGTCACAAAGATGTTCTCATTAAATGTGATTGATTGATTGAGAGATAGACCAACCCACTCATTTCACAACTTTAACTGAGGGGCTACTGGTACTAAGTGCTGTACCTTTGGGAGGATGGGGTAAGGATAAATATGGCATGGCCTCATAGCATATAAAATGTATATAAAGTTATAAAAAATGTTAACAATTGTAATAAATATTTTAAACCAAATTGGTAATATTTTTCCCCTCTGAGATAAATTCTGACATACTTCTAAAATCCTATAGGATAACTTGAACATATCTCATCTTAACTGTATACACTTGACTGATAATCAAATCAGTTTTATTTCCAGAGTGGGCTTTATTAGAGTCCATCAATTTGTCAGGTTTTATTACCTCCCAATAGGTAGGTGTTCAGTGATTTAAAGAAATGAATTGACAAGCTTTAGACCGTTTCTAAGAGCACCAACTGCCAAGACTTCCCAAACTGCAGCAGGAGTTTCAACAGAGGAGAGAGAGTGAAAGGTGAATTGTTTCCATTGGAACTTTTTGTCTTTGCAACTCAGGGTGATGTGTTTAGGAGCAGAAAGTTATCTGCTTTTTCTGTTACAGGCACAGGAGCAAGGAAACCTTTGAATCCCTGGGCTTTCAGATCTGTCTTCTATGAGGTGCCAAGTTATTCAGAGTGGTGTCAAATTGATAATCAGTTTATAACCATTCTTGTTTATTGTAACACATTCAGTCACTTAAAAAATGAGTTCTATTTTTTTCCCTCTTGTTCATCAATTTTTTTCCCCATCATCTGTATTAGTCTACTAGGACTGCCATAACAAAATACCACAGGCTGACTTAAACAACAGAAATGTATTTTTTTTTCCGAATTCTAGAGGCTGGGAAGTCTAAGATCAAGGTACTAGAAGGGTGGGTCTTCTGCAGTGTCTCATTGGTGTGTAAAGAGCTACTTTCTCACTGTGTCCTTATAACATTTTCTCCTTGCCAGCACATCAATGATGTCTCTCTTCTTGAAAGGACACAGCTCATATTAGATTAGGGCCCCAACCTTATGACCTCATTTTACCTTAATTACCTTCTTAAAAAGCCCTATCTCAAATACTGTCACATACAGGGTTGGGGCTTCAATATGTAAATTTGTGGATAAGGGAAGACCAATTCTATCCAAACAACGTCTGTCTCTGTTTCTTTCTCTCAAACACTATCCCACTTCATCTTTTAGTTGTTGCTTCTGTTAATCTGAAATTCTTTGGGATAGATTCACAAATTTTCCAAACCAAAAATAGGAATATCTATTCCCCCCTGTTGAGCATTTCAGATTAATGCTATGCATTTGGAAGGAAAGTTAACTGGAGGTGAGGGATAGCATGCCAGTCGTGGTTAGAGGGTGCTAACATGGTGCCCTTTCTTTTTAACCCTTCCCTTTACTGGGGGAGGGAAAATTTCATTTTACATAAAGAGATAAAGTAGACTAATGGGATTTACACAAAAATTGCTAATGAAATGCTTCTTATTTGGCTTTTAATAAATGTTAATTCCTTTCGCTTTGCTTTCATTAACTTTGTCATTGAATATAGATTTCTGAGAAGAAGTATAAGTACATTAGGAAAAGTCATGTCTCCTAAATCAGAAATGGGCATCATCATTGTCGATGACAAGCCAAGCACCTTTCTGAACAGTCTCAGTTTTACCATAGATGTAGCTAAGTCGCTTCAGTCACGTCCTAGTCTTTGGGACCCTATGGACCAGAGCCCTTCAGGCTCCTCTGTCCATGGAATTCTCCAGGCAAAAATACTGGACTGGGTTGCTACACCCTCCTCCAGAGGGTCTTCCCAACCCAGGGATCAAACCTGCATCTTTAATGTTTCCTGCGTTGGCAGGGGGATACTTTACCACTAGCACCATCTGGGAATCCCCTGGAGAAGGGAATGGCTACCCACTCTAGTATTCTTGTCTGGAAAATTCTATGGACTGAGGAGCCTCGTGGCCACAGTCCTTGGGGTCACAAAAAAGTACGACACACCTGAGTGACTAACACTTAATCGTGGGTGCCGTGATCCTAACACATTCTGACATGGACAGAGCAAATATATCTCTTAATATTGCAGAAACTAGTGTTTGCTTCCACTCAGATTATAGAATCCTATAATGATTCTGTGTGCTATTTTTTTTTTGCATATTTCCTCAAGGTTCAAGTAAATATTTTCTCAGTCATATCTATTAGACTCATTGACAGCTTTCCTTTTTCCTTCTGATCTGCTGGTTAACCCAGTATTTTTTCACCTCTGTTCCTCTGTTCCTCCTCCATTATCACCGGCAGGAATTCAGAGATATAAAAAAACTGGATGTATGTGACTTTGTAACAACAACTTCTTTTCCCTAGGCCACCAGCTCAGCTGCCCTAATTCCCAAGGAGTTTCACAGTTTTCAGTGTAAATAAGCTTATTTGTATGTTTTGTTTTAACATAGAAATCTAGTTTACAGCTAACTGATTTTGCTAGATTGGAGAAATTTCCCTCTGAAAAATTGGAGAGAACCTAGGAAATTTATCTATTGACTAAACCTTTGAAGGAGCAGTCCACAGGGGTAATTTATTTTAAGGTAAAAGCAGCATGGAGCTGGCCTGGAATTTACAGGCACTTTTGTTAGAAAGGAAGATATCATACATCCGACCAAAATGGATTGAATGCTTCAATGCTCACAGCGTTCTTTTCATTGGTAAACAATTTGAAAAATCCAGCAAGTGAGAAATGAAACACTGATTTGGTTTAAAATTGAAATGTCTTAGATAAATTTAATACTTACCTCAAGGATTAAAGATTTTTGTGTTCAGAATATAGAGATTTGGGCTAGAGTAACAGGGGAGCACACGGTACAACAGTCCCGGTTAGCTGACATATCTGTACTCATGAAATTTGTAATTCAGTGGGAAAGGACTAGAAGTATTTGAAATACAATAACTTAGAATTTATAAAGCACATATGGATTTGTATACACTTATTTGTCTTCAGATAAGGCATGTTGGGTGGGACTCACAAAGCAGAGTGGGAGCTGTCTTTCTTGGTACTGGATATTCATAAAGCTATGGGAATAGGTATGTCTATCAAGCTCTTACAACTAAGAGTAAACATCGTTAAGAGGGAAAGTTAAGTGGAATAGAGTGAGCAATAAGTTGGTAATAGGGAAGTTGTGTTTAAAAGTTGCTTTAAAGACAAGCATTTGTTTTGTTTGAAGGGTAATTAGTAGGCTTTTTTACTTCAGGAGCCTTTTCCAACAAAGGTGGTTTACAATCTAGGGTTGCTAGCAATTGCCTGACTCTCAGTAGATTTTCAGTTCACATTAATTTTCATCCCCACTTCCCTTCCCCTTGGAGATCTTGATTTTAGAGAAGTCAGCAGGGAAGGAACATAAATAAACTGAGTTAATTTGTATTTCGACTAGTAGATCTTTTCTATTTCCCATTTAAAAAAATATAAATCATGAGTTTCATGCACACATTGTATGTATGTTTTTATGTGTGTGTATTGTCAGTATATTAATGCGGAGTTTTGATAATCTATATATTTAATGAAAATCAAAGAAATTAAAAATTTAAATAATAAACTCTATATTTTCTAGGTGTAGGACCTAAAGCATAGGATTGGCAGAAGGGATTATAGGATCACAGAATGTCAGTCTGAAAGGGGACCTAGAAATCATTTGTCCATGTGATTCTTCCTCATCATTTTTAATTTGAAGAAACAAGGACTGATAAGGTGAACTGATTTGCCTTAACTTGTCCATGTCAGTGTGGCAAGTATTTGAAACAATGAAAAGTCATTCGGGGCTAGGTCTGAAGAAAGAGAGGCTTCCCTGGTAAAAAGGCTCTGCCTGCAATGCTGGAGACCCAGGTTTGCTCTCTGGGTCAGGAAGATCCCCTGGAGAAGGGCATGACAACCCACTCTAGTGCTCTTGCCTGGGGAATCCTATGGACAGAGAAGCCTCGTGGGCTGCATTCCATAGGATCGCACAGAATAGGACATGACTGAAGTGAGTAGGCAACAGCAGCAGTTGAAGAAATATTGATCAAATTAGATAATAGTCTTGAGGTAAAAATTTTTGTGAAGCTTACACTAGCCAATGAGCTAATCCTTGCTCTGCCTTCTCTCCTGCCCTATAAACTCAATTCTAGAAGAGAGTAGAAAACCTTTAAAGTAATAACTGACTACATCACTAGAAGAAAATGTCCCAACGTTTTCGGTTTATTTTGAAAGATGACTCTCATGTGAAAGTGTAAGTTCTAGTCTGTGTGTGTGAGTTTATCTTTTGTTTGTTTTAATTAGGGACATTATTTGAATTTCATCTCATATAGGAGAATGGCCTTGAACCATGGACAAATATCATCATTGTTTTCCACAGCATGACCGTTATGCAACCAAGAATTTATAGACTAAAGACAAACAAAACCCTTTTCTTCTTTTGTAAAACAGTAAAGAAACAAAATGTTGTTTTCTTTGATAATTTTAAACTATTTTAATAATATCCTTAGTAAGAAACTCTGAGTTAGAGATCTAAAGAAATGTTGAAACAATTTAC
Organism: Moschus berezovskii; assembly: GCF_049115385.1. Taxonomy (NCBI): domain Eukaryota; kingdom Metazoa; phylum Chordata; class Mammalia; order Artiodactyla; family Moschidae; genus Moschus; species Moschus berezovskii. The sequence goes on from NC_142466.1 coordinate 58,773,079, forward strand.
TTGGCTTATTTATAATAATTAGCTTTGAAAGTCTTCTTAGTGTATAATTTTCTAATTGTCTGCAAGTCAAAACCTATTTATATTTCAAGGAATGTATAATACTTTACTTTAACTTCATCTGGTAAAATCAGTAACATTTGTATTTTTTACCTATAAAAATCAGTTCCATGAGTCTATCATAGTAAATGTATTTTGTCATTTATTCAACTAAATTTACCACTTTTAACTGAGCAGAGATAGCTAATTGCTTACACAATACCCATTTTTTTCTTCCTGGGCAATGTAGAAGCTGGAGAAAATGATGAGAACAGTGATGTTTCTTCACCTGGATAATGTAATATAAGCTGAATATTTCTGGAAAATGTCTTCAAAGTTTCTTATCCTTTTCTTGCAACCAGGTGCCTGGAATGTAGTCATGATAACTGGAGTTCAGCAGTTATCTTGAGACAGGAGGTAACCATTAGCATAGACACCAGTGCTGAGTATGGTAGATCAGAAACAGAGATGGAACTTGGTCCCTGATGATAGTCCTGGAGTATCTTTCTTTGCATTTCTTTTACGTGAGAGAAAAATAAACCTATGTGTCTCTAAGCCACCATTACTTTGAAGTTTCTAGTCTACACAATAAAATGTAATCTCTTCTTACATGCTAAGCTCAATTTCACCAGGGTTTTTTTTTTTTTTTCTTACCACCAGCTCAAGAGTCTTATGGCTATCTGTCACTTGCCATAAAAATATGATACTTAATCTCCTGTGTAACCCAGTCTCTTCTGCTGGACTTTTCGTCCATTGCTGCAACCATGCTAATCTGCCAAATCCTACCTCATCATGGCTTGTTTTCCATCTATTTGATATTTACTCTTGCAAATGATGTTTTAGTTTTTTGTATTGGGCATATTCAAATTTAGATATAAAGTTTGCAAGAAAAAATTTCAAAAGAGAGAAAATACAATACCAGTTTATAGCTCACAAATGTAGAAGTTTCTTATTCCAAATTTTGCTCAAGGCAGAGTTTGTTGAAGCCAGTGCAGCTGTGCCTGTGTTTTTTGAATGTTTGTAGTTTGTTATTTGCATATGGAAAATGTAGTTAAAAATTTAAAAATAAGTGAAACTAAAGGGGAAATAAGAAGGGGAAAGATGAAATTTTAGAAGGCCCTGAATATTTTACTCTAGGAGGGCTAAGTCATTCTGTTAAAGGATGAGATAACAAGTATTTTAAAAACAATAGGAGTGAAAGAAGCTCTGAGAGAACAATTCATGACCGTGGCAACTCAGTTTTTAAGAGTGCTTGCTGCTGCTAAGTCACTTCAGTCGTGTCCGACTGTGTGACCCCATAGACGGAAGCCCACCAGGCTCCCCTGTCCCTGGGATTCTCCAGGCAAGAACACTGGAGTGGGTTGCCATTTCCTTCTCCAATGTGTGAAAGTGAAAAGTGAAAGTGAAAAGTGAAAGTGAAAAGTGAAAGTGAAGTCACTTAGTCATGTCTGACTCATAGCAACCCCATGGACTGCAGCCTACCAGGTAGTCCACTGTAAATCTCTGAGTTATCAGAATTATGAAATCTCATTATGATTACTGAGAATTTGGAAATGAGGCTTTAAATAAAAATTAATTGGGAGTAGGGAAAGGGGAGGAGAATGGGTTTCTCAGCAAGAGATGTTTCTACTACTTAAAAATGTTCCCACTATTTAAAAATTGCATTTCTCATTTGACATATTTCAGTATATACAATTTGTAGACATACAATTCATGTGTTCAATAAGAATCACCTCTCCTACATCCTTGACTTTCATCAGGAATATATTCTTAATAAATACAGAGTGAAAGTGAAAGTTATTCAGTTGTGTCCAACTCTTTGAGACCCCATGGACTATAGCCCACCAGGCTCCTCTGTCCATGGAATTCTCCAGGCCAGAATACTGGAGTGGGTAGTCGTTCCCTTCTCCAGGGAATCTTCCCAAACCAGGGATTGAACCCAGGTCTCCCACATTGCAGGCAGATTCTTTACCATCTGAGCCACAGGGGAAGCCTATTAAATACAGAGGAAAGTCCCCCAATATTTTTTTTTTTTTGCTATGCTGCACAGCTTGCGAGATCTTAGTTCCCTGACCATGGATTGAACCAGGGGCCTTGGCAGTGAAAGCACTGAGTCCTAACCCTTGAACCACCAGGGAACTCCCAGACCCCACATTTTGGTGTTATAAACCTGTGACTACAAAGAAAGCAACATTTCGTTTAATGGTTACACTTGAGTGATTTGGAGAACTTATCTGCCAACTTAGCTTGGGATCCTTACCTTTTTCCTAGGTTTTCTTTCCATTTTTCAAGGAATCCTAGTGTGATTTATCAATCCTAGTTGCATGCTTACTGCATGTGCCAGGTGTGAGACTGCAAATCAGTTGTATGAGGTTAGACTCTGAAACCCTTATAACTCTGGACAACCCCCTTTGCTGGTTTATATTTCTTCTAGAGCTGTTGTCTCAATCCTGTGGCAGAGGCAAGTGATGTTGATAGGTACACTGAATGCTGACGGGCCCCTGAAAGCATGCCTGGGCTTCCATCTTGCTGGCCAGTAAGGAAAAGATGAGGCTTGATCACATCACTGGCTCCAAGTCTGGCCTGTTCCCTCTTCTGCTGTGGTGGGTGATCTGCTTTCCATTCCACCCAGCTGCAGACATCTGGCAATTTGTTCAGCCTCAGGGACTTCTCAGATCTAAGGGTAGTTACTTCTGTCTTTGGTGTTCTGCTCAATCTAGATATCCTACAGCAACACCATGCTGAATAACTCCAAGGGACACAGTTTTCTAGAATAACATGGAATAATGTTGATGGGGGAATGCAATGTGGTGTCTCAGTATGGGTGTCAATTATAACTATCGGTGTCATACTGATATTTAATCCAGACATACAGCATATACAGAGTGTTATAAGGTCAAGAACTGAAAGGTCAAGAAAACATGGAAACCAAGGAGAAGACCTATCATTACCCAGTTGGGCTGAATAAAGTAATAGGTCCTAGGGACTCAACCAATCTACCTGCTTCTGGGAACTCCAGGAAGTTGAACAATGCTGTGTTCAGTTGTGGAGAAGGATGAGAGCAGAACCTGAAGTGATTACAAACTTTGTTGATAACCATATAGAGAAATATCTAGGCAAGAAGGGGCCCATTTTCTAGAAACCAAAATAGCAGGCATTAGTAGATTATTGCTTTATTTGTGATTGACTATTGATTATATGTTCTTTCAGCATGGATTTAATGAATGCTTACAATTCTAGATACTGGGGATATAACGCTCAACATCCCCACGAGTTCCTTGCTGTCATGGAGCTGACATACCAGTGAGTGAGAAAAGAAGATAAACATGGAAACAATTAATTTTAGATAGTTTTGAAAGAAACAAAATTAGCAGTGTACACTTGAAATAGGATCAAGTCTGCTTTTTATGGAATGTTCAGGGAAAACTTCCTTGAAGGGTGACACTCAAGATGAGAACTAAATGATGAGCATGAGGCAGTCATTCATAGATTTGGAAAAGTAGCATTCCAGATTGGAGAAGCAGCTAGTGCAAAGGCCCTCTGTTAGAATAAGCTTGGTGTCTCTGAAGGACAGCAAGAAGGACAATGTAACTAAAGTGTTTTGAAGGGAGGAGAGAGTTTTAGAAGTTGGAGAGTCAGGGAGGTGCCAGGGTTTCTAGGTCTTTATAGGGAGGCTTCAAGTTTCAATTTTATTTAAGTAAGAAGCCACAACATATACACACTACTATATATAAAATAGATAAACAGCAAAGGTCTACTGTATAGCACAGGGAACTATATTCAATATCCAATATCCTGTGATAATTCATAATGGAAAAGAATCAGAAAAAAATTGTACACATATAAAACTGAATCACTTTTCTGTATACCTGAAACTAACACGACATTGTAAATTAACTACACTTAAATTTTTTTACATGGTAAAAAAGAAATAAGAAACCACTAGAGGGCTTAGTTGGAGAAGGAAACGGCAACCCACTCCAGTACTCTTGCCTGGAAAATCCCATGGATGGAGGAGCTTGGTAGGCTGCAGTCCATGGGGTCGCTAAGAGTTGGACACGACTGAGTGACTTCACTTTTCACTTTCATGCATTGGAGGAGGAAATGGCAACCCATTCCAGTGTTCTTGCCTGGAGAACCCCAGGGACGGTGGAGCCTGGTGGGCTGCCGTCTATAGGGTCGCACAGAGTCGGACATGACTGAAGTGACTTAGCAGCAGCAGAGGGCTTAGTGCAGACAGGTGATTTATATTTCAAAATGATCACCATGACTACCATCTGAGGCATGGACCATAGTCAGGGAAATATGGAAGCAAGATCAGTTTGGAGATATTTTATCAGCCTAAGTGAGAGAAGGGAATGGTTTGGAGTAAGGCCGCATCATTAGAAATATGGATCCTACTTGAACATGCTTGGTTTGAGTAAAACAAAGCTGTACAAAATGACATTTGACCATGCTAAGTGTGGTTTTTAGTTGGTGTTTACTACAGACACAACATTTGCAAAATAAAAGGACGTTGAAATAGAACTCTATGACTATAGCTTTTAAGAAGGTCCCCAAACCCAGGAGTAATGACATGGATGTGACGTTGAAGACAGAGTCTAGCATTTAATCATCCGATTAATGTTTATGGGGAAAAAAGCAAATTTTTGTGTTTTTTCTTAATTTCATGAATTTAATAGTCCTCATTGGAAGGACTGATGCTAAAGCTGAAACTGCAATACTTTGACCACTTCATGCAACGAGTTGACTCACTGGAAAAGACTCTGATGCTGGGAAAGGTTGGGGGCGGGAGGAGAAGGGGACAACAGAGAATGAGATGGCTGGATGGCATCACCGACTCTGTGGACATGAGTTTGAGTGAACTCCAGGAGTTGGTGATGGACAGGGAGGCCTGGCGTGCTGTGATTCATGGGGTCACGGAGAGTAGGACGCGACTGAGCGACTGAACTGAACTGAACACCTTGTTAGGTAGAGAAGTCCCATTAATTTGCATAGGACTGAAAAAGAAAAACAGGAATTAATTAAATGTATTTTTACTTGAGGATGTTCTATAAGAGTAATTTAGTGTAGCTGCTGCTGCTGCTAAGTCACTTCAGTCGTTTCCAACTCTGTGCGACCCCACAGACGGCAGCCCACCAGGCTCCCCTGTCCCTGGGATTCTCCAGGCAAGAACACTGGAGTGGGTTGCCATTGCCTTCTCCAATGCATGAAAGTGAAAGGTGAAAGTGAAGTCGCTCAGTCATGGCCGACTCTTAGTGACCCCATGGACTGCAGCCTACCAGGCTCCTCCATCCATGGGATTTTCCAGGCAAGAGTACTGGAGTGCGGTGCCATTGCCTTCTCTGAATTTAGTGTAGAGGATTATTAAAGACTCACACATCCAGAATATATGGTCTGCATCAACCCAGAAGTTTCCTAAACTTCTGTCTCAGGTAGATGTTTTTTCTGGCTGATTTTGCTTCACAGATTCTGTTCCAACTGTGGAGTCCTGTACCAAGGTCACAGGTGTGGAGCTTTGTACCAAGGCCACAGATTTGGAGCCCTGTACCAAGGTCATCTCAGGAATTGACCAAGCCCCATAGCAACCATTACTATTAGCCCCCTGACCCAAACCTGCCATCTTCCTGACCCCATATTAGGTAAAAATACCCACTCTATTACCCACCCTATAACATTCTAACCAATGAGCTAATGCCACTCTCCCGACAGGAACTTTCTTTGACTTGAGGCTGAAAAAATTGGCTACTAGGAGAATCCCAGGGACGGGGGAGCCTGGTGGGCTTCCGTCTGTGGGGTCGCACAGAGTCGGACACGACTGAAGTGACTTAGCAGCAGCAGCAGCAGCAGCCCATGAAAGAGATCAGCTATCCCTGAGTCAGCCTGCTGTTCTAACAACGTCTTCCACTCTAATAAACTCTTTTCTTATCATTCTGCCTTGTGTCTGGCAATTCTTTCCCAATACGCACAGACTACAATACCACCTTTCAAGTGGAAGTGATGTATCATCTTACCTGAGTCCAGATAAACTGGTGTACTTAAAGAGAATAGCATTGTAAAATTTCTGTAGGGAAAGAAAAGTTATTTAGTAATTCTTCGTAGTATTTCTCAGCATGTGAAGGGGAAGCTGAGTTCTAATATAGATTATGTATGTATTAGAAATGCATATTAAGCATTCTTTTGGATCAAAGTCATAGGTCGTTCTAAAACAACATTTAATATCATTGAACCATCAATCTATCAATCTCTACATTTTTTTGAATAATCCACTTATTCAGTCCATTTACTTAAGAAACCACAAGTTTCCTTGTTATATTTCTTCTCAAAGATTTTAAAGATGGTAGCTACCAAGGAAAAGTAGCCAGTAGAGGCATGGTTTATTCTTCAAATTCTCAAATATTTATATTCCTTTCTTTGGGAGGAAAAACTGAGATATCAATTATTTGCTTTCCTTACCTTCTAAACTAAGAAATTTTGACAGTTATATTTTCTCCAGTACACTCACATTTTACAATGAACTTCAATTAATCAAATTAATTAGAGAGGAAGCAAAGAAACTGACATTTGTTGAATTCCTACTTTGTGCTAGGTATGTTTGTACGTATCTTTAAATTTTTTTTAACTTTCTACTTTAAAATAAGGTAATTTCAAGCCTAAAAGAGTTTCAAGAATAGTCCAAAGGACTTACAAATACCCTTCATGCAGATTTACCTAGCTTATCAAATTTGCTTTATAATTTTTTCTCCTCTTTTACTTGAATAATTTTTAAGTCAGTTGAAAGTAAATTGCATGTCTATCATTACTTTAGCCATCCCTAGTTTAATCTTCAATAGTTAAACTTTCTTGTGGTTTTCCTAAAGACAAGGATATTCAAAAAATTTGACATTGATGCAATATTTTAATTGAATTAAAAACTTTTAGTTTTAGAATAATTTTAAGAAAAGATTCAAGGATAACACAAAGAACTCTTGCATCCTTCTCACTCATTTTCCCCTGTTAAAACATCTATTACTGTGGTTCCTTTGTAACATCTACAGGACCAACAATGGTACATTATTATTAACTGAACTCCACACCATCCTTCTGGCAGAAAGTGAAGAACTAAAGAGCCTCTTGATGAAAGTGAAAGAGGAGAGTGAAAAAGTTGGCTTAAAGCTCAACATTCAGAAAACTAAGATCATGGCATCTGGTCCCATCACTTCATGGGAAATAGATGGAGAAACAGTGGAAACGGTGTCTGACTTTATTTTGGGGTCTCCAAAATCACTGCAGATGCTGATTGCAGCCATGAAATTAGAAGACGCTTACTCCTTGGAAGGAAAGTTATGACCAACCTATATAGCATATTAAAAAGCAGAGACATTACTTTGCCAACCAAGGTCCATCTAGTCAAGGCTATGGCTTTTCCTGTGGTCATGTATGGATGTGAGAGTTGGACTATAAAGAAAGCTGATCGCTGAAGAATTGATGCTTTTGAACTATGGTGTTGGAGAAGACTCTTGAGAGTCCCTTGGACTGCAAGGAGATCCAACCAGTCCATCCTAAAGGAGATCAGTCCTGGGTGTTCATTGGAAGGACTGATGTTGAAGCTGAAACTCCAATACTTTGGCCACCTGATGCGAAGAGCTGACTCATTTGAGAAGACCCTGATGCTGGGAAAGATTGAGGGCAGGAGGAGAAGGGGATGACAGAGGATGAGATGGCTGGATGACATCACTGACTCAATGGACACGGGTCTGGGTGGACTCTAGGAGTTGGTGATGGACAGGGAGGCCTGGCGTGCTGCAGTCAATGAGGTCGCAAAGAGTTGGCCATGACTGAGCAACTGAACTGAACACTTTATTCATATTTCACTAGCTTTTTTTCCTAATGTCCTTTTTCTATTCCAGGATCACTTTCAAAATACCACATCATGTCTCCGGAGCCTCTTATAATCAATGACAATTTCTCAGATTTGCGTTGCTTTTGATGAACTTGACAGTTTTGAAGAGTATTGCCCTGTGTCCTTTTGACATATCCAATTATTTATTTTATTGAGTACTTTCTTGCTTTTTGGCACAAGAAGATGTTTTTGGTTCATTTCGCTACTTCCCTGGAATTTGCTATTTCCTCAAAAAGCCCTGTTCCCTTTAACAGAAATGGCATTTAGGAACTAACATGTGGACATTACATGGGCTTATTGATGCTATCATTGATACTAGGCCTTTTCAGCAGAGATTTAGGAGATATAGATTAGATGTAGATTCGTGTGGCTTCTTGCAGATTTGATCCAGCCCAATGGATTCTTCATTGTCTTCCTCCATTTCATTTTCTATCTCCTTCTATTAAGATAATCTGGCAGTTCTAACATCAGCAGTACTTTCTCAATCATTTGTTCAGTTTGACAATGCACAAAAATTAGTTTCAAAATTTCTATACCAATGTCACTATAAAACACACACCTACAAAAGGAGTTCCAGATCTGATTGTAATGTTATTTTCTCTCTAGGCTGAGAGTACTCAGTTATATTATTAAGTTCAATAGGTACTTTAATTAGTTTTTTTTCTTCTCTTGCAGTGCAGTTTCGCTGCTCATTTCAAATACAGCTGTGTTCATTTGTTGGTATTTGAATTTAGTTTTAGTGTTTTTCTCCATATCTCCATGGATTTAATTAAATCAATTAATTTGCTTTTACTTTCTAGAACAGAGATTAGCAAACTTTTTCTGTAAAAGACCAGACGGTGAATATTTTAGGGTTTTTGGACTATACAGTCTTTCTTGCGACTGCTCAAATCTGCTGGTTTAGCACACCCTTAGGCCTTAAGCAAATGAGCATTGTTAAGTTCCAATAAAATTTTATTTATAGAAATAGACAACAGGATGGATTTGGTCTGTGGGCTGTTGTTCTCCAGTTCTGTACTGGAACACTAAATGCTTTCCAAAGTTAAACTATGCTTTTTTTTTTGAAAGTATGCTCAGAGAGATATCACTCCTTCCCCTAACTCTTCCACCCAGTGGCTTCTTATATTTTCCAAAGATGACAACACTGTCTTCCATCCCACTTGGCCTTCTGCAATGCCACATTGATATTCACTCATCAAGAAGTGGAATACACTTTTCTATCCGCTTGAATCTAGGTTGATTCTGTGATTGCTTTGACCATATAAGGTGGTAGAATGCTTATTCTGAGGGAACCCTGTCCCATGTAATGTATACCTTGAGACCACCCTATTGTGATGAAGCTCAGGCTAGCCAAAGAAAGAGAAAACAATACTTCCAGTCTCCAGCTGTCCAGTCATCCACTTCTAGCTGCCAGATCTGTGAATGAAGAAGCCATCTTAGATACACCAGCTCCAGCAAATGCCACTGGAAGAACAGTCCAGACATATTGCCTCAGTGAGGTTCTCCCAGCCCTCCAGCCATTCACCCCACCCCAGGAGAGGCCACAGATACTGTGGAAGAGAGATAAACTTATTGCTGTCAATTCCTTGTAGGAATTCTTGACTTTCAAAGCAAAAAGTTGCTACTTTACTTCTAATTTGGAGGCTGTTTGTTAGAAGTAATAAATAATCTGGAACATACGTTGAATAATGTTTCAGTGAATAATCATGTGCATATATCTATTTCCATACTGTTTAAGGTGTATCTTCAGAGTAAATTCCAAGTAGCAGGATTTATGGGTCAAAAGGTAAATGCATATGAAGTTTCATACTTTTGGTAAATTATCTCCATAGAAATTGTGTAGTTTTGCATTTCTACTGTCAGTGCATAAAAGTAGTTATTATCTGTAGCTTCTTCAGTAGAATACATTGTCAATATTTAAAAATTTTGCCAATCTGATGGGTGAGGAATAATATTTAAGTATAGTTTGAATTTCTCTTATTATGAGTAAGTGTGAATATCTTTTCATATGTTAAAAAACCATTTTATTGTCAGAGTTGTATCATTTTTATATTTTTCTTCATAATTTTTATATATTTGTGTGTCTTTTTATTTCAAACATTTTCTATATGTTTGTCATTTTTCTTTTGACTTATTTGTAGATTTTTTTTTTGGCCATGCATTAGGAAATTTATGTAGTTAAGTTTGCCAATCTTTTATTATATCTGCACTTTGAGTCATGGTTAGAAAGCCTTTCCCCACACCAAAGTTATAGAGGAATCCACTTGTTTTGTTCTATTATAAAGATGTTTTTTGGTTTCATTTGTTTGCTTATTTTGCATTTAGATCTTTAATTGATTTGGATTCTATTCTTGCATATAATGTGAGGGAATAGATCTAATTTAAAGTTTTATCTTTTTCAAATGACTATGGCTTTGTCTCAACATTATTTTTTCAAAGTCTATATTTTAGCTAGTGGCATGAACTATCATCTTTACTATACACTAGATTTCCATATGATGCTGAGTCTATTTATAGACTTACTTGTCTATTCCATTAGCCTGATCATCTTTCCTTGTCTCATTAATTATGGTGGCTTTATAATTTTTAATATCTTATAGTGTAGTTCTCTCTTTAGCTCTTCTTTTTCAGCACTTTGTAGTTGTATTACTGCATGTTTATTATTCAATATGAGCTTAATTATCAAGTTGTTCAGTGCTGGAAGAAATCTTCTTGGTATTTTAAATCAGAGAGAATGGATATCTTGATGATGTTGAGAGGCCCAAAGGAGAACAATCTGGGAGGAATGATGGTTTTTATAGTTTTCTTTACATAGCTTTTGAACATTGTTAAGTTTATTTCTAGGTTTATTGTAGGTTATTTTTAAGTTCATTTTGTTGATACTATAAATTGAATTTCTCTTTCATTAGCTCTATCTAGATATTATTCATGTATGGCCAAGCTATTAATTTTTTATGTTAATTTTATATCTTGCTTTTACTGTTTGAATTGGTTTCATTATTGATTTTTTTTTGAGCTTTCCAGGTATATTATCATGCCATCTTCTAATACAGATCTTATTTTTCATGATGGTTCTAATTGTTTTCTCTTGTCTGATTGCATTGACACTGATACCACATTAAATAGTTACGGAGTTAGTGTGCATTCTTTCCTTTTCCCTGTCCTTAACAGAAATGCTTCTATTGTTTTCCTATTAAGTTACATCCTTGATTTAGGATACATATGCATATATATACATGGATAAATAGGTAGATAAATAGTTTTGTGTTCATGTGTGAATCATAAATATTTTAAGATTGAGTTTAATATTTGTCTTCAAGATGTGGATTTTCTTCAGTTGCTTCTTGGAGCACTGTCTTCTCTCTCTAGCCTCACTGCCCATATTTTCTGCTTTAGTCTGTTGCTATATGTAACTGCTGTTTAATGTTTAAATTGGTTAAATGTGAAGTGAGAAATGGCTTAGATTTTTGAGTGTACATCCCCAATCACTTACCCTAACGATTGCTTTGGAATTTTCTCTGCTTTCTTGTCTCCATTTTTTTTTCAGGTTCGAAGCGCTCCCAAACCTCTTTTACCCTCATGTATATTTTCCTTCAAGCTATTGTAAAACTTTCTAAAGTATTTTTGCTTAACTTTGTATCTGATTTTTGCTTTCAGGAGTTCCTTCTTTCTATTTTTAGATTTCTCAAACAGTTCTGAGTTTATTCTGTTCCAGGTTCGATGCATGATACAGGATGCTCGGGGCTGGTGCACTGGGATGAACCAGAGGGATGGGATGAGGAGGGAAGTGGGAGGGGGGTTCAAGATGGGGAACACATGGGGCAGATTCATGTCAATGTATGGCAAAACCAATACAATAATGTAAAGTAATTAGCCTCCAATTAAAATAAATCAATTAAAAAAATAAAACAAAATATCTTTTTTCGTTATTTCCTAGGATTCAGGTGAAGAGGAGGGATCTATCTGCCATCTTGATTTAATGTCCTGTTTGTCTATTTGATGTAGATTGAATAATTTGTTCCTCCTCACTTAGGACTTTTTTTGGGTGTAAGTCTGAAAGCCTTATATAGGAACTTTTTCATTCATTTTCATTGAAACCTTTTCATTCCCTGGAAAATAGAAACAGTTCATCACCATATTTCTACAAGACTTGGTAAAATTACTCTGAGTTTCTACGTCTAACTGACATCTTCAACAATGTCTTCTCCCATATACTCATGAAAGGACAGTTCAGATAACTCATGGGATAAGCATGATAAAAAGGTTCAGAGTTTTGGTGTGGGGAGGAGGAATGGAAAAATTTAGAAAGTATGGCTATCCATGAAGGATAATATATCATGAGGCTCAAAGCAGCTATGATAGAATTATTGTCTCTGGACATTAAAGAAAGGCAACTTCTGTTTCCGTTCTCATCAAAATACTGAGAAAAAATAAGCTTCACCACAACCGCACATTAATTATGCCTTTTACTTGAGTGTTTTACTAGTTGGTTGTGGGTCCACCACGTTGTGTATCAGGGCATGAATTTCTTTTGCTATTGTCAAATCAAGAGTTTTGAAATAGTTTTGTGCATGCAATAACTATAGAACCCAGAGAAGAATCTCATATAGATAATCATTTTTGTAATCTTCAGCTCATTAAAACTATGGAAAGCTGTACTTACTCTAGGTAACATAGAGTAATTCACATAATTTTGGATCAAAATAGACAAAAACAAAGAGAAAGTTGTCACCAACATGCAAATCGTGAATTAACTCTTCTCATCTAGTACTTATTTTTCTCTACAGAATTAGGCTAATGTTCTACATGTATGACCACCAAATATTGTAGACAAATTATGCTTTAAATATTCTGTCCCATTGTCTACATACTGGGACTAACTGAAAAGCCAGAGTAGAGCCTGTGGGGTAAAATTGTCAACCATGCATAGAGTGCTGGGGCAAGTTCCTACTTCTTGGAACAAATTCTCCCTCTTAACTCCCATGTCTTCCTTCTCAGTTGCTTAACCTGAGTCATAGCCATCCCTTTGTTCCTTTCCACCATGACTTCTTGCTGAACTAAAGTCAGATAGTAAGACTTAAAACCGTTCTGCAGTTCTTGCAGGGTAACAGTGGCTCTGAAAGTAAAGAGCCAAAAGCCAAATATCAGGATTCTGGGTTCCAAAAGAAAGGACAAGAATTATGTGGCCATTACAATATAGATATTGCATCCAGAGCTGCCCTATATGGTTGTGTATAGCTTTGAGATACGTCTCATAGGACAAAATAGATGTAAAATTTTGTCTTTAATGTTGTAGCAGCTGGACAGTTCTGATCAGCTGGATCAGTTTGGGGTTGAAGAGGAAGTATTTCCAGGCTGAGGAACCTAAAATGTGGTCAAGATGAAAGAATATATGAAATCAGAAAGTGATTGCAAGAGAGTCAAGAACTGGCCTGGGTAAGGTGCAAACACAGGTTGGAGGGTGGTTTAGCTTATGTAGGGTTTAGCTTATGTAGAATGTTTAAGAGGTAAAGTGTACTGAGCTATAATGCTGTGGAATGAGATCAGATGTATACTTCTAGTCTAGAGTCACAGCTCAGATTACAATTTTTTAGCTCTTGTCATAATATGGGCACTGAAATGAAAGATTTTATGTGCCCTTTTTTTTGTGTCACTTAATATAAAGAAAAGATTTGATTCTGTGGAAATCAAAACCTAATAATGAAAAGATCACTTGGAATTCTTAGTCTATTTTGATTCATTGTGTACTTTGGGGTAAGATGCTATGCAGTTGTTTTATTTTTTTCCAGTTTACACAATTGATAATACTACCTTTCTACTTTTCTTACCAAAATATAAGTGATCATTAAAGTGATGTTATAATCAGAAGTATTACAGTAGCTACTATAGTAATGTTACAATGTAAAGTGCTTAGGGTACTAAACAAGTTAACAATTGAATTTGTGCTTATAGATCAATCCCTAAAAATATGAAAAGTTGACTGGAGGTGGAAACATATCCAGAAAGACATGTAAGATGAAAGTTAATATAGGTGAAAAGGTAATGGAACAAACACATAATGAATTTACCATGTGCCAGGCACTATTCTAAGCACTGTACATACATTCAGTTCAGTTCAGTTCAGTTCAGTCACTCAGTTGTGTCCGACTCTCTGCGACCCCATGAATCACAGCCCGCCAGGCCTCCCTGTCCATCACCAACTCCCGGAGTTCACTCAAACTCATGTCCATAGAGTTGGCGATCCCATCCAGCCATCTCATTCTCTGTCGTCCCCTTCTCCTCCCGCCCCCAACATTTCCCAGCATCAGAGTCTTTTCCAGTGAGTCAACTCGTTGCATGAGGTGGTCAAAGTATTGCAGTTTCAGCTTTAGCATCAGTCCCTCTAATGAACACCCAGGATTATCTCCTTTAGAATGGACTGGTTGGATCTCCTTGCAGTCCAAGGGACTCTCAAGAGTCTTCTCTAGCACCACAGTTCAAAAGCATCAATTTTTCGGCGATCAGCTTTCTTCACAGTCCAACTCTCACATCCATACATGACCACGGGAAAAACCATAGCCTTGACTAGATGGACCTTGGTTGGCGAAGTAATGTCTCTGCTTTTTAATATACTATCAAGGTTGGTCATAACTTTCCTTCCAAGGAGTAAGCGTCTTTTAATTTCATGGCTGCAATCAGCATTCGCAGTGATTTTGGAGCCCAAAAAAATAAAGTCTGACACTGTTTCCACTGTTTTTCCATCTATTTCCCATGAAGTGATGGGACCAGATGCCATGATCTTTGTTTTCTGAATGTTGAGCTTCAAGCCAACGTTTTCACTCTCCACTTTCACTTTCATCAAGAGGCTTTTGAGTTCCTCTTCACTTTCTGCCATAAGGGTGGTGTCATCTGCATTAACAGGCTTTAAAAATATCATTTAGTGAAAGATTAAAGATTCAATTCAAAGAATGATGGATAATAAAATCAAGTTATTCAGTAAAGTAAGAACTACATAACTAAGAAGAAGAATCTCAGAGCACAGCTACATGTTGTGAGACTAGTTGTGTCCTGGGATATACTTGGAACAGTTCATAAGCAGGGAATAAGCGAGAAAGGGAAATAATTCAATACAATGGGATCAATGCTGTGGCAGACTGTGTAAGAGAAGAAGCAGAGAGAATGACTGGTTCCATACATGGGGGTGGGGGGAAGCCTTGCAGAGAAAATTATGTCTGAGAGTAAATAAACAAGGGGCATCTTGAGCTCCTTGAATTTGGCATAAAGAAGCTAAGGAAATGGAATCTCGGGGACATTCCTACTTAAAAGAGAAGTATTTTGAAGCCAATTTTCCCTGACCCACATGTCCAAATAAAATTACATTTTCATTTATCCACATAAAACATAGTGACTGGTGTCTATTCAATGCTGAGGGTTCTTGACTATTTGGCCAGTCCCTGGGAGTCTGCATACTTCTGCTCCCACCTGTTAAGTTGCATGCTTCTCAAAGTCAATTTACTTTCTTCTTAAACTTCCTATGGCAGTTGTATTTAGCAAATGATATAATGTGATTAAATATTTATGCCAGTTGTATTTGTATAATTAGGACTTTAATTAAATATTAAATAAATCAATGAAATGTAAGTTATAAAAAAGAAAAGTTATTATTCCTTTCAAAACAAAACAATACTTTGGAGAGACTCCATAAAGGCCACTCACAAAATAAAAATATTCTAATGAATTATGTGTGGAGGTCCGTCTAGTCAAGGCTATGGTTTTTCCAGTGGTCGTGTATGGATGTGAGAGTTGGACTGTGAAGAAAGCTGAGCACTGAAGAATTGATGCTTTTGAACTGTGGTGCTGGAGAAGACTCTTGAGAGTCCCTTGGACTGCAAGGAGATCCAACCAGTCCATTCTAAAGGAGATCAGTCCTGGGTGTTCTTTGGAAGGACTGATGCTAAAGCTGAAACTGCAATCCTTTGGCCACCTCATGCGATGAGTTGACTCACTGGAAAAGACTCTGATGCTCAGAGGGATTGTGGGTGGGAGGAGACGGGGACGACAGAGAATGAGATGGCTGGATGGCATCACCGACTCTGTGGACATGATTTTGAGTGAACTCCGGGAGTTGGTGATGGACAGGGAGGCCTGGCGTGCTGTGATTCATGGGATCACCAAGAGTCGGACACGACTGAGTGACTGGACTGAACTGAAGAGCTACTAAAGTTTGGAGAGGGGATTATAAAACTAGAAGGATCCTGAATTCAAATTGTGACAAAATTGACACACAAATTTTGTGTCCATAAATATTTTCACTGAAGTGTCTTGCATCACTTTGAAGAAACTGATACAAAAGAAAGTAAGCAGTAGATTGGAAATAGTAGTTATGCCCCCTGGATATGATTTATAGAAGAAAGAGCTGCAATTCCAATCACAAATTCTATTCTCAAAGGAAAGACCATGACCCTATATCAGATGATTTCCAATGAATATAAATTTATATACTTTAAGTTCAAAGTAAGAAGTCTATAGTATTTGTGTATTTTTTATAATTTTCAATTTAAAACTTTAAAAAATTACTCAACTAAAAACTGATTGCAACTGTGCTTGAAAAGAGACCCCATATGGTTCCATGAAAGCCGGTTATATCTATTCTTTAACCACAAGTGGCACTTTTGAGTGAATCATGGTAAATAGGAATAAATGATATAAGATGATATGTGTGTTTGTGTCTGCAAGTGAATATTTATGATTAAGAAATTTGCTAAAAATCAAAATGTTTCTGCCACTTTTGTACTCAAGCCTTACTCTGTAAAATTTTATTTTTTTATTGAAATATAGTAGATTTACAACATTAAGTTCTGCTGCACAGTGAAGTGACTCAGTTATACACATACATATTCTTTATCATTATGGTTCATCCTGGGATATTGAATTTAGGTCTTGTGCTATACAGTAGAACCCTGTTGTTTATCAGTTCTATTAATATATGTAATAGTTTGCATCTACTAACCCCAAATCCCCAATTCATCTTTCCCCCCTCCCCTCTGCTTTGGCAACCACAAGTCTGTTCTCTGTGTCCGTGAGTGTTTCTGTTTTGTAGATAAGTTGATTTGTGTTGTATTTTAGGTTCCATATGATATAAGTGATATGATATTTGTCTTTCTCTTTCTGGCTTACTTCACTTAGTATGATGATCTCTAATTGCATCCATGTTGCTGCCCAATGGTGTTATTTTGTTCCTTTTAATGACTGAGTAGTATGCCATTGTATATATACACCACATCTTCTTTATCCATTCATCTGACTATGGACATTTAGTGTGCTTCCATGACTTGGCTATCATGAAAAGTGCTGCTATGAACATAGGGGAACACATATCTTTTTGAATTAAGTTTTGTTCAGATATATGTCCAGGAGTGGAATTGCTGAATCATATGATATTTTTAGTTTTCTGAGGATCTTTCATATTGTTCTCCATAGTGAACTGTACGTACTTTCATTCCCATGAACAGTGTAGGACGGTTCCCTTTTCTCCACACCCTCTCCAGCATTTATTATTTTAGGCTTTTAGATAAATGGCCATTCTGACCAGTGTGAGGTGGTACCTCATTGCAGTTTTGATTTGAATTTCTCTAGTAATTAATGACATTGAGCATATTTTCATGTGTCTATTGGTCATTCATATATCTTATTTGGAGAAATGTCTATTTAGGTCTTCTGTCCATTTTTTCAATTGGAATGCTTGTTGTTTTATTGTCAAGCTATATGAGCTGTTTGTATATTTTGGAGGTCAATATCTTGTTGATCACATTGCTTGCAAATATTTCTTCCCATTGCATAGGTTGTCTATTTTGTTTATGGTTCCCTTTGCTATGTAAAATTGTGTAGATTTGACTAGGTCCCATCTGCAAGTCTTACTCTTTTAACATCAACCTTTTAAAAGTTAGTTTTGGTAGGTTTGTTTTTGTATTTCAGTAACGACCACACTTTGACCCAGTGCAGTAACACCTCTGGGAAGGGCTGGTACAAGGAGACTGGTCTCAGGCTCCCTCAAAAGCAGAACTCTGTGTACACTGAGAAGCCCTTACAAACCTCTCAAAAACATTTACAGACTGCATGAGAAACACAGCATGATTTCCTTTACGAGTGCATTTCCTTTAGGGATAAAAATGCCACAATTATTTAACCCAGCAGAAACATCTGTTCACCCTATCAGAAATCGTGTGACCTCCTTGGGCCCCTTCCCCCTGTGGAGCTCCTTTCCACATTCCTTCCTCAAGTCGCTGGAGGCCCTGCTACCTTCAGGTATCATCCTGTCTTCCAATACAGCAATCCCCACCAGATTCCATTGCCTTCTCCTCAGGTTCCCCCAGCTGATTCCACTCCTACAAGACAGCCTGGATAACCAGTGTATAACGGCTTGTTTAGGATTAGAATAAATTAAAACCATGAACAATCCTAGAGGCCAGTGGCCATTACTTTCTAGAAATTGAAAAGAAAAAGTTAGCTCTTCATTCCTGGAGTCTCCTATGCTGGGAGTCGGGCCAGCCATGAATAGCTTGGTAAATTGTTCTATGACAAATGTAAATTATCTAAAACAAGGTAGATAAGAAATCGACCGATAGAGGGAAATAACCACATCCTTTCACTGTAACCCTAAACTCCATCCGAAGCTGAAGAACGGCCACATCCTCCATGATGATTAGCTCCCTCCCAAACCTCTCTAACAGAAGGAAGGAACAGAGTCTGAGGCTCAGCAGAGAGGTGGGAGACAGCTGCCGTAAGTCCCCTAGGTGCCCTTTGGCATTCTTAAAGAAACTCAAACCTGTTTCTGTGGCCACAGAAAATAGCACTCAAGTTTCCATGGCTAGTGGAATTTTTAGATGAAAATTCTCAAAAGTCCTGTGAACAGGTAGGAATGAAAAGATCCTGATGGTGATGGTTGTGCAAAGCCCCTCTCAACTGCCCTCCATACACCTGGCCATACTTTAGAAATCAAAACAGTCACTCGAGTAAAGTTGAAGCTGACACTTTCTTCTGAGAACACAAGCCCCAGGGATCATGCAAACCTCAACCCAAATGAACACACAACAGAAGATGCCACTTTTCTGTTTGAAGAAACAAATGTAACTGAGAAGGTAAGCTCAGATTACAAAAACCAGAGACTATCCTCCTGTGAGGATGTGCCCTTGTAAAAATTAATGGAGGTGCTGAAACTGGATGGAAACTTTTTTTTGAGCAAAATTTTCTTCCCACAAGTGGTTGGGGGAGAACTTTCTGGTTGACAGTGAAACACGTATTTCCAAAGATGGTGTCTTGAGGCTCCTGCCAAGTCTCCCTAGAGGCCAGTGTAGAGTGGGCAGCAAGCCATGAGAAGGCTCATGCGGACCCATCCCAGGTGGGTCTGCCTAACCTCTTGCCACATGGACTCTTGGGGAGCATCCAGTTGCCTCTGGTCTCAGTTATACCTTTGACCCTTGAGAATTCATTCTCTGAGTCCTTTCTTGAGTGGCTCACCCAGTCAGTTGTCTTCTTCTCAGGGCAGCCCCCAGAACCGTCACTTGGTAGAGTTTAGAACCCATTGTGATATTTTAAACTCTTCTCCAGGCCATGCCTGAGACCCTTCCACATGTCCTTCCTTGGAAGAATCTTTGCTGCGCCCCTCACACAGAAGCTTCCTAGGTTACAACTCAATCTCCACAAGATCCTTTTGCTCTGGCTCTTTCTTAAACTCAGAAGGCTTTGAGAGTATGTATCTAACCTTTGGCTTAGATATCCCTAGGCGCACTATGTCCAGGGATACTAGCATGCTATGAGCCAGGTTCCACCAATGTTAGACATGGCTCTTTTAAAGGTGGTGTTCTAGGTGCTTCCCAACCCTCCTCACTATAAAATGTCCAGAATGATGAAAACTGGCAAAATGTCTGGAAGGTAAAGCAGTACTAAGGAAGCTTGGGAGTGGGAGGACTCAAAGATTTCTGAGACTTTTGGACAGAAAGGAGTAAACTCCATGAACAATTTATTTTGCAACAAGAACCAGTTCAGAGGTTCAATAATAGTGGGAGTGATAGACATGCCTCAATTAGTGTTGGATGGAAGGGTACTCCACAGGTCTTAACCAGCAAGGGAGAAGAAAAGTAGGACGAGTAAGAAAGAAAGAGGATTGAGGCTGGGCTCGGGCTGTATCTGGGGCAGATGTGGGGTGATAACTGGCAGGGTGTCAGTTGAGCTATAGCATGACCAGGGATGGGGCAGATTCCAGGCAAGGAAGGAGTGGGGATCGCTTAGCTGGTGTTAGGACTGAAGGCCGTGAGATGATCCCACGAGTAAGAGAGAAGGGACTCTCATATGGAAGAACCACGAGTAGTGAGGACTGTCATAAACTCATTGTGCAGACAAGGCCTGGCTCCATGTCTGCCACACCGGGTGCCCATGGGTGTGGTGGGGCTGCCATGGCCTATGCGCTTGCTCTCATTTGCCCTCCTACTCTTGGAGGATTGGAGGGACAACTGTGATGTCCTGCTTGTCTACAAGTGACTCTAAGGTGTTCCAAGACTTCACTTGGCAGCCTTACCTCAGAAATTTTGGAAAGGGTCCCTTTGTGTTTTCTTCCCAAATCCAGAAATCCCCTCTGCTGATGTCTCTTCTCTCCAGGAGCTCTTTGACATCAAAGAGGAGGAGAGAGTCCAGCAGTCTACACGTGCTGCTCACAGGACCTCCTCCAAGAAAGGCCTCTGGTGAGATCGGGTCAGGGACCAAGTGAAGTTCGCATCAGAATCTAAGTATGCTTTGGTGCTAGAAAGGGCAGACCCATTATTTTCCAGTTCATGTGATGCACCACACACAGTGCAAAACATGCTGCTGTTCAGTCGCTAAGTCATGTCCGATTCTTTGTGACCCCATGGATGTGTAGCCCACCAGGCTCCTCTGCTCATGGGATTTCCCAGGCAAGAACACTGGAGTGGGTTGTCATTTCCTTCTCCAGGGGATCTTTTCAATCCGGGGATCGAACCAAGTCTCCAGCATTGGCAGGTGGATTCTTTACCACTGAGCCACCAGGGAAGACACATAATGAGGAATGTCTGAAGAAACCATGAGAAAGCAATGAGAAGTTGAACTCATAAAAATAATCTAGTGCTGCAAATGAATAACGGCTTAAGATACTTTTTTGGAAGATATTACATTACTTGAGAAAAAATTCTAGGTATATATTTGGTTTTCTAAATAGTACCATTAAAATTTCTAATCTAGTTATATTGTTCTTCCTCCCACTCTTGCTTTTCATCTACTTAACCCTGCCCCCAGCCTCTACCACTCCAAGTAAAAATTTTTTTGTTGGGTCCTTTAGTATTTTCCAGAGTTTTTAATGTAAAAGTAGCAAATTCATTTTCTTATCCTCTCTCCTTTTCTAGAAAGAACATATTCTATTTACTCTTTTGCATGCTACTTTTTCACCTGATAGCAGATATTAGAAATCTCTCCTTATTGTTTTGCTTTCATTCTTTTTTTTTCTTTTAACCAACTTGCATAGTATTGATGGACATTTGTTTTTTTCCTGTCTTTTGTATTATCAACAATGCTTCAGTGAATAACTTTGCAAGGTTGCAAGTTTCCTCGTAGAATAAATTTTCATTAATGGTATTGCTGACTGAAAGGGTACATGCATTTATAATTTTTGTGGTTATTGCTGAAAGCCTTCCATATAGGTTATACAAAATTTATGTTCAGACCAGAAATATATGTGCCCATTCCCCACAGCCTTGCCAACAGAGCATGTCATCAAACTTTTTACATTTTGCCAGTCTGAGAGGTAAAATATATATGAATGTGTGTAATTGCTTATATATCAGTATTATCCTCCCCTCCCCTCAATACACACACACACACACACACACCCCTTTTCACTAAAGATTTCTGTTACATGAATAAGTGAAGAAGGTCTCTGGTCTAAGATAGTGTAATATCTTGCTTTTTCAAGAGAAAAGAAAAGTCTAACTGTCTGAAACCCACTCTTTGGAGACAAGGGGATAAATGACATGATCCACCCAGACCTAAGCATTGTGTCCTATAAATTCAGAAAGAAATAAAACACTACTGGAAAGTACCAGGTTGTAAATTGCTGAGAAAGAAAAATCTCCCATATGTAATTCTGCAGCACTGTCCAGTTGCTTTGATGATAAATGTTTGATGTGAATCTGTTTCTATCAACAGAGTTATATATTATAAAGTGAGGTGAATCAGTGTCATCAAAAAAGGTGGCATATTACAGTGATTTGAGGAAAGAGAGGCAGCGCAATTAGACAAACCAGAATAGATTCGTACATTTTCTGACTGTGGGCATAATTTGCATCTGTAATTTTATTCAGCAACTCCCAGATGGAGTATAAAGAGATTTCCGTTTTTGTTTATCTTGTCATAGATCATAGTTTTGGTTAAATTAGCCTACAAAAACTTTTCTTCAGTGTTTTGGTCCATCAACATGATCTGTGGTTTATAAACATGTAAGAAACTGCTGATATTTTGTAAATGACACCTCCATTTAATTGCCCTCCACTTCCTACTGCATCCCACCACTCTAAATGAAGGAGCATTTGTAATTTAAAATTAAATTCAGCAGCTTCCTACTGTAATCTTAGTCCCAAGTTTGCAAAGGTTTCCAACTCTATTGAAATTACTGTAATAATTAACCAGTATTAAGCAAGTACAAAGTATCAGGCTGGGCTTCCCTGGTGGATCACACTGTGAAGAAGCAACCCGCCAAAGCAGGAGACCCAGGTTCAATCCCTGGGTCAGGAAGATCTCCTGGAGAAGAGAATGGCTAACCACTCTAGTATTCTGGAGAATCCCATGGACAGAGGAGCCTGGTGGACTACAATCCATGGGGTCACAAAGAGTTGGACACAACTGAGTGACTAAGCACACACACAGAGAGACATGTTATCAGGCTACATACTTGTACGAAATTGTTAATCCTTGCAGTAGTTTTATGAGATTCGTTCCGTTCCGTTCGGTTCAGTCGCCCAGTTGTGTCCCACTATGCGACCCCGTGGACTGTAGCCTACCAGGCTTCTCCATCCATGGGATTCTCCAGGCAAGAATACTGGAGTGGGTTACCATTTCCTTCTCCAGGGGATCTTCCCGACCCAGGGATCGAAGCCGGGTCTCCCACAGTGGGGGCAGACGCTTTAACCTCTGAGCCATAGGTATTGTTATTTTCCATTTTAAAATGGGAAACTGTGGACATGATAGGGTAAATAATTCACCCAATTAAGGGTGGAGTCTGGTTTTAAATGCAGAGTTTTGCTCCAGAAAATGGAAATATATATATAGAGAGAGAGAGAAAGAGAGAGAGAGAAAGAGAGAGAGAGAGAGAGAGAGAGCATATTTCTTGAGGTCAAGTTACTGCTTGATTTCATCCAAGGCTCATTTAGCTGACTCACATCTTTCCCCCCAACTCAAAAAATTTCTAATAACTTTAGAGGCCCTAGAATAAATATGATGATTAAAATTTTACCTTTAACCTCACCACCACAAAAGTTTTTATCACTTTTCTATGTCCTCTTTTAGTCTGTGAACACATACATATTTTATGTAGTTGTAATTATAGCAATCATAGTAACTTTATATATTACTTTTTCAATTAATAGTATATTGTAAGTATTTTCCACACTGTTACATGGTATTCATAATTATTTTTGATGATTTTATAATATTCTATGCAGTAAACCCACTAAATTGATTTGACTATTCCCCTGTTGTTGGAATCACAAGTTCATTTAAATTCTTCTACAGTCATAGGTCATACAGCAATAAATTACTTTATGCTTTACTTTGAATTACTTTCATACATAAATTCCTAGGAGTGGGTAAAAATGCATAAAAGACCATTTCAATTGTTGCTGCCTTGGCAGTGAATGAGCCTGGCTTTCTCCCCACAACCTCACCAGCAATGGTAATTAATTAATATTTTGAAGTTGTTGGGTTAATTTAGCAGGTTACAATAAAGGGTGAGTTATTTATTTGTATTTCATTGGTAAGTTGAATGATAATTCACTTTAGAAACAATAAGAAATACATTAAACAAGTAAACAAACTAATCTTCTAATCTATATCACATGTTTTTTTTTTCTCCTACCTGAACACCAAACTAGGTCGTGACGTTACTGCATTTGATCAGGGAGAAAACAGTTTTCTTAGCTTTCTGCTGTCATTAGAAAGTGATGTATTATGTTCTGACCTGGGTAACCTTGGTCCAATGTCCTTGAAGGATCTGCACTATGTTTTCATTGCCAAGATTTCAATGCACATTGAGTGACATCCTCTGGTGAAAGGAATTAAGGAAGTGGGTAAGAACAGTGAAAGAAATGGATATAAGATGAAACTGGAGACTCATTATCCTTAACTCATTCTAATAAGAATTGCCACCAAAGTGAAAATCTACACTTTCCTCCATGATAGACCATTTGCATTGATTTTTTTTTCTTGTATCATTAAAGGTCAGAATGAAAATACCTCGTCCTTTAAGACTATCCCATAAATAGGCTAGTTTTTGCTGAGAGTGCGAATTTTCTCCACACAGCTCTAATATCTCATTTATCTCCTCCCCTCTACAAACACAAACAGCTTACGTGGTTATGAACAAGTCCACTACAAAGAAAAGACCATATGGGGGCTTTGGCACTATAACTCATAGGGACAAAATGGCTTGATGTACATTCCTTAGACACTGGAATTATTATATGAACCTGATAGTTTTATCATTTTGCTCAATACACATCACATTTCCTGAATTCCCAAAAAGCATGAATAAGATGCAAAATGACACCACTGAATATTGCAAGGCCTTTTTAGGGATGCATTACATGGGAGGAAATGCACAGATGAAACTTGTATCAATGATCATTTTTCTTTTTCACGCATCAAAAAAAGACAGTCTCCAGAGCAGTTATTGTGGTGTGTAGTGCCATATTTTTTTGTAATTAATGAGTAAGGTGTCAGGTCCAGAGAGAATTCTTGGAAATCTGAGTGCTTTGAGAACACACATGTGCCTTAACTCACTGCCTTAAATTTTCATAGGCCTTATACATTTCAAAAGTAATATACATGCTAGGATCCAGAGACGATTTTTTTTTCCTGTATGAATTCTTGTGTTTGTTGGTTGTAGTTTTAAAGAGTAGAGTTAGCCCAGAATAGCTTTTGTAGCAATAAAAAGTTATTTTATTGAAGGTCTGCTTTATTGCTACTGAACACAATGCATTTGTTATCTGCTTTTATTTTCTTTGAGGAAAGTCTCAGAGAGAAAAGGAAACCTTTGCAAATCTCTGTACTCTGGAAGCTTACTTCAGTGCATTGATGGCACCATGGATAGCACATTCACATCCATGAAACACTCTGAACCTTACAGTTGCCTCATTAGGGTAAGTAATGTTAACTCCATCTTCTAAGTTAAGAGAGGATCCCTCAGGGATGCGACAGGGTCATCACAGGTCCCTGCTCTTATCCCCGCAGCAGCATGGCTCCACTGGGAATAAAACAGCATCTGAGATTTCAGACCAGACTTGGGTCAGAGGGTTAGGAGTTATCCTCTCCACATTCCACAATCACTCGTTGCCTGAAGTAGGGCATGAATCCAGTGTTGGTTCTTGTGAACTTCAGTCTGCTCCTTGATAGGCATTTCCCAATCAGAAGTCTTTGTAGTATCTCCTTCTTCCCACTCTGAGACAACGCGAAGCAGATCAAGGCTGAAGACTGAGATGAGGGGCAAGTTTTAAACAATGTTTTTGCATAACTGAAGGCAAGTAGCCAAATAGGTGAAAATTACATATTTTACAGTTGTTGTTTAGTCGCTAAGTCATGTCCAACTCTTGAGACCCTGTGGACTGTAGCCCACCAGGCTCCACTGTCCATGGGATTCTCTAGGCAAGAATACTGGAGTGAGTTGCCATTTCCTTCTCCTTTTACAGTGAAAATATGTAATTCCTAGGAAGATTTCCAAAGAGAGAAAGGCCAAGAAAGATTGGAGTTTGCTCAAATCTTTGCAACCTTAGGCCCATAAATTTGTGCAAAAAAGCATACTTTGGAAGCTCATTCAAATACTCTACCTGTAGAATAGAATTCACCATAATCCAGACCCCTTTGGGTCTGAGTAAAGATATGTATTTGCTAAGTTGCTACATGGACTCCATTATAAGGGAACTTGCTAGAAAGTAGCTCATTTGGATCTTCCTCATCCTCTCCTACCCCTAAGTAAGATTTCTATGCACACAGGATAAGACGTTTGGGAAATTTCTCTGAGCTATTTTTATTCATTTTCCTTTGCATAAAATGTACCACAAAGACCATGGAAAAATTGAAATGGCTGTCACTGATTCTATATTACCAACCTCAGTGTACAATGTTTTGCCTGTTTTCAATGGTCTCTATCTTACCTTCTTAAGTGAAAGTCAAAAGTGTGTCATTAGAGAAACCCGTCTTGACAACTAGTAGTGGTAGAAATGTCCTTGGGAGAAGGAAACCACAATAACATTTCACAACTAGCAGCAACTTCTGGCACTGTATAGGTTTAATTATAAATCTTTAAGGGCCTGTTTCATCTTTTGGTCTTACACAGCTTGTTCTGCTCAGGCAAAAGGAAGGGGCAAGTTAGGTAATTATATAGATGATATAAAAGCTTTCTTCTACTCCTGCTTTCTTCCTTTAGGAAAAAAAAGAGAAAAGTTGGTTTGTAAATTTTCCTTTGCACAAAATCCATACTGCTTGAATGTCAGGTACATGTGTGTATAAATAATATGTATGCGCATGTGTGTTTATTCTCATATTCACAGAGCATGTCTAGTCCTATTGCTGTTGTAATATTATGTATGCCTGTGTACTAAGTTGCATCGGTTGTGTCCAACTCCTTGCAACCCCATGGAATGTAGCCCACCAGTCTCATCTGTCCATGGGATTCTTCAGGCAAGAATACTGGAGTGGGTTGCCATGCCCTCCTCCAGGAATATTAGGTATGGGTCTCTACGTTTGTAATGTCCCCTTACTTTTCACGCTCATTTCCCTACAAATACAGGAAGAATGGAGTTAGTGATAATGTGCTCTGTCAGTAGTGCCTCCTGGAGTTGTGGCTGCAGCAATTTTGGTCCCCTCCTCCCCTAAGGCATTGTTTAAAACAACAGCACCTATTTTAGATATGGTGATTATGGAGGATTGATAAGCTATGTGGATAAAAGTCAGTTTCTTTTCCCAATTGTTTTGAATAAATGAGTATTAGCAGAGTTCATGCTGGGAGAAATATCAATAACCTCAGATATGCAGAAGACACCACCCTTATGGCAGAAAGTGAAGAGGAACTCAAAAGCCTCTTGATGAAAGTGAAAGAGGAGAGTGAAAAGGTTGGCTTGAAGCTCAACATTCAGGGAAATAGATGGGAAAAACAGTGGAAACAGTGTCAGACTTTAATTTTTGGTCTCCAAAATCACTGCGGATGCTGATCGCAGCCATGAAATTAAAAGACGCTTACTCCTTGGAAGGAAAGTTATGACCAACCTAGTTAGTATATTAAAAAGCAGAGACATTACTTTGCCAACAAAGGTCCGTCTAGTCAAGGCTATGGTTTTTCCAGTGGTCATGTATGGATGTGAGAGTTGGACTGTGAAGAAAGCTGATCGCCAAAGAATTGATGCTTTTGAACTGTGGTGTTGGAGAAGACTCTTGAGAGTCCCTTGGACTGGAAGGAAATCCAACCAGTCCATTCTAAAGGAGATCGATCCTGGGTGTTCGCTAGAGGGATTGATGCTAAAGCTGAAACTGCAATACTTTGGCCACCTCATGCGACGAGTTGACTCACTGGAAAAGAGTCTGATGCTAGGGGGGAT
This sequence comes from Moschus berezovskii, assembly GCF_049115385.1. NCBI lineage: Eukaryota > Metazoa > Chordata > Mammalia > Artiodactyla > Moschidae > Moschus > Moschus berezovskii. The sequence goes on from NC_142466.1 coordinate 58,800,844, forward strand.
TGGGGGTGGGAGGAGACGGGGACGACAGAGAATGAGATGGCTGGATGGCATCACCGACTCGATGGACATGAGTTTGAGTGAACTCCGGGAGTTGGTGATGGACAGGGAGGCCTGGTGTGCTGTGATTCATGGGGTCGCAAAGAGTCAGACACGACTGAGCAACTGAACTCAGCAGAGTTCATAGCTCCCTCATTCCTTTACTTAGGCTTTTAGAAGCTTAGCACTGTAACTGACAAATCTGGAATATTTTGAGAAAGAAAAAAAAATGTTTGAATTTCAACAAAATAAGGAAGAGGGGCTCCATCTTCAGGGTATATGGAAATACAGTATTTCGAGTAAGGAATTCGCTTCACATGATTGTGAATATTATTTTCTTTTTCTTACTTTTAGTTGTTTTTAAACTGCTGAGGTGAATTTGTGTTTAAGAACCATCATTTTTAACATCCCATAAATCATATTACATTATATACAACTGGTTGGAATTGTTAAATAATTATCAACAATTATTATTGTCTGGAATGTCAGGCAGAAGCCTTCTAATCCAGCTTTTTACTCCCTGGGGGTTGTAAGGACTAGAAAAAGCAGTGGAAATGGAGAAAAAGCATCAAGATAAGTAGGAACAGTGAAGAAACATCCATGAGGTAATGGCATAGTCAAGGATTCATAATTTGTATACTTTAATGAAATTTTCAGTAAAACGAAATTAACATAGGGTGCTTTACCTTGAAAAGGCATAGTCTTAATCTATGGATGGTGTAGGAAAAGTCCCCTTAACCCCTCTCTCTGTATATGGACCACTGCAATCTGTCATAGACAATGTGGTTGACCTGAAAATTCAAGTTAAATTAAACATCTATGAGAGATTTTAAGTTTCTAGAACTTTTGAGAGGCCACTTTAACTAGTGGAATCTAATCATTGGCAATTCGTTTACTCTGAATAACTCTGTGAATAGGGACCAATATAGTTTGACTATTAGGCATTTGAGGTGATTTTTCATGATTAACTCCTAGCATACTCTCTCTGGTGTATGGTAGATGTTTACTCACAGGAAGCAATATCCACACAGGAAACCTAGGTTATTTTACTAATAGCTGGAAAAGTGCTCAATGTCTTCTCACTGCCTGGCTTTTCTGGCAAGATGGGCTGGAGTATGTGGCCCATTCCAGGAGACTTGGTCTCTACTCTTCCAACCAGTGGCATAATCACGGATGGAGAGGCTGTCAAGGAACAGGATCTTCTGTACTCACCTCATGAAAAAAGAAAGCTTAACATTCTCAACTACCACTCTGTTCTGGAGACTGGGAATATGTGGAATGCACATCTCTTATCTAGGTTGGGACACAGGATGGAGGTTTCATCCACTGGTGTGCACATTTTCCCCTAAATGTGCAACATATTAGGCTCCTTCCTAATTACCTCAATGAGATGTTTCTGAGTCTGAACATTTTGAGAATCACAGGTGAAGGAACCTGAGTCCAGAGAAAAAAGTGAGTATGAAGATGCCTTCTGGACTCAGATTCCTACACCTGTGATTCTCAAAATGGTTCCCAAACCAGCAACAACATCACCTAGGAATGTGTTAGGCATGCAAATTCTAGAGTCTACTCAGACTTATGAATCAGAAACATGGGGCAGTCTGTTTCAACAAGCCTTGCAGGTGATATTGAAACTAAAGTTTGAGAAGCTCTGTTTTAGATGAATACTTCTGAAAATTAATGAGCTTACAAAACTACTGGTTATTGTGTTAAAAGGCAGACTGAGTCAGTAGGAGGGGCTTAGGCTCCTAAGTGATACCAGTGCTGCTGGCCTGGGCACCATACACCGAAAAGCAAGGGTCCAGGTGTCATTATTGCTATGGATATGTGTACTTTGGAGGGTTTTAGCCTGGTGGTGAATGTCTTCCAGGCTTCCAGGGTTCAGTGGTAAAGAATCTGCCAATCAAACAGGAGATGCGGGTTTGATCACTGGTCAGAAAGATCCCTTGGAGAAGGAAATAGCAACCCACTCCAGTATTATTCCCTGGGAAATCCCATGGACAGAGGAGCCTGGCAGCTACAGTCCATGTGGTTGCAAAGAGTTGGACATGACTCGGCGACTGAAATGAAAGTCATGTCTGACTCTTTGAGACCCCATGGACTATACAATCCATGGAATTCTCCAGGCCAGAATACTGGAGTGGGTAGCCTTTCCCTTCTCCAGGGGATCTTCCCAACCACCAATAACAATGAAAGTCTTTCTTCTTTAAGATGGAAGAATTAACCTCTTTTTCCTCTGGGCATGTATATAATTTTTCATATTCTGTGATTATTTGTTTCTTTCTAGAAGGAAATGGCAACCCACTCCAGTGTTCTTGCCTGGAGAATCCCAGGGACAGGGGAGCCTGGTGGGCTTCCGTCTATGGGGTCACACAGAGTCGGACACGACTGAAGTGACTTAGCAGCATTCCCCATTGGTCTATCAACTTATTGAGAGCAGGAAAAATGTCTTTATTTGTAGCAACTTTAAGTGCTTGACATATGGAATACCTTGATTATGGATTATAGAGCAAAATTCTGATATCTGTAACTATGGCTGTATCCGTATAGCCTAGCAATAAGAGATGTATTAAAACTTGTTGCAGATAGCTTGTGTGTTATTTATTTGGCAACCTTATTACTGTTGTTTCCTGCCAGTTCTAGAGAGAATGGTAAAATCTATGAGCCTGAAATTCTTTAAGCACAGTAAAAATAAGGTGAACTTTTTATCTTCAGTGGCTATGTGTCCAGTGAATAGTGGGAGTGAAGTGAAGCCTATTTTGGTCTGATTCCTGGTGAACCAGGGGTTCTTAATGACTTTCCTCTTTGAGTGAGAGATTGTCAGACCCCAGGAGAAAAACTGGAGAGGTCGGCATTCTATCTGGAAAAAGACTACTCTTACTTTACCCATGACAGAAGCTGAAATTCTTTTCTCCCTCCGTTCAGAGTAACATGGTCGATAGTGTGGATTATCTTTTTTTTAGTCTGTTTCTCTTTAGTCAGTAAGTTGCTGATAAGAATAAAAATGTTTACCTAACCTGTGAAAATATCCAGTATTTTATTTTAAAGGACCCTGGCTAGTGAGGTCATCTCTCCATTGTTGCATTTCTTTTGTGTGTTCATAGGAATATTCTCTAATAGCATGAAAATTGACATCACTGGCCCTGAGACAAGACTAGTGAAAGTGTAAGTCACTCAGTCATGTCTGAGCCTTTGTGACTGCATGGACTATAGACCACCAGACTCCTCTGTCCTTGGAATTCTCCAGGCAAGAATACTGTAGTGGGTTGCCATTTCCTTCTCCAGGGGATCTTCCCAACCCAGGGATTGAACACAGGTCTCATGCATTATAGGTAGATTCTTTGCTACTGAGCCACCAGGGAAACCCCAGACAAGACTAGGGATATCTGGTAATACCCAACTGAACTGATCATATCTTTACCCAGAAAATCCTACTAGAAGGATTGGACCATGTGTCTTAGTAGAAAGCAAGTCCCACATTAAAAGTGGCTAATAGGTAAGAATTCCATGAAGAATATAAAGTAAAACTAAGTAATCTAAACTTGGCTGTTCTAATTTTACTGAATGTTAAAGGCTTGAAATCACATCTTTGCCGATGCAGTCTTCTATTATATTTATCACAATTATAGGTTTCAGTAATGCTCAATACAATTCTCCAAAAATTAAAAAAGTTCCCAAAGTATTATTCACCCAAAAGCCTAGATAAATACATCCTTCTTCCACAAACTACAGAAAACAGTAGGTCGTATCGCATTTTCATTAGATGTTTAATTATCATAGTCCTTCACAAAACATTTTATTTACAATTTCTAAATCATTTCACTTGGGATCACAGCAGTTAGTCTATTAGAAAGATTTTCAGTAGAGTCTGGTTTTAAATTAAGATCAGCTGGCTTTCACAGATCAAGGAGCTGGTAGGAAATCTATTGTGCCATCCAGACCACCAGGACTATAAATTGATTTGAAGCTCTGGCCCCATGGAATGTTTACTCTCTGGGAAACTATCCAGAGACATCAGTAAAGAGGGAAATTCCCTTGTTTTGTAGTCATTCTCTCTCATATCATAACATTTCTGTTTCAAGTTTATATTTTAAAATAAAAATTTTCTGTTAATGTGAAAGAATCAACTGAAAAATCTTTATTACATTTGTTGAAGGACATTTTGCCATTGGGGAAATTATCAATCAAGATATGAACCTGAAAAAACATATCTAAAACTCATATGATCACTGGTTTCCTTTATTTATCCTTAGAGCAAGCTGCTGAGAACTGAAGAGGTAAACTTCCTTCTGAAGTTTTCAAGTAGGAAGGAGGAAAGGCTCTTACCTTCCTTTAAAAATTTGTGATAGCATCATATGTCATTAGGAAAATGCAAATTGAAACAACAGTGAGATACTACTGCATACCTATTAGGACAGTTAAAATATGGAGCACTGACAGAGCCAAATGCTGGTGAGGATGTGCAGCTACAGGAGCTCTCATTCATTGCTGGTGGGAATGAAAAATGGTACCAACATTCTGGAAGGCAGTTGGTTAGATTCTAAAAAAAACTAAACATACTCTTACCATATGATCCAGCAATCGGGCTTCTTGTTACTGCTCCAAAAGAGTTGAAAACATGTCCACACAAAAACATACATGCAGCTGTCTATAGCAGTTTTATTCATAACTGCTGAAACTTGGAAGCAACCAAGATGTCCTTCAGTAGCTGAATGGATAAATGAATGGTATAGATGAATCAGTTTTATCCCTCTGGTAGGAGACGTTGATAATGTGAAGGCTATGTCTGTGTGGGGACATAGGTATACATAGGGTGCTTATAGGTAGTCTCTGTACCTCTTCTCAATTTTTCTGTGATTCTAAGAAAATCAGACAATGGACTACTATTCAACATTAAGAAGAAATGAACTACCAAGCCATGAAGACATGGAGGAAATTTAAATGTGTATTACCAAATGAAAGAAGCTAAGCTGAACAGTCTACATACTATATGATTTCAACTGTATGACATTCTAGGAAAGGCAAAACTGTGGGTTGGAGGAGCAGGCTCAAGAGGGAGGCAATATATGTATACTTATAGCTGATTCATGTTGTTGCATGGCAGAAACAAACACAACTTTGTAAAGCAATTATCTTCCAATTAAAAATTTTTAAAATGTTAAGGGACTGTGAAGACAGTAAAAAAATATCAGTGGTTGCCAAAGGGTAGGTAGACGTGTTAGGAGGGGCAGGTGAATAGGAGGAGCACAGTGAAACCACTTCCTATTATACTATAATAATGGGTATATATTATTACATGTTTGTCCAGACATACTGATAGAATGTACAGCCTACAAGTGTGAACCCTAATGTAAACTATGGACTTCAAGTGACTTTGACTATGGTATAGATTAATCAGTTTTAGCCCTCTGGTGGGGATGTTGTTAATATGGAAAGCTATGTCTGTGTGGGGACATAGGTATACATAGGGTGCATATAGGTAGTCTCTTTACCTCTTTTCAATTTTTCTGTGATTCTTAGACTGCTGTAACAAAAATTCACTTTTTCTAATACAGAAATAAACACATCATTTATTTTTTAAAAAATCTATGATAGTTTAACTTATGGCCTAGAGAATGAAAAATGTATCTGATTATGAAACAAAAGGATTCTAACTACAGATACTGCATAGTCTTTGTATAATCAAAGTAGGTGGTGTTTAAGTTTTATGTCTTAAGAGTGATGGATCATGAAGAAAGATTAATAGATATCTCATTCTACCTCTTCCAGAACAGGCCCAGGCCAGATTGCTCATTACTGGAGGGTCAAATAAACAGAAGGCACTCAGTTTTGAAAGACATTGTTCATTCTTTCATTCTATATATTTTTTGCTCAATATACAAATGAAGAAACCCCATTTAGATGGCATAATGACATTCTGGTGGGTATTTAGAACCCATCTTGAAGCAGCCTCTTCTTTTCTTTTTTGAATACTGTATTTATTTATTTATTTGGCTGTGCTGGGTCTTAGCTGTGGCACATGGGATCCTATGTTGGCATGCCACCTCTTAGTTGCGGTATGTGGGATCCAGTTCCCCGACCAGGGGTTGAACCCTGGCCCCTTGCATTGGGAGCATGGAGTCCTAGCCACTGGACCACCAGGGAAGTCCCTAGCAGCCTCTTCTGCATGAGAGCACCTCTTTCAAAAGCCTATCCAGCCCATAGGAAAAACTAGGAAAGTTATCAACTGCTTAAATTTGGGCAGGCCCTGATGATTTATTCTGATGCAACAAGCAGTAGAATCTAAACGAGGTATAGGAGGAAAGAAAAAAAAAGGAAAGGAAGTTTGGTGACTACTTATACAAGAGCGGTCTCTCAGCATTAATGTGAGAAAAGGAAATGGTATTTTTATTTTCATTAAAATGCAGCAAGCATCAATGTCAGAAAATAGATCCTCTTTTCCCATGGCTGGAAACATATAGAAGCAGATGAGTGGGTGCATTCTTCCGGGTGCTGCTGGGGAGTTTACTAACCCAGATCTGTCACCCCACTTGTGAGCACAGACCTGTAGGGAGGAGGAGAAGAGATAGAGGAAGACAGGGTGGATCCCTGTTCTAGCAGGCACTTGGCTAGTTCTGGAAGGCCCTTCCTTACTTCATTCCTCGTCTGTGTTAAATGCCTTCTGTGTACCAAGACATGGCAGTGCTCTCAGGTTCTTCCTAATCTAATGGAAGAAACAGATAAGCAAGCAGACAACAGCAATATGGTGCTAAAGAATCACATGTAAGAGTTATAAGAGTGTCAAGAAGAGCATTTACTTCTGACTTGGGTGATTCAGGGAACGCTTTGTAGGGGAGGGTAACAACTAGCTTGATACTCAAAAGATGAATAAGCCAGGTGACACCCCAGTAGTGTAAACAGGAGAGGGGGGCAGGAGCAGAAAGGAGGCAGCAGATGAGGGCACTGAAAGAGTTCACAGCACGTTCAGAGGCCTGGAGGAGAAAGGGAACATAGTGTGTGTGACTGAAGCATGTTCTGGGAGGAGGAGATATGGGGCTGGAGATACAAGAAAGGGAAGACCCTTATAAGGTACACTAAGAAGTTTGAATTGCATCAGAGAGTCTCAAAAGCTGTGCTCTGGACAGTTCTGGAACCTCTATAAATGTCCCAAAAGGTATAAAGTGAATTCCATGGGAGGAGAATTGTGAATTTGAGATCTTTGAATAATCATATAAAGACCATGTAGGGAAAGGAAGTAGGGTATATAGCAGCAGCCTGAACAGTGCAAGAAGGATAGTTCATTTGTTCCTTCAGATATTTACAGAAACAGCACTATCCACTTGTGATGGAAATTCAAAGACAAATCAAGGAGTGGTGCTTCTCTCAGGATGTCACAGAATGATGCGATGTGATGAGAGGTGGGGCACGGTCGTTATAACACAGCAGGGTACATGCTATGAGGAAGGCTTGTCAAAGGTCCTGGGGAAGTGCTGGGGGCAGGCAGTGAAAGCTCAGCCTGGTGGTGTATAGTAGGTTAACTGGTGGCTCTCCCAAAAATATGTTCACCCGGAAACTGTGAATGAGACGTTACTTGGAAAAAGGGTTTTTGCAGATGGAATTAAGGATCTCCAGGTGAGATCATTTGAGATTAGGGTCTTAAATCCAAAGCAGTGTCTCCATAAGAGATAAGAGAAGGAGACAAAGACATAGAAGAGAAGACCATGTGAAAATGGAGGTGGAAATTCAAGTTTGTTACCAAAAGCTAAGGAATGTTTACAGCGAACAGAAGCTGGCAGAGGCAAGACAGAACTTCCCCCTAGTTCCTTCAGAGGGAGTGTGGTTCTCCCAGCACCTGGATTTCACACTTCTGATCTCTAGACCTGTGCAAAAATAAATTTCTTTGTTGGAAGCCACTCAGTTGTTGGTCATTTATTACAGTAGCAGCCCACTCCAGTATTCATGCCTGGAAAATCCCATGGACCGAGGAGCCTGGTGGGCTACAGTCCATGGAGTCGCAAAGAGTCGGACACGACTGAGCGACTGAACTGAACTGATGAAACTAATATCCAGTGGAAGCTATGCAACTTCTTAAAGAAAGCATGCCCGAGTGAAATCTTAAAGCCAGCGAGAGACAGCTGAAAGGATGTGAGTGGGACTAGGAGGAGGATGGACGAGAGGTAAGGATGGAAGGACATGTGACATGGCTTTCAAGGAAGTGTCTTGAAAGATTAAAGGCGTGATCTTGAAAATGTACTTGTATCTAATTATCTCATGATTAATGTCACCGAAAAGAAAAGGGTTATTAGACCTAGGCACATGCCTCAGAAGAGATTTCTGTGGACAAACAGTTTTGGAAAATGATGTATAAACTGCTTGTATTTTGAGACGCAAAATTCACATAAACACATTGACACCTCAGGGAAATTCTGACTCTTTCCCCTACAGCTTCCAACTTTGTGCTTGTGTGTATGTGTGTGAAACACCTATTAACAGCTCAAGGAAAATAGTGCTTCCAGAGCTCACTTAGAAAACAATGGCCCGGATAATGTTTGGAGTGTGTTAGGAAGACTCCTTTACCCTATGAAACCAAACTGTCAGAGCTCTTTTCCTTTTTTTTTCTTTCGGGTAATTTTTTGGTAATTTTATAGTTGTGGGAGTTTTTTTCGTGATTGTAGTAATTGTATATTTTCTAAAATTAACTTAATAATGACAACTTTTTATTTTTAGTATTTTTTTGGTAGTTGTTGAAAGACTAATAATTTGCTTCCAGGAGTTTACCCTGTAGGCTAATGCCTCAGAAAGTTTGAAAAGCTGATTCTGCAAAGTGGGTTTAAATCAGGACTAGTGTGAGAGGCCATGCAGTGTCCTGAGAAGAGTGGAAGGCTCAACCTCAGCATGGCTGTGTGGTAGATGGCTGTGAGGATGCAGATGGAGAAAGTCTGGGCAGAGTGACAGCCAGTGCTGGTGTCTCCAGGGTCTGGTAGCACCAAAACTTGTGTGTTCACTCAGCTACTGACTCACTTAGACTAAGTGTGGCTTCTCCTTGTAGCCCGTTCTCCCCTGCTCTTTCATTCTGATTTCTGGCCAAGCAGGCAGCCCTCTTAGGGCTTCTGAGAGAGTGATCCCCGTGACGGAGCCCCATGACTGATCCCTATGACTGGAGCAGGACATGTATCAGTGTTCTGGCCATCTGTGTTAACTTCTTCTGGGATAAAACATCTTTTCCTCAGGATGGGCAGAAGAAGATGAATGACTTTCGGAGGATGACATGTGTAGATAAGTTCTGTTTGACCAAAGCAAGCTGCAAATGTGCAATGATTAAGCCAAAGATAATTGAAAATATTTTATTTAAATAATAGCAACAAAACCTCTAAACCAATCTGTGCCTGTAAACTACATTTTATGGTGGTAATTTAAATGACAATTAAATGATGCCAAACACCTCAGAGTCACTCCTGAGCACTCCTGGATCATGGTCCCCAATTTAGTTCACACCTGGGGTTTTGGAATCTTAACCAAAAGCAATTTACAGAAAGAGTTTTCTTCCGTGACAAACATTTTAAAGCTATTAAAATTTGATTTGTCTTCTTTCTCTCTCTGTTTCTTTCTCTCGGCTTAGTTTTAGCTTTGTGCTTGTTTGTTTTATAGATTAGGCCTGATTTTAAAGTATCTGTAAATCTTTCCCTAAGTAAAGGACAGCTTGCCGATCTGTATGCAAATGATATACTTGCCTGCCTTAAAAATTTAAGATTGACTTTGAATTGACCCCGTGCTTTATCCCTCAGTGGAGAAAAATGAAAGGATATTTATAATACCTGTGGACATTGTGTACGATACCAGTGGGAGTTTTCTCCAACAGTAGATGAATAGCAGAAACATGGGCAGAGTAAAATGTGGCAGATATATGCAAAAGGCAGATCGAAACTGATTTACACAGCTGGGTATTACTTACTGTAGTTCTCTGTGGTTTCTGCCTCTCAGATACCCACACTGCTATAATCTTTTGTAAAAATAAAGGATATAAAAAACTGAAAAAGGCACACATATGATCACCTACGAATTGAGTCCCCAAAAGTGTATAGTATACGAGTTTTATTTTTTCTTTCTAATGTATCATGATTTTGGTAACAACTAAAGCAGTTTCTTACAGTGACCTTTTTACCACCTGGGGGCAAGCCACAAAAATCTCATTTGTATTGGAAGTTCATGTGCTTCAAAATACATACCCCACTGCACATCAGTTTTCACGATTAGCAAAGACATTCTTTGTTTTATTTTTTGAATCTCTATTTTCACATTGCCTTAAAAATTAGAATAGACAGAGCAGAACATTGACCTGGGATGAAATATGGATTTTTTTACGCTTCTCTCAAACTCAAATTTTATTAAGGTTATTGAAAATAAGATCATTTCAAAACCAGAAAAACCAAAAGGATAAAATTGCATGAGATTAACATACCTATTCTTATCCTACAACAAATATATCTCAGTCCAAACCTCAGCGATTTCTTGGACCACACTGTTTCAAAGCTACATTTTTTAGTGTTTAGTTTTGATTTCCACAGTAGCACATTAACCGTCCTGTGTTCTCAAATGAGAAGGTTGAAATCCCCCAGGTCACTTGGGCGGTGGCTGGAGCCAAGAGTCTTCATATCCTAAGGATCATGGGTTAAGTCTCTTCCCTTAAAGTTTTGCATTCATGGGGTCACAGTGACACGACTGAAGTGCTGCAACCAAGCATCCCCAAAGACATGATTGTGAAAGTAATGAAAGGCGATACTCTCCTCTCTTTGCCCCTCATCTACCTTCAAGGAAACCTCCTACCCATCACCTGTTATGTCCAGGGCTCCTGGATGCTTTTCTCTTTCCTTTATTTACCAAGAAGCTATCGAATATCAGTCTCCTTCACTGAGTGCCTAGCAATAGACGTTTGTTATTGAATGAATATTCCAGTTGGAGGAGATGAATTAGAAAGAAAGATTAAAGAAGATGAAATGGGTCATACAGTATAAATAGACCTTTCTGGCAACAAAATAAATCACATTTGTGTCTTCAAACCCCAGTCTTTTCTTCATAAGATAAATAGGAAGAAGTATGGCTAAGATGAGTTGACAATTATTCCAGGAGCAGAAGGAAAATGAGAGGTGGCAGGAGAGGGATAGAACCTTCTGGGAGAAATAAAATTATTCCAATAAATTCCCATGTGTTCTGGCCTGAGGTCATTATTGAGGGCAAAGAACCATTTGGAAGGAAAATTACTACAGCGTGATGATGTGTTCAACAGTAGGAAGGAAAGAAGTCAAAAGACCAAGTAGAAGTTAAAGAGCTATGTTTGTAATAGACACAAGAGTATTACAGGGCCCTAAACTTTGTGGGAGAAAGATTCTGGGTTTGGCAGACCTGTTGCATTTCTTGCCAGCTCTGCAATCCATGTAACAAAGCATGGAGCCCTGTTTCCTTAAGGTGAGGGCTCAACCTCATGGTTCCTAGATAGCTGGGTCTCAAATTACCCTTTCTCTCTGTCTTTTACCTCCTGGTGGTCCCTTGTGTGATAGGTGGGGGAGAAGAATAGGGAATCCTCAAAGAGTGTGAGATCACCTCCCTCTGTGGGAAAGAACTTAGGATTCCTCTATGAATGCTATGCCGAGTCAAGGAATGAGATTCCTTCATAGTTCCTTTTGGAGTAATCATCAAAATACTCCCTGTCTTGTATGTCATCAGTTCTTTATTGGGAGAGGTCAGAGTTAAATAATGTATTGCCTTTACTGGAGTAATTTGAATTTTATGACATTTCTTTCCTTAGGCAGTGAGAAAGTTTGATCCTTGTTAATGGGAATTCTGTCATTATTCAGCTACAGAAAAAGTAAGGTGTTATACCAAAGCATTCTTAGCCCTCTCCAAACAAAATGAGGTGGACAGCTTCCTATTCTGCTGGTGCAGGGAGTAGCTGCTGGGAACAGAAGTGCCAAGTTCAAACTAAAAGGGGTATAGGCCCCCTGCACTGTGACTCTGCATCTCTTATCTTCCAAGAAAGAGAGAAACACCCAGGAACCAGTCTGATGCTCACAGGCAGTCCTCAGTGTTAGAAGCTGGCCTGATACTTAAAGCTGGATGAGCTGTTCTCCGGTTGGACATAAACAATCTCACAGAATGGAAGCATCAGGCAGGAGCACTCTTGGTCTGGAAAGATGAGAAAACTTGAGCCCACTTCATAACTTCTTCAATAAATAAAATCACTGTGCAATCCACAGAGTACCAAACATCACCTTTCTTGGCTAATATGAAGGACTGCCCTTCTTTACCAACTGCATTTCACTTTAAACTGCCTTTCTTATAGATACAATTTATTGAGATAGCCTGTCGTAAAAATTGTGGCCTCTTTCAGGCAGCCCTCAATCCAGAAAGCTCCTACTTCCTTAGTCCCAGCGTCAAAATACTATAAATCCTTTCTAATCATCTTTTATTAAGATACCCATATTTCCTTATTGTAGGTACTCTTCTTTGCTAATAAATCCTCAATTTGTTCATCCACGGATGCGTACCTAGTGGCCTTTGGCTGGAGTGAATTGTTACCTCACTCTTCCTGAAATGTGATAACCTTGTCTTCTGTTGGATCCTTCAGGACTGCTTTTCACATACCTGCTGCTAATACACAAATCGAAAGAGTGACATAGATTATAGTATATGAAAGTTAGGACTCACATTTGCAAATGAAAGAAAACCCAACCTGAAAACACACCAAGGAAAAAAAAAAGATGAGATCATTATCTCTAGTGAATAATTCCAGGAATACATTTGGCTGCAAGAATGTCTGCATGGACATCCTGCCATTTGCAACATGGTCGGACCTTACCTTGAGGACATTAGGCTAAGTGAGATGTCCGACAAAAAGTGACAAATACTGTATAATATCAATTACATGTGGAAACCAAAAAAGCCAAACTTGTAAAAACATAGTAAGATGGTGGTTACCAGGGGACGGGAGGGGGGATAGGAGAGATATTGTTTAAGGGTATAAATTGTAGCTAGTAGTAAATAAACCCTAGAGATCTAATGTGCAGTATAGCAAATACAGGTCACAATATTATATTATAATCATCAAACTTTCCAAGACACTAGATCATAATTATTCCAACCACTGAAAAGCAATGATAATTATGGGATGTGGTAGAGGTGGTAATTATCACTACAATGGCAATCACACTGCAATATATGAACGTATTGAATCAACATGTTATATAACTTAGAGTTTTACAATGTGATATGTCAAATATATTTTAAGAAAAAAAAAAGTCTGTATAGGAGATTGAAACAGCATAATCAAAAATTGTTTCTCTCCTTCTCTCATTCTTTTTTCTACTATATTGGAAATGTTCATCATTTTTGTTGGTTCTCATAAGCCTGTCACAATGTATCAGCAAAGTGCATTGTTTAGCTGTCCTAGCCTGGGTCATATGGTCCACCTCTGTATCTAGAAGTGATCCCACCCAGGTCAAATGGAGCAAGAGTTTGAGATATGGGAACTGTCAGGCTGAAGTTCACTGCACATTAAGAATCTTATTGGTGGCAGGGATTTGAGAGGCAGCGGCTGAAAGCTGGATCAAAGAGAGTTTGTGAAAGCATAGGTTTTGGGAACTGTATAGATTAAAGAAATACCTGTCTTGCCCATGCTTGCTGGTATAGCACTGCTTTAAATAACATTTTAGAACTGGATGGATGTTGATGGGAGAAATTTAAAAAAAAAAAAAGAGTTCAGGGGATATGTAGAAGCTAAAAGCAAGATTTTAGTGATTAAAATCACTAAAATTGATCCTTGAACAACATGGAGTTAGGGGCGTCCAGCCTCCACGCAGTCAAAAGTCCACATTTAACTTCTAGTCAACGCTCCCTGTAGATTCAACCAATTGTAGATCTTGTATTACAATAGTATTTACTGTTGAAAATAATCCACGTATAAGTGGACCCATGGAGTTCAAACCTGTGTTGTTCAATTGTATAATTATGTGGGGCTAGTGTTATTCATTAAGAAGTGAATACACACACACAATAAAACAGGCTCCATGGAAGCAAGAATTAACCTAATTTTCTTCTGCCTGGACAACTCTCTCTGTCACTCTTCACCGCTTTCCTAGTCATCCTCAGGTTCCAGCTAAAGAACATGTCCTCTGAATAAGTCTTTTCCAATCCTTTAAAGGTCAGATCCCAACTGCTATGAATTTCACAGCATCATTTCCCTAAAATAACAGGAGAGCAAGGTGTTTGCACCTAGTGTCTTATCTGGCACATAGGAGGTGTGCATTGAATATTGACTGATAAATTTATTAGCAAACACCCCAACATGTGTTTGCTAATTTTAAAAGCATTTAAAAGCATCCTAGAGTCTTCTAATATTGATTGTATTTTTGTCTTCTTAAGGGTAATATAGGGTGAGCAGATACTCAGCCACATCAAAGGAGAGATCTAAAGTCTACATTGTGACCCGAGAACAGAGCGATGCCTTTCAGCCTTATAATCTTGAGAACTGTTAACCAAATGATCACTTGAAGTTTTTGTTCTTGGCAACACCATGGTGCTGCAGGAGACCTGAGTCCAAAGTTCACCTGTTTTATTTCAGGTCAGTTGAGCAAGAACCAAGTGAGTATCATTGACCTAGCAACATACACCAATGGCTTCTCATACACACTACAGGCTTTGGGGGTTTGTTTGTTATCTCTATTTCTACTGACATGGTTCTTTATAACAAGTGGACTAAGACATTTGTCTATGACAATGGTTTTCAAATTATCACTGGGGAATTATCACATTTTGAATTTCTAAATGATTGAGGAATACCTTTTTAAGGTTTCAGTAAAAGCAAATTGCTAATAATAGTAAAGTAAAATAAACAAAGCACTTACCTAAGTTTTTACAGGTGAAAAAAATTACTATGTCAAGTTGCTTAAAAGTATTTCTAAACACTCTAAATTTTTCACTTTTCTTGTTTATCTTGGCAACCTTACCTTGTCTACAACTGATATGTTGCTATTTGCAATGGCAGAAAAGTCTCAAGATACCAGTTCAGTTCACATATGTGTGTGGAGCTTCCAACAAATTATTGTCTCTCTTTCTCACCAAATGAGTCTGTAAAGATTGGAAAGGTGGTATCAAAAGATATACTTTCTATTCATACACAGCAATTTGAGAAAGTAACAGTCTTGCTATAATTTGGGGTTCCACATGAATAATATTTTTTCTATCAAATATTAAATATTAAAAATTCAGCAGAAACATGGAAGATACCTAAAAAGGAATATGAAATGAGAGAAGCATTTTTTTTATTTGGCAGTGTTTTAAAACTCATTATATACTTTAAAGTGTATACTTCCTTAAAAATGGGGCTCCCATTTCTATTACCCTGAAATTTAAATAAAAGAAACAGGTGGAGTAAAGCACTATACCGTATTGCCCTCTGACAACAAATTTCAGATCATAAGGATGGTAAATGTGATGGTGTTAAAATGATTTTGTTAACTTGTGACCAGTATGACAAGACTTAGGTTTCATACCATTTGGTTTTATAGACAAAATATACTACTGGGGTGAAATCAGATCTCCCTTGATAATCTGTAGGAGAAGGAAGCATCTATAGGAGAACAGTTCAATTCAGTTCAGTTCAGTTCAGTCGCTCATTCGTGTCCGACTCTCCGCGACCCCATGAATCAAAGCACGCCAGGCCTCCCTGTCCATCACCAACTCCCGGAGTTCACTCAAACTCATGTCCACAGAGTCGGTGATGCCATCCAGCCATCTCATTCTCTGTCGTCCCCTTCTCCTCCCACCCCCAACCTTTCCCAGCATCAGAGTCTTTTCCAGTGAGTCAACTCGTTGCATGAGGTGGCCAAAGTATTGCAGTTTCAGCTTTAGCATCAGTCCTTCCAATGAACACCCAGGATCGATCTCCCTTAGAATGGACTGGTTGGATCTCCTTGCAGTCCAAGGGACTCTCAAGAGTCTTCTCCAACACCGCAGTTCAAAAGCATCAATTCTTTGGCAATCAGCTTTCTTCACAGTCCAACTCTCACATCCATACATGACCACGGGAAAAACCATAGCCTTGACTAGACAGACCTTTGTTGGCAAAGTAATGTCTCTGCTTTTTAATGTATTATCAAGGTTGGTCATAACTTTAATTCCAAGGAGTAAGCGTCTTTTAATTTCATGGCTGCAATCAGCATCTGCAGTGATTTTGGAGCCGAAAAAGTAAAGTCTGACACTATTTCCACTGTTTTTCCATCTATTTCCCATGAAGTGATGGGACCAGATGCCATGATCTTTGTTTTCTGAATGTTGAGCTTCAAGCCAACCTTTTTACTCTCCTCTTTCCCTTTCATCAAGAGGCTTTTGAGTTCCTCTTCACTTTCTGCCATAAGGGTAGTGTCATCTGCATATCTGAGATTATTGATATTTCTCCCAGCAATCTTGATTCCAGCTTGTGCTTCTTCCAGCCCAGCGTTCCTCATGATGTACTCTGCATATAAGTTAAATAAGCAAGGTGACAATATACAGCCTTGACGCACTCCTTTTCCTATTTGGAACCAGTCGGTTGTTCCATGTACAGTTCTGACTGTTGCTTCCTGACCTGCATACAGTTTTCTCAAGAGGCAGGTCAGGTGGTCTGGGATTCCCATCTCTTTCAGAATGTTCCACAGTTTATTGTGATCCACACAGTCAAAGGCTTTGGCATAGGCAATGAAGCAGAAATAGATGTTTTTCTGGAACTCTCTTGCTTTCTCCATGATCCAGCGGATGTTGGCAATTTGATCTCTGGTGCCTCTGCCTTTCCTAAAACCTGCTTGAACATCTGGGAGTTCACGGTTCACGTATTGCTGAAGCCTGGCTTGGAGAATTTTGAGCATGACTTTACTAGCGTGTGAGATGAGTGCAATTGTGCGGTAGTTTGAGCATTCTTTGGCATTGCCTTTCTTTGGGATTGGAATGAAGACTGACCTTTTCCAGTCCTGTGGCCACTGCTGAGTTTTCCAAATTTGCTGGCATATTGAGTGCAGCACTTTCACAGCATCATCTTTCAAGATTTGAAATAGCTCAACTGGAATTCCATCACCACCACTAGCTTTGTTCATAATGATGCTTTCTAAGGCCCTCTTGACCTCACATTCCAAGATGTCTGGCTCTAGGTCAGTGATCACGTTATCGTGACTATCTTGGTCGTGAAGATCTTTTTTGTACAGTTCTTCTGTGTATTCTTGCCACCTCTTCTTAATATCTTCTGCTTCTGTTAGGTCCCTACCATTTCTGTCCTTTATCGAGCCCATCTTTGCATGAAATGTTCCCTTGGAATCTCTAATTTTCTTGAAGAGATCTCTTGTTTTTCCTATTCTGTTGTTTTCCTCTATTTCTTTGCATTGATCACTGAGGAAGGCTTTCTTATCTCTCCTTGCTATTCTTTGGAACTCTGCATTCAGATGCTTATATCTTTCCTTTTCTCCTTTGCTTTTCGCTGTTCTTATTTTCACATTTATTTGTAAGGCCTCCTCAGACAGCCATTTTGCTTTTTTGCATTTCTTTTCCATGGGGATGGTCTTGGTCCCTGTCTCCTGTACAATGTCACGAACCTCCGTCCAGAGTTCATCAGGCACTCTATCTATCAGATCTAGTCCCTTAAATCTATTCCTCACTTCCACTGTATAATCATAAGGGATTTGATTTAGGTCATACCTGAATGGTCTAGTGGTTTTCCCTACTTTCTTCAATTTAAGTCTGAATTTGGCAATAAGGAGTTCATGATCTGAGCCACAGTCAGCTCCTGGTCTTGTTTTTGCTAACTGTATACAGCTTCTCCATCTTTGGCTGCAAAGAATATAATCAATCTGATTTCGGTGTTGACCATCTGGTGAAGTCCACGTGTAGAGTCTTCTCTTGTGTTGTTGGAAGAGGGTGTTTGCTATGACCAGTGTGTTCTCTTGACAAAACTCTATTAGCCTTTGCCCTGCTTCATTCTGTGCTTCAAGGCCAAATTTGCCTGTTACTCCAGGTGTTTCTTGACTTTCTACTTTTGCATTCCAGTCCCCTATAATGAAAAGGACATCTTTTATGGGTGTTAGTTCTAAAAGGTCTTGTAGGTCTTCATAGAACCATTCAACTTCGGCTTCTTCAGCGTTACTGGTTGGGGCATAGACTTGGATTACTGTAATATTGAATTGTTTGCCTTGGAAACGAACAGAAATCATTCTGTCGTTTTTAAGATTGCATCCAAGTACTGCATTTCGGACTCTTATCATAATTGTGAGATTAAGCACACACACACACACAAACAGCATCCAAGTTATTCAGCAATGCGAGACTGTAAAACTTGATTATTACAAAGGTGGATTGGCATATTAATTAAAGATAAGACTGACATTTTAAGCATATTTTAGATTTCATGGCAAACTTCATCATTCTAAATATAGTTTCAGATAATTATGACACATTGGTGCTAAGCTATTTTAGAATTCAAAACACTTCCATCTTGGAATGGTAGCAGGAAATCAGGGTGTTTCATTAAGGGTGCAGAGAAAAGAGAGTGGATTTATATGCCAGGTCTCTTCATATTCTGCTTTTAGCTTTTGCTTTCTGTGCAGGTTAAGTTGATAGAGTTATGCAAGGTGATGGCATTTTGAGTGCAAATGGGATTTGATATTTTGAGTATAAATAAGAATGATTTGTCTTCTTGCAATATCAGTCATTTTCACCAGCAGTTAAAGTGAAACCCACAGAAATGTGGGGTTATTCATTTCCTTGTAAACACACCAAGGAATTTTATATTCAGTTACATTGCCATGAACATTATTTTTACCCCTTTCTTTTTCAATTTATTGCCTCATTACAGGGATTGATAATGATATTTCTTCTAAATGACTGTTATAGACATATTTTTTTTTCAACTATGGCTAGCAGCTGGAGATATAACTTTTATCTCCCCTTTAGGGGGCTTCTGCAGTGGCACTCTGACTCTTCCTAAAGTACATAAAACTTGAGAAATTACTATTCTTCCTCACTTTTTTTCTTCTAGTGGTTTTATTGAAGTACAGAACAAACCATGTAAAATGCAATTTCGTTTTCTCTCTAATCCCAAAATATGAGGGGAGGAGTCAGGAGCAAACTTAGAAAGGAAGAATCAGATTTCTGAGCTGGAAGGAATGATTAAATAATGCTACCAAGACGTCCAAGCTCCTTTTACAGATAAGGAAAATGAAGGACAGAGGTAATTTGAGTAAGCTTACCAACCTCGCTAATTATAGAACTGGCCCTATAATACAAGTCAAAACAAATGAGTTGGATGTGTCATTTCAACATGCTGAGCTTCATTTTCTTCATTTGTAAAATCAAGCTCTTAGACAAGATAATCTCCAAAGTCCCTTCCAGCACCAGTGTTTCAAAGATTGTATTGTCAGACATTTGGGTTTAAGTCCTGACTTTATCTCTTTAGTCCCTGTGTGATTAAGGGGAGGCTGCTTAAACTCTCTAAACCTCAGTTTCCTCGGTTATAACATAGGGGTTAAATAATTAAGTCAACACATATTTATTGAGTTTCTCTCTTGTGCTAGGCAATGAGGACACTGATGTGGATGTGGAAGAAATGGTCCCTGCTCTTGAAGGGCATTCATCCATTAATTCATTTGTTCAAAAAGCATTCTTGAATACCTACCATTTATTGGGCAGTTGGTAGGTGCTGTAGATACCTGGGGATCAGATGATATTCCTAGAGTGAAGGCAGATGGCTTAAAAGTCTTAGCAGATAGCAACAGGTACTGTGATGGAAACATATATGAAAGTGAGAGAAGGAAAAGGCAGGACCTATGTCCTTTATAAGGAAGCCTTTCTTATAAAAGTAATATTTATGCTGAATCTTTTTTTATTATTATATTTTTTAATTGAAGGGTAGTTGCCTTAAAGTATTGTGTTGCCTTCTGCTATACATCAACATGAATCAGCTACAGATAGACATATGTCTCCTCCCTCTTGAACCTCCCTCTCACCTCCCACCTCATCCCACCCCTCCAGGTTGTCACAGAGCACCAGGTTGGAGCTCCCTGTGTCATACAGCAAATTCCCACTGGCTATCTATTTTACATATGTAATGTATATGTTTCAATGCTACTCTCTCAATTAGTCCCTTCCCCCACTGTTAGGCTGAATCTTAAAGGAAAGAAACTATGTAGCGTGAAAGAAAAGAACCCAAGTGCACCTGAATAACAAAAAGAAAATCAGTGTAGCTGGTAGCAGTAAGATTAGATGACCATTGGAGAAGCATCCAAAGGCCAGACATACAAAGACTTTATTTGAGGTTGCTTATTCTTCACTCTTGAGAGTCCCTTATACTGCAAGGAGATCCAACCAGTCCATTCTAAAGGAGATCAATCCTGGATGTTCATTGGAGGGACTGATGCTAAAGCTGAAACTGCAATACTTTGGCCACCTCATGCGACGAGTTGACTCACTGGAAAAGACTCTGATGCTGGGAAAGGTTGGGGGCGGGAGGAGAAGGGGACGACAGAGAATGAGATGGCTGGATGGCATCACCGACTCTGTGGACATGAGTTTGAGTGAACTCCGGGAGTTGGTGATGGACAGGGAGGCCTGGCGTGCTGTGATTCATGGGGTCGCGGAGAGTCGGACACGACTGAGCGACTGAACTGAACTGAACTGACTGATTCTTCACTTCAGTTCAGTCACTCAGTCATGTCCGACTCTTTGCAACCCCATGGATCACAACATGCCAGGCCTCTCTGTCCATCACCAACTCCCAGAGTTTACCCAAACTCATGTCCATTGAGTCAGTGATGCCATCCAACCATGTCATCCTCTGTTGTCACCTTCTCCTCCTGCCCTCAATCTTTCCCAGCATCAGGGTCTTTTCAAATGAGTCAGCTCTTCACATTAGGTGGCCAAAATATTGGAATTTCAGTTTTAGCATCAGTCCTTCCTATGAACACCCAGGACTGATTTCCTCCAGGATGGACTGGTTGGATTTCCTTGCAGTCCAAGTGACTCTCAAGAGTCTTCTCCAACACCACAGTTCAAAAGCATCAATTCTTTGGTCCTCAGCTTTCTTTATAGTCCAACTCTTACATCTGTACATGACCACTGGAAAAAGCATAGCCTTGACTAGACAGACCTTTGTTAACAAAATAATGTCTCTGCTTTTTGATATGCTGTCTAGGTTGGGCATAACTTTCCTTCCAAGGAGTAAGTATCTTTTAATTTCATGGCTGCAATCAGCATCTGCAGTGATTTTGGAGTCCCCCAAAATAAAGTCAGCCACTGTTTCCACTGTTTCCCCATCTATTTCCCATGAAGTGATGAGAGGATGCCATGATATTAGTTTTCTGAATGTTGAGCTATAAGCCAACTTTTTCACTCTCCTCTTTCACTTTTATCAAATGGTTCTTTAGTTCTTCTTCACTTTCTGCCATAAGGGTGGTGTCATCTACGTATCTGAGGTTATTGATATTTCTCTCAGCAAGCTTGATTCCAGCTTGGGCTTCATCCAGCCCAGTGTTTCTCATGATGTACTCTGCCTATATTGCTTATTCTAAGTTTAGCTAAAAGCTACTGAAGACCTTTTGATAGTAATGGCAAGATAATGTACAGTCACTTGACCTAACATATTTAACATCTCTCTGTTTGGTGCAGCATGGATTGAGGGGAAACAATGAAGGAGAGTGGACCAGGCAGTAGCAAGCTGCAGTAGTTCAGGCAAGAGATCATGGCAGATGGCCCCAGTGGAGGCAGAGGAAGTGGGAAGATGCAACTGACAGTGGAAACAGTCTAAGGTAGAGCAATCAGAATTTGCTGATGAATTTCATATGACAATTTTAGCAAGTGGCCAAATTAAGGATGCCCCCTAGTGTTGGGGACATAGGTTTAGGGATGAGAAGCAGGAGTTCCCATTTTGGACATTCTGTATTGGAATGCTGCTGAAGAAAGAAAGTAGAGCTGTCAAGTCATCAGTAAGACGTGAGTCTAAAGCTCACAGAAGAGCACTGGACTGGAGAAAAATAAATGTGGGTATCATAAGGAAAGGCCACAAGTATAAATGAGATCACTAGAGAGAAGAGAGACAAAAATGCTTTGGTTCTGAACTTTAAGGACTTGTCTATTCGTCCATCATAAAAACAGATCCCCTATGAAAAACTGTCAAAAGAGGGAAGAGGGCATAAAGATATTATGCTGCTAGAAGTTCCCAAAGAAGGACAGTTCATGAATGAGGGGATCAGCAGTATTGAAAATTGCCAAAGGATAATGGAGATGAGAGAAAAACATCCACATGATGTTTGCTGTTCAGTTTGTAAAAAGAAGATTGAGCTCCCTATTGGAGGAGAAACCAATTCTGCTGTGGGTTGAGCTGGGGGTATGGGGGATGAGGGACTGGAGACAACCCTTCTGAAAAGTTGGGCTAAGAAGGGAGCAAAAAATAAGTAGTAACTTGAGACAAGTATGGCACCTGGAGTGTTTATTTCCTTTTTGAAGATGGAGGTGTTATACAGCAGTGGTCTGCTGGTAATATTGGTATGTGGATAGTAAACAGCTGGTGGAGAAAGAGTGGGCACAGTCATGTGACAGAAGTCGATGTTATGAAACATAAAAGAGGGAACTGGATAAAGGAAAGTCCTTGAGAAGCTGAGGTGGGCTGGAGCTTGGAGCACAAGCAGGGGAGCTTAGTGCAGTGTTAATGATGGTGGTGGCTCTAAGGGGCTTTTCCTAGCCTCTGTACTGGCTCTGCCTGAGAAGAGGCTGCAGTTGGAGAGAGGAGTCCTGGGAGTGTAGAATGGCAGTGGGGTCACCAATTTTTTCTGATCCACTTATCAGTGGCCTCCTAATATAAAACAGCAAATTTAGGGGAAAACATTCTTGACAATAGAGACTTAATCACAGAGCAATCCTGGACAGGACAAAGAGGTTTGTAGGGACATTAGAAATGTCCTGCCTGCTCCCCACACTCTGCCACCTAAAACTATTTCCTCTCTTGGGTGCAAAGTGGAGAAAATTTTGGCAACACCCAGGGACGGGGCGGAGAAGGCAATGGCAAGCCACTCCAGTACTCTTGCCTGGAAAATCCCATGGATGGAGGAGCCTAGTAGGCTGCAGTCCGTGGGGTCGCTAGGGGTGGGACACGACTGAGCAACTTCACTTTCACTTTTCACTTTCACACATTGGAGACGGAAATGGCAGCATGGATGGAGGAGCCTGGCAGGCTGCAGTTAGTGGGGTCGCTAGGGGTCGGACACGACTGAGCGACTTCACTTTCACTTTTCACTTTCACACATTGGAGACGGAAATGGCAGCCCACTCCGGTGTTCTTGCCTGGAGAATCCCAGGGACGGGGGAGCCTGGTGGGCTTCCTTCTATGGGGTCACACAGAGTCGGACACGACTGAAGTGACTTAGCAGCAACAGCAGCAGCAACAGGGACGGGGAGCCTGGTGGGCTGCTGTCTATCGGGTTGCACAGAGTTGGACACGACTGAAGCAACTTAGCAGCAGCAGCAGCAGCAGCAACATGACTTCTCATGCATTTGCCTTTTTACAAAGCACTTCCCTACTGGAATTTTACCCAGAAGATACACTCTATAAATATGAAAAACAAAAATGAAAACACATGCAGAAGATTCACCACTGTGGCATTATTCATTTAAACCCAATATTGGAAACGTCATAAATGTTCATTCTTAAAAGACTAATTGAATAAACTATGATACAGTCACATAGTGCTGTAACTATGCAGTTTTGCAGTTGTGGAATATAATGAAGTTGTAAAGAGTGATTTCTAGGATATATCGATAAGTTAAATATAATATGAAATATATATGTATATGTAATTTTTTGATAAGAGATTGCACAAGAAATATAAGCCAAAAAGAAATGAAAATGATTATGGGAAGTGGGTAGGCATACAGGGCTAGAAATGGGATCAAAGTATCTTTTTGAAAATAATTTTTATTTAATTTTGACTTCTTAATTATGTAAATGTTAACAATTTTCTAAATGAAAAGCAAAATAGATTTGGATAGATAGATAAAGTATTTCCAATTCCAATTTTTGTCAATTGTTATTATAAATCCCTTCCTTTTATTCCTATATTTATTCCTTTTATCCCAGTGCCTCGGCTCTGACCCTAATTTTATCAGTTTAAAGATACTGGGTCAGTATTGTCCTGCATTGTACTGATCCTGAGAGCAATTTGATTATGTCCAACTTGCAGGCTGCCATTCACTGCCATATTTCACTGTAAGTTAGTGACATTGCTGTCTTAAAACACACTGTTAAGTAGCTCTTAATACTCTCTCTTAAGTGGGACTCGACCTCCTAGACCCAAAGTCAAGCAATGGCATGGTCCTTCTGCCTCAGGTTTTTGGGGCAACTTGTCAAAGTGACCCTTTGAAAGACTTCCAGCTATTAGAAGGACAGGTAATTTTCTTAATCTGGAAGACCTGTCTCCTTTTCCTGAGCACTGGAAACAGTGGGTCAATGTGACAGCCTCCTCACTCATTCCAGAAGTAATTTTATCAATTTGACACTGTGGCCTGGAGGGTTGGGGCTATGAGAGAGTAATAGGATTTAAACTCCAATTCTTTTCAGCTGCTGGCTAGGATTAGCAAATAGAGATAAATAGAACCCCTTTGCTATTTTTATGAATCACAGCTTTGATATAGGCTTAGATCTGAAACATCTGAAATTTCTCCAGAGATGACATATAAAAACTGCCAGTAGAAAGGTTCAAAAAACCTATCTTTGGTTAAGGAATCTGGCTCAGTTTCTCTCCCAGACAGCATTTGGGGAAATGATCTCCATAGGTTTTATTATTACTGATCACTCTATACTCCTTGGGCATTTGTCAACAAATTGCTCCAATAAAAGCACTTGTAATAAATCCCATGTGCCCTGTGGATTCATCGCCTTGTAGGTACAATCATTCTTGGAGATATTGCTGCTTGGTGGTTCAATGACTTTGCAATTTAAACAGTAACTGGTAGAAGGAAGAAAACAGCCTTATCTTCTCAAAGTAATGATTTAAAGCTACTTTGCTGAAGATGTGAGAGTTTCATGGCTCTGTTGTTTCTGTCTTGTTTCTGTGTTCATTAGAGTGTACTCAACTGAGGAGGGCATAGTTAAGTCTGAGAACTATCTCAAATCAAGCAAATGTGTTTATTCACACTGGAGAAGAAAAGACATAGGGGACACGTGCTTAAAATATTCAAACATTAGAAGGAAATATCATTTAGAGGAAACAGGCTGAATGCATTTCCAGCAAGGCTGAACTATAAGCATTGATGAGAAGTTACAGGGAGCAGGTTTGAATTTAATAGAAAAATAAACTTTCTGGCACTATCCAATGGTGGAACAGATTGCCCAGCAGTAAAAGTATCCAGGTAGAGGCTAAATAATTCTGTCAAGGTTATAATTTAATCTCCAACATCTCTGCCAATTTTAAGAGCCAATTCATTCATTCCACATTCATTCACTCATTCAAGTATTAATTATTATTGATGAACTGTTATGTAAACTAGGTTACTGCCTAGACATTGTAGAAACAATGATGCATAACAACAGATGTAACACTTAATGTCAAAATCTGGTAGAGAGAGAGACAATGACTGAATAATCATGTAAGTGCATGATGTTAAACTTGGGATGAGTGTCTTGAAGAGAAGGAATATGGTCCGATTAGGGCATAGGACAAAGGAAACTTCCTGAACTTAGTGGCGGTAGAGTGGGATTGTGAAGAAGGGCTTTCCTGCTGACATCATGCGCAACTAGAAAGTTGGGAGATGAGTAAGAGTAATTCTGCTATGGAGGGAAGGAAAATGAAGGAAAAGATTTCCAAGGAGAATAAACAGCATTTGAAAAGTCTTGTGGAAGGAGAGATCATGGTATGTTTTTACCATTCTTTCCTGGTGGTAAGAATGACCTGAGGCTCTTGTTAAATATAGTGTTTCTGGCCCTTCCCCTTAAAGTATTATCTAGTAGGCTTGGGAATTAATTTATTCAATAACTTGATTGGTTCCTATCATCAGAGAAGTCTCAGACCTGATGTTAGAGGAACTTTTGAAGGCAAGTGTGGCTGAAGCCTAAAGATTGTAGGGTTGTTGGATGAGAGCAGGACATGTCCATGTATTGGGCATTATCTTAAGAACAACAGGTAGATTTGTGGAATTGGTAACTGAAAACTGAGGGAAAATTTTTCTCTTAGCTTCAGTTTTCTCTGTGATGGAAGGAAGAGAGATGGTTGGCCATACCCAGTAGTGGGAAGCTATCAGGCATCATCACAGTTTTGAGGAAAATGTAGAAGTGAGAGGGCCAGTTAGCTTAGAGAAATTGGTAGGATTGATGGGCAGTGTTGAGGGCTCACTTGAGGTTAGTGATTATGGATTTATAGTGGTGACAGTTTGCCCTGTTGTGTTTTTCTCCAGAAATGAATAAATGCCTAAGTGTCACCAGAGAGAAAACCCAACAGCAGGGTTGATTCCAAGTTAAAAGTGACAAAATGCAAAGATATAAAGGAGTTCAGGGTATCAATGTGTTTTTTAAAAATAATTCATTTTTATTGAAATATAATTGATTTACAGTGTTTCAGGTTACAGCCAAGTAATTCAGCTATGTTCTGTCACATTCTTTTCCACTTCGGTTATTGTAAGATATTAACTATAGTTCCCTGTGCTTTGTAGTGGGTCCTTGTTTTTTATTCTATATACAGTATTATGTATCTGTTTATGCCAAGTTCCTAATTTATCGCTCCTATTCTCTTCCCTTTTGGTAACCGTAAGTTTGTTTTCTATTTCTGTTTTATAAGTTCATTTGTACTTTTTTTTAGGTTCCACATATAAATGATGTCATATGATATTCACCTTTTTCTGTCAGTTCACTTCATTTTGTGTGGTAATCTCCAGGTCCATCTGTGTTGCTATAAATGACATTATTCCATTCTTCATTCTGGCTGAGTAATATTCCATTGTATATGTGCACCACATCTTCTTTGTCCCTTCATTTGTTGATGGATGTCTATGTTGCTTCCCTGTCTTGGCTGTTATAAACAGTGAAACAATGAACATTGGAATGCATGCTCTTTTTGAATGTGAGTGTTCTCTGGAGAAATGCCCTGGAGTGGACTCACTGGATCTTATGGTAACTCTCTTTCTAGTTTTTTAAGGACCCTCCCTACTGTTCTCTAAAGTGGCTGCACCAATTTACATTCCTACCAGCAGTGTAGGAAGGGTCTCTTTTCTCCACACCCACTCCAGCATTTACTATTTATAGACTTTTGGATAATGGCCATTCTGGTCAGTATGAATGAGAGTAATTTTGAAATGAATGATTACGGCATATAAACTGGATAAGGAAGGAAGTGAAGAAATTAAACAGGCTGAAGAATTGCTTAGCATATAGGGGTCAATATACCAGAGGTTCTGCTGAGTCCAAAGTGGAAATAGTTGAAAGTACAATGTCATAGTCAAAGGCATTTAATACAGCCAGGTTCATGATTTGGAGATGAACAGTCTTGTGTAACATTTATGTCCATAGTATTATGGGTTTCAGATAGATTTCTTAGGATCGAGTCAGGGAAAATTTTATTGGAAAAGAAACAGCCATATATGTGAGAGAGAAAATCTTCTCATCTCTGCTACTATGATATAGGAAAATTAAGACTGAGGATTTTATTTCAAGACATGAACTGTTTTTGCTTCTACTCTACTAGTCAATGTCAGGGTGGCTATAGGTCAGGGAACTGTTTGGATGATGATACTTTTTTAGATCATCACAAACCACAAAAACCTTAGGGATCAAGACAGCAATATCTCAGGGTTCAGGGTCAGCAGAGGTCAGGAGGACATAAGTACCTGAGAACGAAACATGGCAAGTGGTCAGAAGTTGGTGGGGATGATTAGCAACTGGAAGACCTATAGGCACTGAGTAAGATGCAAAAAGATTAAAAAATAAGCAGAAAGCCAAGCAAAATCAGAAACTGAGGGGAAGGCAAGCTAGATGAGAAAGCAGCAGCAGCACACCTCTGGTGAAGAGTCGCCCTGTTTTGACTCATCCTGAGCTGTGTTATGTCATCCCTGTGACCATGGTGCAAACTGATCTTGGACAAGCCTGGCCTATAGGTGGTAGTAAATGAAAACAGCCTGTGATAAGAAAATGTCTGGTTGAAACAAATGCTTGGAACACATGGTCCTTTGTCTTTGAAGATGGTCTTATTATACTTTAGACTCAAAATTTGGATTTTCAGCCAAAAAGAATTTCTTTCTATTTTCTTTTCTTTTATGTTAGCTTATAGCCTATTAGCCTATATAGCCAATGGAAAATAGGATTGTAATGCTTCACAAGTCTAGAAATAACATTTCTTCAAAAATTCATCAGGTGGAGACTGAAAAATCTAGTGAACTTATCCCACTCTTGACCAAAATCGGTACATCTGAAACTATCATGCTGCATTTTTAGATGATTCACCTTGAGGAAAAGGTGATGACAAAGGCTGATAAACAATTCTGCATTTTGACCCAGGCAAGAAAGTGACTAAGCCTCAGAAAGTCTCACAGTAGAGCACGTCTGCTATGCCTCATCCTCTCTATAGGCCAAAGAGTCCCTGGAGCCAGTGGGGTGGGCCTACCCCAAGAGGCACCCCCTCTAAACCAGACTCTGATATCTGGGACCTTGGGATTCCTGTGTAAATGGCTTTGACCCAACTTTCAGAGCCTGGGTGAATCTGTTGTTTCAGTCTTTGCACCTAAAGACAAGAAGGGCACCCCTGGTGGGTACACTCTAGACTAAGTAGTGACTGAAGGACACTGTTTGTGGAGGCTGTGGCTGGAGTTTATACACACCACCTGTGAGTCCACTTGGGAGAAAGTTTGGAAAGAAGCCAAGGATAGCAGGGAAGAATGCCAAAAACCACAGGCTGGGAACCATGGGCCATCTTTCCCTGTCCTGCCATGTTCTAAGACTCTGAGAATTCCAAAAACAGACCTGGCCTTTCAGGTTATTTTGAAGTTCTGTTTGTCGCAGACGAAGAGTAGAACATGTTCTATTTAGCAGTCTGTTAGTTTGATGTATTCCTTTGAAATATTTAGACATATATTACATGGGCCTTCAGTTGTATTCTTCCTAAGCCCCAAATAATTGGGATAGACCTGGGTTGATGTGTACAAATCACTCTAACTTTTTATAGTTCTCCAATAAGGCATTGTCTTATGCCTGTTTTTGTATTTGTTCTCTCCTGGACATTTTGCTCCTTAAATCATCTCCTATTTATCTTCAAATTTCCCAACATATAGCTGCCCTTTGCTGGAGCAGCCGAAAAGAGATACCCCATATCCAAGTTAAGAGAAACCCCAATAAGACGGTAGGATCTGAGAGAGGGCATCATAGCGCAGACAGACTGAAACCACGAGCACAGAAAACTAGCCAATCTGATCAGACTTAAATTGAAGAAAGTGGGGAAAACCACTAGACCATTCAGGTATGGCCTAAATCAAATCCCTTATGATTATACAGTGGAAGTGAGAAATAGATTTAAGGGACTAGATATGATAGACAGAATGCCTGATGAACTATGGACGGAGGTTCCTGACATTGTACAGGAGACAGGCATCAAGACCATCCCCAAGAAAAAGAAATTCAAAAAAGCAAAATGGCTATCTGAGGAGGCCTTACAAATAGCTGTGAAAAGAATAGAAGCAAAAAGCAAAGGAGAAAAGGAAAGATATACCCATTTGAATGCAGAGTTCCAAAGCATAGCAGGAGAAATAAGAAAGCCTTCCTCAGTGATCAGTGCAAAGAAATGGAGGAAAATAGATTGGGAAAGACTAGAGATCTTTTCAGAAAAATCAGAGATACCAAGGGAACATGTCATACAAAGATGGGCTCAATAAAGGACAGAAATGGTATGGACCTAACAGAAGCAGCAGATATGAAGAGGTGGCAAGAATACACAGAAGAACTGTGGAAAAAAAAAAATCTTCATGACCACCTGATAATCACAGTACTGTGATCACTCACCTAGAGCCAGATATCCTGGAATGTGAAGTCAAATGGGCCTTAGGAAGCATCACTACAAACAAAGCTAATGGAAGTGATAGAATTCCAGTTGAGCTATTTCAAATCCTAAAAGATGATGCTCTGAAAGTGTTTCACTCAATACGCCAGGAGATTTGGAAAACTCAGCAGTGCCCGTGGGACTGGAAAAGGTCAGTTTTCATTCCAATCCCAAAGAAAGGCAATGTCAAAGAATGCTCAAACTACCGCACAATTGCACTCATCTCATGCGCTTACAAAGAAATGCTCAAAATTCTCCAAGCCAGGCTTCAGCAATATGTGAACCGTGAACTTCCAGATGTTCAAGCAGGTTTTAGAAAAGGCAGAGGAACCAGAGATCAAATCGCCAACATCCGTTGGATCATTGAAAGCAAGAGAGTTCCAGAAAAACATCTATTTCTGCTTCATTGACTATGCCAAAGCCTTTGACTGTGTGGATCACAATAAACTGTGGAAAATTCTGAAAGAGATGGGAATACCAGACCACCTGACCTGCCTCTTGAGAAACCTGTATGCAGGTCAGGAAGCAACAGTTAGAACTGGACATGGAACAACAGACTGGTTCCAAATAGGAAAAGAGTACATCAAGGTTGTATATTGTCACCCTGCTTATTTAACTTAAATGCAGAGTACATCATGAGGAACGCTGGGCTGGATGAAGCACAAGCTGGAATCAAGATTTCTGGGAGAAATATCAGTAACCTCAGATATGTAGATGACCCCACCCTTATGGCAGAAAGTGAAGAAGAACTAAAGAACCACTTGATAAAAGTGAAAGAGGAGAGTGAAAAAGTTGGCTTAAAGCTCAACATTCAGAAAACTAATATCATGGCATCTGGTCCCATCACTTCGTGGGAAATAGATGGGAAAACAGTGGCTGACTTTATTTTGGGGGACTCCAAAATCACTGCAGATGGTGATTGCAGCCATGAAATTAAAGGACACTTACTCCTTGGAAGGAAAGTTATGTCCAACCTAGACAGCATATTAAAAAGCAGAGACATTACTTTGCCAACAAAGGTCCGTCTAGTCAAGGCTATGGTTTTTCCAGTGGTCATGTATGGATGTGAGAGTTGGACTGTGAAGAAAGCTGATCACCAAAGAATTGATGCTTTTGAACTGTGGTGTTGGAGAAGACTTTTGAGAGTCCCTTGGACTGCAAGGAGATCCAACCAGTCCATCCTAAAGGAGATCAGTCCTGGGTGTTCATTGAAAGGACTGATGTTGAAGCTGAAACTCCAATACTTTGGCCACCTGATGTGAAGAGCTGACTCATTTGAAAAGACCCCGATGCTGGGAAAGATTGAGAGGGAAAGGAGGAGAAGGGGACGACAGAGGATGAGATGGTTGGATGGCATCACTGACTCAATGGACATGAGTTTGTGTAAACTCCAGGAATTGGTGATGGACAGCGAGGCCTCACATGTTGCTGTCCATGGAGTTGCCAAGAGTTGGACTCGCTGAATGACTGAACTGAACTAAACTGAATATATAGCTATTGCCTCTTTTCACATAGTGTTTTCAATGTGATTCACCACCCCATCCCCTTGTCTAGAAACTGAAGAGAGAACTGCATCGTACATTGAGATTTGATGGTATAAAACAGAAATAAATGCAAAAATACAGAATCCCAGAGATCAGGAATACCCTGAGAATGAAATGCTAGCTTTCTTGAATATTTGTAGAACTTCCAAAGAAAGTTTTGAACTTTCATGGATTGTGGAAGGAGTAGGAGTTCAAGAGTCATATCTAGAAAGTGTATTAACCATATCTTATACTTTCTGAATTTAGATGCTTTGACATCCTTCCTGACCTTGGAGGGACTGCCCTTCCCAGGGTTGGCCAGTTCCTAAAGAGTAAACAATTCACCCATAAGTGTACCTTTCAAAGGCAAATCATAGTTTTCCTTTGCCCCTCTGTTTCCTGACAAACTTCCTTCTGTCTTCCTTCTGTGTCCTGCATGATGGGTGTACCCTCTCTTCTTGGGATCTAGGAGTATACCATTCATCTTTCCTCTGGTAGTTGTCTCCTGATCGATTGGTTTTACTGTATCAATAATAACAAAACATGGGGCAGATAGTACCCTTGAACCTCCCCATTGCAGCCTTTTCTCTGATTTCAGTACCTCTCCTGACTTCCCTCTGGTATGGTACTTGTAACAATTTGTTTTTAATGCTGCTGCCCAGACTCCTAGTGAAAATTGCTCCTAGCCTGTAAAGAGGATTCAAGTGAAGTTTGTTTGCAGAGAATTCACCTGGTTACCTAAATTTCTTTTTAATTTATTAGTGCTATTTACTTATAAAAATAATAAACATTATAAGAAAAAATTAGTACAAAAATTTATACAGTAAATGAGTTTAAAATATACATATAAAAACAAATGCAATGTTTATTACTTTATCACTGTACTTTAGGGTTCTTATCTGAAAGTAAAGAAGTCTACTCTTGCTAACTTAAAAGCAAAAGCAGTTTATTGGAAAAAGAATTCAAGATATGATATCTGTAACTGGGGGACACAAAGAATGCCCACTGATGTTCTAAAGCATATTTCTTCTTTAAGGAAAATTGAATAAAATGTTGAAGAGCTAGGCAAAGATATTTGGAAAGGACAGGAATCAAAGTCATTCTGTGCACTGTGGTAGCAGGAACCCCTGTTTTAAGTATGCATCAGCTCTGTTGAGATTCAGACTCCCAGGGAAATTTCAGATTGCTTAGCCTGAGTCATAAGCCTTCCTCTTGGCTGGGGTACCTTGATTGACAAAGGGGAGAGATGGTCTCTAGACAAAACATTACCAGAAACTGAGGGAATGGATGTATACAAACTTCAGATGTTCACTATAATTTTTCTCATGTCAACTGAAAAAATGTAAGTTAAGTTTCATTTGGTAAACTGAGGACCATAACCTGGGAGACAGCATTTCAGATAGCTCTAAGAAACTGCTCCAAAGAGAGGGAAGGTTAATATATATGTGATTTTGATAAAAGGGAATTAAAGCATACAAGCATGCACTTTTTCAGAAGGTTACTGCTAGTCATGAGGAGCAGATGTCACTATGAAGGATTTTAATGCTTTTCTAGATACAAGGCGATGCAAGAATTGGGCTCATAAAATCTTCTAAAAATATCTATCTGAAGACCTGTTCTGCTAGTTTTCCCCAGAACACAGTGTGCCTTATTCCTGACCTCCACCCTGAACTCCTTTCAGGGGTGCTGAAGGTCAGCAACTGCAACTGTTCCTGATTCAGTCTTTGTAGAGGTAGATCAGTTCAGTCGCTCAGTCATGTCTGACTCTTTGCGACCCCATGAACCGCAGCAAGCCAGGCCTCCCTGTCCATCACCAGCTCCTGGAGTTTACCCAAACTCATGTCCATTGAGTCGGTGAGGCCATCTAATCATCTCATCCTCTGTTGTCCACTTCTCCTCCTGCCTTCAATCTTTTCCAGCATCAGGGTCTTTTCAAATGAGTCAGCTCTTCACATCAGAGGTAGATGACAAGTGCCAGTTTGTAGTTAGCACACACGTCTGGATATCATGGACCTTCATTTACAGCAGCACGTATAGATCTACTTTTTAAATAAGATGCAGTGTTTTCTGAGTATGGATAAAGTATCCAGAGGACAAAACTTCTTCTGCACAAAGATTATCCTTGAGCTCTCTCTTATCAGATTAGATCAGCTGATTTTAAACCACAAGGGTTTTATTTGACTCCTTATTTTCATGTGCCTTGCTGACCTCAAAGTCTCTAACGTGGCCCACACTGCTTAAACAGCATTGAAAGTTGACTCCTGTCCTAAAAACTTCATTTTTATTTGGAGCCAACTTCTTGAAATAAAACTAAGTTTGCATCTGGCTGCACGGAGTGTCCATTTTGCATTCTAGGTACAGTTGCAAAGTGTTCAATTTGCAAACATGCAGCTGCTAGCTATTTCCATAATAATAACTCCTATTTATTAATCATCTGCCATGCACTGGGCACATTACCTACTTTATTCTTATAGCTACCCCAGGAGCTAGATGCTGCTAACCTCTAGAGACACACAAGCTGAGGCTCAGCAGGTGTTAACGGTTTCCCCAAGGTCACGGAAGAGCGGAGCTGGAATTTGAAATCAGCAGCTGTGCATGGAAACCTACACTCAGCAGTTCAGCTCAAGCCCCTTTCCCCAGATTCCTCTTAGTGTCTGTGGACATATCTACCTCCAAAGTTATACTGGAAACACCTCTGAAACTACAGATTATTTTTAATTCTTATTGTGTATCCCACAGAAATCACCATGGTGCTTCACATAAAGTAGATACTCTTTCTCTCTCTGACGTCTTCTCTATCTCTCCTTTCTCTGTACAAACACATGTGTGCATGCTCACAGATTGTTGGGGGGAAATGAGTATTTTAAGATGATATAGATAGCTATTGAATCTTTTCATTTTCTGATGAGCCAGTTTCTAAAGTTAATTACTCAGCCATCTCTTCTTGTAGCAACTGTCTAACTAAAAAGATTGAAAGGCTGAGTAGCTCCTCTTTATAAGCACAGGGAACCAAACTTTAAAATCTCTAAAGTAACTACAAATGCTCCTTCAATAGTTTATCCACTTTGCTCAGGCTCAGAGGGAGAATAAATGAGCCTAAAAAGTCTTGAAAGACAAAAACAATAAGTACAGAAAGTAGATTTCAAGGAGCCAGCAAAATTCTAATCTATGCAAGTACAATAGGTTTGTGCAAATTAAAAATGAGGTGAGTGACCTTGGGCAGGAAGATAAGTGCTAGCAAAAGCCAAAACTTGAAAAAAAGCTGAAATACTCATGATTTCTCATCCTAGGATGAGAAGAAGAAAGGAAGGCACTGTCGTAGGGATGGTGAGGAGACAGGGGACAGAGG
Source organism: Moschus berezovskii (assembly GCF_049115385.1). Classification (NCBI taxonomy): domain Eukaryota; kingdom Metazoa; phylum Chordata; class Mammalia; order Artiodactyla; family Moschidae; genus Moschus; species Moschus berezovskii. The sequence goes on from NC_142466.1 coordinate 58,835,805, forward strand.
ATCATTTGAGCATAAGTATCCATAGGAAATTAATATACTTGGATTTACTTGTATTTAAATATACTTGAATTCTAACTTATAATGCAACTTTTCGTCTCTCTGAAATAAATTTGTTCTATTTTTTAAGAGCCAAAGTTTGCCTAGGGAAATGGAAAATCAGAATCGAGGAAACTTTTTTTTTTTTTGATGACTCAGACCCCAAATTTCTGATAGTAAGATTAATGGGATTTGAATGTGTAAGGTAGAGAAAGGGAGATTGAATTATTCAACTCTCCATCTGAATTTGTTATAAAGATGGATCAGTGATAAATCCTATAGAAGTAGGACCATTTTAGTATTCAGGGGGCAATTGGTTGAATAGTCTTTGTTTATCTAAATTTGAGTTCATGTATGCATTTTAAAATACATATTTTTTTAATCCTGTAACTTAAATACCTGGTTTTCCTTGTTTATGGGAATTAAGATAGTTTATCTTGATTTTTGGGGAGTGAAATAGAAAAGAATAGCTTTATTGCTTTGCCAGGCAGAGGGCCACAGCAGGCTAATAATGCCCTCAAAACTGTGTGTACCAACCTGGAAAGGGTAAGGAGGAGTTTTTAGTAATGCTTCAAAGAGTCTGTGATCAACTTGTGGACATTCATCTATTTGGTTGGTGGTGAGGTATGTGGGAGTCGGCATCATCAAGCTCCTGGTTCCAGTCAATCTGGGGTCCACATGCTTGTGGGCAGCATACAGTTAACTTCTCCTACCTGGTGAGGTTTTAGTACCTGTGAACAGCACAAAGATATTGTTATGAGTTTCCCTTGAGGGGCCCCAGGACTATGCCCCAAGGCTGCACTATTTAATGTTTTTTGATCGTTCCTTCCTTGTTTCTGCATCCCCTCACTTCTCTCTGCATCCTCTCCCTTCCCTAGTCAGCAGCTGGAACTCAGGGGAGGTCATGAAAGCAGCCTATTTCCTGTAATCACAAAACGGGGGACACAGAAAGGCTTTTGTGTCTAGGAGCCCCAGAGGGTCCTGTTCAGTTTCAATTCCTCCTTTTCTTTGATACTCTTCAATCTTGAGGAGAACAGGTGTTGGACAAGAAGGGGAATAATCATTTTGAATAGAGATGTTAATCATGAACTCAGTTTTAGGGGGACTCAGTTTCAATGTCCCATTTTCTTTCAACCTTCCTCAAATTTTTTAGAGAACGGGGTGACAACCTCTCTGTCTAGTTCTGCTGAGATGGGGCATTGCTTGCTTGCTCATTAGTCACTCAGTTGTGTCTGACTCTTTTGAGACCCCCTGGATAGCCCACCAGGCTCCTCTGTCCGTGGGGAATTCTCCAGGCAAGAATATTGGAATGGGTTGCCATGCCCTCCTCCAGGGGATCTTCCCAACCCAGAGATCGAACCCAGGTCTCTCTCATTGCAGATTGATTCTTTACCTTCTGAGCCACCAGGGAAGCCCTACCTCAATTTGGGAAACAGACACCTGAGTTCCAAGTCCTGGATCTGATTTTAGAATGAAAGATGGCTCTCAAACTATCCTATATATAAAGACTCCCTGAGGAATTTCTTTAAACTGTGGATTCCCAGTCCCTCACTCCCACCTCAGTCTAAGTCACTTGGGTGGTGGTTTCATCCTAGACTCAGCGCTTTGACTATAATCTTAAGAGATTCAGATTTAGGATCCTAAAACTGTACTTTAAAAAAATATTGGTTTATGTAATAATGTCAATAATATGATTAATGAAACATCTAGATGTAACGTATCTTTAAACAATCTTCCCGGGTGACTCAGTGGTAAAGAATTTGCCTGCCAATGAAGGAACCGCGAGAGCTACAGGTTTGACCCCTGGGTTGAGAAGATCCCCTGAAGGAGGAAATGGCAACCCATTCCAGTATTCTTGCTCGGGAAATCCCATGCATAGAGGAGCCTGGCGGGCTACAATCGATAGGGTCTCAAAGAGTCAGACAAATTGGTATATTTTCCAATTCATTTTTGGTCTTTATAATTTGATTGTTAGATAGCCTGTATTCATGTATATGGTAAAATAAAGCAGAGGATGTTCTAATGCCATTTGATTATAACTCTCAGGGAGGAGTGATGGATCTTCAAACATAGTGTTCATGTTTGAATGGATATGAAGAACAAATCAAAGTAGGATCAGAGCTGTGGCCCACCTCTCCTAAAAGGGAGAAAAGGAGGATTCCAACTATATCCCTTTCGGTCTTCTTCACATTCTAAAGAAGGCTGAGTGCCAAACAACTGATGCTTTTGAACTGTGGTGTTGGAGAAGGCTCTCGACAGTCCCTTGAACTTTCAAGGATATCAAACCAGTTAATCCTAAAGAAAACCAATCCTGAATATTCATTGGAAGGACTGATGCTGAAGCAGAAACTCCAATATTTGGCCACCTAATACGAGTAACTGACTCATTGGAAAAGACCCTGAGTCTGGCAAAGATTGAAGGCAGGAGGAGAAGGGGATGACAGAGGATGAGATGGTTGGATGGCATCAGCAGCTCAATGGACATGAGTTTAAGCAAGCTCCAGGAGACGGTGAAGGTTAGGGTAACCTGATGCGCTATAGTTCATGGGGTCTCAAAAGTCAGACATGATTGAGTGACTGAACACCTACATAAACACTGACATGGTCAAATGATTCTCAGAGTGTTAGAAATATGGTTTCATCGGTAGACATTGCTTCAGTCTATTTACAAATAACTGCATCTAGTTGTAAGGAGACCATTTCTTGTCTATGTGAAGGTAGTCACAAATTTATAGGCAATGGCTGAGAAACAGTAGCATTACGTGGACAGAATTAACATTCAGAAACGGGATGTTAGGTTTATAAGATATAGTCTGAGTAGGAGGAGCAGAGTATTATGTAGCTGACTAGGGCTTCATTTGAAATCCATGAATAGAAGCCCAAAATGGTTACTCTCTGGCAATCCTGTTACAATCCTTTCACCAAGTATGACAAGCTTAATGAACAGACTTTCTTCCATAAGGATGAAGCAGGAAATCTCTTTACTTTTCTCCTACTCAGAAGAATGACCAAAATTTGCAGAGGTAAATTCAAACCACAAGACGATTTTTATATTTTGGAAGAGAAGAAAGCCCTATGGATTCCTATAATTTTTACCATCCTTATAATGTGTTCATCCACTTAATAAAACTTTGTATTCTGTTCAGAAGGAATCTCTAGTGGGAATATTCCTCAACTTTAGTATGGATTTTCTATATGAAGTCAATGTAAATATAAGTCACTATAAATCAAAATTAACCTTCTAAGTCACTGCTGCTGCTAAGTCGCTTCAGTCCTGTCCGACTCTGTGCGACCCCATAGATGGCAGCCCACTAGGCTCCCCCATCTCTGGGATTCTCCAGGCAAGAACACTGGAGTGGGTTGCATTTCCTTCTCCTCTAAGCCACTAATCAAAGTAAAAACTAATATTTAATACTGTATTCAGTTCAGTTCAGTCACTCAGTCGTGTCCAACTCTGCAACCCCATGAACTGCAGCACGCCAGGCCTCCCTGTCCATCACCAACTCCCGGAGCCCACCCAAACCCATGTCCATCGAGTCGGTGATGCCATCCAACCATCCCATTCTCTGTCATCCCCTTCTCCTCTGCCCTCAATCTTTCCCAGCATCAGGGTCTTTTCAGATAAATAGCTCTTCACATCAGGTGGCCAAAGTATTGGAGTTTCAGCTTTAGCATCAGTCCTGCCAATGAATACCCAGGACTGATCTCCTTTAGGATGGACTGGTTGGATCTCCTTGCAGTCCAAGGGACTCTCAAGAGTCTTCTCCAACACCACAGTTCAAAAGCATCAATTCTTCGGCGCTCAGCTTTCTTTATAGTCCAACTTTCACATCCTTACATGACCACGGGAAAAACCATAACCTTGACTAGACAGACATTTGTTGGCAAAGTAATATCTCTGCTCTTTAATATGCTGTCTAGGTTGGTCATAACTTTCCTTGCAAGGAGTAAGTGTCTTAATTTCATGCCTGCAGCCCAAAAAATAAAGTCAGCCACTGTTTCCACGGTTTCTCCATTTATTTGCCATGAAGTGATGGGACCGGATGCCATGATCTTAGTTTTCTGAATGTTGAGCTTTAAGCCAACTTTTTCACTCTCCTCTTTCACTTTCATCAAGAGGCTTTTTAGTTCTTCTTCACTTTCTGCCATAAGGGTGGTGTCATCTGCATATCTGAGGTTACTGATATTTCTCCCGGCAGTCTTGACTCCAGCTTGTGCTTCATCCGGTCCAGTGTTTCTCATGATGTACTCTGCATATAAGTTAAATAAGAGGGCTGACAATATACAGATTGATGTCTCCTTTTCCTATTTATAATAAGAAATCCAAAATAAATACTGCCTAACAGTCCTGTTACAGTGCTTTTGCAAATATGGCAAACTTAACAAAAGGGCTCTTCTCCATAGGGACAAAACAGGAAAGCTGTTTCCTTTTCTCCAGTCACTGCTTTCCAATCCAATAAGTAGGAGTTCTCTTCCTCACCTACTAATGGCCTCTCAAGCATATTTCATGCTTTCTGACCACTTTCAGCCTTAAACAAATCACATTGTCAAATCAAGAAAAAAAAATATAGTCCAGTCTCAATTACACCTTGGGCTTATCATTCAGTTAAAAGTTTCTCCCATTCCCTAGCTCTGGGTTGACCCATGGTTTGAAGATTTTCAGTGGAGCAGTAGAGCATAGTCTATATTTTCAGTGTTTCTTCACCTTGCTCTTCCACTTCTTTAACCCCACCCCCTTGTTTTGTTTCTGTTGGATCCTGGAGGATCAAGATCAGGAAAGGATGAGTAAAAATGGAGAAAGACCTTTTCACTTAGGTAAGGTAAGGTGAAGTCTCTTAGTCATGTCCGACTCTTTGCGACCCCATGGAGTGTAGCCTATAAGGCTTTTCCAGGCAAGAGTACTGGAGTGGGTTGCCATTTCTTTCTCCAGAGGATCTTCCCAATCCAGGGATCAAACCCAGGTCTCCCACATTGTAGGCAAACGCTTTACTGTCTGAGCCACCAGGAAGTCTTAGCTAAGGCTCATGAATATTCTCTCTTGTCTGTCAATTAACCTCTGTTAGTTAAGGTATTCAAATCCTGGCTTTTGTGTTGTCTTTAGGGACTCCCTAACAGAGATTTTAGTGACCTCCACCCCCAGCAGAGGGAATTTTGCTTTATTAGTGTTATCAAAATATTATGACCCACCACTTCAGTTTCTGTACCCCACCAGCTCCACCAATACCATGAAAAAATATGCAGCAACAGTCTTTTAAATTTGGAGTTCCTTCCACCTTAAAGACAAAAAATTCCTTCGACAAAGATGCTATAAGAATATTCATATCTGACTCCCCTCTATGGTGACTACTTGTATCCTACAATAAACAGTACACATCCTAGGTCTGCTGGATGAGCACCTTGATCTGGGCTCTTTTCTTGTTCTCTTATTATGATCAGGTGAAAGCAGGGATCAAATATCTGTAGCTCTACATTTTTTTCTTCCTTAAGACTCCCTCTAAAGGCTCCCTTGGGGCCCTACCAACCTTCTACTGACTATGGGGAAGGCAGTAAAATTATCATTCAAAACTCTGTCTTTCCTCAAAACTCCCTTTCAAGCAATCTTCCTCTGTGAGTTCTAGTGTGTTTATGCTTAAGCGTTTCTGACTCTGCAACCCCATGGACTGTGGCCCACCAGGCTCCTCTGTCTATGGGATTATCCCATCAAGAATACTGGAGTGGGTTGCTATTTCCTTCTCTATAGGGTACAGAATGTGATGATTACTAGGTCATTTTGCTATATTTTTGTAGATCTTTCATACAGCTCTTGGGCTTTAACTGAAATTCTGAAAATATCACATTCTAAATTCTTTTACATCTGTAATTTCTTTCTTTTAGTCTTTGAGATGGCTGTTTTATGGCTTCTTTCTCTTCATATCTGGCACTCATTTTCTTTCATTTCCTCTCAGCTGTTGACTTTGTCTCACACTTTGTGAAAGAACAAATATTGTGATAAGGAAACTAAAGAGGCAGATGTAACTATATTCTCTGTTTTCCTTTTTGTTTCCAATAATAGGTATCCCTTTCAACTAGAGTTTATTGTGGTGAAATTTCTGAGGTTATCAGACTTGAGGGCAAGAACTTGTGTAAAACTTGTCTTGGAAGACAAGAATCGAAGTGGAAAAAAAGGAGAGAATAACTGGGGCTTGAAACCTTTCACAATAAACTGTGGAAAATTCTGAAAGAGATGGGAATACCAGACCACCTGACCTGCCTCTTGAGAAACCTGTATGCAGGTCAGGAAGCAACAGTCAGAACTGTACATGGAACTAACAGACTGGTTCCAAATAGGAAAAGGAGTGAGTCAAGGCTGTATATTGTCACCTTGCTTCTATGCAGAGTACATCATGAGGAACGCTGGGCTGGAAGAAGCACAAGCTGGAATCAAGATTGCTGGGAGAAATATCAATAATCTCAGATATGCAGATGACACCACCCTTCTGGCAGAAAGTGAAGAGGAACTCAAAAGCCTCTTGATGAAAGTGAAAGAGGAGAGTGAAAAGGTTGGCTTGAAGCTCAACATTCAGAAAACAAAGATCATGGCATCTGGTCCCATCACGTCATGGGAAATAGATGGAAAAACAGTGGAAACAATGTCAGATTTTATTTTTTTGGGCTCCAAAATCACTGCAGATGCTGATTGCAGCCATGAAATTAAAAGACGCTTACTCCTTGGAAGGAAAGTTATGGCCAACCTTGATAATATATTAAAAAGCAGAGACATTACTTTGCCAACAAAGGTCTGTCTAGTCAGGGCTATGGTTTTTCCCGTGGTCATGTATGGATGTGAGAGTTGGACTGTGAAGAAAGCTGATCGCCGAAGAATTGATGCTTTTGAATTGTGGTGTTGGAGAAGACTCTTGAGAGTCCCTTATACCGCAAGGAGATCCAACCGGTCCAATCTACGGGAGATCGATCCTGGGTGTTCATTGGAAGGACTGATGCTAAAGCTGAAACTGCAATACTTTGGCCACCTCATGTGACGAGTTGACTCACTGGAAAAGACTCTGATGCTGGGAAAGGTTGAGGGCGGGAGAAGGGGACGACCGAGAATGAGATGGCTGGATGGCATTACCGACTCTGTGGACATGAGTTTGAGTGAACTCCGGGAGTTGGTGATGGACAGGGAGGCCTGGCGTGCTGTGATTCATGGGGTCGCGGAGAGTCGGACACAACTGAGCGACTGAACTGAACTGAACTGAAACCTGACCACCAAAGTTTAGAGGACACAACTATTTAAACACAGATTTTAGAAGTACTCCTCTATTGTAATAGGATTAAAGTATGTACAGCTTTATTTTATTTTTATTTTTCATAAACATATTAACACAAGTAAATGTTTATTTATATCCTCAAATACACAAGGACCTTCATCTGTTGTTTTTCTCCAAGAACAAATAACAGTAGCCCTTAACTCAATGAGCTGGAACAAAAAGGAAAATTTATCTCACGTACAAGACATGTTGAGATAGGGTTGTTTAACTAAGAGCTCAGTGATGTCAGGAAAGTTTCATGTTCTTTCCATGCACTGCATTCTGTGGATGTTCGTTTTTTCCTCAGTCTAGCTTCTTGGTGGTTGTCTCAGTCCAAGCATCAAATTCCAACAAGTTAGTTTTGAGAGAAAGAAGAGGAAGGCAATCTTTCAAGAATCTCCTTTCATATCTCAATGGACAGAACTGGGCCATAAGACATCCTTTAACCCAGTCACTGGCTAGAGATCATAGGATTACCAAGACTCATTAGAGTAATTAGCATTTACTCCTTGGTTCAGTTCAGTTCAGTTCAGTCGCTCAGTCGTGTCCGACTCTCCGTGACCCCATGAATCACAGCACGCCAGGCCTCCCTGTCCATCACCAACTCCCGGAGTTCACTCAAACTCATGTCCATCGAGTCGGTGATGCCATCCATCCATCTCATTCTCGGTTGTTCCCTTCTCCTCCCTCGCGGAAAAACTCAAACTTTTTGGCCAACCCAATATAATCTTTCTTTTAATATTGTCAATACTAAGAATATTTACATTTTATATCTTCTCCCTTGATTTACCCTTATTGACTCTAAAAGATGAAAATCAATACTGTATTTTTTAACAAGACTTTTACATTTTTAATTTAAAAGTTTCTAAATATATTTGTTATTATAGTGCTACCAAAGTATGGTACAGCAATCTGCATTTTAAATCTTTTCATCTCATTGTCATAATTAATTTTATAAAGAAACAGTCTGTGCTAAGGTTAGGAAATAAGCTATGGTATTTTGTTTTAATTTTTAATAACTTTATTGTGGTTTAATTTACATGCCATAAAATCCATTAACTTCAATACAAAACAATCAATGATTTGTTGGAAATTTAGAAAGTTGTGCAACAATATCATATTATGATTATGTAAATATTTTCTGTGCAGAGTCAAATAGTGTGCCCAGATTACATTTTTTCCTCCATGAATCATACCAAAGAAATAAATCCTGTTGGAAGTTAGATTGGATTATTTCTTTCTCTCTTTTAAAAATATAAGCCACCAATTATCTTATATTATCAAGTTATTCCAAGCTTTTAACCACACTGTATAACTCAGAAATTCCCAACAACCTTTTGGTTTTTTATAAAGGCTTCGTTTCATGGGTATGATTGATTATATCACTGCTCTTTACAATTGGTTCAACTTCCTAGCTCCTCTTTTCTTCCCAGGTTTTGGAGGTGGAGGTGGGGCGCTCAGTTGTGTCTGACTCTTTACGACCCCAAGGACTGCAGCATGCCAGGCGTCCCTGTCTTTCACCATCTCCCTGAGTTTGCTCAAACTGAAAGTTCCAGCCCTCTACAAGGTTAGCTTTCCTGGCCACCAGCCACCATCCTAAAGTAGCTTCCCAAAATCAGTCCATTCACATAACAAGACACCTTTTTGTTTTCATCACTTAGGAAGGTTTTTAGGAGCTCTGTGCTGGGAACAGGGAAGGAGGCCAAGTGTGTACTGCTTTAAATCACAATATCACAAGTCTATCTTCAAATGACTTCCTAAAAATTATACTGGGAGACAAGCATTCTAAGTCTTCCATTTCTCTAAATATCTTTATTCTGCCTTCACACAGGATTGATAGTTTGGCTGAAGATAGCCTTCTCATAATTTTGACAACACTGCTTAGTTTTCTAGCATTCAGTAATTGATGAAAAACTGGTTTCACTATTATATTTTCTGGTACATAACCTGAAAGCTTTTAGGGTCCTTGGTTTATCTTTGATCTTTTGAAATATCACAGTGGGGTTTCTTTAGAGCCATATCCATTCATTCAGTTGGGCATTCAAGGGACCTATTCATATAAATATCCATGTTCTTCTTTAGGTCCAGAAAATTTACTTCTGTTTTTCTGAAAATTTCCCTTCTGTTTTCTCTATTCTGTCTTCCTAAATTTTAAATCAGATCGATATCAGGCCTCCTAAATAAATCTTCACTTTCATCTTTCTTTACTCTTATAGTTTTCTTTTCATGCTGTTCTTGGGGTTTACTGAAGGACATCATCTCTTTGTCCTATATTTTTGGAAGTTTCCTCAATTTTTATTCAAACATCGCTGTTAAAACCCCAAAGTCCTCCTTACTCAGAAATTTGGGGCTGTTCAAGTGTAAAACCTGGCTCCTTATTGTTCAACCTAAAGCAAAACCTTCTAATAGTCAGACCCCACTCACATACAAACAGCTTCTGCTCAGTCTTTCTATCACCTATTTTTCTTGTTTGTTTTTTAGATTTTCCTGAAAGGTATTTTGATTATTTTTAATGGTATTTTGATTATTTTTTAATTGAGCTATAGTTGACGTATAATTTATGTTATAGGTGTACAGTGTAGTGATTCAAAGATTTTAAAATATTATATTCCATTTATAGTTATTATAAAGCATTGGCTGTATTGTCTATATTGAAAAATATGTCCTTGTAGCTTATTTTATACATAATAGTTTGTACCTCTTAACTCCCTACTCCAAAATTCCCCCTTCCCCATTGGTAACCACTAGTTTGTTATGTATTTCTGTGAGTTTGCTGCTTTTCTGTTATATTCACTAGTTTGTGGTATTATTTAAATTACACATAGAAGTGATATTGTACAGTATTTATCTTCCACTGTCTTATTTCATTAAGCATAATATCCTTCAAGTCTATCCAGGTCATTGGCAATGGCAAAATTTCATTCCTTTTTTTTTTTTTAAGGCTGAGTAGTATTCACTTTCACTTTTAACTTTCATTCATTGGAGAGGGAAATGCCTGGAGAATCCCTGGGATGGGGGAGCCTTCAGATGGACACAACTGAAGCAACTTAAGAGCAGCACCTGCAGCAGTAGTATTCTATTGTGTGTGTGTGTGTGTGTGTATCTCAATACTGCATTTTCTTTTATCCACTCATTTGTTGATGGATTGTTAGGTTGTTTCCATATCTTAGCAATTGTAAATAATGCTGCTCTGAATATTGAGGTACATGTATCTTTCTGAATTAGTGTTTTTGTTTTTTTCAGCTATGTACCCAGAAGTGGAATTGCTGAGTCATATGGCAGTTCTATTTTTAGTTGTTTTATTTTTTTAATTTTTGTCTGTGATGGGTCTTCATTGCTGTCTCTGAGCTTTCTCTAGTTGTGGTGAGTGGGGGCTACTCTTTGTTGAGGTGTGCCAGCTTTTCACTATGGTGGCTTCTTTTGTTGTGGAGCAAGGGCTGTAGGCATGCAGGCTTCAGTAGTTGTGGCATGTGGGCTCAGTAGTTGTAGCCTGTGGGCTCTAGAGCACTGGCTCAGGAGTTGTGGTACATGGGCCCAATTGCTCCATGGCATGTGGGATCTACCCAGACCAGGGACTGAACCTGTGACCCTGCATTGAGATGTGGACTCCTAGCTACTAGACCACCAAGGAAGCTCTATTTTAATTTTTTTAGAAACTTCCATACTGTTTTCCATAATGGCTGTACCAAGACTATAAAGAAAGCTGAGCGCAGAAGAATTGATGCTTTTGAACTGTGGTGCTGGAGAAGACTCTTGAGAGTCCCTTGGACTGCAAGGAGATCCAATTAGTCCATCTTAAAGGAGATCAGTCCTGAGTGTTCATTGGAAGGACTCTTGTTGAAGCTGAAACTCCAATACTTTGACCACCTGATGTGAAGAGCTGACTCATTGGAAAAGATCCTGATGCTGGGGAAGATTGAAGGTAAGAGGAGAAGGGGACGACAGAGGATGAGATGGTTGGATGGCCTCACCGATTCTATGGACATCAGTTTGGATAAGCTCTGGGAGTTGGTGATGGACAGGGAGGCCTGGTGTGCTGCGGTCCATGGGGTTGCAAACAGTCGGACATGACTGAGCGACTGAACTGAACTGAACTGAACAGACAGTATACTGGGATTCCTATTTCTTATTTGTGTTCTTTTTGATGATAACTATTCTGACAGATTTGAGGTGATATCTCATTGTTGTTTTGATTTGCATTTCCCTAATGATTAGTGCTGTTGAGCATCTTTTCATGTGACTGTTGGGCATCTGTGTTTCCTCTTTGGAAAAATGTCTATTCAAGTCTTCTGCCCATTTTTTGATTGGGTTGTTTCTTTTGATATTGTATTGTGTGATCTGTTTACATACGTTGGATTTTAACCCCTTGTTGGTCATATCATTTGCAAGTATTTTTACCCCCATTTAATAGGCTGTTTTTTCGTTTTGTTGATTTCCTTTGCTCAGCAAAAGCTCACCTATTCTTGACTGAGAACAGATAGTCAAGAATCATCAAGTATTCATAGAAAGCCTGTAACATGAATTGTAAATAAGCTAACTAAAGTTAAACTAGGGTAAACTATCAGAAGATTTGATTCCAATGAAAAGAGAAAGTCCTGAAATCAAAAGAACACAAAAATAAAAACTAGAAAAAGTTATTTTTTTCGTGGGGTTTCAGAAGAGTCTTTAAGATGTGTCACTTTGGCATGTGAATTATTTTGAGCAAAAAGCAATGGAGACCTTGTGGGGGTTAAGAGAAACTACTGCCCCTCCCTTAACTATCTAGAAGAATTTAAGTTGGAAATTTTTCCCAGAAAAGGAGTTATTACTAGAGGGAAATTTTATCTGAGTGGTCCTATCTATATGGCATGGTAAGCTTCTAATTACCAAACATCTGCTCTGTTTATCATTCTGTCCTTGGAAGCCTCAGGCCCCTACTCCATTTCTTAGCTCAGGATGGTACAGAGACATAATTTTACCTTTCTGATTTTGAGCCTCTCTTGTGTATGGACTCTCTAACCTTCTTGTAAGGTTCGCATACATACAAAATTAATTTTTATTTTCTCCTGTTAATTTGGGCCTTATCAATTTAATTCTTAGACCAGCCAGAAGAACATAAAAGTAGAGGAAAGTTTCTTCCATCCCAGCACTTTCTTGAAGAAATACCATTTTATTTAACTCTACCTGGAGAAAGATAACAGGGTAGCAGTTCATTGCATAGATTTTCAATATAATCTCCCCTTTTGCTGCACTTTTTCACTTGTGAATCCATAGCCTCTTTAGTATTTTTGCTAAGAAGTATAACTTCTTCTATTTGTTTCCACTGGTTTTTGTTTCTTCAGAAGGTTTTAAAAACTCTCATCCATTAGTGTTGCCCCACGTCTATTTCCTTTGTTAATAGGAAAAATATCTTTATATATCTCTGCCATCATTTTAAGGGATATCTGAGAGAAGACAATATGTGTTCCATTCAAGATCTTGAACAGTGAAACAAATTTCAGCTTTCAACTTTTTGAAATATTTTTCATTTCATTTACTGGTTGAAGGTGCATATACTTCCCCAAAGAGACTGCTTAGTTATCAAGAATTGATTAAAATATTATAATATCAAATGTCCCATAAAGTTAATCATCTCCATCTATTAAATGCATCCTGAATTATGAAGTCATAAAGTTCATCTTGTGTTGGTAATTCTGGTCAGTGGAACTGATGTACTCTCCTTGGTAGTGAGAGTACAGAGTCATAACCACTGAACCATCAGAAAATTCCCTGGCTGGAAAGTCTTTGATTGTCTTTATTGATTAAATATATGTAAAAATATATATGAAAGTAAATTGAAATAGCAATGTACTTCCTGCAACTCCAAGGCTCTAATGGTTAATTTTATTTTTATTAATTTATTGTTATAATCATTAGTAACAGCCAGTTGCACTCATCTCACACGCTAGTAAAGTAATGCTTAAAATTCTCCAAGCCAGGCTTCAGTAATAGGTGAACCATGAACTTCCAGATATTCAAGCTGGTTTTAGAAAAGGCAGAGGAATGAGAGATCAAATTGCCAACATCCGCTGGATCATCGAAAAAACAAGAGAGCTCCGTAAAAACATTATTTCTGCTTTATTGACTATGCCAAAGACTTTGACTGTGTGGATCACAATAAACTGTGGAAAATTCTGAAAGAGATAGGCATACCAGACCACCTGACCTGCCTCTTGAGAAACATATATGCAGGTCAGGAAGCAACAGTTAGAGCTGGACATGGAACAACAGAGTGGTTCCAAATAGGAAAAGCAGTACGTCAAGGCTGTATATTGCTACCCTGCTTATTTAGCTTATATGCAGAGTAGATCATGAGAAATGCTGGGCTGGAGGAAGCACAAGCTGGAATCAAGATTGCCGGGAGAAATATCAATAACTTCAGATATGCAGATGATACCACCCTTATGGCAGAAAGTGAAGAACTAAAGAGCCTCTTGATGAAAATGAAAGAGGAGAGTGAAAAGGTTGGCTTAAAACTCAACATTCAGAAAACTAAGATCATGGCATCCGGTCCCATCACTTCATTGCAAATAGATGGGGAAACAGAGTGAGACTTTATTTTTGGGGGCTCCAAAATCACTGCAGATGGTGACTGTAGCCGTGAAATGAAAAGACGCTTACTTCCTGGAAAAAAAGTTATGCCCAACCTAGACAGCATATTAAAAAGCAGAGACATTACTTTGTCAACAAAGGTCCGTCTAGTCAGTTCAGTTCAGTTCAGTCGCTCAGTTGTGTCCAAGTCTTTGCAACCCCATGAGCTGCAGAATGCCAGGCCTCCCTGTCCATCACCAGCTCCCAGAGTCCACCCAAACCCATGTCCACTGAGTCGGTGATGGCATCCAACCATCTCATCCTCTGTCGTCCCCTTCTCCTCCTACCCCAATCTTTCCCAGCATCAGGGTCTTTTCAAATGAGTCAGCTCTTCACATCAGGTAGCCAAAGTATTGGAGTTTCAGCTTCAACATCAGTCCTACCAATGAACACTCAGGACTGATCTCTTTTAAGATGGACTGGTTGGATTTCTCTGCAGTCCAAGGGACTCTCAAGAGTCTTCTCCAACAGCACAGTTTAAAAGTATCAATTCTTCGGCAATCAGCATTCTTTCAGCTCAGTTCAACTCTTACATCCATACATGACCACTGGAAAAACCATAGCCTTGACTAGACGGACCTTTGTTGGCAAAGTAATGTCTCTGCTTTTTAATATATTATCAGGTTGGTTATAACTTTTCTTCCAAGGAGTATGAGTCTTTTCATTTTACGGCTACAATCACCATCTGCAGTGATTTTGGAGCCCAGAAAAAGAAAGTCAGGCACTGTTTCCCCATCTATTTGCAATGAAGTGATGGGATCAGATGCCATGATCTTAGTTTTCTGAATGTTGAGTTTTAAGCCAACTTTTTCACCCTCCTCTTCCACTTTCATCAAGAGGCTTTTTAGTTCTTCACTTTCTGCCATAAGGGTGGTATCATCTGCGTATCTGAAGTTATTGATATTTCTCCCACAATCTTGATTCCAGCCTGTGCTTCGTCCTGCCCAGCATTTCTCAAGATGTACTCTGCATAGAAGTTAAATAAGCAGGATGACAATATACAACCTTGACGTACTCCTTTTCCTATTTGGAACCAGTCTGTTGTTTCATGTCCAGTTCTAACTGTTGCTTCCTGACCTGCATATAGGTTTCTCAAGAGGCAGGTCAGGTGGTCTGGTATGCCCATAACTTTCAGAATTTTCGACAGTTTACTGTGATCCACACAGTCAGTCTTTGGCATAGTCAATAAAGCAGAAATAGATGTTTTTTCTGGAACTCTCTTGATTTTTCGATGATCCAGAGAATGTTGGCAATTTGGTCTCTCATTCCTCTGCCTTTTCTAAAACCAGCTGGAACATCTGAAAGTTCACGGTTCACGTATTGCTGAAGCCTGGCTTGGAGAATTTTAAGCATTACTTTACTAATGTGTGAGATGAGTGCAATTGTGCGGTAGTTTGAGCATTCTTTGACATTGCTTTTCTTTGGAACTGGATTGAAAATTGACTTTTCCAGTCCTGTGGCCACTGCTGAGTTTACCAAATTTGCTGGTTTATTGAGTGCAGCACTTTCACAGCATCATCTTTCAGGATTTGAAATAGCTCAACTGGAATTCCATCACCTCCACTAGCTTGGATTGCAGTGATGCTTCCTAAGGCCCACTTGACTTCACATTCCAGGATGTCTTGCTCTAGGTGAGTGATCACACCATCATGATTATCTGGGTCATGAAGATCTTTTTTGTACGTTCTTCTATGTATTCTTGCCACCTCTTCTCAATATCTGCTGCTTCTGTTAGGTCCCTACCATTTCTGTCCTTTATCGAGCCCATCTTTGCCTGAAACATTCCCTTGGTATCTCTAATTTTCTTGAAGAGAGATCTCTACTCTTTCCCATTCTATTGTTTTCCTCTATTTCTTTGAACTGATCACTGAGGAAGGCTTTCTTATCTCTCCTTGCTATTCTTTGGAACTCTGCATTCAAACAGGAATATCTTTCCTTTTCTCCTTTGCTTTTTGCTTCTTTTCTTTTCACAGCTATTTGTAAGGCCTCCTCAGACAGCCATTGTGCTTTTTGGCATTTCTTTTTCTTGGGGATGGTCTTGATACCTGTCTCCTGTACAACGTCAGGAACCTCCATCCTTAGTTCATCAGGCACTCTGCCTGTCAGATCTAGTCCCTTAAATCTATTTCTCACTTCCACTGTATAGTCATAAGCTATTTGATTTAGGTCATACCTTAATGGTCTAGTGGTTTTCTCCACTTTCTTCAATTTCAGTCTGAATTTGGCAATAAGGAGTTCATGATCCAAGCTACAGTCAGCTCCCAGTCTTGTTTTTGCTGACTGTTACAGCTTCTCCATCTTTGTCTTCAAAGAATATAATCAACCTGATTTCAGTGTTGACCATCTGGTGATATCCATGTGTAGAGTCTTCTCTTGTGTTGTTGGAAGAGGCTGTTTGCTATGACCAGTTTTTTCTCTTAGCAGAACTCTATTAGCCTTTGCCCTGCTTCATTCTGTACTCCAAGGCCAAATTTGCATGTTAGTCAAGGCTATGGTTTTTCCAGTGGTCATGTATGGATGTGAGAGTTGGACTGTGAAGAAAGCTGATTGCTGAAGAATTGATGCTTTTGAACTGTGCTGTTGGAGAAGACTCTTGAGAGTCCCTTGGACTGCAAAGAGATCTAACCTGTCCATCCTAAAGGAGATCAGTCCTGGGTGTTCATTGGTAGGATTGATGTTCAAGCTGAAACTCCAATACTTTAGCCACCTGATGCGAAGAGCTGATTTATTTGAAAAGACTCTGATGCTGGGAAAGATTGGGGTAGGAGGAGAAGGGTACAACAGAGGGTGAGATGATTGGATGGCATCATCGACTCAGTGGACATGGGTTTGGGTGGATTCCAGGAGTTGGTGATGGATAGGGAGGCCTGGTGTTCTGTGGTTCATGGGGTCGCAAAGAGTCAGACACAACTGAGCGACTAAACTGAACAGCCAGTTAACTCAAAACAGTATAAATGTATTACAAATTTTGAAATGTGTTAATTAAAATTTGGAAGTGTATTGAAAATTAATCTTTTAATGAGATGGATAGAGCCATTTTTAAAAACTTCACTTTGCCATGAATAAATATTTCTCATTTCCAGAATGAGTAAAAGTTCAGTGTATCATTTATTCTTGTTTTTACTTTTAGAGATATAATCACTAAGGGTTTACCTACACACACACATATGCCTATCACCTTTCTGTGCCAAAAGAATAGGCTTATATATTATCTGAAGATCTTGCAATCATAATAAATTATCATTGCCTTATAATAGTTTTGGAAGACTTTGAGTAAAGGTAGACTGGCAGATGATTGGGGACAGTGGTTTTATTCCTTTTAAATACAACTTACAGTAAAACTCACAGGAAAATACAATTTACATCTATATAACTTAAATGACAGTTCTGTCAAAAAATATATACTTACCCTTACAATGTGAGATATTCCCTGATATTTTTACTTCTATCCTCTATTTTTCTTGTCTACTAAATACAGTGCTGGTCAAGAATCACCAAATTTATTTCACAACCCACTAATGAGAAATGATCTGTAGTCTGAAAATCATTGCTATAGTTCAGTTAAGTTCAGTCACTCAGTTGTGTCCGACTCTGTGACCCCATGGACTGCAGCACGCCAGGCCTCCCTGTCCATCACCAACTCTCAGAGTTTACTCAAACTCACATCCATTGAGTCGGTGATGTCTTCCAACTACCTCATCCTGTGTTGTCCCCTTCTCCTCCTGCCTTCAATCTTTCCCAGCATCAGGGTCTTTTCAAATGAGTCATTTCTTCACATCAGGTGGCCAAAATATTGGAGTTTCAGGTTCAGCATCAGTCCTTCCAATGAATATTCAGGAATATCTGTAGTCTGAAAATCTTTGCTATAAGGTCCTCTGAAAAACAGCATTATGTCTTTGTATTAAATATTTATTTTTAAACAATCTTGTAAAGAAAAGCACTTATATTGAATTCATCTCTGCTCGGGAAAAACAAGTTGTTTGTACGCAAAGGGTAAAACCAAGATTCCTTTGGTGGCAGTCAACCCCAATTGTAGGCACTGTGCCTAGAATGAAATAGTTTCTGAAATGCTACAGAATAGCAGTAAATACGAAAAAAAAATCAGCTTAATGGAGAATCAAAGGCCTCATAAGCCAACCTTTTATATGATGTAAGCCTTCTGTTCTGGGATGATAGAAAGGAGGGCTGAATGGGAGTAGAGGAGGCAGGGAGGCTGGGAAGGAGCAAGATTTGAGAGAACAGATGATGTAAGTGGAAAGTTACTGGATCATCTTCACACAAATGATCTTCCCAATAGAGTGCTAGATTATCTATGTGTTCCACACATCTTGTAACTGATAACTGTCCTCATTTGCCTTTTCTCTCTCAGAGAAGAAATGTGTGGAATTAAACAAAGGCATCAACTTCCTAAGAATGTGCTGTTGGAGTTGGCTCGAGTCTGTGAGGATAATGAGAGAACAAACACATCATTAGGGTGCAATCCAAGCAGCTCAAGAAAATGAACACAATAGGAAAGAGCTGTGGGAAGACTGCTGAAGACAAGAAATGCTTTTTTTAAAAAAAAGGGAAAATATAAATTTCCAATTTTCCTATTACTCTAAGGAAATATTTTAAAGGGTTCTTTTCACAGTAAGTTAAAAAAAAGTTAAAGACAAATGAAACAAAAATATCTCTGAGTTACACAGTATTATCACTTCCAAATCAAATTACAAAACAAAAAATGAAACAAGATTTATTATCCAGAAATCTGTTATGATTGAAAGAATAACCGGAATACCTAGGACTCTAAACACTTTAAACACCCAAAGCTATCAATAGAGAATTTATTGGTGGGATTAATTTTTTTTTAAATAAAAACATTGTCCTGAAATCCATTGGCAAACCAACTGAAATGACCTTCAGTGGATTCCCAAACGGAACTACCTGGGAGAGCTCTGAGAGCATCAGAAAACACAGCCCAACCCAGACCAATTAAATCAGTGTCTGGAAATGAGACCCAGCATCAGCACTGTTGAAAGCTAATATGCAGCCAAAGTTGAGAACCATTGCTCTAGACCCTTCCTATTCAGTGTCTTCTGTGGACCAACAGCAAGATTATCCCCTGGGAACTTCTTAGAAATTCAGAGCCTCAAGTCTTTCTCCAGACTTACTGAGTTAGAATCTGCAGTTTAACAAGATTCTCAGATGATTCTCACACACATTAAATATTGAGAATCACAAATTTAAAAGACATACTATTAAATTCTGCTGTTCACTGCTTCCTTAATACTGAACTGTTGCTTGAATGATGCTGATCTACATTGTGGTATTTGGAGTGAGCCATGTGGCAGCCCTTGCCTTGTCTTACTACCTCTCACTTCTCTAATTACTCGGCCTTGGTGCCCTAATTCCTAAAACCGGAAGGGCTAATTCCTGTCTTGATCTTAATTGTAAATAGCCTTGACCCTTCTTGGGTGGGATCTGAAAGTTGCTAGTATCCAGTGTCTTTTGCTGAAAACCACATCCAGGAAAAATTTTGGTATGCTAATCCTGTTTATTTATTTATTCTTTAGATTAGGCATCTGAATTAACACTTAGACCTTGCTCCTGCCTTCTCCCTCTCATGGTTTTCTCTTTCCATTTCTGTTGCTAATTCTATTTAGAACCCTCCTCTGAATCCAAAAGAGTGACTGTAAGGGCAATCGGGCTTCCTTGCTTACTCCGTTTTTCAAAAACATGTCTAGAATGCTGAATCCATATGTACAACTGGATGTGATGCTACCCAATTGGTTCTGCTGGTACTGGCTTTTCCATGTATATGAACTTTCTGTGTCTTTTTGATTTTATTGGTCCACCAGGCTTCTGGAATGGACTGATGGCCATTAAAATAATTTCCAATATGGCTTAGTCCCTTTGCTGTCCACCTGAAACTATCACATTGTTAATCAGCTACAGTGAAAGTGAAGTCTCTCAGTCATGTCTGACTCTTTGCAACCCCATGGATGGTAGCCTACCAGGCTTAGCCGTCCATGGCATTTTCCAGTCAAGAATATTGGAGTGGGCTGCCATTTCCTCTCCAGGGGATCTTGCATTGCAGACAGACGCTTTACCATTGAGCCACCAGGGAAGCCCTAATCAACTACACCCCCAAACAAAATAAAAGGTTTAAAATAAATAAAACACAAGGGCTCATCCAACTTAGACTCACACAGACTTCCATTCTGAAGAACTTTTTAGATTACTTTCTAGACTAGTCTAATCTAGCCTAGACCATCTGGGTCCTGAGATTTAAACGAAGGCTTCTTAACAAGTTTCTGGTTGGAATGTATGTTCAAGAACAACAGTGTAAAATGGATAACCAATAAGGACTTACTGTATGGAACAAGACTGCTCAATATTCTGTAACAGCCTAATTAGGAAAAGAATTTGAAAAAGAATGAAAGTGAAAGTATAAGTCACTCAGTCATGTCTGACTCTTTGTGACTCCGTGGACTATAGCCCCTCAGGTTCCTCTCTCCAGGGAATTCTCCAGGCAAGAATACTGGAGTGGGTTGCCATTCCCTTCTCCAGGGGATCTTCCTGATCCAGGGATCAAACCTGGGTCTCATGCATTGAAGGCAAATTCTTTACTGTCTGAGCCACCAAGGAAACCTGTGTATGTAGAACTGAATCATTTTGTTGTACACCTGAAACTAGCACACCATTGTTGACAAACTGTACTCCAGTACCAAATAAAATGTTAAGAAGAACAAACCAGAAAATAAACCAAAGAAAAACCAAAAAGAAGTAACTTCTAGAGTAGAATTCTTTACTGAAGATAAGCCCTATACAGAAATCCTTCAGTCACTAGCCCTGGAACTGAACTTATATAAAGTCCCAGCTCTAGTCTTTCTTTCTATATTTGGTTGTATGTGACCTGTAAAACTTCATGTCTCATGTCCAAATGACTGCTAACTTTCTGTATGTGGTTAGTTAGTTAGTTAATTCAGTCGCTCAGTCATGTCCGACTCTTTTCAACCCCATGAATCACAGCACCCAGGCCTCCCTGTCCATCACCAACTCCCGGAGTTCACTCAAACTCATGTCCAACGAGTCGGTGATGCCATCCAGCCATCTCATTCTCTGTCATCCCCTTCTCCTCCTGCCCCCAATCCTTCCCAGCATCAGAGTCTTTTCCAGTGAGTCAACTCGTCGCGTGAGGTAGATAGTCAATATATAGTCATCTTAGGTTCCTAAGACTTATTATAAGGAAACCACAGAAGGTTTCTGTGTATAGGGACAAAGAAGGAAAAAATAATAATAATAAAAGAAGAAATCCAAAAAGGAACCTTTACTCAACCATAAAAGTCTTTTTTACTATGTTTCTGGTGAACCTCAACTTATTCCTGGACATATTGTTGGATGGTACTTGTGTAGACATACTCTGAGATCGTGGGGAAAACGTGTCTCCAGGCACTAGAAGTGAAAGCCTCAAAGGATTCTATGATGACTTACTTCTGTAGTAATAGACTGAATTTAGGGACATGTTAAACTCTGGCTTAATGAAGAATTGATTTCTGAAAGGTAAGATGTGAAATTCCTCCAAAAAAGAACATAAAGGTTCATATGGCATTCAGATCATAAGAACAAGATAAGTAGTTGGTTTAGAATCAGGAACTTTTAAACTAAACAGCTGTAACCCATTTGGGCAGTCGTGCAAAACAGAAAGTTGGCAGACCAGATAGTCTTTTCAGACATTAAACACAAGATGCTTGGGGCCAAAAATTGTGATTAAGAAATCAAATGTTTTCTTTTTCTCCTTCCAACCTGTTCTCAGACTGTGGAAAGTTATGTGATTTTTCTTCTCTGACTCTCTGGTTGTAGTTATTGAGAACTGCCTATCTCTTCAGCCACTGGAGGTCAGTTCACTTCAATTCAGTCCAGTCCAATCCAATCCAATCCAGTCTAATCCAGTTCAACTTCATCTGTCTTTCTTTGGGGGAGACCTGTATACACATAAAGAATTTAAGTGCCTTGAGTGCTGATATACCAGGTTGTCTGCAGCTCAGTTCATGAAATGTCTTAACTCTGGTGCAATATCTATACTGCTCTGCTTCCACTGAGGTCCTAGAAATATGGTTTCTAGTTACTTTTCTGCATCTAGGATTCTGTCTTCTCTGTATTTCCCATTTGTCATTCGCTTTTGGTTTTTCTAATTATTTGGTCCTGACCTGTTGCGTTTGTGTCTAACAGGCATAACTGATATTCCAACTCCCTCCCAACTCTCCCCCTCTTTTTCCTGTGCCTGTCTGTCCCTCTGTCCTTCATTCCAATCTATCAGGCTTCATTTTCTTGTCCCACAGCTTGGCCTAGTAGAGACTACTTCCTTTCAAAGGGTTCCCTTTCAAGTACACATGCAGAAATATGCATGAGCATCTGGTGTGAGCTTTTTGTTCAAATTCAGCCCCTAGTGAAATATGGAGACAGATAGAGACCCTAAGAAAAAGAGAAAGAGGCAAGATTAATGAGAACAGACATCAGAGAAATGCCTTCATGTCTAGAAAATGTTCAGAACCTGCTTTGGCCACATTTGAACAGTTGTGTGTCTGGATTTCAGCCTCTTATTTTCTGGTGTACCTGGAATGGATCGAACTTCCAAGAGGCTTGGTGGCAGGATGTAGGGGGCTACAGTGAAAAGGAACTGCTGGCTTCTGACTCTCATGAGGAAAGGAGAGAAGTCAGAGCTTCTAGTCAGCATATGAACGCCCACAATAGTCATATTGGTTGCTAAAATATGGGAATACTACTCTACTAATTGGTAACCAGCTTCTGCACACATCTTCCAGCTATTCCTTTCTTTGCTCTGGCGGCCAGACTGCCCTCACAAGTTCTTCTCATGCATCCAGCAACAAAGAGGCTAACACTTTAATTTGTGGATCCTGGGCTCACCCCCTGATTAAATGTTGTAGAAAAAAAAAACATTCCTGGATGATGACTCTTGACTCTGGGAGGAACTGAATGTTTGGAGCTTCTTTAGGAACCAAAAGAAAGGAAATAATTTTTTAGGATCATCCTAGGAAGTACTGTGCTTGTAAGTTACCTGAGTTACCTTCCTCAGGGCTGCCTAGATTCATCCAAATCCTTTTGCTATAACCATTCTCCTTACTGATTTGGTATTTGACTGTCTGATGACTTAGTCTTCCTTTTCCTCTGTTCTCCATCCATTAAGCACTACTTGAAACTCTTTTTCTTCTTATAATCACCTCATCGTTTTTCTGGACAGGAACTGGTCGGTTCCAAATCGGATGAACAGTTTCTTCCCAAATGTTCACTCCGTAACCCCACGCAGCCATGTGCCAACTTCTCTGCTGCTGCCACCAGAGGCAATCAGGTAGCAGTGAAGCCCAGAACCTCCTGCCATTATCCTCCCAGACAGCATCATGGTAGCAGAGAGAGGGAGCTATGGAACGAGATAGACCTGGGTTTGAAAGCCAACTTCTCTTTACTAACCAAGTAACTTGAACAAATGACTGACTTTTATAAGGGTATATTTTCATCTGCAAAATAAAGATAGATATTACTTCCTAAGAATGAGAAAGAGGAATAAATGAAATGATGCTATTATAGTGATCTGTTTATTTTCTTGGTCTGCGCAGCATCTCTTTAGGGAACCACCCTTTCCTATTTTTATTCTACGTGGTTTGGGAATAGGAATGCTCTCATGACACACAGGACCAGAGTACTTGGCCACAGTGGTTGGTGCTGATATAGGAATATGACCCAAGCCTACCCAATTAGTTATCTTCCTTGAGAATTTGTTGAAACAGTCTACAAAGAGGTAGTCTCCTTTCATTCATGAGTACATTTTGAATAGACAGTAGAAGGAAAAAAAATTATCTTTTAAATTATTTGTATCCAGTGTATTGTTTATTTTGAGAATAATGATTACAACAGGGTTCTTCCACTTGTCATCTAGGGTTTTCATATGCATAAAAGTTCCAACTCTACATATTTATTTCATATCAATATATGGTTTAGAGCATTAAAATAGTCCTTGATAAATGGTAGCTATTTTATTTAATCCTTGGACTAGCTTAAGAAAAAATGGAATTTTTTGATTCATGTGCCATGGAGCTAAAATGGGGTGTTGAGATAAAGAACTGGCCTTAGAGGCTCCAGGAAATTTGAGAGTGTTACCTCTGCTTCCCTGATAGCCTCTGGCTTTATGACCACAACTGTAAATGAGTTATTAAATGGGATCAGGGACATAACCAGAAATAATTTTAGGTCTTCATAATTTCAGTTCAGTAACTCTTGAGGGTGTTCATTGGAAGGACTGATGCTAAAGCTGGAACTGCAATACTTTGGCCACCTCATGCGACGAGTTGACTCACTGGAAAAGACTCTGATGCTGGGAAGGATTGGGGGCGGGAGGAGAAGGGGACGACAGAGAATGAGAAGGCTTGATGGCATCACCGCCTCGATGGACATGAGTTTGAGTGAACTCCAGGAGTTGGTGATGGACAGGGAGGCCTGGCATGCTGTGATTCATGGGGTCGCGGAGAGTCGGACACGACTGAGCGACTGAACTGAACTGAACTGAACTCCTGAGGAAAGAGAAGACATCTTTTTCATTCAGTGTCTATGAAGTATCTTATAGTGTCTTTGAAGGCAACTTCCCAAAAGCATAAGTTCCTAAAACTCAGGTTGGTCTGACTTGAATCACTTGACCATTGCTGAAATCATCTCTGAGATATATATGTATATTCATGAATGGATGAGTGTGTTGTACTATGTAATTGACATTTTCACCAAAGCCATTTGGATAGCGAGATAACAATTCCTAAAGGAAAGGGAGATATAACTACAAAAGAATGGTGCAAAGGAATGCTTGAGTAAGCCAAAACAGTAAATGTCTGCTATAATATCATCATCATCACCTTCATTCTCATATTACTAATCACCATCATTATTATTCTTGCAGGAAGTGTATATGTAACAGTGATTCACTGTCAGACTGATATTCATAGGAACTTTGAAAGCAAAGGGAGAAGATGAATGTACTAAAAGGTCCCTTGACAGTAAAAATTGACCTGCTATCTCTGGCAACAGAATGTATGGATGGCATTTTCTTATTAAGAAGAAAAAGCTATAATTCCTAATTTATAGTAACAGATCATCTATTTAAACTATAAGTGTCAGTAGGAGTTGAAAATAAGTTTTAGATATGCAGAAATTTTGTGGATCAAGTGCTCCTAGAAACAGTGCTCTCACCCAAAAGACACATCCCTGTAATACAGCCTAGTGTACTTCGTGGCTTTTTGATGAATATGAATTCAATGTGATTCTTGAACCATGGGAGCAAAGGCAATATCTTTTAATAGTTATTTCCTGGATGTCACATCTTTGGTAATAAGGTGCCAACAGAGATATTTGTTGGAAAAGGAAATGACAACTCACTCCAGTATTCTTGCCTGGAAAATCTCATGGACAGAGGAGCTTGGTGAGCTATGGTCCATGGGGTTGCAAAGAGTTGGACATAACTGAAGCGATTGAGTGTGCGCGCGCAAACACACACACACACAGACACACATACACACACACACACACAGGGATATTTATCGCTGTGGTTGGTTAGGATTATTCCATGTACATTAGAAGACATGTTAAATATATTTCCCTATTTTCTGCAGCAATATTTATTTGACTTTATTAAAAATTAAGAAAAAGTAAAATATTCTCAGTGTAGCATGTGAAGGTTGATGTGACAACCAATTCTGTTAGTATATTGTGGATTTGGAAATTCAACAAATACAGATGTATACTTAGGCAAATTCAAAAAGCACATTATAGAATTTCTACTTTATATAAATTAGAAAGTCATTTGGGGCTTTGTGGCTTTTGGTGATAAACTATATTAAATCAGCTTTGGAAGAAATAGAGTTTTATGAATTCTAAATTGTTTGCATTTGGGCCTTCATCATATCATATTAACATGCTATCCTTCTTACCAGACATCTAGTACTTAGTAGCATTCATATTCCTTTCTAAAAAAAAAAGCTAATTTTTTCAAAGCAGAGTGAGAACCAGTAACGCTACCAGAATTATGTTCTTATTTCAGAAATGGAATAGATATTGCCCATTTTACACCCCTCTTGCCTATCTTTGTTTGACTCTGTGTTAGGATCACCAGATCTAGCAAATAAAAATATAGGGTGTCCAGTTAAATTTTAATTTCAGATAAACAATTTTAGTATAAGTATGCCCCATGCAATACTTGGGACATATTTATGCTAAAAATTATCTGTTGTGTATCTGAAACTCAAATCTAACTGGACATCCTAGATTTTTTAATTTGCTAAGTCTGTCAACTTTACCCCAAAATGCACTATTTGACTCCTCCATGATTGAGTGCCCTTCTATTGTTTTTTATTGTCTTCCTGCTAAAATATGCACAAGGCAAAGGATTCCAAGCTATAAACCTAAGATATAAACCTGTAGGCAACCCTCATGGTCCATCTTAGCTTGCTGATATAACCAATAGAAGCATTAATCTGACTCAAAATTAGCCTTTATAGGAGGTAAATCTTTCCTGGTAGTCCCTCGAGTTTATGAAGCACATCACACAATATATCGTCTTAGAGAATGTCTCCTTTCCCATTCTTTCTCCAAAGTCTCACTATGTGAGGAATTTTTTCCCACTCTCACTTTCTTTTCTCCCCAACTTCTTTATCAAACTCCCCTCTCTACTCCCACCCTGCATTATGTTCAGTTACCTGATCTTCCTCAGACTTCAGCCATTTGCATTCACACTCATATCCCAGCAGACTGAAGGAGTTGTTGTTCAGTCACCAAGTCGTGTCCAACTCTCTGAGACCCCACGAACTGCAGCACTCCAGGCTTCCCTGTCCTTCAATTATTGGAGAAAGGCAGAGGTAAAAAGAGGAAATGCTGTGGGTAAAAACTGCTATAGATGAGATACTTGTAAATATCTTATTGACTTGGATTGAGTTGGATTAAATTTAATCATCCTCTAACTTTTCTTCCAAAACTAAGATGGTCTAACTTTCTTAAAATAGACCCCCCTCAGCATTGTTTGAAATTATATCAGCCTTCAATGTTTTAAGTGATGACTTCTAGCATAAAATATAAAATAAGAATGCCCTTTTTTCTTCTTTTGTAGCTAGCAAGGTCATATCAGAAGCCCAGAAATTATTTCAGGCAGGCAGAATTCCATATTCTGCCCTCTCTCTGGATAAATTGAGCTTGTCTGCAGTAATTTCTCTGCATTTCCATACGCACACTTATTACAGCTGCCATCGTCCGGCAATATTTTTCCCCACTCATCATCATAACAATTTATAAGTATTTGATGGGATTAAACAGAGCCAACCTAATTCTGTCACTTAAGCAGCCAAATTCATGAGCCCAGTCATCAATATATAGTGATACAATGTCCAGAAACCCATTCTTGCTAGCCATCATCTGTACAGTGTGTGGGTGGGTCAGCCTGGTTTTAAATTTTGGGGTCAGGTAGATAACCTCTACAGCAAAGCAAGCGAATTGTAATATTAATAGTTGAATCAGCTGAACCACTGAGCCACCAGGCTATACAATAGTTGAATCACTTTGCTAAAATCTTCCTCTGAATTTTTAAAGTTTTATATAATCAGTCCTTGGGAACAGTCAAGTACACGCTTGAAAACAACTGTTTACCTTTTCACCTGCCCAGAATAAATAATGATTATTTCTTGGTATGGATAAAAAAAGTATTTGTTTACTTTATCTTGCTAACTCTAGGACACCCACACCCCAATAACCACTAGGGAAATGTATCTGGAAAAACATTTCTGAGAAAGGAAAATAACAATAACAATAATGATAATACTTTAATATTAGCAATGCATGTTCAGTTGCTTCAGTCATGTCTGACTCTTTGTGACCCTGTGGACTGCAGTCTGCCAGGCTTCTGTCCATGAGATTCTCCAGGCAAGAATACTGAAGTGGGTTGCCATGCCCTTCTCCAAGGGATCTTCCCAACCCAGGGATTAAACCTTTGTTTCCTTCATCTCCTGCATTTCAGGCAGATTCTTTGCCACTGAGTCACTGGGGAAGCCCATTATTAACAATAGTATATTCTGTATTTCAAATTATCTGCCTGATGCAGTTGTACAAAGACAGTTTCAAAGTGTGATTTTAAAAACTATTGTACCAGGACTTCCCTGGTACTCCAGTGGTTAAGAATCTGCTCTGCAGTGCAGGGGGTGTGAGTTTGATCCCTGCTCTGGGAACTAAGATCCCACATGCTGCAGAGCAGCTAAGCCTATGTGCCACAAGTACTGAAGCCCCGGAATCACAACTAGAGAGTCCATGTGCCACAAGTAAAGATCCCACGTGATGCAAGGAAGATCCTGTGTGCCATGACTAAGACCCAACATAGCCAAATCAATAAGTAAAATAATGTTTAAAAAATTAAAAATATTGTACTACTGAAAGCTCGATCATACACACTTAGAGGATAAAAAGAGGTTATTAACTATAATTAAAGCAGAAAGAAAGCTATCCTGCCTCTTTATATGCAGTTTCTCATTTTATAAATGATGTGTCTCTAAATTTGTAAATGAAACAGGTAGCTTGTACAGAGTGAAAAAACACCCAGTTGAAAAATTGTTAATTTAGCCCAGTGATATTTAAAACTACAGTACAGAGCCAAAAAACTAATGGTTTCATATTATTTCGTGGACACATAGCATATTCTTGATCAACTGTTTTCCGGATGACTCACAACTGGCTCTCCTATAGCTAAAAATTACCTTTTAAGCTGGAACACATATTTGCATGATGCAAAGATATTATGAGACTCTGATTTTACTTTCTAACATGTTCTAGATTAACTGATAGAATACTGAGCCATACATGGACTCATGTTGTTGGGGCTCACATGCATATTTAAAAAAGCATTACGTCAAAAATTTTAAAGCTGGATCCAAAAGAAAATGCACATATTGATTACAACTATGTAAAAGTATTATACACATTAGCAAAGAATAAAAATAGATTTGGAGGGTAATAATCTAAAGTTCACTAGGAGTGTATGTATAAAGTTTGATTTATAATACTTAAGAAAATACAAAGCATCCTAGAAGGAAAAGTGCCAAGGCAACACTAGTTTTAAAATAAAGTTTTGTACTATTAAAACATGCATGTGTAGCCAAGATAATTTATTACAAGGGATGTATTAGAGATATAGTATTTTAGTCTTTAAAAAAAAACAATAGCACAAGATTAATATTTTAAAAATTTACTTAGAAACAAAACACTAGTGGCCTCCAGGATACCCTGTGCCAATTTTCCCCTCTGAACCATTTTTACAGACAACTTACAACCTCCCTAAATTATAGGTTTATGTGGAAAAATAGGGGGTTGTTGTATAATAAGCAAGCTGACAAATCTTTAACTCTAACAGTACTAGTTATTGCTACTGTAATTTATGCACAGATACTGATTCTAATTAAGTAATAGCAGAGGTTGCCTTTGAATTTATGAGGCTATAATCAGCTCCCTTGTGCTCAATAAATGCCACAGCTACAGTCTGTGGTGTTAATTTCACACTACAGTGGGAACTAGTGGTTGTTGCCAAATATACTCATAAGTCACAGGCAATTTGGATTATTACTGTAGTGTGTGCTGCATCAAGCAATGTACCACTCATAATCACTTTTTAAAGTCATTATTGAGTGTTTGTGTATGATAAGTCTTCTGACATTGACAAGGCAGAGTGCAGTAGCTTTTCTTTCCCGGAAATCATTTCCAGATAAAATAAATATGCTGAGTCCTCTGGAAAAATAATACTATAAGAAGCTCCCACTTCCTCAGCTCCCTAGCTATTTCTGATACACGGGAACTGGGAACTTAGGAGTTTTCCTATAAACTACCCTGTATGTGATGTGCCCCAAAAGAGAGCACCTGATATGGGGTCACTTCCCTTTGGGAATTTTGTGAATTCATGTGATAGGATTTCATAAGTGCCAGGAGCTGAGCTTGCTGACAGAACTGCATTCTGTTCTTTTCCAATTTCCTGAAGCTGAGTGTGAACTAGAGACTCTCACTGTGAGCTTTAATGCTAGTTACTTTCCTCAAAACATCACAAAGAAGATGAGAATTAAGCAAACCAGCACACATAAACACAGGATCTCCCTCTTTCTTTCTTTTACTTTCTTCCTTCTATTTTATCAGAGTTAGTTACTCTTCACAGTTGGGATTTATGAAGTTCCACCCAGGACTGTGTCACATTCCACATCTTACTCTTAAATCCACAACACTGGAGTGGCTCCTTATCGTCCAACAGTCAATGGGTCCAAACGCCAGCTGCCAACAATAGGGGTCTTCTTTGTGACAGAGTAGAGTTTGCATTAATTGCAGGGACAGCATGTTCTGACTGGTGGCAGGGGCCAAGGTTTCTGTTTGGAATATGGTCGCATCATTTCCTGAGGAACCCAGCAGGCTTCAGTGCAATCAACCACACAACAAGAGAACCGTGTTTTCCTTTAAGGGGCAAGCACAGAAGTCAGGTGGCTCCCCAGGCGACATTGTTTTAGACCGGCCAAAATCAAGATGCCAAAAAAGACTGAAAATAGTCAAGGAGTTTCACTGTCCCATTGTATTCTTCCAAATAAAATGACACAAAATATTAAGTATTTCCGGTATGGCTTTTCATTATTTGCCAAGAGAGGATTCTTTAGACATCTGAAAGACTAGGATCCTGGAGTTGAAGCTACTCCCTTGGTGATGGGCTATACAGAGCAGGGTGGCTTCAGCAACCCACAGCCAATATGCTGTGGAGATAATAGGTAATCATTATAGAAAAGTGTGTGTGTGTGTGTGTTCTGATCCTTCTTGTTAACTGACATTCCAGGGGCAGAAATTGTGGTCTCATGGTGGCACATACTGGAGGAGGGCACGGTAACCCACTCTAGTTCTCCTGCCTAAAGAATCCCATGGACAGAGGAGGAGCATGGCAGGCTACAGCCCATAGTCACAGAGTCAGACATGATGGAAGCGACTTAGCAGCAGTAGCAGTGGCACAAAATCACAATTTTTCTTCACTTAATTTGTGACACAAGAGGACAAGTCTGTCTTCCAGTGTTGTATGGGCACACGTAACAAAAAGTCGGGTCAGTTGCTTTATGAACAAAAAGGCTTTGGGAAGAAAAATTTCAATTGTACATTCCCCTCATTCTGTGCAGATGTGCAACTTAGCTTATTGGAAGGAAAATGGAGACCTTTAATAAACTCTGCTTAACAACACAGTCAGTCTGTTTGTGGTGGCCACAGAGGTATACCACTCAGTCCCTTCTAGCAGGAAGCTCTTGAGAACATTGTCAGCTGACAGCTTCTGCTGTCATGCCTCTGTGGATGGGCATGGTGGGGAGACTAGAGAAGGACCGTTTCCACCTGATACAGGACTCAGAGGAGCAGGATGTGCACAGGAGCTCCTCACCAGCCTGACCACAACTTTTCCAGAGCTGCCTTACATCTGAGGCTCATTCTGCTCAATCCGCCTTCCTTCCCTCGCCTTTTTTCACAGTTGTCAGACCTATGTCATCATTTGAATTCTCTCTGCTGTCTTGTCCTTTTGCCATACATGTCTCCAGATTCCATCAAATGTCCACTGGTTGAGAACCACTGTTAGAAAGTGAGAATACTTCCCTAAGGAGAGCAAAGCACTTTCTCCCTTGGGCTCCTGGGCACTTAGGTTCACTGAGCACTTTTTATATTTGTCACTGTTTAGCTATTGGTTTCTCCCACTAGATTACAAGCTCCTCTTAAGGAACTGTCTTTTGTGTTCCCTGTATTTTTCCAGTCCTCTTTTTGTTCTGTTTAAAGGGCCCTGACTTTTCTTGAATAAGGGAAGAGAGTGAAGGTAGCAGGAAGAGAGGGACAGAGAGGGAAAGAGGACAAAAGCAAATAGCTAGGCAGCCAAGGAGGCAGGAGAGAGTGATTGCAAGGTCCACCTTTCCTCTGTTGACCAAAGAGGACTATGATGAGTTTATATACTTAAGCCTGTTCATTCCAAGTTCATTGCTTCCCATTTGGGCCTTCGTGCATTCTTTCTTTCCATATTTTTGTTTGTTAAGGAACCACTCATTTATTATACTCCAAGTGTTGAAATCCTCTTTGGTTTTTGGACCTTCTCATGGTCTTGTCTGCCCACTTTGAGGCCGTTACCAGGCAACAGCTGGCAGCTTGTGGTCCCTCTCCAGTAGTTGACAGCAGTTAGCCATCAATAACGTGATCTCACACGCCAGGGCACCACTCCAGAGGGTGAGTACTTTTTGTTTTGGATTAACAACAACAACAAAAAAATTCTGAACAATGCATGGTCCCAAATGGAAAGGTAAAGAGGAATGCGATCAATTAACTTGGATGATGTCATAATCCACGAGTGGCAGAAGAGTTGGAATTCCAGCCCTTTCCTTGCTCAGCTCTTCTGGGGTGATTAGCTCTGTTCCAAGACCTTCGGCTGGCCATCGTGTTGTGTTTCTCTAACAATAAAATAGGCCTTGGAGACTTGGAAAAGAGTTCGCTTATTAAAATTATTTAAAACTCAGACTAGCAGGAATGAGAACGATGTTGGTAGGCAGAGCAAAATCATACGAGTGCCTGTTTTGGCACATCTTGCTCTCAAAGCCTGTGTTCTTCTAGACAGCAGATGTAGATGTATTCAAAAGAGAGGCAAAGGGACTCTCTGTCCAAGCATGGCCCAGGTATCACAACCAATGCTCGAAGACCTCCTAACCCACACACTGACTCCTTCTAAATTTGTTCTCTAGACAGAGGTTTGCCAAGCTTAAAAATTTTTTTCTTTTAACTTTTAAGAGTTCTTAGTCTTTCATATTTTTCATAGTCTTCAGAACAGCTAAAAATATCCTTTGTCATCTATCTTTGACATTAAGTAACGCTTTGCCACTGTCAGCCAATTTGGAGTTTTATGGAATCCTAAATTTGTAAGGGATGAATAAATGATTAAACTCAGTAGTTCCCAAATTTTAGTGAATAAAACATTCACCATAGGAGCTTATTAGAAATACAGATTTTAATAAGGTCCAAGAATTTGGAAATTTTTGGATAAAGTATAAGTTTCCTACAGTAAAATTCGTTCACTTAAAATGTACACTTTGATGAATTTTGTTAATTGTACACAGTTATGTCACCTCCACTGCAATCACAATATAAAACAGTTGCATCACTCCCACAAAGTTTTGTTGTACCCCCTTTGCAATCCATCTTTCTCCTCCCTTACCCATGGCCTCCAGGCAACCATCAGTCTGCTTTCTTTTCTGTAACTTTGCCTTTACTTCAGTGTCATATAAATGTAATCATGTAGCATGGCACCTTTTGTGTTTAACTTTCTCCTTTAGTATAAAGTATTCGAGGCTCATCTGGAAAAGTTTTAAGTTTAAATCTAATAACTCTAGATGATTCTATGAAGGGAGTTTCATGGTCATACTGAGAAGCACTCATCTCTTCTGAACTTCATTTCAAGAGGAAACAGGTATAAATGTAAGTGCATTGTCTGAAGTGAAATATTACTGATAAACCATTGGAATTCTGTCCTTGGAGAGACTTCCTTGAGTCAATTTTCCTTGACCTCCCTGTGATGAGAGATTGGGTCCCTGAGGAAGCACCTTAACAATCCTATAAAGTACTCTTTTTATTTTGGATTCACTTGACCAATGATATGAGATCCAGTGTATGAAAATCCTTTGGATTTTCTTCTGGGTTACAGGCATGTTATTGCAGGTTATGAAAATCTTTTGTATTTTCTTTTGGGTTACAGGCCAGTTATTTCCAGGCCTTTCCTCAAATTAAGAAACATTTACTGAGAGACAGCTGATGCAACAAAATCTTTCATAAATGTATGTTCAAGAATGTACTCTTTAACATTTTTGATTATAGTGTTTGCTTTTGTACATGGTAAAATGTGATGAATGAGACCCATAACCTGACATCAAGAAGCCTCCTCAGGTTCCTCCAAAGGAACTGTGTCTGTCTGGCTGAATAGCCTTCTTCCTCACCTGCCTATTCCATGCTTCCAGCTGGAAGCTGGTTGCATTGATCTTGTAGATCTGGCAGAACAAGGTTTTCCCCCACTTTTTTTTACTGGATCATAGTCACTTTGAGAATTTAATGAAAGACACAGAGCCTCTTGGGGGAAGAGGATGTTGAGGGACACACAGGCAAGTGATGTGTGGACTAAGCAGAGGATCCAGGATCAGGCAAACCACAGTCAGGAAGCAGCCTCGGAAGGTCCTTGTGGGACTGGTTATAGCTCCTGAGGGCACACTAAGAATGTCACAGCTCTGTCAGTCATCCCTGCTGACTGAGTCCTATGATCTTCAGGCGTTCAGGTCTACCCCATGAAAACTACACTCAAGCTTAATTTTATAGAGGAAGAAAATGAATTTCTGGAAAGACAGAAATCTGCCTGTAGCCAGTACCTGGCTTAGTTATGCAGCCAGAATGGAACTCAGGACATTAAATCAGGTCACTGTACTCTATCACCCATCCTGTGCTGTCTCTATTATTTGCTCTAAAACTGAATGTAGGAGAATGATATTGAGAAGCACGTCAGCTAGTGACCATTTATAGGCAGAGCAAAAAGTCTTCAAGGCCCTCACCATCTGATCATTTATCCACAGGACCATTTTAAAGGACAAATGATAGTTTATGAGGCTATTTTCCTTTTTTTGTTGCTTCTCTAAAAACTGGAAGTTAAACCAATGCCATAAAAATAAAATGAGTAATCTTCCTTCAAAAATTGCAAAAGAAGGGGGGAGCAACCAGAATATATCCTTTATTTTTTATTTTTATTGGAGGCTAATTACTTTACAATAATATAATGGTTGGTTTTGCCATACATTGACATGAATCCGCCCCGGGTGTACATGTGTTCCACTTCTTGAACCCCCCTCCCACCTCCCTCCTCCCCTTATCCTCCCTCTAGGTCATCCCCGTGCACCAGCCCCGAGCATCCTGTATCATGCGTTGAGCCTGGACTGGTGATTCGTTTCACATATGATAATATACATGCTTCAATGCCATTCTCCCAAATCATCCCACCTTCACCCTCTCCCACAGAGTCCCAAAGACTGTTCTATACACCTATGTCTCTTTTGCAGTCTCATATACAGGGTTAAGGTTACCATCTTTCTAAATTCCATATGTATGTGTTAGTATACTGTATTGGTGTTTTTCTTTCTGGCTTACTTCACTCTGTATAATAGGCTCCAGTTTCATCCACCTCATTAGAACTGATTCAAATGCATTCTTTTTGATGACTGAAAAATACTCCATTGTGTATATGTACCAAAGCTTTCTTATCCATTCGTCTGCAGATGGACATCTAGGTTGCTTCCATGTCCTCGCTATTATAAACTGTTTAGAGTATATCCTTTAAAGTAAGCAGACAATTCTAAAGGTAATACTCTTGATTTTCATGCATAGTATTCTTATACAGATGCTCAGTACTCTTGAGTGAGCATTTGTAACTTATTGATCCTGGAACAGAGTGCTCAGTCTTTGTCTTGAAGAGACCTGTGATCTCCCATCACACCCCCAGGTTTGAGGTGAGATGGATGATCCTGTAATGACTAGCTTCTGTAATCCTTTTGCAGAACTCCTGAGAGCTAAAAAATGTGAATGCCAAGAAAATAAACAAACTGAAAGTGTGAATTATCTTTATAATTAAATTATACATTCAAATATATATTTGTACATTGCAACAAAAATAAAAATCCTTGAAAGAATTTCTAAACAACACACAACACATGCTAAATGTATTTTAAAAGTTATCAAAGTAATCAAGTTCCTCCACTGTTCTTAGTCTCTCTCTGCTGAATCTCTCTCTCAGTGATTGGCTATGATTGTGTTCTCCCTTCTACTTTGAGTTCTTTTCCTTCTCTTTTCACCTGCAAAACTCTACGTCAATTCAATTTCAAGACTTAACTTCAGTACCTGCTACTATGACTTCCTAAGCTTGTTGTATTAAACATTAATTAAAACACATACTTTATTGTATTATAATATTTGTTTTCCTGTTTGTTTCCCTGTTAGGTAATGGGACTGTCTTGCTCATCTTTGTGTTCCCTGCACCTAGTGTAGCTGTTCACCTGGTGAACAAGTGATAGTCAGTCCAGCCAGACAATAGAATTAGTGAATGCCACCCCTTCCCCAAGTTCCTTCTTATTGCTGGGTCGACCAACCTCTCGTTCACTTTCCTATAATCATTGTCAGTTTTACCATCTTGTATCTCTTATTCACTTCACTCCACTCCCTCAACTCTTACTATCATCCTGAGAGACTTCTATGTGGTCAGTATATCCATCTTTAATATTAAATCAAATGGAATTTTCATTTTGATTCTGCTTCATAAATTCACTTCCACGACTCAAGAATGATTCTTCATTTTGCCAAAGTATTTCCCTACCAAAATAATAAACTTCAATATACTGTCCTGTGATCTCAATTTTGTATCCTTCCACACTTATTCTTTTATTCTTTCCCACTCAATGAGATTTCAAATATGTTAGGGCTTCCAGTTCGTTTCTCTGATTATTTTGGGCCCACCCTGAAATATGATTCCTTGTTTTCTATGTCCAAATTTATGATTAGTCACTTCATTTCTCACCTATAGCCTCACCTCCTTTCACCTTTCACTAATCCTATCCCAGAAATCTTTAGTCATATCTGCAGTGTATTTACATCCTTCTCATATTAGGACCACTGAATGTTGTTGGAGAATAATATAACATGACTTTGGAAATTATTGCCAGTATGAATATTGGTATCCAATATGTCTTCCACACTGCTCAAATTCTTAGGGAGCCAATGACTTTTAAAGTCTTATTATTATTGGCAAGTTAACTTCCTATTTCAGGTACCTTTTCCACATAAGGCCAGAGCCACTTGGCCTTACCTTTTCCAACCATTAACTTTGCCCTAGATGCACTACAGTGATCTGCTTTTCATGGGCTCTTTCCAAGTAGAGCTTCACCTACTATCTGCATGTGGGCAGAGTAACTCACCTTCCATCCTGGGGCTTCCCTGAGAAAATGCAAGGCACCCAGATATTAGACAACTAGCATTGCAGACTTGATGCTTTCTGGGGCAAAACTTTGACCAGTAGAGACAGGAGCTACTGGAAAAATTCTTCTCCATTCTCACTCCTTCCCTGGACTGTCCTGCAGTGTTTCACAAAGCTTTCTTCATATCTACCTCTGTTAAAAAGATCTACTTCAGTTAAAAAAAAAATGCAAGAGTAAGGCCATGGTTTTCAAAATGTGGTTTGTGGTCCTCTGGGTATCCCTGAGACTCTCTCAGGGTGTCCATAAGAGCAAACATACTTTCATAATAACATTAAAGCATTATTTGTTTTTCTAACAAATTGATATTTGCCCTGATGATGCAAAAGCAATAGTGGACAAACATCTTGATGCTTTAAAATGAATCAAGACAGTGACACTAAACTGGTACTTGTTGGATTCTTCACTTCCTCCTGTTCACAGTAAAAGAAAATTTCAAGATCCTTGAGAATGTCCTTTATGAAATAATAAAAATTGTTAGTTTTAAATCTCAGTCCTTCAGTGTAGGTCTTTTTAATAGTCTGTGACCACATGAGAAGTAAACATAAAATACTGAAATATAGTTTTTATCTTCAGGAAATTGTATTATTATTGTGTGATTTCTCCTTTTGTGTTTGTCAGGGGGCTTCCCTGGTGGCTCAGAGATAAAAGAATCTGCCTGCAGTGCAGGAAACACAGGAGATGTGGGTTTGATCCCTGGGTTGGGAAGATCCCCTGGGGGAGGAAATGGCAACCCATTAAAGTATTCTTGCTGGGAAAATTCTGTGGACAGAGGAGCCTAGTGGGCTACAGTCCATATCGTTGCAAAGAGTCAGACATGACTGAAGCAACTTAGCACACACACGCATGATTGTTTTAAGTGGCTGGTCTGTTTCAAATGCATTTTTAAAACCCAGCATTTGTACTCTCCTCCCCTCATCGTTAGTATTCTTGATGTTGTGCCTTATGTCTAATTGTTTTGTGTATCTCTTAACTACTTTTTGTAGATACAAGTGATTTTACCACTTTTGTCTTTTAACCTCCCTACTAACTTTGTGTGTGGATGATCTCCTACCTTTACCATATGTTTGCCTTTGCCAGTGAGCTTTTTTTCACTTTGTAATTGTCTTGTTTTTGGTTCTAGCCTTTTCTTTTTCATCTAGAGAATTTCCATTAGCATTTATTGTAAATCTGGTTGGGTGCTGAATTCTTTTAGATTCTGTTTGTCTGTAAAGCTTTTGATTTCTCCATCCAAATCTGAATGAGAGCCTTGTTGGGTAAGGTATTCTTGGTTGTAGGTTTTTCCCTTTAATCACTTTAAATATATCATGCCATGCATTTCTGGCTTGCAGAGTTTCTGCTGAAAAATAGCTGATAGCTTTATGGGAGTTCCCTTGTTTGCTCTTTGTTGTTTTTCCCTTCCTGCTTTTAATATTCTCTCTTCATCTTTAATTTTTGTCATTTGGGTTCATCTTGTGTGGGATTCTGTTTGCTTCAGGGACAAATATTTTCTCACCCTGACTCTTCTTCTTGAACCCCTATAATGCAAATAATAGTGCACTTGATGCTGTCCCAGAGGTCTCTTAAATTGTCCTTATTTCTTTTCATTCTTTTTTTCTTTCTGTTCAGCAGCAGTGATTTCCATTACTCTGTCTTCCAGCTCACTGATTCATTCTTCTGAATCATTTAGTCTACTATTGATTCCTTCTAGTGTTTTTTCATTTCAGTTATGTTATCTTTCATCTCTATTTGGTTGCTCTTTATATTTTCTAACTCTGTTTAAAACTTCTATCTTCTTGCTCTCTGCTTCTATTCTTCTCCCAAGTTTTGTGATCATCTGAACTCCTTCTCAAGTAGATTGCCTGTCTCCATGTCACTTAGTTCTACTGGGATTTTATCTTGTTCCTTCATCTGAAATATGTTCTTCTGCAGCCTCACTTTGCCTAAGTTTCTATTTCATGTTTATGTATGCGGTAGGTTAGTTACATTTCTTGACCTTGGAGAAATAGCTTTCTGTAGGAGATGCCCTGTGTCCCCTTCTCATCACCCAAGTTTTAAGGTCTTAGGGGTCCCCCTAAGAAGGCTGCATGGGTCCTTCTGTTGTGGTGGGCTAACTGTGTGGGCAGTCTGGTAGGTTTGGTTTGTCCCCCAGTCTGGTAGATGGTTGCCAGGCTCTGCCTTGTGTGGATGCTGCTGGCTGCCGTTTAATGGGGCCCAGTCATGAGGTGGCTGGCTGTACAACCCCAGGGGGATCTGGGGTTACCACTGGCTCATTGGTGTGTGGAGTCAGGGTCCCAAAGAC
Organism: Moschus berezovskii; assembly: GCF_049115385.1. Lineage (NCBI taxonomy): Eukaryota > Metazoa > Chordata > Mammalia > Artiodactyla > Moschidae > Moschus > Moschus berezovskii. The sequence continues at coordinate 58,875,122 of NC_142466.1, forward strand.
TTTGGAGCTGCTGCCCACCCACTGGCTGGTGAAGTGAGGTCTTGGGCTTAGTGCTGGTAGACAGGTCTGAGTCCTGGAACCTGGGTGAAGGGCCCAGGTATCCTAGAGCTCATTTTAGATCACTGGTGGGGAGGCTGCTTCCTGGCACAGTTGGATATGGAGTTCAGGGTATTTTGAAGCTTATGTTGACCTGGTAGTGGACATGGCCAGGGCCAGCTGGTCCCAGGGTAGGGTCTGGCTTGCTATCTGTAGACTTGGTCTGCAGGCTGTGGGATCATAATTTTCTTGCTTTTGGTGTCTTCCCCCATGTTGGATGAGACTGGTCTAGAGGTTAGTGCAGGGTGCCTGGAGGGAGAGGTCACTGCCTGCCCACTTGTGAAGGAACTGGGTCTCTGCCCTCTGGTTGGCAAGATTGTCCCTTGGGGAGTGTCTAGAGGTGGCTGAGGGCTCAGGAAGTCTTTAGGTAGTCTGTCTGATGTTCAGTGGACCTATGTCCCGTCCAGTTAGTTGTTTGGCCAGAGGGATCCCAGCACTGGTGCCTACAGGCTGTTGGATGGGGCCAGGTCTTGGTGCTAATGAGCCAAGAGGCTCATTGCCACCAGTCTCAGTGTTGACAGAGTAGAATATTCCCAAATATGTCTAAAACCAGATAAGCTGCAGTTGCCCCCCCATCTCTCCAGGAAACTGTCCAAGACCAGCAGGTAGGTCTGGTCCAGGCTTCTATCAGCTCATTGCTTTTGCCCTGGGTCCCAGTGCATGTGAGATTTTGTGTGTACCCTTTAAAAGTGAAGTCTCTTTTTTCTCAAGCTGGCTTGAAATTCAATATTGAAAAAAACTAAAATTATGGCATCCAGTCCCATTACTTCATGGCAAGTAGAAGGGGAAAAAGTTGAAGCAGTGATGGATTTTATTTTGGGGGTTCCAAAATCACTGCTGACAGTGACTGCAGCCATGAAGTTAAAAGACACTTGCTCCTTGGAAGGAAAGCTATGACAAACCTAGACAGCGTATTAAAAAGCAGAGACATCACTTTGCTGACAAGGTCGGTATAATCAAAGCTACATTTTTTCCAGTAGTCATGTACGGATGTGAGAGTTGGACCATAAGTAAGGCTGAGCATTGAAAAATTGATCCTTTCTAATTGTGGTTCTGGAGAAGACTCTTGAGATCTCTTGGATTGGAAAGAGATCAAACTAGTCAATTCTAAAGGAAATCAACCCTAAATATTCATTGGAAGAACTGGTGCTGAAGTTAATGCTCCAATACTTTGGCCACCTATTGCAAAGAACCTCCTCACTGGAAAAGACCCTGATGCTGGGAAAGATTGAAGGCAAAAGGAGAAGAGGATGGCAGAGGATGAGACGATTAGATAGCATCACTGACTCAATGGACATAAATCTGAGCAAACTCCAGGAGATGGTAGAGGACAGAGGAGCCTGGTGAGCTACAGCCTGTGGGGTCACAAAGAGTCAGACATGACTTATGACTGACCAACAATAAGTCTTTTTCCCATAGTCCTTTGGGGCTCCCCAAATTAAGTCCTTCTGCACTCAAAGCCAAGTGCTCTAGGGACTCAACTTCCTGGTGTAGGACACCCAGCCTGGAGAGCCTGATAGGGATTCAGAACTCTCACTCCTGTGGATGAACCTCTGCATTACAATTGTTCTCCAGTTTGTCCTCCTGCACTCAAAGCCAAGTGCTCTAGGGACTCAACTTCCTGGTGTAGGACACCCAGCCTGGAGAGCCTGATGGGGATTCAGAACTCTTACTCCTGTGGATGAACCTCTGCATTACAATTGTTCTCCAGTTTGTCCTCCTGCACTCAAAGCCAAGTGCTCTAGGGACTCAACTTCCTGGTGTAGGACACCCAGCCTGGAGAGCCTGATAGGGATTCAGAACTCTCACTCCTGTGGATGAACCTCTGCATTACAATTGTTCTCCAGTTTGTCCTCCTGCACTCAAAGCCAAGTGCTCTAGGGACTCAACTTCCTGGTGTAGGACACCCAGCCTGGAGAGCCTGATAGGGATTCAGAACTCTCACTCCTGTGGATGAACCTCTGCATTACAATTGTTCTCCAGTTTGTGGGTTACCCACCCAGAAGTATGGGATTTGATTATATCTCCAGTCTTCCCCTTTAACCCATCTCATTGTGGTTCCTTCCTTATGTCTTTGGTTGTAGATCTGTTCTGGTAAGTTCTGGTCTTTTCACTGATGGTTGTTCTGCAGATAGTTGGGATTTTGGTGTTCTCATTAGTGAAGATGAGCTCAGGGTCTTTCTGCTCCACATTCATGGCCACTCTCTGTTGTGCAGTTGTTGAACTGTAAGCTAGACTAGTTGCTGTTTGTGAAATACCATTTTTACTGGAATTACTGATGAACAGGCTGCACCAGGGAAGCCAGATGTAGACTTAAGTATTTGGCAAATATTTCCTAAAAATAAGGGAGTGAGCCTGTCACAGAAAATAACTGAGTGTATCTGTTGCTAATGGTAAAATTCAAGCTTACAGGTGAAAATTAGGATTTTGGAAAACATATCCACCTGTAAAATTTGAAAGCTTCCTCATATTTAAGTTTTTTTTGAGATTGACTGTGATATTAGCAATATACTTTTAAAAAAATATGTTTTATGGGATGTGTCAACATTTGGAAGATCTGCATGACTTCGTGAACCAATGTTTTCCCAGTGACCAATGCCTGATGTTAGAAAATCATGCATAAATAAAAGATCCTTTCAAAGTGAAAGACAGATCATTGAATTTATAATTTAACAGAGTATGTAAAGTTCTATGAAGTGGTTTTAGATCCCACATTGCAACTAACCTTTAAGAAGCTACAACTTGGTAAGTTTTGATACAGTATTAATAAGAATATACACAATTATCTGAAAACTCCTCCCTCTTCCAACTACATATCTCTGTGAGGTCACATTTTCTTCATATACTTCAACTAAAACAATATAACTATAGAAGATTGAAGGTAGATATGGGAAACCAGCTGTCTTCTCTTATGCTAGACATTTAAAAGATTTGTAAAAGTGCAAAACAACTCTACTTTTTTTAACAGTTTGTTATAAAAAATGCACTTTGTTAAAAGATATTTTTTTAAGTGCAAGTGAAATCATGACTTTAGTAGAGGCATAAAAGTGAACACAGGTTAAAGATTTTACTCTACTTGCTACTTGGTAAGGGAATCAGGCAGATAATATAAACAGTTCAAAAAAATAAGTTAAATTCAAATTTATATGGAGTGAAGGTATATTCAGTTCAGTTCAATTTAGTCACTCAGTTGTGTCCGACTCTTTGCGACCCTATGAATCACAGCACGCCAAGCCTCCCTGTCCATCACCAACTCCCGGAGTTCACTCAAACTCATGTCCACAGAGTCGGTGATGCCATCCAGCCATCTCATTCTCTGTTGTCCCCTTCTCCTCCTGCCCCCAATCCCTCCCAGCATCAGACTCTTTTCCAGTGAGTCAACTCTTCACATGAGGTAGCCAAAGTATTGGAGTTTCAGCTTTAGCATCAGTCCTTCCAATGAATACCCAGGACTGATCTCCTTTAGAATGGTTTGGTTGGATCTCGCTGCAGTCCAAGGGACTCTCAAGAGTCTTCTCCAACACCACAGTTCACTAGTGAATTGTAAATGAAGGCAAAATGGGTTTTCCAGTCTAACCTTCATCAGACAGGTTATAATTTGCAAGTCTATTAGTCATCTATAATTATAGAGTTATAAAATGGCTCAAAAAAAAGGACAAGTTTAGAGTTTGGTAACCCAGAAAGGGTGTCTTCTACACAATACATAGTTTCACATTGAAATAAAATTTTCTCAACAAATTAATTTTTATGAAAAAAAAATTAGTTGTGTTAACAAGAAATATTATCATTCTGGATTAAAAAAAAACTTTCCTTACCTGACTTTTTAAATTTTAATGACTTTCTACTGGGGGCGGGAGGAGAAGGGGACGACCGAGAATGAGATGGCTGGATGGCATCACCGACTCTGTGGACATGAGTTAGAGTGAACTCCGGGAGTTGGTGATGGACAGGGAGGCCTGGCATGCTGTGATTCATGGGGTTGCAGAGAGTCGGACATGACTGAGCCACTGAACTGAACTGTACTCCATTTTCATGACCAGACCCTAAAACTTGTCCTTACCAGGAACTCCTTCCCTCCATCCACATCTCACATTTCTTGACACAGTCACATGTTCTTTCAGTTCCCTCAATCTCACTGTCTGCTTTCCAGTCTGTTTATGATCTCTGCTCCCTTTTTTCTTCAGCTGTTCTCACATCACCTTCAGTCTCATCATGACTATAAAGCAAGTTTCCTAAGTCACCCTCTAGCCAAAGTCTTCAATTCTCTGTCTTCCTTTCATCTCCTACAAACTCCTAATTTTATAGATCTCCAGTTGATTGCCTTTTCTGCCTCTACTCAACAGGCTTCTCAGTGATACACATAAAGCTTGGTGCTCCTACAAATTCACCTTCTCTAATTCTGTGCAGTCTTCAAAGATGCCTTGAATTTATACATTTTATGAGTCATTTCTCTCCAGCTTTTCCACACCTCTCGAGCCCACTCCGCCACTCCTTTCTCCTCCTGTGCATCAGAAATGCATTTACCTCCTTCCTCACACACATACAATAAAATGATGCCCTCTGGTGAGAACTCCCAACTTCCTGTCACTCCACCCCATGGCTGCATTCAAAAGTAGCTTTGCTTCCTCCTCTCAGATCACAGTGCCAGAGTCAGGAAGTGTCCTTTCTAAAGCTAATCCCTGTGCTTACAAGATGAAACAGACAGGAGCTGTGCTCCTAGTTGAAGGAGGTAGCCAAATTCCAGTGACCCCACAGGGAAGGACTCAGGAAAGAAATACCTTGGTCTCACTTCCTTTCTGTCTTTTTCTCTTGCTGGTTCTTCTCATTGATTGAATCCAATTGGAAGGAGGAGAGTAAGGGAGCCCATTGATACAATCCATAAAAAATTTCAACCTCCCAGAACCCAGGGCAGAGGGGATATGGTGGAGAGTAGATCTAGAAGCCAAAAGAAAATGTCCTCCTTTTTCAGAGCTGGGAACCAAGAAGGATCTTTTAGCATTTTTTTACTCCATTGGAATATGATCTCCATGGCACACCCAGAGTTCCAGTCATTTACTGTGTATGTGTGACCACAGGAGGAGGGGCAGGCGGAGAAGATCGGAGTGGACTAGGACACCTTTTCTGTATTCTGCTGTACATCAGGTCCTCTAGCTGGAAAAGAGCTCAGCATTCTATCAGTAATGCCCCTAAGAGGGAGGAAGCAACCTCACACCTTTCCCCTCATGTGCCTGCTCAAATAGCACCCTGTGGTGGACATTCTGTGGCTACATCATATGTCCCTTCTCCTTAACTCCATTCTCAGTTTTTGGAGACATCTCCACTCCTCTACATGAAAAAATAACCCAGAGGACATCTCTCATGGTTTAGAAGACTCAAGCCAGGAGTTAAGTCAAAAATTAATTACCTAAGGGCCCTTGTTGAGATCACCTCTTCCTGTCACCTGCAGTGGGGAGTGGACTGAAGCATAACAGATGAGTTCAGAGAGAGGTATGATGACCATTTGCCATACTTTCCCGTGTAGCTGACTTCACTCCTAGCTCTTCCATACTTCCGTTCCGTTCCGTCGCTCAGTCGTGTCCGACTCTTTGTGACCCCGTGGACTGTAGCCTACCAGGCTTCTCCGTCCATGGGATTCTCCAGGCAAGAATACTGGAGTGGGTTACCATTTCCTTCTCCAGGGGATTTTCCCAACCCAGGGATCGAACCCGGGTCTCCCACATTGGAGGCAGACGCTTTAACCTCTGAGCCACCAGGGAAGCCCCTTCCATACTTCAGATCACATTTAAACAAAGCCAACTGTTGTAGCAAGAAGTTGCTTTTGATATTAAGCATGTATTAGTCATAAAAGTTAATCTGTGTTCAGTCATTGTGTGTAAGAAATTAAACCAGAAGATTTTCCTAGGTCTGAGCCTTGTAGCAAATAAATATGTGCAAGCTATGTTAACACCATGCTTAAACACACTGTAAGAGAATGAGCAAGATGAGTATCTGCCCTCTGCTTTAGATTGGAGGGTAGATTGGATGGGTCTGTGCCAGAGCTGTCCCGACCGAGACTGCCAGCAAATCACCTTTGCTGAGATCAGACCTGATAATGGAAATGAAGTCACCCAGCTAAAATGTGTTGAGCCTTACAACAGATTTCCTGATGCTCCTGTTTATATAGGCAAATTACCCAACCCCATGGTTCCTAGTCCACTGCACTTGCCCAGCCTCTGCCTGCTATTTTTGAACCAGCGATTTATCACAATGAGAGTTTTATTTAAAAGGTACCCTCTGCTCTTCAGAGAACAAATATGAGAATCTGGTTTCTGAAGATATCAGAACCATTTATTTTTGAAGTTGGTAGCATCAGCTGTGAACACTGCTCCAGGATGGATCTCTTCTGTGGAAGGAGGAGTTATGTATTTTTCAGAACAAGGTTTTCTCCTTTCATCCACAAGAAGCAATGAAATATTAAATACCGTATAAAAAATTAAAGCATTTTGAAAGGGAAAGAGCAAGCAAATCACATACCCTTGACTGGCAACCACTGCAGGGAGCCTCCCAGACAATAGGGGAGAGAAAGTGGTTGGCACCAGGGCCCTCTGATCCTTGCCTCTGTTCCCCTGCTTCCTGCAGAGCAGGCTGTCCCATGCTGGGTGACAACATTGGCTTCTTCCTGGCCATAATGGGGACAGGAACAGATGGGGCATCTTTGAGGTGGCTGTCCAAGCCCAGCCAAGACCCACTATTGGAACACTAGAACAAATAATTGAAAAGTGAGAAAGTCAACTGGCTAGCTCATTAACTGCTTCCTATTCACAAGTAGGAAGAGATGGCCTGGAATGAGAAAGAGTTGTTTAGGATTTGTAACTCAACCATTTATTCACTACCTGATCTTGGAAAAATTACTCATGTCCTCAGAAGTCCATTTCCTTTTTAAGGAAATTAGAGACAATATATGCCACCTACCTGGAGGAATCGATTGCAATCACTAAAGTGAAGCACCTGGACTAGAGTAGGACTTTACCACAGTCATGGTAGCTGACACTTACACAGCACTGTTCCTGTGCCAGGCTCTCTCTCAAGCTCTTTATAGGTTAGCTCATTTAATCCTATAACATCTGTATGATATAGGTACAAAAGTTGTATAGATACAACTTTAAAAAAATTTTTTTACTTTAATTGGAGGATAATTACTTTACAATACTGTGATGATTTTGTCATACATCAGTATAACTTAGTGATAGGTTTCCCCTCCATCCTGAACCCACTTCCACCTCCCTCCCCACCCCATCCCTCCAGGTTGTCACAGAGCACCGACTTTGAGTGCCCTGTGTCATGCATAAAACTCACACTGGTTATCTATTTTACATATGGTAATGTTTCAGTGCTGTTTTCTCAAATCATCCCATGCTGTCCTCCCAACGAGTCCAAAAGTCTGTTCTTAGGTCTGTATCTCCTTTGCTGCCCAGTGTGTAGGATTGTTGTTACCATATTTCTAAATTCTGTATATATGTATTAGTATCCCGTATTTAGGGGACGACGGAGAATGAGATGGCTGGATGGCATCACCGACTCTGTGGACATGAGTTTGAGTGTACTCCGGGAGTTGGTGATGGACAGGGAGGCCTGGCGTGCTGTGATTCATGGGGTCGCGGAGAGTCGGACACGACTGAGCGACTGAACTGAACTGAACTGAAAACCTGATATGGTGAAAATGGAAAAGACATGCAATTAGCAAGGAACCCTGAGTGAAGTCATTAATTGACACTACCTATGATCCCAAGAAGAGGTGGCAGGAATACACAGAAGAACTGTACAAAAAAGATCTTCACGACCAAGATAGTCACGATAATGTGATCACTGACCTAGAGCCAGACATCTTGGAATGTGAAGTTAAGTGGGCCTTAGAAAGCATCACTACGAACAAAGCTAGTGGTGGTGATGGAATTCCAGTTGAGCTATTTCAAGTCTTGAAAGATGATGCTGTGAAAGTGCTGCACTCAATATGCCAGCAGATTTGGAAAACTCAGCAGTGGCCACAGGACTGGAAAAGGTCAGTCTTCATTCCAATCCCAAAGAAAGGCAATGCCAAAGAATGCTCAAACTACCGCACAATTGCACTCATCTCACACGCTAGTAAAGTCATGCTCAAAATTCTCCAAGCCAGGCTTCAGCAGTATGTAAACCGTGAACTCCCAGATGTTCAAGCAGGTTTTAGAAAAGGCAGAGGCACCAGAGATCAAATTGCCAACATCCGCTGGATCATGGAGAAAGCAAGAGAGTTTCAGAAAAACATCTATTTCTGCTTCATTGACTATGCCAAAGCCTTTGACTGTGTGGATCACAATAAACTGTGGAACATTCTGAAAGAGATGGGAATCCCAGACCACCTGACCTGCCTCTTGAGAAACCTGTATGCAGGTCAGGAAGCAACAGTTAGAACCGGTCATGGAACAACAGACTGGTTCCAAATAGGAAAAGGAGTGCGTCAAGGTTGTATATTGTCACCTTGCTTATTTAACTTATATGCAGAGTACATCATGAGGAACGCTGGGCTGGAAGAAGCACAAGCTGGAATCAAGATTGCTGGGAGAAATATCAATAACCTCAGATATGCAGATGACACTACCCTTATGGCAGAAAGTGAAGAGGAACTCAAAAGCCTCTTGATGAAAGTGAAAGAGGAGAGTGAAAAGGTTGGCTTGAAGCTCAACATTCAGAAAACAAAGATCATGGCATCTGGTCCCATCACTTCATGGGAAATAGATGGAAAAACAGTGGAAACAGTGTCAGACTTTGTTTTTTTGGGCTCCAAAATCACTGCAGATGCTGATTGCAGCCATGAAATTAAAAGACGCTTGCTCCTTGGAAGGAAAGTTATGACCAAACTTGATAGTATATTAAAAAGCAGAGACATTACTTTGCCGACCAAGGTCCGTCTAGTCAAGGCAATGGTTTTTCCCGTGGTCATGTATGGATGTGAGAGTTGGACTGTGAAGAAAGCTGATCGCCGAAGAATCGATGCTTTTGAACTGTGGTGTTGGAGAAGACTCTTGAGAGTCCCTTATACTGCAAGGAGATCCAACCAGTCCATTCTAAAGGAGATCAATCCTGGATGTTCATTGGAGGGACTGATGCTAAAGCTGAAACTCCAATACTTTGGCCACCTCATGAGACGAGTTGACTCACTGGAAAAGACTCTGATGCTGGGAAAGGTTGGGGGCGGGAGGAGAAGGGGACGACGGAGAATGAGATGGCTGGATGGCATCACCGACTCTGTGGACATGAGTTTGAGTGTACTCCGGGAGTTGGTGATGGACAGGGAGGCCTGGCGTGCTGTGATTCATGGGGTCGCGGAGAGTCGGACACGACTGAGCGACTGAACTGAACTGAACTGATCCCGTATTTATCTTTCTCTTTCTGACTTACTTCACTCTGTATAATAGACTCCAGTTTCATCCACCTCATTAGAACTAACTCAAATGTATTCCTTTTTACAGTTGAGTAATATTCCATTGTGTATATGTACCACAACTTCCTTATCCATTTATCTGCTGATGGACATCTAGGTTACTTCCATGTCTTAGCTATTAAATAGTACTGCAATGAACCTTGGGGTACATGTGCCTTTTTCAATTCTGGTTTCCTCAGAGTATATGCCCAGTACTGGGATTGCTCTGTTGTATGGTAGTTTTATTCCTAGTTTTTAAAGTAATCTCCATACTGTTCTCTATAGTGGTTTTATCAGTTTGCATTCCCACTAACAGTGTAAGAGGGTTCCCTTTTCTCCATACCCTCTCCTGTATTTATTGTTTGTAGACTTTTTGATGATGGCCATTGTGACAGGTGTGAGATGATATCTCATTGTGGTTTTGATTTGCATTTCTCTATTAATGAGTGATGTTGCGCATCTTTTCAAATGTTTATTACCCAACTGTATGTCTTCTTTGGAGAAATGTTTGTTTAGGTCTTCTGCCCACTTTTGATTGGGATGTTCATTTTTTTGGTATTGAGCTGCATGAGCTGCTTATATATTTTGGAGATTAATTCTTTGTCATTTTTTTCCTTTGCTATTATTTTATCCCATTCTGAGGGTTGTTTTTTCACTTTGCTTATAGTTTCCTTCATTATGCAAAAGCTTTTAAGTTTAATTAGGTCCCATTTGCTTATTTTTATTTTCATTACTCTGGGAGGTGGATCATAGAGGATCTTGCTGTGATTTATGTCAGAGTGTTCTCCCTATGTTTTCCTCTAAGAGTTTTGTAGTTTCTGGTCTTACATTTAGGTCTTCAATCCATTTCAGTTTATTTCTGTGTATGATGTTAGAAGGTGTTCTAGTTTCATTCTTTTCTGTGTAGGTGACCAGTTTTCCCAGCACCCCATTCAGTTCACTTCAGTTGCTCAGTCGTGTCCGACTCTTTGAACCCCATGAATCACAGCACGCCAGGCATCTCTGTCCATCACTAACTCCAGGAGTTCACTCAAACTCATGTCCATCGAGTCAGTGATGCCATCCAGCCATCTCACTCTCTGTCGTCCCCTTCTCCTCCTGCCCCCAATCCTTCCCATCATCAGAGTCTTTTCCAGTGAGTCATCTCTTCGCATGAGGTGGCCAAAGTATTGGAGTTTCAGCTTTAGCATCTGTCCTTCCAATGAACACCCTGGACTGATCTCCCTTAGAATGGACTGGTTGGATCTCCATGCAGTCCAAGGGACTCTCATGGATACAAGTTAATCTCCATTTTACAGGTAAAGAAATTGAGGCACAGCAAGTTTAAGTAACTTGCCCTAAACATACATTTGCTTATAAGATACAAACCCAGGCAGTCTGATCATGGTTCTTAATCTCTAGATTTATGCTCTTCACTTTAGAAGAGGCTTATATGGATTGATGTTAATGTCCTCCTACCCATAGTAATGGGCTTCCCTGATGGCTTAGTGGTAAAAGGAGATGTGGGTTTGATCCCTGGGTCAGGAAGATTCCCTGGAGAAGGAAATGGCAACCCACTCCAGTATTCTTACCTGGGAAATCCCATGGACAGAGGAGCCTGGCAGGCTGCAGTCCATGGGGTGGCAAAGAGTCAGACATGACTTAGCAGCTCAACAACAAGAACAACCACAGTAATAGTGTGGATTTTCTTTCCACAGAAATAAAACGGAATTTTGTTTCTGTTATTTTTGTTTAGACATGGCTCCCATGAATTTGAGAGAGCACTGTAGGACTTTGCATTTCTTTTTAGCAGTGAATGGTCTCTCTTTTCACTCTTTAAGAAATCCAGTCCATGGCAGGTTGAAACTATTCAGTTTAAGCCTATGATGTTCCAAGAAAAACCTACTGATTCAGTTACAGAGATGTACAACAGACAAGTGACTGGGTATTTAGGTAGTTTTAATTTTCATCAGCTTGTCAGGGAATTGTGGAGACAGTTTAAAGCTGGAGAATCCAGACCATCAAGATGTGATCCTAAAGTTATGATGTTGATGATAAACTTAGACATCAACTGCCAATCAGTAGGCTTTACTTAGCAAAAATGAGTCACTGTCAATTTTATATATGAAAATAAAAGGATACCATGTTAAATCAGAATCTTGGCCTGTCCTGATTTATATATTAGTCTTGTTCTACATTAATTGATGTGTTTTTGTTAATGTGAATATGGAAGTCATCGATAGACATTTTTATAACTGATTGAGTTAACCTCACGTCAACTTCCCAGGTGGCCAATGCAGTAGTTGCAAGAGACATGGGTTCAATCCCTGATCGGGAAGATCCCCAGGAGTAGGAAATGGCAACCCATTCCAGTATTCTTGCCTGGAAAATTCCATGTCCAGAGCAGCCTGGTGGGCTACAGTCCAAGGGGTTGCAAAGAGTCAGACACAACTAAGCAACTTAGCATGATTGCACACTAGCACTGCATGTATTGTGCAAATTCTGATTTTATTAAAATAGAAAGTTGAACTGCAAAAAAAAAACATGGAGAATAAATTTTGTAAACAAATTTTACATTAATAGGAAATGTACTGATTTTAAAAACCATTTCATGGAAGCTTCCTCTGTGATGGAAATGTTTGGGTTAATGTATGTGTTCAATGATTCAAATATTGGTATGGTGAGATTTCTAAAGCTGAAATTATGTATGTGTGTGTAAGTGTGTATATAATCAGCAACAATGACACAGAACATAATCCTGAGCTCTTGAAGGGTATTGAGGTTTGAGAATGGGGTCCCCATGGGTGCCATGTTTGGTTTTTCCTTCAGTATACACCTATAAGTTGTTGGCAGTAATCCAACAGTAATCAGACACCATCTGTGATTTCCTCTCTGTTTAATATCAAAATCTCACCAAATATAAATACCCTCCTTCCTCCCATCACGATACCTCTCTCTGCCTGCCCCAACCCCCACCAAATCCTCCCAACAGACTTCAGGGCTGCTGTCTAATCAGTTTATTTCAGTGAAAGAGGCACACCAGCTACAAAATAATGGCAAGATGAATTTTCCAAATGTCTTAGTGTAAACCTTACAGTCATCTATCAGTAGTGATATGAGCGTGAACTAAAGCATAAAAACATTAAATGCCTAAACTAGGTTTATCAGCAGTTCAGCCTGATAACAATTTTATGTTTCTAATTATAGCTGATGATGCAAACATCAGACTAACACTAAAAATACATAAGTTCAATGGTATTTAAGGGAGTATGAAGGGGATTTCTACCCGCATATACTACAGCTTTCAGAAGATCTGGACTTTAGCTAATGTGATCATTCAGATAATATATGCATTTGTAGTGTCTTATTTACATAAAAAAAGGAAAGAGATGAGATGGGGATGGAACTTTAGCAAAATGACTGCAAAGTAGGAGAGACTGAAATTGGTCTGCTGGACTTGAAACTAATTTTAGGTCTAAGAATATGTGCATTTGGCACCCAACTCTTAGAAAATGTTTATAAATTTTTCTCTGTAACAAAAACAATTTATTTTCTTTAAATGTTTACTAGGTACACATTTTTCTACTCAGTTGCAGTATCAACTATGCACGTCTGTGTGAAGGAAAAGATAGTGCTTGGTATTAAGTGGTGGCTCCTTTGCCTTTCTCCTGGTGGTGATGCAGGCACTGTACCCATTACTGCTTTTAATCCCTTTATTTTCTAGGCCCAAGGTAAGCTAAAGGAGAGAATTCACTCCAGACAAAGAATAAAATAGAAAGGAAGAACAGAGAGCACTTGAGTGTTCATTACCAACGAAGAAACAAGGCAAAGAAAGGTCGAAGACTTAGGTGAAATGTTCAGGATGTGGAAAGGGCCTGCAGAATGACCAAGTGGGCCTGTACTATTGGGAAAGAAGGTCTTCATGGGGAGGGAGGCAGTAAGAATTGGATTGGAGGCTTGGATTGGTATAAATTAGGTAAAGGAAGACAGAGAAGCAGGAGTGATCAGCAAGCACATGTAGATAAGGAAAGATACTGAGTATAGATTTGAGAATTATCTGCGCTGAAGAGTCACTTGATGCCTTAAAAAATGAGTTTGCTTCGGTAATATCTTTAACTCATTATATTTAACATCTTATCGTGTTTTTCTAAATAGATTAATGTACTCTGGGGAAAAAAGGGAAAGAATGTATATTCTAATTCAAGATACATTGAACATACACATTCACCTCCCCTCCTATAGAGACGCAATTGCAATCATAAAAGTTTCTAGAGGAGTGGAAAGAGTGTGGAGAGGAGGAAATGAGTAGATGAGGGACTTCAAGAAACTTGTAGACTATAGTGGTTGAAGTGGTTGAAGTATTTAGGCAGATGAAACAAGAGTAGAAAAACCATATCCTAGAGTGTGCTATGATGGTCTACAGTATAGAAGAGCACTCACCTGTCTGGATGGGTTAAAGACTCGGAGCCACAGGAATGATAAGAAAGACAGGGTGAACAGAACCTGTAAACAGGGGAAGGTTGTTTGAAAGTCTGTGTCTGGCAGCTCTGCTTACCCCCTGACCACCACGGCAGAGCTGCAGGCCACCTGGCCATTGTCTCCAGGATCCTTCTCCAAAGATACTAAGCCAGGAAAAGCTATGACCTCTTTTGAGTTTTGACTGTTCAACCAAAGACCTTCTTCCTTCTGGTCTTTGGATACCACTGAACTATCGGGGAGCTCCATACCTACTTACCACAAAGTTGGTCTTTCCACCTCCCCTTCCCTTCTACACAGATCTTCAAAAAGAGCCCCAAGCAAGAAAAAATATTTCTACTGAACAGAGAAGGAAACATATACCTTCATTATAATATTAATAATAATATCTTCTCAGGAGGATCAAACACGAGGAAAACAAGTAGCCTGAAAAAGAAAGACCACAATTATCAGAGAAAATAGATATAATTCAGAAAATAGAGAAGGACTTGTTCAAAATCCTCTGGTATTCTCAAAGAGATGTTAGAAGCTATTGTATCCTAAAATCAAATCAAATTGTTAAGAAACAGGAACACAGGATAAGTAAGAGTGCTCAGAAATTAAACATAATTGCTGTAAGATAATGCAGACAGAAATCTATAAAACAAAGCAAAAAGACAAAGAAATTATTAAAAAATGAAAGTAAGAGACATTGCAGCTTAATTTAATAAGTCCATCTTCTGAATCAGTGAGGTTCAAGAACAGTAGATTTTAATAAAAGGAAGACGTGAAAATTCTTTTAAAAATTAATAGAAAAATGCCCCACAGATAAAGATAGCCATGAGTATTCAAATTGAAAAGTCATACTGAGGGGCATATGGGATGAATACAAAAAGGACTCCTATCTGGAGACATCCTCATGGAACTTCAGAAAATGAAGGTTAAAGATAAGTTCTTAAAACTTCCAGAGAAAATAAATTTAAACTTCAAAGGAGTGAGAATCAGACTGGCAGAAGACTTCTTCTCATTACCTGTAGATGTTAGAAGATAATGAGGAAAAGTTTTCAAAGTACTAAAGGAAGGTGGTTTTCAACCTAGATATTTTTATTTTATAAAAATAGTTGAGATATAGTACCCATGGTGAGATGCACAGATCTTACGTATGGTGTGTGTGAGCTAGGTTGCTTCAGTCATGTCCGACTCTTTGACCCTATGGACTGCAGCCTGTCAGGCTCTCCTGTCCATTGGATTCTCCAGGCAAGGGTACTAGAATGGGTTGCCGTGCCCTCCTCCAGGGGATCTTCCTGACCCACGAATCAAACCTGCATATCTTATGTCTCCTGAATTGGCAGGCAGGTTCTTTACCATTAGCGTCATCTGGGAAGTCCAGTGTAGAGCCTATGAATAACTGTGCACTATCCAGCTCAAGATGGAGACTATTTCCTTCACCCCAGAAAGCTCCCTCATGTCTTCTCTCAATCAACACACATTACCTTCTCCCTCGAATAATCGATATTTGAATTCTAGCCCTGTATATTTGTTTCTGAGCTTTCTATGAATTTAGTCATAGAGTATATACAGGTATGTCTAGCTTCTTTTGACTGATATAATTGTTTTAATATCATCCAAGTTGTTGCGTGTGGTAGTGGTTCATTCTTTTCTATTCCTGAGAAGTCTTCTATTGCATTATTATGGTATGGTTTCTTTCTCCATTCTCTATTTGGTAGGCATGGAGTTGTTTCTACTTTGAAGCTATTTTGATTACAGCTACTGCAATCATTCTTACACAAGTTTTTGTGAATTGTTTGACAATTTCTTTTGGGTGGATTTGAATTGTTGGGTTGGTAATGTGTGTTTAATTTATTAGAAACTGCTATAAAGTATTTCAAAGAGTTTTACCCTCTGATAGCAATGTATTCTGAAATTTCTATTTATTTATTTTTATTATTATTATTTAATAATAATTATTATTAAAATTGTGTTATTTTATTTATATTTATTTATTTATTTTTAATGTATTCTGTCGTTTCTCTATATCTTAGCCAGTACTTGGTATTATAAATCTTTTTAACCTAAGCCATTTTGGGCAATGCAAAGTGATATCTCACTATGAGTTTAATTTGATTTTCCCAGATGAGCATTAATATGCAGCAATTTCTCACATACTTTTAGCCATTTGATTATTTTTTTAAATTTTTTAATTGAAGGATAATTGCTTTACAGAATTTTGCTGTTTTCTGTCAAACCTCAACATGAATCAGCCATAGGCATACATATATCCCCTCCCTTTTGAACCTCCCTCCCATCTCCCTCCCCATCGTACCCCTCTAGGTTGACACAGAGCCCTGTTTGAGTTTCCTGAGACATACAGCAAATTCCCATTGGCTATCTGTTTTACATATGGCAATGTAAATTTCCATGTTACTATTTCCCTACATCTCACCCTCTGCTAACCTCTCCCCATGACCATACAGCAAAAGAGACACAGATGTATAGAACTGTCTTTTGGACTCTGTGGGAGAGGGTGAGGGTGGGATGATTTGGGAGAATGGCATTGAAACATGTATATTATCACATGTGAAACAAATCGCCAGTCCAAGTTCAATGCATGATACAGGATGCTCGGGGCTGGTGTACTGGGATGAACCAGAGGGATGGGATGGGGAGGGAGGTGGGAGGGGAGTTCAAGATGGGGAACATATGTACACCCGGGGCAGAATCATGTCAATGTATGGCAAAACCAATACAATAATGTAAAGTAATTAACCTCCAATTAAAATAAATAAATTTTAAAAAGTCTATTCTCTATGTCTGCTTCTTCATTGCTGCCCTGTAAATAAATTCTTCATTACCATTTTTCTAGATTCCATATATATGTGTTAGAATATGACATTTATCTTTCTCTCTCTGACTTACTTCACTCTGTATGATAGGTTCTAGATTCATCCACCTCATCAGAACAGAATCAAATGCATTCTCTTTTATGGCTGAATAATACTGTGTGGATCACAATAAACTGTGGAAAATTCTGAAAGAGATGGGAATACCAGACCACCTGACCTGCCTATTGAGAAACCTGTATGCAGGTCAGGAAGCAACAGTCAGAACTGGACGTGGAACAACAGACTGGTTCCAAATAGGAAAAGGAGTACGTGAAGGTTGTATATTGTCACCCTGCTTATTTAACTTATATGCAGAGTACATCATGAGGAACGCTGGGCTAGAAGAAGCACAAGTTGGAATCAAGATTGCTGGGAGAAATATCAATAACCTCAGATATGCAGATGACACCACCCTTATGGCAGAAAGGGAAGAGGAACCAAAAACCCTCTTGATGAAAGTGAAAGACGAGAGAGAAAAAGTTGGCTTGAAGCTCAACATAGAGAAAACAAAGATCATGGCATCTGGTCCCATCACTTCATGGGAAATAGATGGAAAAACAGTGGAAAGAGTGTCAGACTTTGTTTTTTTGGGCTCCAAAATCACTGTGGATGCTGATTGCAGCCATGAAATTAAAAGACACTCCTTGAAGGAAAGTTATGACCAACCTAGACAGCATATTAAAAAGCAGAGACATTACTTTGCCAACAAAGGTCCATCTAGTCAAGGCTATGGTTTTTCCAGTGGTCATGTATGGATGTGAGAGTTGGACTGTGAAGAAAGCTGATCGCCAAAGAATTGATGCTTTTGAACTGTGGTGTTGGAGAAGACTCTTGAGAGTCCCTTGGACTGCAAGGAGATCCAACCAGTCCATCCTAAAGGAGATCAATCCTGGGTGTTCATTGGAAGGACTGATGCTAAAGCTGAAACTGCAATACTTTGGCCACCTCATGCGACGAGTTGACTCACTGGAAAAGAGTCTGATGCTGGGAGGGATTGGGGGCAGGAGGAGAAGGGGACGACAGAGAGTAAGATGGCTGGATGGCATCACCGACTCGATGGACATGAGTATGAGTGAACTCCGGGAGTTGGTGATGGACAGGGAGGCCTGGTGTGCTGTGATTCATGGGGTCGCAAAGAGTCAGACACGACTGAGCGACTGAACTGAACTGAACTGAATAATCCATTGTGTATATGTACCACTACTTCTTTATCCATTCATCTGTTGATGGACATTTAGCTTTTTTCTATGTTCTAGCTATTCTAAATAGTGCTGCAATGAACAATGGGATACAATGTGTCTTTTTCAATTTTGGTTTACTCAGGGTAAATGCCTAGGAGTGGAATTGTTAGGTCATATGTTGGTTTTATTCCTAGTTTTCTAAGGACTCTCCACACCATCTTCCATATTGGCTTTATCCATTTTTATTCCCAACAACAGTGCAAGGGTGCTCCCTTTTCTCCACATCTTCTCCAGCATTTATTGTTTGCAGACTTTTTGATGAGGGCCATTCTGACAGGTGTGAGGTGATATCTCATTGTGGTTTTGTTTTGCATTTCTCTAATAATGAGCAAGGTTAAGCATCTTTTCATGTGTTTGTTAGTGTATGTCTTCTTTGGAGAAATGTCTGTTTAGGTCTTTTTTCCACTTTTTGATTTCGTTGTCTGTTTTTCTGGCATTGAGTCATATGAGCTGCTTGTATATTTTTAAAATTAATCCTTTGTCAGTTGTTTTATTTGCTATTATTTTCTCCCATTCTGAGGGTTGTCTTTTCACCTTGCTTATGGTTTTGTTTGCTATCTAAAAGCTTTTAAGTTTAATCAGGTCCCACTTGTTTACTATTCTTTTTATTTCTGTTACTCTAAGAGGAGGATCATAGAGGATCTTGCTTTGATTTATGTCATCAAGTGTTCTGCCTATGTTTTCCTCTAAGAGTTTTATAGTTTCTGGTCTTACATTCAGGTCTTTAACCCATTTTGAGTTTATCTTTGTGTATGGTGTTAGCAAGTGTTCTAATTTCATTCTTTTACATGCAGCTGTCCAGTTTTCCCAGCACCATTTGTTGAAGAGGCTGTCTTTGCCTCATTGAATATTCTTGCCTCCTTTATCAAAAATAAGGTATTCATAGATGCATGGGTTTATATCTGGGCTTTCTATCTTGTTCCATTGCTCTATATTTCTGCTTTAGTGCCAGTACCATTCTGTTTTGATGACTGTAGCTTTGTAGTATAATCTGAAGTCCAGCTCCATTCTTCTTTCTCAAGACCGCTTTGGCTATTTGAGGTCTTTTGTGTTTGCATGTGAATTGTGAAGTTTTTGTTCTAGTTCTGTGATAAATGCCCTTGGTAATTTGATAGGGATCTCATTGAATTGTAGACTGCATTTTTATATTATAGTCATTTTCACAATATTGATTCTTCAGACCCAGAAACAAGGAATATCTCTTCATCTGTTTATGTGATCCTTGATTTTGTTCATTAGTGTCTTATAATTTTATGTGTACAGTTCTTTTGTCTCCTTAGGTAAGTTTATTCCTAGATATTTAATTCTTTTTGTTGCAGTGATGAAGGGGATTGATTCCTTAATTTCTCTTTCTGATTTTTCATTTTCAGTATAGAGAAATGCAAGTGATTTCTGTGTATTGATTTTGTATCCTGCATCTTTCCTACATCACTGAAGAGCTCTAGTAATTTTCTGATACTATCTTTAGGGTTTTCTATGTACAGTATCATGTCATCTGCAAACAGTGAGAGCTTTACTTCTTTTCTGATCTGGATTCCTTTTATTTTTTTTTTCTTCTCTGATTGCTGTAGTTAAGACTTCCAGAACTATGTTGGATCATAGTGGTGAAAATAGACACCCTTCTCTTGTTCCTGATCTTAGTGGAGATGCTTTCAGTTTTTCACCATTGAGAATAATGTTTGCTGTAGGTTTATCATATACGGCCTTTACTATGTTGAGGTAGGTTCCTTCTATGCCCATTTTTTGAAGAGTTTTAATCATAAATAGGTGTTGAATTTTGTCAAAGGCTTTCTCTGAATTTATTGAGATGATCATATGGTTTTTATCTTTCAATTTGTTAATATGGTGTATCACATTGATTTATTTCCGTATATTGAAGAATCCTTGCATGCCTGGAATAAACCCAACTTGATCATGGTATATGAGCTTTTTGATGTGTTGCTGAATTCTGTTGGCTAAAATTTTGTTGAGGATTTTTGCATATATGTTCATCAGTGATATTGACCTGTAGTTTTCTTTTTTTGTGTTGTCTTTGTCTGGTTTTGGTATCAGAGTGATAGTGGCCTTGTAGAATGAGTTTGGAAGTGTTCCTTCTACTGAAATTCTTTGAAAGAGTTTTAGAAGGATTGGCATTAACTCTTCTCTGAATGTTTGATAGAATTCTTCTGTGAAGCCATCTGGTCCTGTGCTTTTGTTTGGGGGAGATTTTTTTGTCACAACTTCAATTTCAGTGCTTGTAATTGGGTTGTTCATAATTTCTGTTTCTTCTTGGTTCAATCTTGGAAGATTGAACTTTTCTAAACATCTGTCCATTTCTTCCAGGTTATCCATTTTATTGCCATATAGTTGTTCATTCAGTTCAGTTCAGTTCAGTTCAGTCACTCAGTAGTGTCCGACTCTTTCCGACCCCATGAATCACGCCAGGAGCACGCCAGGCCTCCCTGTCCATCACCAACTCCCGGAGTTCACACAAACTCATGTCCATCGAGTCGGTGATGCCATCCAGCCATCTCATTGTTGTCCCCATCTCCTCCTGCCCCCAATCCCTCCCAGCATCAGAGTCTTTTCCAGTGAGTTGTTCATAGTAGTTTCTTATAATCCTTGTATTTCTGCATTGTTTGTTGTAACCTCTCCATTTTCATTTTCGATTTTGTTGATTTCTCTCTTTTATTCTTCTTGAGTCTGGCTAAAGGTTTGTCAATTTTTTTTGTCTTATCAAAGGATCAGTTTTTAGTTTTATTAATCTTTACTATTGTTTCTTTCATTTCTCTTTCATTTATTTCTGCTCAGATCTTTATGTTTCTTTCCTTCTACTAATTTTGGGGTATTTTTGTTCTTCTTTTTCCAATTGTTTTAGGTGTAAAGTTAGGTATAAAGTTAGAACTGCTTTTGCTTCATCCCGCAGGTTTTGAGTAGTTGTGTTTTCATTGTCATTTGTTTCTAGAAATTTTTTTATTTCCCTTTTGATTTATTCAGTAACCTGTTGGTTATTTAGAAACCTGCAGCTTAATCTCCATATATTCGTGTTTCTTACAATATTTTTCTTGTAATTGATATCTAGTCTCATAACGTTTCGGAGAAGATGCTTGATGTGATTCCAGTTTTTCAAATTTACTGAGGTTTGATTTGTGACCCAAAATGTGGTCTATCCTGGAAAATGTTCCATGTGCACTTCCACAGAAGGTATATTCTTCTGCATTTGGATGGAATGTCCTGAAGATATCGATGAGATCCATCTCATCTAATGTATCATTTAAGACTTGTGTTTCCTTATTAATTTTCTGTTTTGATGATCTGTCCACTGGTGTGAGTGGGGTGTTAAAGTCTCCTACTATTACTGTGTTGCTGTCAGTTTCTCCTTTTATGTCTGTTAAGAGTTTCTCTTATGTATTGAGCTGCTCCTCTGTTGGATGCACAGATATTTACAATTTTTATGTTTTCCTCTTGAAATGATCCCTTTATCATTATGTAGTGTCCTTCCTTATCTCTTGCAATTTTCTTCATTTTAAGGTCTATTTTATGTGATATGAGGATTGCTACTCCAGCTTTCTATTACTTCCCATTTGCATGGAATATATTCTTCCATCCTCTCAATTTCAGTATTTGTGTTTAGGTCTGAAGTGGGTTTATCGTAGACACCATATATACGGGTCTTGTTTTTCTATCCATTGAGTCAGTCTGTGTCTTTTGGTTGAAGCATTTAATCCATTTACATTGAAAGTAACTATTGATATATATGTTCCTATTGCCATTTTCTTAATTGTTTGGGGTTGATTTTGTAGATCTTTTCCCTTCTCTTGTATTTCTTGACTACATAAGTGTTTAACATTTGTTGTAAAGCTGGTTTGGTGGTACTGAATTCTCTTAACTTTTATTTGTCTGAAAAGCTGTTCATTTCTCCACCAATTTTGAATGAGATCCTTTCTGGGTCCAGTAATCTTGGTTGTAGATTTTTCCCTTTCAATACTTTAAATGTATCCTGCCATTCCCTTCTGGGCTGCAGAGTTTCTGCTGAAAGATCAGCTGTTAAGTGTATGGGGTTTCCTTTGTATGTTACTTATTGCTTCTCCTTTGCTGCTTTTAATATTCTTTCTTTGTGTTTAGTCTTTGTTAGTTTGAATAGTATGTGTCTCGGCATGTTTCTCCTTGGGTTTATCCTGTATGGGACTCTTTGTGCCTCTTGGACTTGATTGGCTGTTTCCTTTTCCATGTTGGGGAAATTTTCAACTACAATCTCTTCAAAAAATTTCTCATACCCTTTCTTTTCCTTTTCTTCTTCTGGGACACCTATAATTCGAATGTTGGCATGTTTGATATTGTCCCAGAGGTCTCTGAGACAATCCTCAGTTCTTTTCATTCTTTTTACTTTATTCTTCTCTTCAGAAGTTATTTTCACCATTTTATCTTCCAGCTCACTGATTTGTTCTACTGCTTCATATATTCTGCTAATGATTCCTTCTAGAGTATTTTTGATTTCACTAATTGTGTTGTTTGTCTGTATACTTATTCTTTAATTCTTCTAGGTCTTTGTTAATTGATTCTTGCATTTACTCCATTTTGTTTTCAAGATATTTGATCATCTTTTCTATCATTATTCTGAATTCTTTTTCAGGTAGTTTGCCTATTTCCTCTTAATTTATTTGAACTTCTGTGTTTCTAGTTTGTTCCTTTATTTGTGTAGCATTTCTCTGCCTTTTCGTTATTATTTTTTTTACTTACTGTGTTTGAGGTCTCCTTTTCCCAGGCTTCAATGTTGAATTCTTTCTTCCTTTTGATTTCTGCCCTCCTATGGTTTGTACAGCTGTTTGTGTAAGCTTCATATAGGGTGAGATTTGTGCTGAGTTTTTGTTTGTTTGTTTGTTTTTCCTCTGATGGGCAAGGCTGAGTGAGGTGGTAATCCTGTCTGCTGATGATTGGGTTTGTATTTCTGTTTTGTTTGTTGTTTAGATGAGGCTTCCTGCACAGGGTGCTATGAGTGGTTGGGTGATGCCATGCCTTCTATTCTAGTGATTTACTTTGTGTGAATTCTCACTATTTGATATTCCCTAGAATTAGTTCTCTGATAGTCTAGGGTCTTGGAGTCAGGGCTCCCACTCCAAAGGCTCGGGGTTTGATCTCTGATCAGGAATGAAGATTGCACAAATGATTTGTTATGACATTAAGTGAGATTTAAACAAATATCCAAAAATGAGAAACCAAAGATGAACCCCAGGCAAATGGAGGTTACAAAATCAGACAAATAAGAATTAAAATAGTGGAATATACATATATACCCATGAACAAACTCAAAACAGCCCAACAAAAATAAATTACAATAGGTTGGCCAGGCTAACAAAAGAAATCAAAAATTATATTTACTGTTAAGAGCAAAACTAACTAAAGCACAAACTAGAAAACAAAACTAAAACAAGGTGTCAAGTGGGGAATAAAGCAATGAAAACAAAACTAAAAAATATGTTGAGAGGAAAGGAAAGAAAGAATAGATATGTAAAGTTAAATAGAGGTAAATGAAGAAGATTTATATACATTAAAGATTAACTGCAAAGGCAAAAGTGCAGTAGGAAAGGCAAACAAAACAATAAATGTAGAAAAAAATATAATAGATTTTAAAATTAAAAGTTAAAATTTTGAAATAGAAAAAGTGGAAGAAAAAAGGAAAAAAAAAAAAAAGGAAAACTCCACAGAACTGCAAAAGCCCAACACAGATGCTGAGGTTTATAACAACAATAATTGTGACTGAATATGCACATATACATATACACCCATAAGCAAAATTGAAAAGTCCAACAAAAGTAAAGTACAATAGATTGACCCAGGAGCAAAGGAAACTAAAAACTCTAACTACCAGAACAAAACTGACTAAAACACAAACTGGAAAACAAAACTAAAGCAAGGTGCCAATTGGGGAATAAAGCAATTCAAATAAAAAAACAGATTTGTTAAGAGGAAAGGAAATAAAGAAAAGAAAGAATAAATATGCAAAGTTAAATAGAGGTAGACGAAGATTTATATACATTAAAGATTAGCTGCAAGGGGAAAAGAACAGTAGGAATGGCAAACAAAGGAATAAGTGTAGAAAAAATATTATAGTTTTAAAAAAATTAATATTATAGAAAAGAAAGAAAACAGAAGAAGAAAGAAGGAAAAAAGGGAAAACTCCACAGAACTGCAAAGTCCCAACATAGAGGCAGAGGTTTATAACAACAATAAAAAGTGTGACTGAATATACACATATACATATACACCCATAAACAAAATCAAAACAGTCCAACAAAAGTAAAGTACAATAGATTGACCCTGCAAACAAAGGAAACCAAAAACTCTATCTACCAGAACAAAGCTAACTAAAACACAAACTGGAAAACAAAACTAAAGCAAGGTGCCAAGTGGGGAATAAAGCAATGAAATTAAAACTCACAAATAAGTTGAGACGAAAGGAAAGAAAGAAAAGAAAGATATGCAAAGTTAAATAGAGGTAGATAAAGATTTATATATATTAAAGATTAAGTGCAAGGGGAAAAGAAGAGTAGGAAAAACAAGTGAAGGAATAAATGTAGAAAAATAATAATAGGTTTAAAAAATTAAAATAAGAGAAAAGGAAAACTCCCCAGAACTACAAAAGCCCAGCATAAAGGCAGGGGTTTATAACAATAAAAAATATGACTGAGAAAAAAAAGAAAAAAGTTCAAAAGCTTAATTAGATTTCATAGTATAAATAAAATCTACAACTACAACAGAAGGGAGAGAAAAAGAAAAAAAAATCCAAAAGAATCTACAGAACAAGTCAAAACAAAAGAATAATAATTGCTTTTCTTGAGTCACTGCTGTCAGAGTCCTTTCCCTTGCTGAGTCACAGTTGACCTCACCTCCCTAGGATGCCCCATAACACCGTGCTGATCTCTTGACCTGCTGTGGGGGCAGCTCCAATTCTAATCTGGTCCTACTCCTGTGTGTTCTTGCCTCCAATGTCCACAGGTATCACTAGTGTGGTTTCTTTTGTGGGAGCTCTCAATGTCCTTTTATATATTCCATAGACACAGAGTCTGCCTAGTTGATCATATGGATTTAATCTGCTGCTTGTACAGCTGGTGGGAAGGTTTTGGGTCTTCTTCCTTAGCCACACTGCTCCTGAGTTTCAACTGTGGTTTTATTTCCACCTCTGCATGTGGATCGTCCCCTGGGGTTTGCTCCTGAAGCTACCCTAGAGGACTTGGGTTTGCCCCTGTGAGGGCCAGGTATGGAGGTGGTGCAGCTGCTTGGGTCACAGGCGCTCAGACAGCACCAGGTACTCAGAGGAGTTGGCAGCTACGGCAGCAGGAAATATAGTGCTCTAGAAGGGTATGGCAATCAATATTGGCCAATACACTCCAATATTCCTGCCTGGAGAACCCCTGTCCCTGACAGAGAAGCCTGGCAGGCCACAATCTACAGGGTCGCAGAGTCGGACACTACCGGAGAGACCCTGCGTGCATAGGCACAAAACTTTTTTGCCTGTGGCAGCTCTGCTCCAGTGAGAGTCGAGCATGAAGGTGGCACAGCTGCTTGGCTTGCAGGGACCCTGGCGGCACCAAGTGTGCAGGGGCGTGGACTGCCTCCACTGCAGGAGTTATGCCCTATCAAGAGTCTTTTTGAGCCTCTTGTAGCTGGCGATCCGAATGCCTCTTTGGCCAGTCTTTCTCCATAGCTCCGCCCATTCAAACACTTAGAGGGCTCCCTTGCCTGGGATCCTTCTCTGTTGTTTGGCACCTCAGGCACATAGAGGGGCTGCCCTGACGGGGGTCCTACTCTGTTGTTCAGTGCCTCAGGCATTTGATGGGCTTATTGTTCAGCTGCCAATCCTGGCATGGGGGGAGGGGAGGGTAGAGAGGCTATGGTGATGGCTCTACCCCCTACGCATGACTCAGCAGTATCGCCTTGCATCCGTGATTGCCTGGCTTCCCTCCACAGGCATTTCCCACCACAATCTCCTCCCTCACATCCCCTCAATCTGTCTCTCCACAGTAAACGGCAGCCCTCGCCAGGGGATTGCTCCACAATCCCTAAACTCCAGCTCCCAGCTGCTGCACAATCAGGGGTATGTACGGCTGCG
This sequence comes from Moschus berezovskii, assembly GCF_049115385.1. Taxonomy (NCBI): domain Eukaryota; kingdom Metazoa; phylum Chordata; class Mammalia; order Artiodactyla; family Moschidae; genus Moschus; species Moschus berezovskii. The sequence continues at coordinate 58,901,300 of NC_142466.1, forward strand.
GCAAGGACTGTCTGATTCTCATTCCACTTAGGCTGCCACAGATCAGCTCTTTCACTTTCAGCCTTAAATGTTTCTCCTCTGACTCAGACAGTTGCCCCGATGTGGTGATCGGACCCCTGCTTCAGTTCCCTCACCTGCTGAGGGCAGGTCCAGTCCTACTAACAGTCCAGGTTCCCCCCTAGTTCCTTCCTCCTATGGAGTTTTGCGTGGGTTTATATATTCTTTTCCACTGGTCAGGTACTCCTGTTTGCTCTCAACTGGTATTCCTAATGCACTTCTGTATCTGAAGGTGTATTCCTGATATATCCATAGAGAGAGATTTATTCCACGTCCAACTACTCTGCCATCTTGTTCTCTCCTCTATTTTCTTTTGTAAAGTTCCTATGCAGGTATTGGCCCATTTAAAAAAATTGGGTTGTTTATTTTTTCTTATTGACTTTAAGAAATTCTTTATAAATTCTAGATCCTGGCTTTTTTCAGGTATATGTGTTGCAAATATTTTCTCCTAGTCCGTAGCTCGCCTTTTTACTTCTTTATTTATCCTACAGTTCTGCACTTGGTCAAATTGTCCACTGAATATGAGAGTAAAAGTACTTTTTATAGGTATACATGTCCCAGGATCTCTTAATAGCCTTTCTTAGTAAGCTATTTTGGGATAGCCTCTAAGAAGACAGGGGTGAAAAATAAAGAGGAATAGATAAGATCCAAGAAACAGTAGATCCAAGAAAAAATGAGGATAAAAGCTATACAATGGGCTTAAGCAGCAATACTCCTGAGTGAAGCAGGAGAATGCAGAGATGAGGGAGTTCTGGAGGAAAAGGTGAACTCCATACACTGAACAGCATGACTTATACTATAGATAATCATGAGGATAAGGTGAAGGTGAATTATTCTTCTATGAATAATAAAAGAGAAAGCAATTACTAACTTCAGGAAAAACAAAAATGTATGTAGGAAATTTTAAGTCAGATATTATGAAATAAAGTAAAATGTGTTATGATTTTTTTTGGATGTGGGATGCCATGATTTTTAGCATTTAATTGATTTGTCATAAGAGTGGGAAATTTGTTTGAGTTATTAGGATATAAATATTCTCCTTTAGATTGCTCAGAGTTATGTCATTAGAACTTTTAGAAAAAACTTATAATTGTAGTTTATTACTTGTCTTTGCAGTCATTCACATATACATGGTTATGATCATGTAAATCTGTTAATAGATCTTTGACTTCTGGAATCAACCTATTTATGTTTGAAAAACAGAATGGAAACAAAAATCCTGATAATATGAAAAATGTAAGTTCAGCTATAAAAGAATTGGGCACCATTAGCCTCATGTTAAAAATAAGGACTTAGTTGAACAGTGAAAAGCCTGTGCACTGTAGTAGAGAGTAGACCACGCTAGCCATAACTAGAGAAAGTCCTCGAGGAGCAATGAGGACCCAGTGAAGCCAAAAATAAATAGATAATAAAAATTTTAAAACGATGAAGAGTTAGTTGAGACACTATATTAGGTGATGGAGCAGAAGTAGGAGACATAATGCAAGAATGTGAGTTCTCTGAGGACAAAGTTTTTTTGTTTTTTTGTTTTTTTTTTCCAGTAGGGAGGTCTCTTTACTGTTTTGTTGCTGGCACCTAGAACAATGCTCAGCACATAATTTGCCCTTAGCATAAATTTGTTGAGTAAAACACATATTCAGTGTAACAATTAGAACAAAATACATGCAACCTGGTACTTGATTTCTACCTCTTAATTCCTTCTTTAAGAAGGCCAATTTTGTGGTTCCTGACCTTGGCCTCATCCCTGGAAAGAATATTTCACATGTCTCTTAGTTTCTGTCACTTCAGCACAATGTCCTTTCTATCTTAGGTTCTCACATACAGCCCAGTTCAATTCAGGCTGGTTGGTAAGAAAAGCTGGACAGATGTCACTGGCCTACTAGAGTTCTGTTTCCAGTGAGTTCAGGGGTCGGATCCAGGGGCTGGAAATATGCCCAGTGGCCAGCACAGGAGAATAGGGGCCTGCCCTGTGTATATAGGATGGAACATACATTTCTAAGGCACTAATGCTGAAAGGGTTTATATGACTGAATGAAACAAAGAAGACAACATCAGTTAAACCCATATCTTTGAGGGGCCAAACTATTTGCTGTCAAGAGTTAGCATATGTCTAGTGTATTAAATTGGATTGCCTTCACTTTAGTTGCTCAGTCATGTCTGACTTTTTGCGACCCCATGGACTGCAGCATGCCAGGCTTCCCTGTCCATCACCAACTGCCAGGGCTTGCTCAAACTCATGTCTATCGAATCGGTGATGCCATTAAACCATCTTATCTTCTGTCAACCCCTTCTCCTCCTGCCTTCAATCTTTCCCAGCATCAGGGTTTTTCCAATGAGTCAGTTCTTCACATCAGGTGGCCAAAGTTTCAACTTCAGCATCAGACCTTACAATGAATATTCAGGACTAACTTCCTTTAGGATTGACTAGTTTGATCTCCTTACAGTCCAAAGGACTCTCAAGAGTCTTCTCCAACACCACAGTTCAAAAGCATCAATTCTTCAGCTCTCAGTCATCTTTATGGTCCAGCTCTCACATACATACATGACTACTAGAAAAACAATAGCTTTGACTATACAAACCTTTGTTGGCAAAGTAATGTCTCTGCTTTTTAATATACTGTCTAGGTTTGTCATAGCTTTTCTTCCAAGGATCAAGTGTCTTTTAATTTCATGGCTGCAGTCACCATCCACAGTGATTTTGGAGCCCAAGAAAATAAAGTCTGTCACTGTTTCCATTGTTTCCCCATCTATTTGCCATGAAGTGATGGGACCAGATGCCATGATCTTAGATTTTGAATGTTGAGTTTTAAACCAACTTTTTCACTCTCCTCTTTCATTTTCATCAAAGGCTCTTTAGTTCCTCTTTGCTTTCTGCCATAAGAGTGGTTTCATCTGCATATGTGAGGTTATTGATGTTTCAAAATAAAAATTTTTGATTTGTACACTTTTTTGATTGCCTTAACAAAATACAATAGACTGAGTGGCTTAAACAACAGCATTCTCTGTTAAAAGAGAGCTCTTCTTTTAAGGGGTACTAATCCCTAAGATCATGGCATCTGGTCCCATCACTTCATGGGAAATAGATGGAAAAACAGTGGAAACAGTGCCAGACTTTATTTTTTTGGGCTCCAAAATCACTGCAGATGCTGATTGCAGCCATGAAATTAAAAGACGCTTACTCCTTGGAAGGAAAGTTATGACCAACCTTGATAGTATATTAAAAAGCAGAGACATTACTTTGCCAACAAAGGTCCGTCTAGTCAAGGCTATGGTTTTTCCCGTGGTCATGTATGGATGTGAGAGTTGGACTGTGAAGAAAGCTGATCGCCGAAGAATCGATGCTTTTGAACTGTGGTGTTGGAGAAGACTCTTGAGAGTCCCTTGGACTGCAAGGAGATCCAACCAGTCCATTCTAAAGATCAGTCCTGGGTGTTCATTGGAAGGACTGATGCTAAAGCTGAAACTGCAATACTTTGGCCACCTCATGCGACGAGTTGACTCACTGGAAAAGACTCTGATGCTAGGAAAGGTTGGGGGTGGGAGGAGAAGGGGACGATGGAGAATGAGATGGCTGGATGGCATCACCGACTCTGTGGACATGAGTTTGAGTGAACTCCGGGAGTTGGTGATGGACAGGGAGGCCTGGCATGCTGTGGTTCATGGGGTCACGGAGAGTCGGACACGACTGAGCAACTGAACTGAACTGAACTGAATCCCACCTTTTCCAGTGAGTCAACTTGTCGCATGAGGAGTCTGGCGTGCTGTGATTCATGGGGTCACAAAGTGTCGGACATGACTGAACAACTGAACTGAACTGAACTGAATCCCACCTTGCTGATTGCAGCCATGAAATTAAAAGACGGTTACTCCTTGGAAGGAAAGTTATGACCAAACTAGATAGCATATTAAAAAGCAGAGACATTACTTTGCCAACCAAGGTCCATCTAGTCAAGGCTATGGTTTTTCCCATGGTCATGTATGGATGTGAGATTTGGACTGTGAAGAAAGCTGATCGCCGAAGAATTGATGCTTTTGAACTGTGGTGTTGGAGAAGACTCTTGAGAGTCCCTTGGACTGCATGGAAATCCAACCAGTCCATTCTAAAGGAGATCAGTCCTGGGTGTTAATTGGAAGGACTGATGCTAAAGCTGAAACTGCAATACTTTGGCCACCTCATGCAACGAGTTGACTCACTGGAAAAGACTCTGATGCTGGGAGGGATTGGGGGCGGGAGGAGAAGGGGATGACAGAGAATGAGGTGGCTGGATGGCATCACCGACTCGATGGACATGAGTTTGAGTGAACTCCGGGAGTTGGTGATGGACAGGGAGGCCCGGCGTGCTGTGATTCATGGGGTTGCAAAGAATCAGACACAACTGAGTGACTGAACTCAACTGAACTGACCTGAATCCCACCTTGGGGTCACACTCATGACCTCATCTAAACCTCCCAAAGGCATCAACTCCAAATACCATCATCTTTGGAGGTTAGGACTTAAACACAGGAATTTTTAGAGGGACACAGATATTCAGGCCATAACACCCAGTAAATTTCAGTTTGATTTGGTTTTTGGTGCTCTTCATTTTCATTTTGACTTGAGAAAAGGAAGTTTGTTACACTGATCAATTTGGGACTTTAAGGACTAAATACATAGGGACAAAACACTGGAAAGCGTCAGATGAGAAATACAATATTTAGGCAGGAAATCTCTAATTGTAATTTCCCTTCATTTATAGAATAAAAAAGAAATAGTATTTTTGAGTGATTTTAAGACTTGATTGAGATCTGGATGCTAATATGGTTAGAGAGAAAGATCAGAATCCGCCTAAATCTCAGCCAGTGTCTTCCTACAGTGTAACACTACTTCTCCCATTCTTGCCAGTGATCGGTCATCTGTGGCCAGCAGTAAGGCATTTGATTTCTGTTGGCTAATTTTAAAAATCATGGCTTTTGCCATCTGCATCTAGAAAACCTTGAAAAATTATTTTTAGAATTTTAAGGAATGGCTGAGATAAATGAGCATCAGTGAGAATGTTTAAAGATCATAATAAACTAGAGTAAGAGGGAAAGTTCCCTTGATGAAAGACACAATCCCATGAACAGTAAAAGGAACAAGAGAAAGTCTCCCATCGGAATTCAACTGGTGTGAATATTGGATACATACATTGTTTCTTAGATAATTTTTAGTTTGGGGAGTCATTTAATAACATGCTACGGTGTTGGAGAAGACTCTTGAGAGTCCCTTGTAGTGCAAGGAGATCCAACCAGTCCATTCTAAAGGAGATCAATCCTGGGTGTTCATTGGAAGGACTGATGCTAAAGCTGAAACTGCAATACTTTGGCCACCTCATGCGACGAGTTGACTCACTGGAAAAGACTCTGATGCTGGGAAAGATCGGGGGCGGGAGGAGAAGGGGACGACAGAGAATGAGATGGCTGGATGGCATCACCTACTCTGTGGACATGAGTTTGAGTGAACTCCAGGAGTTGGTGATGGACAGGAAGGCCTGGCGTGCTGTGATTCATGGGGTCGTGGAGAGTCGGACACGACTGAGTGACTGAACTGAACTGAACTACTTTTTTAAATGTCTGGTTGAATCTAGTAAAATAACCATTTCATCAGGTTGTGTAAAAATCATTCATTTCGTCAATGCATTATCTTTTTTTAATTTAACCTTTTTGGGTGAACAAAAAAAAAGACCGTATAAGAAGCAAAATAAAAGGTTTATATAGGATATGCTTGTATATGCCTTAGGATTCTGGAAGAGTCTGCAAGAGAAAGGTAACAAGAACTGCCTCTAGGAGGGGGAGTAGACTGGAGAGAATGTTGGCGAGATCTACATTTCAGCACAAACTTTTTGCAGCTTTTGAATTTTGTACCATGTGCATAAATTACCATTTAAAAACTTTAAGCATAAAACTTGCTTTTAAAAAATAAAGGCATTAGAGTTTTTACATGTTAAATTTGGAGAACACCCGGAGCTGTCTTGCTGCTGCTTGGAATACAATGTCCTGAAATATCCTGGCCGAATTTCTAGAGTCATTTTGTCTGAGTATTTCAGAAGGAGGGCCATGGCCTCCATGGTCACTGTACTGTTTTGCTTTTTTATTTACTGTAGCTGTGACGAGGTGGTGTGCAGAGCCCCAGAAGAGAAGCCTGCACCTTAGTCACTGGCAAAGTGCTGACTTGAGAAGTTTTGTTCTCTGTCATGTTTTTTCAATAAAAACTGGCTGCGTGTTCCACTTTTTTTTTTTCCCTAAGTCCATACAAATGTCAAAATTGCATTCACATTTCCAACTATAAAGTTAACATGACCAGCAAAAGGGAAACTGTCCGCTTCCAGAACTTGACTTTACTAGGGATTTTTCAAGCATGAAGTTTTTAATAAGCCCTCTGCATGCAGTATTTCATTTCCTTCAGACGAGACACTACCTCACGGCCTCCACACGGCCTCCCCTTGGCTCCCAGCAGCTGCTCTCTGTGTGTAACCTGCCCAGGGGGCTGTCCAGCCTCCTCCCATGGAACATGGCATGTTTCTAAAGAGATATGGCAGTCAAATTTTTTTAAAGAGGTTTCTGTAGCTGCTTCACTCTAAAATCATGAAGTTGCATGTTTACGCAGTTACGGAGAGTACTAGGGACCTGGTCAAAAGCCACCAGTGCTTAGGGACTACAGGTGTTTTGAAGAATGCTGCTCGAGAGAGGTGTGAAGCTTTGGGACTTGCCACTCCTGAGATATCAAATATTTTCTCTTTCTTGCTTTCCTTTTTTTGGACCCCCAGAACAACAATTTTTTTTTTCTTCTTGGAACAAATATGGAATTTAGAGATGAACCTATAACCCTCTGGACATCAGTTTTTTATTAAGTGTTGGGTGGAGTAAGGTCAGCATTTCCAGAGACAACTCGCCAAGAAAGGTGGTAAATCAGCATTTTTACAATCTATCATGAGAGTTTGAAAAAGCAAGAACTTAAATGACACTGCTGGGAATTACAGACTCTGCTATAATTGCACACTGGGGCACATCTATATGGGAGGGAAGTTTTTATTTATTCTTCTAGTCATCTTTCCTCTGGTTGGTTGGGCTGGAACTGGACTGTGTGCTGCCTGTATAACATCCAGGACTGATGCTCTCAAGTGTACCATCCATGGAGTGAGGTCAAAGGCTATCATTTATAACCCCACTGGTACTACTTCTGTTTGTTTGGTGGGGAAGTGGAGAATGAAAAGAATTTAGAAGCCATGGAGAGATGGGCTCACTTGGGTGGGAACAATGAAGAAAATGTAGAGATGGTAGACCTAATATGGGTACTTTTATGTGTATTTTTTACCTTTGCCAAAATATCAGGCTTGGTGTCTACTTGGGTGAGATTTAATTTTGGTTCTTTAAAATAAGCAACAAAACAGAAAGTTCAGCATGTAGAGAACCTTAGCAGAGACCCTGTGACTATCCAGAGAGTTATTTACTTCTCTTCAATGGTTTATCTCTGCTCACAAGATTCTTTACTTTGGTACTGTTATTTTCCTTTTATTTTTGATTGTCTAAGATGTGGGCCAATAACCTTCTTTTGAGGGAAGAGGATTTTTTTTCAGCAAACTCATGTTTGCTTCAAAGTGAGAGTGAGTGAGAACAGAGGCTTACATGCTTAAATTTTATATGCTTATGTCTTTCTGGGGTGGGGAATGTGGAAGGCAAAATTGATTGGCAGTGCTGTCAAAAGCATATTAACTCTTTTTAATTTGGCTTCCCTGAGCAACATTAAACAATAACAAAATCTTAGTGTGAATAGAAAAACTTCTCTAGGGGAATTTGTAAGCATCATGTGTTCTGTTTATTGCAACAGTGTAAAATTTATCTTTCTGAGAAAGGTACATGAAGATCTCCATGTGCTTTTACTTTAGTAAAAGAGATAACAGTTACAATTTGCTAATCCCATTTGTTTCCCAAAAGAGGAAAAAAATCACTAATTTTACAGCAAGTATCCCATATTTCATGGAATATAATGTCACTGACTGCAAGAACCACCGTTATTTTACAGATTGCTGAAGACAAAAAAAAAATACTATCAATTAAATTTACATAACATTTTTCTCTCACTTAGAGTTTTTATTTCCTTCTTATTGAATGAGCTGTTTTAGAGTTATTTAGACATAGATTATTATAATATAGAACTCTTAGGCTTTTCTTTAAAAAGGAAACAAGCAAATTAAATTGGTTGAGATATTCCAAAAACTTCTTGACATTTAGATGTTGTCTCTTCTACAAACTTTTTCACTCAAAGCAGTAGATACTGTGATTTTCCACGTACTATTGCTACTGACCCGGGTCTTAGACTCTTTAATCAATAGAAATTGATAAGAGGTCAGATGAGAGATTCAGGCAAGGCTTTATTAGGATTGGTGCTGCAACACGGTGTGAAAACAATTGACAGGTGCCCTTGCTCACTCCCTAAGCAGAGGCTAGCTTTTCCTTGAATGGGGTGAGTGTAGGGGTGAGTCCGTGGGTTGGGTGGAGGGGTGGCTTGGGTGGTCTTCCCACCCCCTTGGTGATGCTGCATGCAGTACTCTGTTTTGCTCCCAACATATCAGAAGTGGCAGTTAGGCTTTTGGTCTTTTTGTATCATATTGTTCATAATTTGCCCTAACTGCCCACGCGTGCATTTGTGTTTAGCCCCTGATATGTGTGTGTGTTAGTCACTCAGTCATGTCTGACTCTTTGAGACCCCATGGGCTGTAGCCCTCGGGGCTCCTCTGTCCATGAAACTCTCCAGGCAAGAATACTGGAGTGGGTTGCCATTTCCTTCTCCAGGGGATCTTCCCGACCCAGGGATCAAACCCAGTTCTCCTGCATTGCAGGCAGATACTTTACCATCTGAGCTACATGGGAAACCCTAGCCCTTGACAGCTTCTTTGTATTCTGTTGCTTGAAGAGATGTTTGTCCAGGTACAAGCACTGCAGCAAAGGGGTCCAGGTCCCAGGCCCCAGCCTGTCTCACTGCTATCTTCCGTGGTATCAGGAGCACTGGTGATGTCATATTTCTTTAAAACCATCCTTCATCTTTTCCATGAATTCCTTCAAAACCACGGATACCCACCTTACTACTTTGGATGTATTGTAACAGCACACTGTGACAACCATATCCTGACTCTGCCTGTCCAACAGGGCTTAGGAAATGCCTCACTGTTGCAGAGAAGTAAAACATGCAGGAAAAAAAAAAATCTGTGATGTAGAACTGACACCTCACCCTACAAATTGGAGTTTGTTGGTGGTCTTCTGAGTACACATGATAATTTGGGATGGACATGTAATGATCTTTTACATTTATATGCCATGATACCCCAGTCCAGTTGTAGGATTCATTCATTTATTCAACCATCCACCCATCTATCCATCCATCTATGTTCTCAGTTATACATTTATTGAAAGCCAAGACATAATGCTTGATGCTGACAATACAATGATAATTAATATAGTAGAGTCCTGAACCTTAAGAAACTTGCAGAAAAATTCAGAAATAGACTTAAACACAAAAGTTACAATATACTATTCATGAAGCAACAGAAATATATGGCATCTGGTCCCATCACTTCATGGGAAATAGATGGGGAAACAGTGGAAACAGTACCAGACTTTATTTTTGGGGGCTCCAAAATCACTGCAGATGGTGATTGCAGCCATGAAATTAAAAGATGTTTACTCCTTGGAAGGAAAGTTATGACCAACCTAGATAGCATACTTAAAAGCAGAGACATTATTTTGCCAACAAAGGTCCATCTAGTCAAGGTTATGGTTTTTCCAGTAGTCATGTATGGATGTGAGAGTTGGACTGTGAAGAAAGCTGATGGTCGAAGAATTGATGCTTTTGAACTGTGGTGTTGGAGAAGACTCTTGAGAGTCCCTTGGACTGCAAGAAAATCCAACCAGTCCATCCTAAAGGAGATCAGTCCTGGGTGTTCATTGGCGGGACTGATGTTGAAGCTGAAACTCCAATACTTTGGCCACCTCATGCGAAGAGTTGACTCACTGGAGAAGATCCTAATGCAAGGAAAGATTGAAGGCAGGAGGAGAAGGGGACGACAGAGGATGAGATTTTGGATGGCATCACTGACTCAGTGGACATGGGTTTGGGTGGATTCCGGGAGTTGGTGATGGATAGGGAGGCCTGGTGTGCTGCGATTCATGGGGTCACAAAGAGTCGGACATGACTGAGCAACTGAACTGAACTGAACTGTTACAAAAAAAATAAACAAACTTCTTTGCTAGGGAAGGCTGAATAGATCTAGACCTGCTGTTTAGATGGAGCAGGGATATTTCTAGTCCCCAAAATAGCCTCACACATTTCTTAGCCATACTACACTCAAGCAGAGAGTATTGTCAAATGAAAAGCACTGGTGTCCACCTCTGACTGGTTCTGTTGGGTTGTTTATGGTGTAAATGCTTCTCTCCATGGGCCTCTCGGGATTGGAGAGCTGTAGTCTTAGACAGGAGGTGTGCTGTAACTTCAGTAGCACACTAGTAGAAATTGGAGAGGAAGTCGGAAACACGTGGGCCAGAGCCAACAGGGCTAACCCAGGTGTGCAGTTGGCCCCAAAGAAGCTAACCCATAGTACACATGACACTAAACCAGGGCTGTGGTCAACTTGGGGCTGACACACAAGAGATGACCCTAACATTTCCTGGCAGGCAACATTGTTATGACTAGCCAACTGGCAATGTTGTCTTTGCAGTAAGATCCAATCAACTACTGCAATGGAAAAATAGGCTCTTCTGTTGAGCCAGGGAAGGAGTCACACTGTAGTTATAGAGGTTTCAACCTGGGAAAACTGGAACGTGCTTACTGGATCAGTGGTAGAAGCCAGTCTTGGGAAATCACAGGAAGATTTAGAGAGAAATGTTGTTCAATGGGCCTCTGAACTCAATAGCTCACCCCAGGCACACCAACTTCATGTTGTAAGACTTATTCTACACTTTTTTCTCTGCATCCTGCCTCTTCCTTCCAGGGATAAGAGACCTCTAAGAGATTCCTCGACCTACTCAGGATTGGCTCAGAGAATTCCTTGGATAAGCCAACAGGGAGAAGGCCTTTATCATAGCCAGTGGGGTATGATACCCACATTTTTCAGAAGGAATTGAGATTTCTGGGTGATAAAGAACTGCCAACATTTATCCAGCTAGGGGGTGGTGAAGGTGACAGCCTTTGCCTTGAACACAAGCTTTCTGTTTCCAAAGTCCCTGAGGAGCATGTTGATAATCTAATAGGAATGGAGAGTCCTCCTCCCCTGGGTTTAGCCTCTGCACAAAGGAAAACGATTCCCACCCATGCATCTTTTCCCCAGTTAGAGGACTCCGGAAGGAAATGTTAGTGGTTGCAACCGGATTTGTCCAAGCCTGACTTTCATTTGGTCACAGTTCACTAACGGGTGGGATCATCACACTGAGAGCAGACAAGCTTCTTCTGCTCACAATGGCAGTTTTCTCAGAGCAGAACCTTAGCTCACACTTCTGCTTCCTGCATTCTTCCCTTGGGCCTTCTGTTCTCACACAGGAGGGCCACTTGGGCAGAATTGTTGATCAACCTCACAGAGGCAAGCTCTACTAGGGCCCTTTCTCCCCAGAGGAAGCCAAGACCTCTTTTGTTTGCTCTCTTTCATCTCATCTAACAGCTTCTTATCAGTTTGACAGCCCAGATAGTGGGGTCTGGGGAGCCTAGGCAGCTCAACAGTATGCATTGGTGATAACTACATGATTTTTTTTTAACTTCTTTCTTATTTCCTTATTACTGGCACTGGTGAGTGTGTTCTGAATTGACTTTCCAATGTGGTGGAAGTTACTAGGTGTTAAGAGACAGACTTACTTAAACCTCTTGGTCTTAGCCATGATACAGAGCCTTTTCTAGAGGGGTCTTGATTATTATTTTCTAAGATATTTGACCTTTCTCACTTCTGTGTTCTGTGTTTAATACTTTTAACATATAACCTGGAGAATAAAAGAAGTGAGAAACAAGATTTGAGCCCTAAAACCCAAATTCCCCCTCGAAACCACAGCAACAGCTTTGTCCATGATCAGTGATAGGTACTAGTCAGTGATAGGTGCTCAGTAAATGTTTAAATTTATAGAGAAATCAAGTGCCTGTGCATCACTAGTGTGCTTCATCACAGAAAATATTTTCACATTTTCTAATCAATTAGTCCAAGGACCTTTTCTACCTTGTCCTAACAACTAAGAGCTGCCATTTAGCATATGCTAAATAAGTTTCCATATGAAGCAGTGACATTTCTAAATGAAGCCATAAACTATTATGAGTTATTTTCATTCACTAACATCCAAGACAAACAGTGCATCTTATGCCTTTTGACAGCAATTGTTTGTTTGGAAGAATGTTTTCTAGGGTAATGCGGCATGAAAATAAAATTACTACAATCAGAAAGTTTTGCACACTAAAGAGGAACAGACAATGTAGAATTGAAAGGAGGCAATGAGTCACACTGTAGGTTGGAAAACAATTCCTAAAACACTGTGAAATGCCAGCTAAAGAGACATTCAGCTAAGGGATAACAATTTCATCTAATCAGAATTTTTGGCATGATATGAAATTATTTTCTATGATTAGTGCTTCCTACATGACAGAAGTATCCTTTATATCCAAAATTATGTTAAAACGATGCAGTCAACTCATTAGAAAAGGCCCTAATACTGGGAAAGAGTGAAGGCAGGAGGAGCAGGGAATGACAGAGGATGAGATGGTTGGATGGCATCATTGACTCAATGGACACGAGTTTGAACAAGCTCCTGAAGGACAGGGAAGCCTGGTATGCTCCAGTCCATGGGGTCACAAAGAGTCAGACACAACTGAGCCACTGAGCAACAAATATCAAAAATAAAAGCATTTTTTAAAAAGAAACAGCATTGTTTCTTTCTGTGGCAGTATCTTCTGAAGAGTGATAAAATGTTTCTTTAATTTAAAATAATACCTTGAGTTAAAGTTTTAGAGCTAGAGAGAAAAATTTCTTCTGGTAATTTGCATTGTCTTCACAATGCAACGTTGCTTAGCTAAATTTATGTTTCTCAAGAATTGTGGATAGTTGAAATCTATGAAGAAATTACTTTATTACTTTTGGTTTTTGTCACGGTGATAATCAGTAACTGATTCAACTCAAAGCCCATTATGTGATGTTGTATAAATCCAAAATTAAGAGAAAAGAGGTCAGGCCTGTGAAATGGCCTCTGAATATTTAACTGGTTAATCTCCTTTGTGGTTTGGGATAAGTGAATTAAATTTACTGGGCCTTAATTTTCTTATTTGTAGATTTAAGGGAGTAAGTTAGAAGGCCCCATTGGAGGTCTCTCTGTTTTATTCCTCTTTCCTTACCTTCCTTTCACCACTTATTTCACTTGGGAAAAGAAGTCTGTATTTTATAATACTGCCAACCAGTTGCAACTATTGCATTTTACTCAGACATTTATTTCCAACCCTCTTATTTTATTGCTTCTATTTGTAGGAACAAATAGATATAGACAAAATGCTTCATGTGTATGAAATAACTTCAGCTGGAGCCTTACTCCTCTCTAACATGCTGTATGGCTTTTAATAAGAAATCTGTGCTTTAGCATTGTGTACAGGCTTCCCTGGTGGCTCAGTGGTAAAGAACACGCCTGCCAATGCAGGAAACACAGATTCTATCCCTAGATTGGGAAGATCCCCTCGAGAAGGAAATGACAACCCACTCCAATATTCTTGTCTGGAGAATCCCATGGACAGTGAAGCCTGGTGGACTACAGTCCATAGAGTCAAAGACTTTGACATGACTGAAACGACTTAGCACATACAAGGGCTGATAACATGACATTTGCATTACACCGTGGAGTAGAAAAAAGAAACTATGTATTATGGAAAATCGTGTTATTTTTATCAGACAATGTTGTGCCGACAAAAAACAATACAAAACTGAGTTCTCAGACTATTTGGCTGGGTTTGCTTATCTAAACGTATATACTTTGAAATATCATTTCCAGGTTTATAGTTACTGCTGGAAAGCCTTCTAAGCAAGATGTATTTCTAGCTGGCACATTGTGGTAGCCACCCTCTACACAATCCCCCAGTGATCTTCGCCTCCCCTGTTAAATAGGGTTGACCACTTACAACTAATAGGGTATTGTGTAAATGATAGCATGTGACTTCTGAGGTAGATAATGTAGATAATGAAAGACATATGGCTCCCACCTTGTATTCTTTGGAATTATTTTCTTGGAAAGAAGTCAACCACTGTGTCATGAAAACACTCCAGCAACTTTATATAAAATTACACATGGTGAGAATTGCTGCTTCCTGCCAACAGCCAGCTCCAACTTGCCAGTGATTGAATGAGCCATCTTGGAATCAGGTCCTCCAATTTCAGTCCATCCTTCAGATGATTGCTCTTCCAATCATCATATTTACAGCAGCCATGAGACACCCTGATCCAGAACCACCCGGGGCCAGCTAAGCCACTCTGGAATTCTTGAACCATAAGAAATATGTTAACTAAATGTTTAGAGTTGTTTTAAGCTGCCACTTTTTGGAGCTTCCCTGGTGGATCAGATGGTAAAGCTGTTTTATGAGGGTCACTTGTTACTCAGCAATAAATAACTAACATATAAGTCAAAAGAAAAGTGTAATGGCTTCTTACTCATGTGTAGGAAAGAAAATAATGTTCTTTATTTTTCTGTAATTCAACGTAACCTTCATTTTAAACTTCATTATATCTGATTATGGGAAAAATAAACTTAACCCATTCTGAAGTAATTTAGTAACTTCAGATTTTAACACAGGTAATTCACGATTTTCCCTCACTCCCCATCTGGCTAGGAGTAGCACCTATGATCAGAGGAAAATAACTTACCTGATGTCATAGTATTAGAAGTATGTGTGGAGGTCTTATCCCTTGTCTTTGCAAATGTCCTCAGTGCTATCCACTAGAATATTAATGGACTAATAGGAGATGTATTATAAAGGTGGACTTTTCAGTATTCTTTCTAGGTCAAAGACTTTTCCCTGTTTTATCATCTCTGATATTTCATTACAATCCAAGAGAATTGTATAAGATACAGAAAAAAAATGATAAAGTCTCACCTTAGAATTCTATGGCTTATTGTGGAGGTAGAAGGCCATTTTTTTTTTATTGGAGGCTAATTATTTTACAATATTATATTGGTTGGTTTTGCCATACATTGACATGAATCCGCCCCTGGTGTACATGCGTTCCCCTTCCTGAACCCCCTCCCACCTCCCTCCTCCCTTTATCCTCCCTCTGGGTCATCCCCGCACACCAGCCCCGAGCATCCTGTAACATGCATCGACCCTGAACTGGCAATTCATTTCACATATGGCAACATACATGTTTCAGGGAAAGTCGCTCAGTCCTGTCCAAGTCTTTGCAACCCCATGGACTATACAGTCCATGGAATTCTCCAGGCCAGAATACTGGAGTGGGTAGTTTTTCCCTTCTCCAGGGGATCTTCCCAACCCAGGGATTGAACCCAGGTCTCCCACATTGCAGGCAGACTCTTTACCAGCTGAGCCACAAGTGAAGTTCAAGAATAACTGGAGTGGGTAGCCTAGCCTTTCTGCGAGGACTCTTCCTGACCCAGGAATCGAACTGGGGTCTCCTGCATTGCAGGTGGATTCTTTACCAGCTGAGCTACCAGGGAAGTCCTTTGAAAGTCCTTTCCTTTTCTCTGTGTCATGAGTTATCCATGTAGTTTTAATACTTGAAAGCTCTCCTGGAAGGGCAGAAAGTGAAAGAAGCTACTTCAACATTGCTTGATTCTTTAAAGTGAATGATCATTTGGGGAGCTTTCTACTGGATGCCTCAAACTGTCTTCAATATTTTAAGATAATTCTTTTTAACCTGCAACTCTTTGGAATAGCTGTCATGGCTCTCTCCTCCGGTCAGATAGAAGTGAGAGTGTTGAATAAATGACTAATAAAACATGTCAGTGACGGAATGTGGATTATTAGCATTCTGGACTGGAGTTGCCATCTAGTGAATCACATACTTAGGGGTAAGATTCTTCAAACGAAATTACCTATGACAGTCCATCAGGACAGATGCTGCAAGGTGGCATGTCCTGTCACATGGTATGCCTCAGAAATGAGCAAAATCGACCCTTATGTTACCTCTCATTTGATGTTTTTCCCTTTGTTTCTTAGCCTTTGTTTCAGTACTAGAATTTAAATGACTTTCATCATGTTCTGTGTTCAGTGGTATCTCCAGGTTTAGGCTACCTCATCAAAGTAACAGCCTAAGACACGTTCCTGCCATACAACTCTCCTTCTATTTTTATCATAGCAAAAGCAATCCTCTTGTTAGCCTCTGTAATTCTCATAGAAGCTGAAGGATAAAAATAATACATTGGGAGGCCACTAGTATGAGAAATTCTCTCCTTTTAGGAGATAAAATTTCATGACCCAATTGTTCTTTTGATTTTTCTTGCCATTTCTTAATCCTGGGGTCAGTGCTGCTTGTGAAATAACCTGCATCTTTAGAATGTATTACCATGCCATCAGTAGATGTGTATTTATTTTTCTACCTTACATATTTTATTTGTTTTTAGGTTGCTTATCTATTTTGGAGTTGTTTTATCGTTTTATAGTATTGATTTTTGATTCATTGCTTGTCTTTTGGTATATGAAAGCAAGTCATAAAGGAATATCATAACACAGTACAAAAACTGATAACAGAACAATAATATGGAGTTCTGAAATAATGATTAAATCAAAGAAAGATGAAGAAAGACTGGTGTGATAGTAAGCACTGTAACCAAGGTCTTCGGAAGATTCCTGTTGTAGTTCATATATAAAATCAATTCGAGAAACAAACATAAATTCTGATGTTTGAAGCAAGGTGAAAGGCAAGGTATATAAAGAGGACAGTGAGTGTAATTATTATAGTAACAAATGACACACTGAATTGTAGGAACAGTCAATTACCTTGTCCCTTTGAATTTCCACTGCAGCATTAGGGACTCTCAGTGAAATGTATTCTTGGAGAGACAGGCTAGTCTATTTAAAGTCAAGAAATTCTACACTCTGAACGAAGACATCTCATTCCCCAAAATAATTTTCACTTTCATACTTCAGAAGTTTAGAAATATCATCCTGCTTTGAAAATATTTTTATTCTCTGTTGGCCATTTCAGTATTATTTGGAGATCTGTGGACTTGTTGTGTTACAGTGTCTATGATGGACTCTATAATCAGAGACTTTGTCTTCTACACTATAGTCTTAAATGGAAATTTTCCTAACATAGAAATACACTTTATTAACTCTCAGACAGACAGTTTCCTAACATAGAAATGCACTCTGTCAGCTCTTGTACATTCATCATCAATATCAAAAGTATCTGCTAAGTGGCTATTAAGTATTTGTCACCATAAATACGCTATAGTGAACCAATAATACAATCTAACTGAAAAATACAGCTTGGCACATTGTTGATAACCATATTACTTTTCTGTGTGAACATAGAAATAAAAAGCCTATGCAAAATGCTATCAATCCAAAATCAGCAGTGTATATAGAAGCTATTGCATCACAGATATAACTAAGTTTATCTCAGGGATGCCAAGAGTGGTTTCACACTGGAAAATTATAAATGTAATTCATCATATTAATGAATTTTTTAAAATCCATATACCAATTCCATTTAAACAGAAAAATCATTAGATAAAATATAACAGCCATTCACGTTAAAAATAACAGTAATCTATGAATAGAAGAAAATATTTTATCTTGATAAATATTATTTTTAAATATATAGAGAAAACTTTATTCTTAATGGAAAACTATTGAAGTATTCTCTTTAATGATAAAATTAAAATAAGGTGCTCACTTTACTGCATACAGTCAACTTTTATTGAAGGCTCTTGTCAGTTCCATAAGACACACACACACACACACACACATACTAAAGGCATGGAGATTAGCAAGGGAATAATAAAATGTTCATTATTTGAAGATTGCTGATTTATGTTATTAGAATAAATAAGAGAATAAAGCAAATTGAACATAGATTAAATCAATATACTAACATTAATTTCATTTTAAAATACTAGCTAAACTTTGTTATTTTTAAAACTTCATGATATTTAAAATAGCAATAAAAATATAAGAGCCTTGGAAGTAAATCTAACAAAAATTGTGCAGAACCTGTTTGGAGATATTATAAAACTTTATGGAGAAACATTAAAGAATACTTAAATTGTGAAATTTATCAGGTAAACATATAGGGAGATCCAATATCATAAAGATTTAATTCTTCCCAATATGATCTATAAATGTAATGCATTCCAGTAAAAAAAAACAAAACAACCTCGATAGAATTTTTAGAGACATTCAAAAAATTGCTTCTGAAACATATATCAAAGAACAAAATGCTAAGAATAGACAATGGGATAGTAGGATATGTCCCACCCACATCAATGTTTATTATAAAGCTTTACTAACTGTGACAGTGTGGGCTTCCCTGGTGGCTCAGAGGTTAAAGCGTCTGCCTCCAATGCGGGAGACCCGGGTTCGATCCCTGGGTCGGGAAGATCCCTGGAGAAGGAAACGGTAACCCACTCCAGTATTCTTGCCTGGAGAATCCCATGGACGGAGAAGCCTGGTAGGCTACAGTCCACGGGGTCGCAAAGAGTCGGACACGACTGAGCGACTGAACAGAACAGAACAGAACTGTGACAGTGTAGTGTTGGTATGGTCTCTGTTAAAAACAGAAGAGGAAAGTCAATAAAATAGGCACATACATTTATCAATACATGATATATTACAGAGTTACTGTCTTACAATGTTGCTCAGACAATTAGTTATCTATGTAGGAAAAAATTAAATAATGTCCCTACCTCTTGCCGTAATCATGGATTAAAGGCTTGTATATGAAAGGCAAAACTTTAGAGCATTTAGAAGAAATGACAGAACGATATCTTTTTGACAGTGAAATAAGGAAAAATTTCTTCAGTCAAGAGGCACTAAACATCAAATAAAAGATTAATGTTTGCTTATATTAAAATTAAGAACTTCTGTCTTTCATATAGTACAATATAAAAAGTGAAAAAACTCACCACCCCTTCCAAAAAAAAAGTGAGAAAATATTTGCAACAAAATAACAAGGATATAAGATCCATGTATTAAAAAATAAAGAAAAAAAATTAAATAGATAAAAGGATAAATGGTATGAATAGGTATTTCTGAGAAGAAACCTGGGCCTTCCCTGGTAGCTCAGCTGGTAAAGAATCTGCCTGCAATACGGGAGACCTGGGTTTGATCCCTAGGTTGGGAAGATTGCCTGGAGGAGGTTGGACAACCCACTTGAGTATTGTCTTGAGAACCCCACGGACAGAGGAGCCTGGCGGGCTACAGTCCATGGGGTTGCAAAGAGTCGGACATGACTGAGTGACTAAGCACACACACACTCACAGAAGAAACCTGAATGGCCAACAAACATTTGAGAAGGTACCCAGCCTCATCAGCAACCAGAAAATGTGAGTTGAGACCCTAGTCAAGTATTATTTTCCATCTATTAACTATCAAAAAGAAGTCCGAAATACCACATGTTGACAAGAATATGGCTAAACAGATACTTTATATACTACTTCTTATGCATGTGTGCTTAGTTGTGTCCAACTCTTTGCAGCCCCTGGGCTGTAGCCCACCAGGCTCCTCTATCCAAAGGATTTCCCCAGCAAGAATACTGGAGTAGGTTTCTATTTCTTTCTCCAGAGGATCTTTCTGGCCCTGGAATCCAACCTTTCTCCTGAGTCTCCTGCATTGCAGAAGGGTTCTTTACCACTGAGCCACCAGGAAAGCCCCTTATGTATGCTAATAGAATGCAAACAAGCAAAAATTCTTTATAAAACAATGTGTCATTATCTTATAAAATAAATGTTTACAGAACCTGAAATCCAACAATTCTAGTTGTATTCTCAGAGAAACTCTTGCACGTGTGCACCATAATAGAAATAAACGTGTGCTCATTGCAGCACAGTCTGTAACAGGATAAACTGGACCCATCCCAAGTGTCTGTCTATGGGACAATGGAATTAGGTCATATTCACACAATGAAACGTTATGCAACAAAACGGATGAATCTTAAAAACCCAATAGTAAAAAGACAGGATGTATCTTTATGAACATTGGGGTACAAGCATCTTTCCAAATAGTTTTTGTTCTTTTCAGACATATACCTAGGAGTGGAATTGCTGGATCATACAGCAATTCATAGGGGCTTCCCTGGTGGCTCAGATGGTAAAGAATCTGCCTGAAATGTGGGAGACCCGGGTTCGATCCCAGGGTTGGAAAGATCCCCTGGAGAAGTGAATGGCTACCCACTCCAGTATTCTTGCCTGGAGAATTCCATGGACAGAGGACCCTGGCAGGTATAGTCCATGGGGTTGCAAAGAGTTGGACATAACTGAGCGACTGAACACTTCAATAACATACACACATAGCAATTCTATTTTTAATTCTTTTGAGAAACCTTCATATTGTTCTCCATAGTGGTTGCACCAATTTACATTCCCACCAACAGTGTACAGAGGTTCCCTTTTCTCCATGCCCTTTCTCAAACTTTGTTATTTGTGTTCTTTTTGATGCTAGCCATTCTGGCAGGTAACAGGTGATATCACGTTGTTGTTATGATTTGCATTTCCCTGATGACTAGTGATGTTGAGCTCCTTTTCATGTGCCTATTACATCTGCATTTCCTCTTCAGAAAAATTGTTCAGGTCTTCTGCCCATTTTTTAATCAGGTTTCTGATATTGTGATGTTGAACTGTATGAGCTGTTCTGTATGTTTGATATTAACCCCATATTGGTCACATCATTTGCAAATATTTTCTCCGATTCAGTAGGTTGTTTTATTTTGTCAATGCTTCCTTTTGCTGTGCAAAAGCTTTTAAGTTTAATTAGGTCCCAGTCATTCATTTTTGCTTTTATTTCCTTTATTTTAGGAGATAAACCCCAAAAAATATTGCTGCGAGACATTGGTGACCTGAAGGAGCAAAGTATGTGACTATTTTGGCAGGGATCATTCTCGACAAATGTTGGTCAAGAACAGGGCACACGGATTGATAATAAGTGTTGGCCTGAGTGACAGAATGAATGGAGGTGACATTTAAAGAGATGAAGACAGGTTTGGCTGGATGGGTGGGACAGGAGTCTATGGGAAATTAACAGTTTGGTTTTAGTTGTGTTTAGCTTGAGATGTTCTTTAAGCCTCCAAACTGAAGGGCTGAAACAATAGGGTAGATGAGTCTAGAAGCCAAAGTGCATGTTGAGTTATATGGGACTGCAAGTCAAAGCACATATGCAATTATATTGAAAATAGGTAGTAATACAGGTTAAGATAATACTAAACATTCCTTCTTAACATAGTCCACTGATTTTGAAATGTAAAATAAATCACAAGAATAGTTTTCTCCCTGAGCAATTTACTCTTTCAATTTGTGTCCAAGAAGAAAAGCTTCCGATTCAGAGCTGTGGTCTGTCATCTTTCTACTTGGTCATTTGAAACAGCAAAGCAAGGTCTTGTCAATAAGGCTCAACTGAGCGGAGGCGAGGTTCTTTGTCTCACTAGTCTGGTGCTTGCTGGCCTGGTTTTGTGCAGCATTTTTCAGGCATGAAGGCCATGCAGGTTGAAGAGCCATAGCACCACTGAAGCCAGTGCTTTGACAAGCAGGTTTGCTCCTTCAGTGGGTTTTCAATGGAGGCAGTATAACAAGGAGGACATTCTACCAATTAGTGAATGACGATGGGCTACAGGGCAAGCCATGCCAAGACTAAGCCGCAATTGTACCTAGAGACCAGAACATCCCATTTCCTCTTCCACTTTGCCTCACATTCCTCAGATACCAATGTTTCATGTGGTTGTAAGTCCCCAGCAACTCTCCCACAGCCCAACAAGACCTTCCTCCTTCCTCCTGTCTCTTGTGTCAACCATAGCTGACACTATGGTTGTGGGAGAGACCCATGGGTCTCAGTTAGGCTCAGCATTATGGTCTCTAGCCCAAATCTGCCCCCAAACAACAGCCAAAACTTGAGATCTTGGGGCCCAAGCAATGGGACTCACTTAATTCAGAATCTGGGATAGTCTAGTTCTTCGTATCTAGAAAGTGAGCGTTATTTCTTCATGCCTCTTAAAGATCCAAAGATATACGTCTCAAATATTTATAATCACAAGGATGTTTAAATATATGAGATCAGTGATAAGTATGCATGACTCCTTTGGAATCAAGAAGCTATACATTGTGTCCAGTGTGCAGAATTTATAAATAAAACTCAGATGTACACTGAGGTTTCCACGACCCTTGAAGATCTCAGAGTTGACTCAAACTCAAATCCCCCCATTCTATGACCAGTGACAGTCCAAAGTATTCCTTCCTGTTTCCAGTTAGTCCTAAAAAATTAAATGCTTCTTGATCCCCTCTATCGTTTATGGTGTTGTTCAGTCACTAAGTCGTGTCTGACTCTCTGTGACCCCATGGACTGCAGCACGCCATGCTTCCCTGTACTTCACTATCTCCCAGAGTTTGCTCAAACTCGTGTCCATTGAGGCAATGATGCCATCCAACCATCTTGTCACTCCCTCCTCCTCCTGCCCTCAGTCTTTCCCAGCATCAAGTTCTTTTCTAATGAGTCAGCTCGTCACATCTGGTGGCCAAAGTACTGGAGCTTCAGCTTCAGCAGCAGTCCTTCCAGTGAATACTCAGGGTTGGTTTCCTTTAGGATTGACTGGTTTGATCTCCCTGTAGTCCAAGGGACTCTCAAGAGTCTTCTCCAGCACCACAGTTTGAAAGCATCAATTCTTTCATGCTCTGCCTTCTTTATGGTTCAACTCTCACATCCATGCATGACTATTATAACCCTTATAACTGTACCCATCTGTGCTGTGTCTCCCTTCTCCCATATCCATCTATACTCCAAACTAAAACCTTATATTGATTTTCACACACAAAAAGACTCACTCCTGCAAAGCATCTAGTGGGTTTGGTAACTTTCCTAGGAGTTTGAATGGGAACATGGAGGGAGTCCATGGTGCACTGTAGGACTTTAGTCATCTCTACATCTCTTATCCCTCTTCTCTTCTCCTTCTTCACCTCCAAGGTCACAAACAGTCTTTACTATGTTCATAGCAAATTCTGGTTCTAACAAAAAGTATAACCTCTCTGGACTCTCAGTTCAGTTCAGTCGCTCAGTCGTGTCCGACTCTTAGTGACCCCATGAACCACAGCACGCCAGGCCTCCCTGTCCATCACCAACTCCCGGAGTTCACTCAAACTCATGTCCATCGAGTCAGTGATGCCATCCAGCCACCTCATTCTCTGTCTTCCCCGTCTCCTCCTACCCCCAATCGCTCCCAGCATCAGAGTCTTTTCCAATGAGTCAACTCTTCGCATGAGGTGACCAAAGTATTGCAGTTTCAGCTTTAGCATAAGTCCTTCCAATGAACACCCAGGATTGATCTCCTCTAGAATGGACTGGTTGGATCTCCTTGCAGTCCAAGGGACTCTCAAGAGTCTTCTCCAGCACCACAGTTCAAAAGCATCAATTCTTCAGCGATCAGCTTTCTTCACAGTCCAACTCTCACATCCATACATGACCACAGGAAAAACCATCGCCTTGACTAGACGGACCTTGGTTGGCAAAGTAATGTCCCTGCTCTTTAATATGCTATCTAGGCTGGTCATAACTTTCCTTCCAAGGAGCAAGCATCTTTTAATTTCATGGCTGCAATCAGCATCCGCAGTGATTTTGGAGCCCAAAAAAATAAAGTCTGACACGGTTTCCACTATTTCCCCATCTATTTCCCAAGAAGTGATGGGACCAGATGCCATGATCTTCGTTTTCTGAATGTTGAGCTTTAAGCCAAACTTTTCGCTCTCCACTTTCACTTTCATCAAGAGGCCTTTGAGTTCCTCTTCACTTTCTGCCATAAGGGTGGTGTTATCTGCATATCTGAGGTTATTGATATTTCTCCCGGCAATCTTGATTCCAGCTTGTGCTTCTTCCAGCCCAGCGTTCCTCATGATGTACTCTGCATATAAGTTAAATAAGCAGGGTGACAATATACAGCCTTGACGTACACCTTTTCCTATTTGGAACCAGTCTGTTGTTCCATGTCCAGTTCTAACTGTTGCTTCCTGACCTGCATACAGGTTTCTCAAGAGGCAGGTCAGGTGGTCTGGTATTCCCATCTCTTTCAGAATGTTCCACAGTTTCTTGTGATCCACACAGTCAAAGGCTTTGGCATAGTCAATGAAGCAGAAATAGATGTTTTTCTGGAACTCTCTTGCTTTCTCCATAATCCAGCGGATGTTGGCAATTTGATCTCTGGTGCCTCTGCCTTTTCTAAAACCTGCTTGAACATCTGGAAGTTCACGATTCACATATTGCTGAAGCCTAGCTTGGAGAATTTTGAGCATGACTTTACTAGCGTGTGAGATGACTGCAATTGTGCAGTAGTTTAGCATTCTTTGGCATTGCCTTTCTTTGGGATTGGAATGAAAACTGACCTTTTCCAGTCCTGTGGCCATTGCTGAGTTTTCCAAATTTGCTGGCATATTGAGTGCAGCACTTTCACAGCATCATCTTTCAGGATTTGAAATAGCTCAATTGGAATTCCATCACCTCCACTAGCTTTGTTTGTCATGATGCTGTCTAAGGCCCACTTGACTTCACATTCCAAGATGTCTGGTTCCAGGTGAGTGATCACGCCATCGTGATTATCTTCGTCGTGAAGATCTTTTTTGTACAGTTCTTCTGTGTATTCTTGCCACCTCTTCTTAATATCTTCTGCTTCTGTTAGGTCCATATCATTTCTGTCCTTTATCGAGCCCATCTTTGCATGAAATGTTCCCTTGATATCTCTAATTTTCTTGAAGAGATCTCTTGTTTTTCCTATTCTGTTGTTTTCTTCTTTCTTTGCATTGATCGCTGAGGAAGGCTTTCTTATCTCTCCTTGATATTCTTTGGAACTCTGCATTCAGATGCTTATATCTTTCCTTTCTGGACTCTCAGCACCTCCATTTCAGTTCAGTTCAGTTCAGTTCAGTCACTCAGTCGTGTCCGACTCTCCGCGACCCCATGAATCACAGCACACCAGGCCTCCCTATCCATCACCAACTCCCGGAGTTCACTCAAACTCATATCCACAGAGTCGGTGATGCCATCCAGCCATCTCATTCTCCGTCGTCCCCTTCTCCTCCTGCCCCCAACCTTTCCCATCTTCAGAGTCTTTTCCAGTGAGTCCTAAATATAAATGCCTCGGAGAAGGCAATGGCACCCCACTCCAGTACTCTTGCCTGGAAAATCCCATGGATGGAGGAGCCTGGTAGGCTGCAGTCCATGGGGTTGCGAAGATCGGACACGCCTAAGTGACTTCACTTTCACTTTTCACTTTCATGCATTGGAGAAGGAAATGGCAACCTGCTCCAGTGTTCTTGCCTGGAGAATCCCAGGGACCGGGGAGCCTGGTGGGCTGCCATCTTTGGGGTCGCACAGAGTCGAACATGACTGAAGTGACTTAGCACCAAGTATAAATGCCTACCTTGTACTGACTTTGAATCTCACTGAACTCATTCATGATAGGTTCCCCAGAATGTTATGTAGATATGTAATTATCAAATACAAATGGAAACCCAAGGAACACAGATACACATGTTGTACATATCTCCTCTGCTCACAGATGCTCCCTGTTTCATCGGACTTTACTTACAAAGCACAAGTTCAAAGATAACAAGTTATATAAGAATATCAAGATGCAACAGCAGTGCATTAAATCAAGTGTATGAAACCCTTCTGAGCAAGCTTCTCCTGAATATCTGACCTGCAAGAATTGTGAGAGAGAATAAATATTTGTTACACGGGAACAGATAATGGATATACGAGTCTCAGTAAAATGCATACTCATTGATTCTAATTCAGGGTCAGGTCATAAGCCAGGAATATGGATTTTAATAATAATCCCAACCGTCAGGGAAGTACAAATCAAAACCACAATGAGATACCAATTCACACCCATTAAGCTGGCTGTATTAAAAAAGATAGATAAAGACAAGTGTTGGCAAGGATGTGTAGGAATTAGAATCTTCACACACTGCTGGTGGGATGGAAAATGGTGTAGCCACTTTGGGAACAGTCTGGAAGTTCCTCAAGTGTTAACATAGACTTGCCAGATGAGCCAGCAATTCCATTCCTAGATGTGTACCAAGAGAACTGAAAACACATGTCTATAAAAAATATCATGCCCAAATGTTTATGGCAGCATTATTCATAATAGTTCCAAAGGGAAAACAACCCAAATGTCTGTCAACTGATAAATGGATTTTTTTAAAAATGTGAAGCACAGCTCAGTTGTAAAAAGAAATGCAGTGCTGATAC
This sequence comes from Moschus berezovskii, assembly GCF_049115385.1. NCBI lineage: Eukaryota > Metazoa > Chordata > Mammalia > Artiodactyla > Moschidae > Moschus > Moschus berezovskii. The sequence continues at coordinate 58,927,770 of NC_142466.1, forward strand.
ATGCTACAATGAAGATAAACTTTGAAAACATCTTGATGAATGAAAGAACTGAGTCACAAAAGGCCACATATTTTATAATACCATTTATATAAAATACACCAAATAAGCAAATCCACAGAGACAGAAAGTAGATTGGTTGTTGCCTAGAGCTGAGGAGGCTGCAGGGAAAGGAGAGTAACTCCTAATGGGTATATGGTTTGTTCTGGGAATGATGGAAATCTCCGCAATTGATTGTGCTGATGGTTGTGTAACTGTGAATATGATAAGAATCATTGAATTGCATACTTTAGGCAGGTGAAAAGTGAATTATTTCTCAATAAAGCTGTTATACAAAATAATAATCCCCAGATGATTCTAATACCAGCAGTCCAATTTTCATACTTTTGAAATGTAAGTCTAGTCTTTTAAAGTTGATATTCATTTAAAATTAAGCCTAACTGTAATAATTCTAATTCTTTATTGTTGTGTTCACCACTTACACCTTCCTAGAGAGAAAATAGGACACAAGTGAAGAAAAACTAGGGATAAGACAGATCTTTAACTTCAGTCTGAAATTACTTTTAAACTACCTAGCTTTCTTGGCAAAGAACAAAAATGATGACAGTAGCTGTAAGGATTGAAATGAACTCTTGAGAAGAGAACAAGTGTGTCAGTAAGACAAAAAAACATTAATAGTTCCTCTTTACAGGCTGTAAAGAGGAGCTTTAATTTCTCCACCAAGTGGCTTCTTTGCTTGTTCTCAAGACACTCTGGCTAGGCCTGGCCACCATGAGTGTCATTCATTTTGCTTTTTCTCTGAGGTTAGTTAGAGTCTCTTCTCTCAGCTGGGATGAGATGACAAGAAACAGGATGCACCTTATAATTTCAGTGAAAGCAGTTTTTAATTCTGATTTGGTGTCTGTTGATGCCTAGCATTTTGCCTTTTCTCTATAGAGCTTGCAGACACAGTAATTATTTAATTGCTCCAGCTCTATCTGTCATAGGCAGGGTTTGAGCTCTACTGAAGCCGGGGTTGAACCTGCATAAAGGAAAGGAAGAGGCTTTCTGTGCCCCAGAGCTTCTCTCTGGCAGTGTGCACAGTCCTCTCGTTCTCTTACAAAATGGGAAAGGTCAAAAACTCCCTGATTTCCGTCCTGTATTCCTTAACCATAAAATCTGAACTTTTTAAAAAATTATGATCTTTTAAAAAATTTTGGCTTCTGTATAATGTAGAGAAACACTTACATGATAATAGATAGTAGATAAGTAGATAAATTTCTCATGTAACTCATTAACTGAGAGTCATTTGTTGGGAATTCTAAACATCTAAGGTGACCAATATCATTTGAAAAACTATGAAATAGAGCAGTAACTAGGGAGAAAAGCTGATTCTCATGATTGTACTGTTATGTCAAAGATTGATTATGGATTTTCTAAGTTTATAATAAATGCTACTGTATTCATGATTGAAATTTCATCTGAGAAAAAACAAAAAACAGAAAAAAACTTTGATTTCAGTCCTGAGTATCTCCCAGGGAGGGACTGTGCATTGTTTGTGTGTGTGTGAAGGTCACTCAGTTGTATCCGACTCTTTGAGACTCCATGGACTATACAATCCATGGAAGTCTCCAGGCCAGAATACTGGAGTGAGTAGCCTTTCCCTTTTCCAGGGCATCTTCCCAAACCAGGATCAAACCTCGGTCTCCCACATTGCAGGCAGTTTCTTTACCAGGTGAGCCACCAGGGAATTGTTTATGCTTCCACTAAGCCCAAAGTGCAGCACGATACCTGGAATATAGCTGGTGCTCAGTAAATGCTGGAGTTTACAGGTTTACCTTGATAGCTTCCCTGCTTCCCTTTGGGCACCTTCCTCTTGCTTCCATCCATCCCAAATCAGGATTCTCCAAGTGTTGCAAGTCTTGCCTTGTGTGGCCTTGTCTCTGCATAACCTCCTCCATAGCAGGATACCTTATAACAGGGCCTCACTGCATTTCATTGAGGACTGTGTACCATGAATCGTGAGGCAGCAAAATCACTTTTTAGGAATGGCTAGAATTTACCAGTTTTTCAAACTCTCTTGCTGGGAGAGGGGTTATATCCATCCCCAAAGGGTTAAATCAGTTCCATCTAGCTGTAGAGCCATTAATTTGAGGAAAATTCTTCAGTCTTCTTAGTTCTGCTTCAGGAAGCAAACTCTTGAGCTCACGAAATAGTCTAGCTTGTTAAGGAGGGGAGGAATAGTGGGGCTACAGAAAGTAAAAAGCCTCAACAAGCAGCACACAAAACCCTGGAACATATCCTGTTCATTGGTAAGAGCTGAGCCAAGAGCAATGCAGAGGACTATGGGATTACATGGGGCTTCTCTGGTGGCTCAGAGGATAAAGCGTCTGCCTGCAATGCAGGAGACCCTGGTTCAACCCCTGGGTGGGGAAGATCCCCTGGAAAAGGAAATGGCAACCCACTCCAGTATTCTTGCCTGGAGAATCCCATGGACAGAGGAATCTGGCGGGCTACAGTCCATGGGGTCTCAAAGAATTGAACAGGACTGAGCAAGATTACATACAGCCCAATATGGTGGACCTCCCAGTCAATCTATTCATTCTAGTTGCCTGTGAGCCTGCAGGATAAATTTTCTTCTTAAAGACCTCTTGTCCCTCATGAGGAGGATTCCACAAGTGGGCTTGTTATAGTTGAAAATTTATAAAGGTAATGGAAAGCGAGTAACAGAGGCTGAAATAGAATTTGTCAGCTGCCACCTTTTCTCTCTGCATGAGTTTATTAATGAGACCCTCATTAGTCATCAAATGGGAGAGACCTGCAGAGTGGCTGATTTTCTGGGATTCTCCTAAGTCTCTAAAATTGGAAAAATAAATCACTACTTCCTTAGTAGGAGAATCAAGTGGACTGATTGGAATGTTTAAAGTCATTTTCTTTTCAGGAAAACAGGGCAAATATGCCACTTAATTCTAGAGCTATCCTGTTTAAATGAACAGGAAGAAATCAGCAGAGTTTAATAGAAAAAAAATCGGCTTTGGTTTTAAAAACTTTTCAAAGAAAGAAAAAACCCCAACAAAATATGTTTTTAGTACCATTAGTTCCTACAGGTAAAAGATAATCCAGTCTTTGTACAGATTTCCACATCATGCTTTGTACTGCATGAGGCTGGCTTAAGTGTATTCTTTGTTTATTTTCTCAGAAGCCCTTGTCTCTAGTTTTTTACCTGGAGATTTGAAGAATTTACCTGATGTTGACTGAGGGAGTGATTCTTATGAAGCAAACCTGGAAATTTTAAGCACAAAATGAATCTTTAAGGGCCAAACTTCCCCTCTCCAAAGCTCAGTCTCCTCATTATGAGACTAAAGAGTCATACCGTATTACTAGGTGACCTTTATATTCTAAGCCTAATGATGATGATAGAACTACACCTATTAGTTTAACTTTCCCAATTCACCTTTAACTTCCATTTTATTCTTTCATTGGAATACATTGTAAAGAATGTGGACTTTGAAGTCAGTAAACCTATGTTTAAATCCTCATTTGACATTTTGCTAGCTGTATGACCACTAATGAGTTATGTAATCTTTCTGAGATTCAAATTGACTCTTCTGTAAAATAGCAATACTAATAGGTGGTGATGATTGAACAATACGAGCTATATACGGTCATCTTGTAGCATCCTCAGGGGATTAGTTCCAGACCTGCCTCAGATACCAAATTCCATGATGTTCAATTACCGTATTTGTGATTCTGCATTCATGGATTCAACAAACCTCTACTGGTGTAGTCATGTGGTACTTATTGAAGAGTATCTGTGCGTAAGTGGATCTGAGAGTTCACACTCATGTTTTTAAGAGTCAAGTATACTGTGTTGTGGTCTGAATTCAACCTAAAATTCATATGTGAAAGTTCTAACCCCACTGTACCTCAGAGTGTAACCATGTTTGGAGATAAAAAGAGGTTAATAATTCCAAATAGGGCTCTTGTGGTTGGACCTTAATCCGATATGACTAGTGTCCGTGTACGAAGAGGAAGAGACACCAAGGAAAGGGCCGTGAGGACACAGCAAGGAAACAGCCATCTGTCAGCCAAGGAGAGAGGTCCCAGAATGAAACAAATCTGTTAACACCTTGATCCTGGACTTCAAGCTCCAGAACTCTGAAGAAATAAGTTTCTGTTGTCAGAGCCACCCAGTCCGTGCTATTCTGTTATGGCAGCCATAGCAAACTAATACAGCTTTTACAGTAACTGTACCACAGTTCACTTTTAAACAAATAGCAGAAATTATTACTGTTCAACAAACCTTGGTTGAGTGCCTACACTGTGCTGGGCCCCTAAGAGTGGAGAGCTGGAGAAGTAATGAAACACAAAGGCAAACTCTCAAGAAGCTCATAGTCTACAGAAAGATCATATATTAGCAATTCATACATAATAGTACAATTAATACTATTATGAAAGAATATTCTTGCTTTCCAATTTTCCTCCTTTACTATGCAACTTCAATGTCACCCTTAATTTTATTAGAATATCCAGCCAATCCTAATTACTTTTTTCTCATTTCTTCTTTTCCTATTCAACTCTACGTGTGCCTGAAGGTATTTTCTTGTTTTCTACTTTGGACCACCAGAATTCTCTGTTCTGTACCTTCATCATTCCAAACCTTTATTTGTCATTTTTAGACCCATCACTAACTCATTTACTGGTTTCTGAGAGTTAGCGTCTCAGTCAATTCCAATTGTTCTGAATAGCATCTGTACCTTTCAGTGTGATATAGCTAAGCAGTGGCTTTCCTGGCTCCGCAATTACATTAGGTTTCCATGACAACCTTAGCTTCCATTGATAGTTTTAACTTCTTTAGCTCTCAATTCCAAGTTGTTCCCTGCCCTGCTTTCCTCATTACTGTACTTAAGCACAATATTTTACTGTGGGTTGCTGTGTAATTGTTTTCTGCGTGGTTTTAAGCCAAAGGTGTTTTGAATATGCAGGTGAGGTTCTTTTTAGACACAAAATTAATTTTATCTAGTGTGGGTCATTTAGATTCCTGACAACTGTTGACAGATGTGTAGGGATGTGCTGACTGAAATTACCTACTCTTCAGCTTTTGTACCCTCACATGGTCACATTTGCATTCAAAGATAATTGATGGACGTGTCACAATGTTCATTAAAATTATGACCCATCTTGTCACTTAGAAAGGGCCTGTCACATATCTAGGAACAAACCTCTATTTTGAGTACTTTATGACTTTTCTATAAAGGAATTATTGTGAATTGAGAAGCCCAGAATATCTCTCATCTCAGAAACATTTTTTCCCACTCTCTTTCTAAACTGTAGTATCAATTTTTAATTATTTCTCCTTCTGGGAAGTTGAGAGTGATCTTTATTTAATGGTTTATTCAATAGGTCACATATGGATTCTGTAGCATTTTTGCCTCTTTGGAGTTTTCACGTGTACTTTGTAGAATTAGTACCTGAAGATGTGGTGCAAATTGAAAAATCAAAAGAGCAACTGTGTCAATTTTAAGGATGAGTGGAGGAAAGCAACCACTGAAAAAACAACAAAGGGTCTTGAAGCACGTGCACCTTGTCAAGAAATGTAAAAGGCTCAACTGGACTTCATCCAACAGTCACACAAAAGGTGTGAACTGCTAGAGGGTAGGGGGAGCTGAAGAACTAAATCAAGGTTGACAAGAAAGGGGAATAGTCAATGGAAAGTTCTCTTACAACTGCTGTTCACTTTTCATCTTAATTGAGAAATCATATGCTCTAGCCTTCTGGCGTCAACTACTGTGACCCTCTTCTCTCATTTGTCCTCATTGCAAGTGTCTACCTTATTTCTCCATCTCTCTCTATAGCCTCCGCGATGCTCAGGCTTCTCATCTCACTACTGCCTTCCTTCCTTTGCCTCTCAGCTTTCCCTGCACTTCCTCTGTAGTGTCATTAACTGAGATCATGCTTAGTGCACTTGAAACAGAGCCTGGTACATAGTAAGTGTCATTAAAGTTACTGGTAGTCATCATCTCCAGCCTAACCAGCAAAAACATGTCTTCTTTCACATTTTCCACATGATTGTGAATCTTGGTTAGTCCATACTCCAAACCCAAACTCTTGAGCTGAATATCTGAGGCTTACTGTTAATAGGCCTCATTACACATTTTGAAATGTTTTACACATTTTGTAATTGTCGCTACACATTTTGTCACAAAGAGTTGGACATGACTGAGTGACTGAACTGAACACATTTTTAAGGTCATCTCATAGGGTTGTATCCCTTAACCCCACTAGATTAACATGTGGCTTCTGTTTAGGTCTTAATTACCCCTGCTCTGGCAACATTTATGTCATCCTAGCTAACAGTTATGCATCATCATCTTATTCTTCTATTTTGTTGCTCTGTGCACACTAGGCAGTAGGTATTATCACCCTAATTTTAAGATTAAGAAATATAGCCTTAGAGAAGTTGAGCAATTTATTAAAAATGACTTAGCTAAGACATGGTCTAACCAAAACTGGGACCCAGATCTATGAACTTCCAGAGGTTTGAACTTCCAGAGGTTTTCTTGACTAATCTCAGTCTTCCTCTCTGCTAATCCTCTGAGGCCATAGTCTTATGTTGTCCTTTTCTTCCGTGCTGGGTGGTTTGCTGTTCTTATTATAACCTCCTCAATCATGTAGTCCCTTATGTGGTGGAGACTGGTGTATCTTTCTTTTAATTGTCATAGTTGTCTAGATTAGCACTTGGTGTAGAGGGCCATGACCCAATGATTATTAGTATTAGGCTTTCAGCTCTTTTTTTTTTCTGAATACTCAGCAAGAAGATTCCTGCTAAACTCAATGACTAACTGTGGGGTGAAAATGCTTAAGTGCTGAACCAAATTTTATGTCTGGTGGAAATCACCTGTCATAGCTAAATATGTTGCATTTTTATATAGCATATAAAAATATGCTATAATTCACCTAAATTCCCTGAATTATAGAGCAACATGGGACTGGAGACTGGAAGGAAGGTCTTTATAATGCAGTGCGTTCCCATGACTGTTACAGGGAACAATCAACTTCTTTGCAGATCTTGGTGAGAATGCAACTGAGGCTTCAGTACTAACGGGACTGTGATTTAAACAGTAGACCACTCAGGCATGGGCTTTGTTTCCTGCCATAATTTGAGCTTCTCTACAATCTTCAGTTCAGTTCAGTTCAGTTGCTCAGTCATGTCCGACTCTTTGCGACCCCATGAATCACAGCACGCCAGGCCTCCCTGTCCATCACAAACTCCCGGAGTTCACTCAAACTCATGTCCACAGAGTCGGTGATGCCATCCAGCCATCTCATTCTCTGTCGTCCCCTTCTCCTCCCGCCCCCAATCTTTCCCAGCATCAGAGTCTTTTCCAGTGAGTCAACTCGTCTCATGAGGTGGTCAAAGTCAAAGTATTGGAGTTTCAGCTTTAGCATCAGTCCTTCCAATGAACACCCAGGATTGATCTCCTTTAGAATGGACTGGTACAATCTTACTTCCATGTAAATGTCACTAATCTAGGATATGCCAAAAATGTAACCTATAAGATGGGATATTCTATGTAGAGTTGAGCTTGCTGTATTGTCAGCACAAGAAAGCAAATGCAAACTTGTGGCGTGAAGGTAATGCATGAGAGTGAATGTACTAAAGAGAATTTAGTTTCACACAAGGCTAAAGGGCAAACTTCACCCCTGCCACCTGAGCAAGGATTTCTAGCTTTGTTGACTTTGGTCCCCCTGTATCCTATAGCAGGTCAGGAAAGACTGGTGGCAAGCTACTGGGAACAAGGCTCATTGCTCTGCTTCCTCTTCAAGGGACAGAAAGAATCCTCACTAGCTTTGCATCTACCAGGTTTGTCCTTTAAAAGGAAGAAAGAAGAGGTCAAGAATAAGCATTAAATCATGTTAAAGTCACACCCCTTTCAAAGTGCAGGTTCTGACTTGTGATGATTAACTCCACTGGCGATCAATTTAAATGGACTCAACAAGACAGGAAAAGAGAATTTAGATGGAATCATTTAAACAGTAAAAATTTCAGGAGCTCTGTATGAATTTTACAGGGAATTTGAATGCTTAATATCCTCAGAGCATTGCTTTGCTTTCTGCTGTTGTTGTCTTGGTCCTTTGGAAGATAAAGTGAAGGCTTTGGTTAGTCTGCATGTGTTCTAGTCCCTTAAAAGTTGGGTTTTATCTTTGTATTGCATACTGCTGTGAATGAAAATAAGGAAATTTATCTTGCTTTTGTGGCTGCAAATCAATAAAAATGTTGGACTATGCACCTCATCAAGAAATATATATAATATATATTTATTATACCAGCTGCTTCTAACCAGCGACCCTGAGTGCTTACCTTACCCTCTTATAATGCTTTCTGTTCTCAACTTTTAATTTTTTCCTTTTGTAGGCTTATGTGGGATCTCTTGTGTTATTGGAATGTTTCTTTACGTGTTTATTTCTAAAGGATTCATAAGTAATGTGTGAAGTAAAATCAGAATACTAATGCTACTTATTCTATTTTTACTCACTCATAATTTTCTTTTGGGCTGAGCCTTTGTATTTTGATCAATTTTTGCTTTCAAATTCTCAGCTAAATCTATTCATCTCTTTTGTGCATGAATAGCTCTCTAGTGGGAGATGTAGCTACATACTTGAGAAGGACAAAAGCTTTTAAACTTTCAGTACTTCATGGTTTCATGACTATGAATAGTTCTAGTGAATTTGTCAAATCCTAAGGAAGTTTAGTACGTTGTATATTGCATGGACTGTAGCTCACCACACTCCTCTGTCCATGAAATTCTCCAGGCAAAAATAATGGAGTGAATAGTCATTTCCTTCTCCAGGGGATCTTCTCAACCAAGTAATTGAACCTGGGTCTCCCACATTGCAGGCAATTTCTTCACCATGTCAGCCACCAGAGAAGCCCCATATTGTTTTTCAGTTCAGTTCAGTTCAATCGCTCAGTCATGTCCGACTCTTTGCAACCCCGTGAATCACAGCACGCCAAGCCTCCCTGTCCATCAACAACTCCCAGAGTTCACTCAAACTCATGTCCATCAAGTCGGTGATGACATCCAGCCATCTCATTCTCTGTTGTCCCCTTCTCCTCCTGTCCCCACTCCTTCCCAGCATCAGAGTCTTTTCCAGTGAGTCAACTCGTTGCATGAGGTGGCCAAAGTATTGGAGTTTCAGCTTTAGCATCAGTCCTTCCAATGAACACCCAGGATCAATCTCCTTTAGAATGGACTGGTTGGATCTCCTTGCAGTCCAAGGGACTCTCAAGAGTCTTCTCCAACACCACAGTTCAAAAGCATCAATTTTTCAGCAATCAGCTTTCTTCACAGTCCAACTCTCACATCTATACTTAACTACTGGAAAAACCATAGCCTTGACTAGATGGACCTTGGTTGGCAAAGTAATGTCTCTGCTTTTTAATATGCTATCTAGGTTGGTCATAACTTTCCTTCCAAGGAGTAAGCATCTTTTAATTTCATGGCTGCAATCAACATCCACAGTGATTTTGGAGACCAAAAAAATAAAGTCTGACACTGTTTCTACTGTTTCTCCATTTCCCATGAAGTGATGGGACCAGATGCCATGATCTTAGTTTTCTGAATGTTGAGCTTTAAGCCAACTTTTTCACTCTCCACTTTCACTTTCATCAAGAGGCTTTTGAGTTCCTCTTCCCTTTCTGCCATAAGGGTGGTGTCATCTGCATATCTGAGGTTATTGATATTTCTCCTGGCAATCCTGATTCCAGCTTGTGCTTCTTCCAGCCCAGCATTCCTCATGATGTACTCTGCATATAACTTAAATAAGCAGGGTGACAATATAGAACCTTGACATACTCCTTTTCCTATTTGGAACCAGTCCGTTGTTCCATGTCCAGTTCTAACTGTTGCTTCCTGACCTGGTTTCTCAAGAGGCAGGTCAGGTGGTCTGGTATTCCCATCTCTTTCAGAATTTTCCATAGTTTCTTGTGATCCACACAGTCAAAGGCTTTGGCATAGTCAATGAAGCAGAAATAGATGTTTTTCTGAAACTCTCTTGCTTTCTCCATGATCCAGCAGATGTTAGCAATTTGATCTCTGGTGCCTCTGCCTTTTCTAAAACCTGCTTGAACATCTGGGAGTTCACGGTTCACATATTGCTGAAGCCTGGCTTGGAGAATTTTGAACATGACTTTACTAGCATGTGAGATGAGTGCAATTGTGCGGTAGTTTAGCATTCTTCGGCATTGCCTTTCTTTGGGATTGGGATGAAGACTGACCTTTTCCAGTCCTGTGGCCACTGCTGAGTTTTCCAGATTTGCTGGCCATATTGAGTGTAGCACTTTCACAGCATCATCTTTCAGGATTTGAAATAGCTCAACTAGAATTCCATCACCTCCACTAGCTTTGTTCATAGTGATGCTTTCTAAGGCCCACTTGACTTCACATTCCAAGATGTCTGGCTCTAGGTCAGTGATCACGCCATCATGATTATCTTGGTCGTGTTTTTAGGACACTGATTTCAAGTGACGATATACTTGATCATTTTAACTCACTGGCTTCAAACTACACTATGAAAATTTCATCATGACCCATTTATGATTGTAAAAGACTGTGACACACTTCATTTGGGCTCTTAAATTGGCATCCTTGTGACATTTCATATCACTATGCCATACTCCTAATTATTCTCCAAAACTAGTTTCTTTCATTATTTGTTCTTTATTAAAGAAATACAGCAGAAAGTGAAGGAATTTTTATCAAACATCCCTCTTTTATTCAGCCAGCTTTTCCAAGGGTCATTTTTTCCCCCTGTGCTTTTGGTTGCTCTTCACTTCAACTCTGAACAGTACCAAACTGAAACAAGGTTTTCCAGGCTAAGAACCCATAACTCACAACCAGTTGTACACATCTCCCAGTCAAGAGACAAATCTGTGAGAGATGAATGGTCCAGCAGAAGGACAATTACCATTGAACAAAGGGAAAAGGGAAGTAAAGAGTCGCTATTATGGCAGCATTAGATATATAAAATGAAGCGAGCTGTCCTAGAAGCATAGATCTTCCCTGGCATTTCTCTTTGATGATTTATGATATGGTTACATTGAGTGTCCTTGTGGCCTCATATGCAGCAGACTCGACTTTGATTTTCTTTTTTTTTGAGCTTCATTTTATTCCACAGAGCACAATCAAAGAAAGCCAGAGAGGTATCTGTTCAATGCACTGTACTCCATTTAAGCTGACTCCCTTCCTGTTGACAGAGAAGAGGGAATTGGACTGGCAAATTTTATCTGGTAGAACAATGATAAACAACACTAGACAATTATTGCCTTTACTGGAATACTCCTTAACTCCCAATATCACATGATACTTTTTATTTCACATGCTTTTTTTCCACACTTATAGAAATCAGAAAACTATAATTTTTTTATTTCTTTCTCTCTTCAACTGAGCTAGATATTTTCAAATACATCATTAGGTTATTTAAATTTCAATATTCCTAAGAGATAGATACAATCACTAAATTCACTCAGAAACTTACATATATCATATATATAGTAACTGGCAAGATTAGAATTCAAGCTGGAACTGTCGGGAATGAAACTCAAAAGTTATATACTTTCATTACATGATGCTAAAGTCTTGCTGAGTTTCCCTATTTCAATCACACCATTAATGAAAAAGAAGATATTTTGTATATCAGTAACTCATCCTGGGCACTCTACCTTTAAAAGCTCAAGCTCAAATTTTATTTTTGCATTCTGGTCCTTATACTCATTCTGTTTCGAACTGTAGGATTGTAGTCAAGCCCTAGGATTAAGGAGGTCATCTTAGGACAAAAAGAAAGGGACTGTGTTTATTTTCACTGATGTAGAAACATTTCATGTCCAATTATAAGCCACTATTTAAGCCAAAGGGGAAAAAAATAGTTATTGTTTTGATGGCTTACTGTGACATTATGAAGGAAGTCATCAAATCACATGACTCACAAAGAAAATGGCATTCTTTTACCAGATGGACAGTAGCAGCATATAATCAGAATTCTGAAATCAGATTTTTTTCTCTACTTTGGAATGAAATTATGGGTCTGAGTCACATTTGTTTTTAGTTTCATCTTTCAACTTCAAAGATTCTAGTCAGCGGTTTAACATCTAAAGTTTATGAGTTTCTTTTTCATTGAGTAAAAGAGAACATTTTAATTTGTTTATTGACAGTACTAACCCCTCCAATTAGTGTTATATTTGATACTTTAGCTGGATTTCCTTGTGTCTTAGATTGGATTCTTCCAGAAGCAGACTGGAGGAAGCATTTGAGCTCAAGTAGTTTATTTGGGAGGTGATCCCAAAACACACCAGTAGCGAGGTAGAGAAGTGAGATAGGGAAGGAAATAAAGCCAGTAAAGTATATGCTTATGAAACCAGTTATTACAGTGAGCAACCTGCAGAACCCTTCATGAACTATTTGTTATCAGTTAGCAATGAGATAAATCCAAAAGATGATATCAAACATTTATATACACTTAAGCAAGTTGACATTGTCATGAAATACACATTGATTTTTTATGATATTTTACAAAAATATTGGCGAGAGACAAACAAAACCTGGTACCTCACAAATCTAAGAGAATTCATTGCCAACAGAACTTCAATATAAGATGCTAAGAGAATTTCTTTAGTCTGAAGGGCAATGATATAAGAAAATGTGTATCTTTAAGAAGGAGTAAAGAATATCAGAGGACTTCCCAGGTAGCTCAGTGGTAAAGAATCTGCCTCCCAATACAGGAGATGCAGGATCAGTCCTTGAGTCAGGAAGATCCCCTGGAGAAAGAAATGACAACACACTCCAGTATTATTGCCTGAGAAATTCCCATAGACAAAGGAGCCTGGCAGGATACAGCCCACGGAGTCACAAGGAGTCAGACCTGACTTAGTGACTGAACAATAACAAAGAAATGGTAAATATCTTGGTAAATGTAAAATATTGTTTGTATTTAATTTTAAAAAACAAATGGACTATTTAAAACAGCAGAACGTTATCCTGTAATTTCAAAATGCATTTAAATTTAATATATATATATATATCAATTATAGCACCAAGTTTGCCAAAATTGCCTATGTGATTTCAAAATTTCTATGTATTAAGTAAAGTATTACAATATTAGCTTTATGTAGACTGTGAGAAGTTAAGGATGTATACTATTATTGCTGTAAAAGACTACTAAAAAATACAGAGTTGCAACTCTAATAATAAGTAAAATTTAAAGGATTTATTAATAATCTCATTTACTAATGCCCCCAAGGTCCATCCATGTTGTCACAAATAGCAGAATTTCCTTCTGTCTCATGGCTGATTTCCTCCTTTTTCATAAACCAGGTGTTGGTTTTAAAAGGAAAATATGTATTGAAGCTTTCTAAAAATTGAGAGCACTATAGTAAAATGCTTAGAAAACCAGAGAAAAATATTCATTTAGTAATAATTTTGAAAGATTCTTTAATAGCAGGATACATATAATCCTATTTTGTTTTAGATATTTGCCCCAGATCTATAAAGTTTATTTATGAAGTCTGTGTGAAGTATCCCCCAGAGCAGAATTTTTTAAACATGGGACTAAAAGAATTTCATGTTATCTATACATTTTTAATTTTATTTGAGGAAAATGGAGTTGAATAAATAGCTAATATTTTGAGGTGATAAAGTGGTTTGGAGAGAGTTTTCCTGTCTTTACATTCTGATTTAAAAGGTTCTAAATATAAACCTTAGCAACACTCCTGGACATCAGCATAAGAAAGATAAAGTGAGTGTCTTTATTTAGTAACTGCAGACCCATACTTTGAGTTAGAAAAACATCCAGATATGCTGTAATTTATTTGGGGATTTTAAATTTAATATTAGGTGCAAAATTAAAACCACATGTGCATAACATTCTGTTATTCAGTTGCTCAGTTGTGTCCGACTCTTTGCGATCCCATGGACCTGCAGCACGCCAGGCTTCCCCATCTTTCACCATCTCCCAGAACTTGCTCGAACTCGTGTCCATTGAATCGGTGATGCCATCCAACCATCTCATCCTCTGTCGTCCCCTTCTCCTCCTGCCTTCAATCTTTCCCAACATCAGGGTCTTTTCTAATGAGTCGGCTCCTGCATCGGGTGGCCAAAGTATTGGAGCTTCAGCTTCAACATCAGTCCTTCCGATGAAAATTCAGGGTTGATTTCCTTTAGGATTGACTGGTTTGATCTCCTCATAGTCCAAGGGACTCTCAAGAATCTTCTCCAACACCACAGTTCAAAAGCACCAATTCTTCGGCACTCAGCCATCTTTATGGTCCAACTCTCACATTCATGTGTGACTACTGGGAAAACCATAGCTTTGACTAGATGGACCTTTGTTGGCAAAATAACATATCTGCTTTTTAATATGCTGTCTAGGTTGGTCGTAGCTTTTCTTCCAAGGAGCAAGCGTCTTTTAATTTCATGGCTGCAGTCACTATCTGCAGTGATTTTGGAGCCCCCCAAAATAAAGTCTGTTACTGTTTCCATTGTTTTCCCATCTATTTGCCATGAAGTGATGGAACTGGATGCCAGAATCTTAGGTTTTTGAATGTTGAGCTTTAAGCCAGCTTTTTAACCACATGTGCATCATATTATGTATGTTTACACAATGGAAGCATAAGAAAGAACTTTCTTACAATATGAGGTATCCAAACGTGGACATTTTTACAATTTGTTAGCTGTTTAAGCGTATGAGAGAGAAGGTAGGATTTTAGACCTCGGTACTTTTGGGGGCTCACTCAAATTATACAGTTAAAAAACTAAATGACTGTTAATTCCAAGTTAGACTGACTCCAACATGGACATTTTCATCATTACTCTATGAAAGTTTATTTCTCTGCTGCCTTCTATGTCCTCTGCGCTCGACACCTCTGTTCTTTGTGTCTGGTTGTCTTTGTCGCTGGGAATATTTGATCATCTGTCCCTTGCTCTCCCTTTCATGTCTAGTGCTTTAAGTCTCCTGCTCAAGCCCCATGATGGACAAACAAATCCAGAAATGACCAGCAGAAGCAGCAGGAAGTGAGGGACATAGGAAGGGGGCAGTAAATAGAAGTAGCCTCTTTTAACTTCAAAGTGTATTGGACTAATCAAAATGAGGTTAGAAAGGCTCTAAATGGAGCTCCAGGATCTTAGAACTACATATCAGTAGTTAATGAAAAGGGAGGAATTTGTCTCCTGCATGAAAGTAGTTGACTTCTGCAAGGTTTCTTCTGACCTTCCGTTTTCCACCTTGGTATAAACACTGACAGCTCCTGTGCTGCTTCCTGGTTGTCCAGCTTTATTCACTGACAAAATTTACATATCCTGTGTCCTGTTCCTTTATAATCCTTATGTCACATGTTAGCTATTTTGACAAACTGTCTTAGCAATGCATATATATAGTTACCGTAGCATCCTTTCTCAGGAAACATGTTGGCCTTCCAGAAACAGGTCTTATTCTCTTCTCTCTGCTCTTTGGAGGTCAGGCCACTGAGGGAGGCATTTGGAAGCCCTCTGAGGAGCCTTGGTTGCATTGTGTGGGCAGTTGCTGCTGCTGCCTACTTTTAGGTACCAATTTGAGGAGTGTACACCTTCTCTGCCCACCGCTGCTTCTTTTGAACTGTCCCAAATAAGAGTGCTGTCGGGTGGATGGGTGAGGGAAGGATCTGACTTGCCAAGGATGCCCTCTTCTGAGTGGTATTGACAGTGGGTGTGGTGGCGGAGGGGACCCATGAACCATGTGTGCTTCCTAAGAACTACAAAACACAGTTCTAACATCAGAGCACAAGATCTAAAGCTGGTAAAGGCAAAGCCTAGATTGCAAACCAAACTTATCCACCTGGAGGTAGCAGCACATCTGGTTGTCCATACTATTGATTTATTTTCTCTATAACATTGGAAAAGCAGTAAGAGAAGGGTAGGAGGAGAGCAAAAGAGAATGAGTCTGGGAAGGGTTCTTGGAAAAGCAAGAAAGGGTCATAAAAGTAGAAGAGAGAAACTCTTGGATATTCAGATTTTTCAACAGATCAGTAACAAGCATTGTTTTAGATAGCAAATCTTGGCAACTAAATATCCTGTTAATAAGTAATATTGATTTTCAGCTTTACGAAAGAAACAGCATGCCCTCCAGTCCTCATCAGTGGTAAAGCCAGGAGCAGGTGAAGACCTCTGTCATCTTATCTACATGTGTGGGAGGTAGCAAAGCCACCAGTGCAGGGTAGCAGTCCCCAGGACTTTGCAAGCATAGCCTCTCTGGTGTAAACAGGTTGGTTGTTTTCCCCTTACGTGCTAGGATAAAAATAAAACTACCTAACTCCCTCCTAGAGCCCCATGACCAGCTGCCTGACATTTATTAGTGGGAAAGACTGGGTAAGAAAAATGACTTGTGCTTCCTGTGTTTTGATCAAAATGGCCTGAATTTGGATTTTCAAGTTCAGTACTGCATAGTTACTTCCCTAAGAGAACTCTACTCCAGGCTCGCTTCTCCCTTCCCTCCTGTCTGTCTTCTCTGTGTTTCAAATGAAGAGATACATAGAAGCACCAGGAATGGATTTATGGGGCTGGCTATCACTATGACTTCAAGATGCAATTAATTTATTGAAGCCCTGTGGTTGCCTGGGAGTGGGAAAGGCTGGTCAGTGGTGAAGAAACATAACAACCTTGTTTCCTTTTTTTTTCTCCCATGGGACTGATGGAAACCTATTTCCTTAGCTTGGCCGAGGAGGAAGTTGTTAATAACTAGGTTTCCCAGGATGGATTCTGTCTGTATCAGGTCAATATTGTCCAAATATTGTTAAGGCCTCCAAACCTACTGATGGACTTCAGTCTGATGATGACACTGCTGGCAGAGTCAGCTTGTGACATTCAACCAGTTCACGAGTTGTGCGGAATCTGATTTCTACCTGTTTTCCCACCTTCTCTCCTAGGCCCATCACCAACCCTCTTCTGAGTTAATCTGTTCACCAACCCTTAGGCACGTTGGAGGTAGTCCTCCCAGCAAACAGTTGATCACAACATCACTCCTATCTGGGCTTCCCTCTTCATTCTCTTCTGTCTGTCTTTCTGCTTCTCTGTCTCTGATGCTGTGTCTCTCCCTCTCCTCCCTTCTCTCTGTGTGTCCTCTGCTTCTTTCTGTTGTATTTACTCTTTAGGTCTTAGCTTGATTCTGTCTTTCCTTGGGAAGCCTTTCTTTCCCTCCCCCTCTTTAACTCTGTTTCCCCAAATGAGGTCCACATGCTCACAGCATCACTATTATGTGGAAGCTTTGTTAGAAGTGCAGATTCTCTGGCCCCGCTCCAGATCTACTGAATCAGATGCTGCAGTCTGAAAGAACCCCAGAAAATTCATATGAACATTAAGTTTAAGAAACACCTATTGCCTAGTTCATGTGGCATTTTATCAGCTGTTTCCCCAAATAGATTCCCAAGTTCTTAAAGAGATGTGGGGTCCAGCAATTTGTATCTCCAGTGCCATGCTCACGGTGGCTAATGGTTCACTGTCACATAGTCACTCAACAAACATGCAGTGAGACCTGAGCTAGGCTTCAGGGATAGTAATATAATAGGATAGCATTCTTTTAAGTTTCCAGGTGTATTTGTCCACCCAAGTTAAATTGCCCTGGGTCTCTACCTCAGTTAAAATAGTCAGCTTTAGTGATGTATAAGAAAGGTAGATTCCTCTTTTGCTAGAAAATTAGAATATTTTCTGTGAGCATTGAAAGATGACCAGTTGGATTTTCTAAATTCCTTTATGTTCTCATTAGCACCTGAGGTTAGCTTAATCATGGAGCCCTTTTACAAGTTATGTGCTTAGTCACTCAGTCATATTCAACTCTTTGTGCCCCTATTGACTGCAGCTTGCCAGGCTCCTCTGTTCAAGGGGATTCTCCAAGCAAGAATACTGGAATGGGTTGCCATGCTCTCCTCCAGGGGATCTTCCCAACCCAGGGATCAAACCCAGAAAATTCCAGGTATAAGGTCAGGTAAATGGACACTTCTAGTTCCTACCAGTCTCAATGAATTATGGGAAGAAAAAATTGGAGGTAGTGAAACAGGTCATGAGACCCGTTGGCCTCAGTTCTATAGAAGGGAGGTAGTATGGATAAATCCAGGGGAAATCCAAGATCAGAGAGGCTTTTGTTCACTTCTCTCTTGTGACCATGTAAGCAGGAGAGACCACAGTGTCACTTTGCCCTGCAGGATCAGGAACAAAATAGAAATCTTAGCCTTCCTTTAGGGAATCTACCACTTCAGAGCTAAGGAGGGTTGCACTGAGCAAGTAGACATAAGGTATAAAGGAAACAGGCCTTGAGGGACATGAGCAGTGGACACAAAGAGGCCACCCAAGGACAGGACTGAGGGATCAAAATCAATTAAAGATTTTAGTAGTCAAGAGTTGGTGTATGTCTTAAAGTTAGGTTAACTCTTTACCTAAAGTAGGAAGGATCCACAGGAAGTTTATAGGAGGAAAGTCCCTGCTTTGTTGGTGGAGATTTTTATTCTGAACTTTGCCATCCTTGAGGAATAGAAATGTGTTTCCAAATCCCTCCATTCAGGGTCATTGGTTTGGGCACTTGGCAATCACCTGAGGTGTTGGAATATAAATTCACTTACTATAATACCTCTCTAAGACCTTCCAGTGAAGAAGGTCTGATCTAGTAAGAACTTAACAAGCATGAGAAATGTATTTAGTCATTTAATGAAATATTTTTCTTTGTCCTTTTTAAAGATACAGTTAGTAGACAGTAAGGTTTAGCAATTAATATCCTGTCAAATTAAGAATGTCATAAACCAGAATAAATCTTATTTTAAAAGGGATTATGCATGCACATAGAAAAGAATGAAATGAGGAGTAGATGTGTAATAAGAAAGAATGACATATTTAAAATGCAGCCCCAAATTTTGGTTTGTGGACAAAACTTCAGATGTCTGAAATGTTTTATACAAACCTGGCTTAGTTCCTAAGAGACACAGAAAATTCAGATAACTCACGTTTAGCTTCTATGGTGTTTGGGGAGGAACCAAGTCAACAGCAGATGCCTCAATGGAGTGCATGTGATGAAAGCTGACTTACATTTTCACGAGATGGCAGGTATGTATACCTGAAATTAAACTGCTGAACCACATCAAAGTCAAAAACCAATAATCCTACAAAAATGAAAATAAATTGTTCCTTTCTTATTTTCTCCTGAGAGACCCTATAACAAACCATTATTTTTTCCACCCATCTTGACAATTTTGCTCCTCTTATTTTCATAAATTAATAGAGGAACATATCATTGGTGTCTAAACTAATTTGGTTTTGTGGTTGCATAGAAGATTAAATAGTCAACTAACATAAGAGCGATTTGAAGGCCATCCCATCCCCTTTCATATTCCTTGGTGAATCATTTGACAAGATGCCACCAAGGCAGCTCAGTTTAAAGAACAATATTAGTGTGGACACAAAAACAAGAAGCTCAGAGATGACTATTAGCCAAAGTGTGTCTGCTTTTCAAACAGTGAACACATCCATTTCTAACAGTTCCTAATTGTGTATGACATGCTGATATGAGGTTTATTAATGGAAAAGGTGAATTTGCCTGGCCTCCTAATATAATACACATAGCCAATTATATAGAAATGTATTCAAACAACACTCCTGTTTTGTTGAGAATAGAAAAGGAAGAATGAAAATAATAACTGGGGGATAAAGTACAGTGGGATAGTGAATAAGACAATGTCCTGAAACTAAAGAAAAGCAAATGCGAATAAAGCAGTGACCGCCCCCCTCCTCTGCACTCTAAGCCATCAAGAGAGAATAGGGAAGATGGATAAGGGCTATTTCCCATATCAGAATCTACTTGATGATTAAAAAAAATAACAACAACCAATAATTATATTAAAAGAAAAGAAAACCACAGAATGACACCAGTTAAATTAAAGATCAATACTCTGACCCACTATCTTATGGGATGTGTTAAATTTCAAAAAAGTACCTGACAATCTCTGATGTGGGTGGGGAGTGGCTGTTCTTGCCAACAGACCTCAAATGGTGGCATTTCAATGTGATCATTTAAACACCCTCAGTTTTGTTTATTTTATTCAGTTGGAGTATCAGAAACTCCAGCTCATCAATGCTGAAAATACAACTGGATGTAGTGATGCTGAGTCACACAAACTAAACTCGCAGAGGCTTTTATAACATGCGCTGTGTTTTAGCCACTCAGTTATGTCAGACTCTTTGCAACCCCATTGACTGTAGCCCACTAGGCTCCTCTGTCCATGGGTTTCTCCAGGTAAGAACACTGGAATGGGTTGCCATGCCCTCCTCCAGGGGATCTTCCCAACCCAGGGATCAAACCCAGATTTCCTGCATTGCAGGCAGATTCTTTACCATCTGAGCCACCAGGGAAGTCCTATCTATAACATAATGACAACTTAGTATTTTACAAGGAATAACATAACTCACATGAGGAGATTATTCATCTTAACCTGGAGAGTCTAGTTTCTTCCTATAGAAAAGTCATACAATGAGGCAAATAAAACTTAAAAGGTTGCTTCACAAATATGTAATGAAAAAGTTTAATGTCATTAGAAATTTAGAGCCCAGTACATCTATATTCACAACAGGAATTAACTGCAAAGTGGATCTCTTCTTGCCAAGATGCTGTACTTTTTTAGACATTGCTATTCTGACTTTTTTCTTTTCTGAGTCTCTTTTGTCTCTATATTATTCCTGCTGACTTTCCTCCCTATACTTATGATTGATATATTCTTTCTTTAGATATGATAATAACATCAATGAGGGATTATTACTTTTGTTGTCATCATTGTTAGTCTGTTCTTTAGACTATTATCATTTTTTGAAGTATGCTGAAGCAACTCACCACTCAAAGTGTGGTTTAGGGACGAGCAGCATGGGTGTCACCTGGAAGCTTGTTCAGTTCAGTTCAGTTCAGTCGCTCAGTCATGTCCAGCTCTTTGCAACCCCATGGACGGTAGCATGCCAAGCTTCCCTATCTATCACCAACTCCCTGAGCTTGCTCAAACTCATTTCCATCTAGTCAGTGATGCCATCCAACCATCTCATCCTCTGCCATCCCCTTCTCCTCCTGCCTTCAATATTTACCAGCATCAGGGTCTTTTCAAATGAGTCAGCTCTTCGCAACAGGTGGCCAAAGTATTAGAGCTTCAGCTCCAACATTTGTCCTTCCAATGAATATTCAGAACTGATTTCCTTTACACTTGTCTGGTTGGATCTCCTTGCAGTCCAGGGTACTCTCAACAGTCTTCTTCAACACCAGCTCTTCAGTGCTCAGCTTTCTTTATGGTCCAACACTCGCATCCATACATGACTACTGGAAAAACCATAGCTTTGACTAGACGGACCTTTGTGGGCAAAGTATTGTCTCTGCTTTTTAATATGCTGTCTAGGTTGGTCATAGCTTTTCTTCCAAGGAACAAGCATCTTTTAATTTCATGGCTGCATTCACCATCTGCAGTGATTTTGGAGCCCAGGAAAATAAAATCTGTCACTGTTTCCATTGTTCCCCCTCTATTTGCCATAAAGTGATGGGACTGGATGCCATGATCTTAGTTTTTTGAATATTCAGTTTTAAGTCAGCTTTTTCACTTTTCTCTTTCATCTTCATCAGGAGGCTCTTTAGTTCCTCTTTGCTTTCTGCCATAAGGGTGCTGTCATCTGCATATCTGAGGTTATTGATATTTCTCCCAGAAATCTTGATTCCAGCTTTTGCTTCATCCACCCCAGGATTTTGTATGATGTACTCTGCATTTAAGTTAAATAAGCACGGTGACAATATACAGGCTTGACATACTCCTTTCCCAGTTTGGAACTAGTCGGTTGTTCCATGTCCAGTTCTAACCATTGCTTCTTGACCTGCATACAGATTTCTCAGGAGGCAGGTAAGGTGGTCTGGTATTCCCATCTCTTTAAGAATTTTCCACAGTTTATTGTGATCCACACAGTCAAAGGCTTTGCTACAGTCAATAAATCAGAAGTAGATGTTTTTCTGGAACTCTCTTGCTTTTTCTATGATCCAATGGATGTTGGCAATTTGCCTTTTCTAAATCCAGATTGAACATCTGGAAGTTTTCAGTTCACGTACTATTGAAGCCTGGTTTGGAGAATTTTGAGCATTACTTTGCTAGCCTGTGAGATGAGTACAATTGTGTGGTAGTTTGAGCATTCTTTGGCATTGCCTTTCTTTGGGATTGGAATGAAAACTGACCTTTTCAGTCCTGTGGCTACTGCTGAGTTTTCCAAATTTGCTGGCATATTGAATGCAACACTTTCACAGCATCATCTTTTAGGTTTTGAAATAGCTCAGCTGGAATTCTATCACCTCCACTAGCTTTGTTTGTAGTGATGCTTCTTAAGGCCCACTTGACTTCAGTCTCCAGTATGTCTGGCTCTAGGTGGGTGATCACACCATCGTGATTATCCAGGTCATAAGGATCTTTTTTTTACAGTTCTTCTGTGTATTCTTGCTACTTTTCCTTAATATCTTCTGCTTCTGTTAGGTCCATACCATTTCTGTCCTTTGTTAGAAGCTTGTTAGAAATGCAAAATCTTGGGCCCTGCCCCATACCCACTGAATCAGATTGTGTATTTTAATAAGGTCATCAGGGATTTTGATGCACATTAAATTTTATAATGCACTTCCCATCCCTACCTCTCCTTCCATCTGTCTTTCTGCTTTTGCATTTACAGTTGGGTTAATTCCAATTCAATATTGAAAATAATCTCAAATATAAACTCTTTTCTATGCTGGCCCAGTGTGTTTTGAGTTTATATCTTATTCTCAAGGGAATACCTTCATGTCAGATTTTGGGGACTACTTTACTATTGTACCCATAGAAAAAAGCTCTCTGAAAACAGAGCCTGACATTGAACACAATAGCCTCACTGGTGTACTTGGAAGAAGCAGGCGTACTTGAGACATAGCTCTACCATTGAGTGAATAAGCTAATTTCCAACTAAAATCTCCTTTGAGATAGTCAAGATTCTACCACTTGGAAGTTACAGAAAAATGACGACAATGGCTTAGGTCAAGAGGAGAATTGTTAGCTCTCAAAATGTCCAGGGTGGGGTTTGTGTCATCAATGATGCAGGAACCCAGAGCATCATGTTGCTAGGCTCTCACTCCCCACGCTCATGCAGGTCTTACTCCCTCTGAGGATGGTTGCCAGCACTTAGAGATTCAGCCCCAGAGTAGCTTACAGCCTGATATGTAGGATATCGCAAGACAATTTCTGTTCCTACTACTTGAAAGGCTAGGGTTCAGATACATTCCTGATCAAAATTAATGAATTCATTTACTGCTAGAGCCAACTATGGAAAGCTGAGGAAGGCAATTATTAAGAAGCCTAAGAGGGAAAAGAAGCAGAAGAAAGGTAGGATCAGTGGATTTGGGCTCCTTCCTCATCCTGTATTACCTCCAGGACCTGGAGGACCTGCCACTGTCACAAGATTAGTGGCCGCCCAGAGAGACTGTCTTTTTTTCAATTAAGTGTTATCATCTCTACCTACTTCAGTTTATAATCTGTTCATTATTTAGGTTTCTTTTTCCAGTGAGAGTCAAAATGCGTATAAGCTAATCTGGCACTTCTAAATTGCTTACAGTATATTTAAGATCGAAAGCGAAAAGAATCCTTAACTTTATTCTAATCATCACATCATGGAACTTGCTCTATTGATGTTTGTGTGCGATTCCCAAAACATAATTTTTACATCTGTACGAAAACAAGAACAAACCACTTGGGGGAGAAGCTTGTCAAGTTTAATCTTGTTTCATATTTGGAGTGATGTCTCATTTAGGGACTATGAACTTTACAGTGCTATTTCTCCATTAAAAAAAGCTTCATAAGGAATCATAATAAAAGCCCAAACTTTATGAATAAAATTAAAATCAATCATCCTTGGAAGGTATTACTTGGACTGCTTACTAATAAGAGCAAGTACAGAAAATGGATCCCACAGTGGCTAATGTTAATTTTTTTCTTCCTTTTTCTCCCCCTAATCAAATAGAGCTTGCTTTTAAAAGTATTTGCCTAAGATTAAAATAGAAGTTTATACTCTGTGGTAGAGGAAAACAATAACAACAACAACCTTAATTTGGGAAGATTGAACATTCCTTAATTTGCTGAACTGATGCTGTGCTTAGTCATTTTATGATTGTCTGTCCTACAATAGATTATGAGTTCTTTCAGATAGAACTTAGAGACAATACAAGAATCAGCCTTTCATTAAGGACAGCAGTAGTGCATCTCAGTAGATCAAGACAGATGCTGGGAAAGACATCATTTGAATAGCACTTTTTAAAAATGATAGGAACACAGGGCCATTCACGGGGGTAGATTGTACCATCAAAATAATAGTGAAGTTGACGTATTTCCATAGGTGCGGGCAGAATGTCAGGGAAATGAGAGAAAGCATGGGACCTTGAAGCTGATGACACTGGAGCACCTTTATTGCTGCTAGACATAAAAAGATGGGGATCTAGAGACGGAGCTAAGTATGGCCAGAACGAGGGTGGGACAAGTGAGATGCTTAAGGTGCAAAATTGAAAGAGGAACCCTCAGGGTCCCTTCTCTGGCTCTGCCCCTTCGCCCCTGCCACATTCCCACCCCAGTGGGTGAACACTGACCCTGTAGGTTTGATTTCCCTATAATTCTGGTTCTCTTACATCATTACGTATAGCCTTGAGGCAGAAAGTGGGAAGACTAGCAGAGGAAGCTTGTCATTTGTCACAGGATGCCACCACTGTAAGATGAGTCTGTGCCCACTCACTAGAACAGCTCCTGCAGGCAAAGGTTAGCTGAAGGGCCCTGACCCCATGCCCCAAGGCCACACAGGACAAGTCCTAGGCAGAGGAGCACAGAGACACAGTCCCCAGTGTCCTCTTCCTTTGCTTTCCTTTTGACTCTCCCACCCTATCCCATCAAGTCCAGACCTTTATCACCTTGGAGACAGGATTAGACACACTATTATGTCATGAATTTGAATATCTACTTTTCTAGAGGCAAAGATTAAAGCCTTTTCTTTTAAGCTAATGTCTCTATCACAATTTATAACCTATATTTTGAAGCTCAAAAGCTGAGCACTGTATATTTATTTCTCCTTGTATTTCCACTATAACAACTCTACCCTGAACTGGGGAATGTGGGGAAAAAAGAATTGGAGTAGCAGAATATGGCAGCAAAAAGTATAGGTTAAAATTTCAAAACATAATCTGCCCGCCGCCTCCCCCCACAACCCAGTATTGAGTGGTAAAAATTATTCATTTTGGGATATCCCAGTCTTACCACAAGGCATTGCTTGCTCAAGAGGATGATGGCTTGACCTCAATCTGTTCGCTTCCCCATAGCACCCTCCACTTCCTACCCCAGCGAAGGTCCTGACGTGCTAAACTGATTCTGAAATTGTCCTAGTTGAGAATCTGGAGAAAGGAGAAAAGAGGAGCATGGAAACAAGCATAGAAATGGAAGAATAGGAAGGGCTTGGGAGGAATCTCAAGTGAGGAAAGCAACTGTGGCATGTGAAGGCAGTGTTCAGAGCAGGAAAAATAACATGGGAGCTTTAAACAAGTGTTACAGGTGCTATATATATATGTATCTGTTGGTGTTCAAGAGATACATAGTAGACGAGTTATTTTTAAATTGCTTCTGATTACAAGGACCATGTTCTTTTAACTGTGACTTTTCTCTGGGCCTGAGGCATGTGATCACATTAAATAATCATTCATATCGTTCCCTGGAAACACGTCCCTGGCCTCTCTCCTTTCTCCGTTTTTTCTCCTCCTAACCTTTCCCCTTCTTTCTCTCTCCTCATCAGCTGTATAAAGTGGCTTTATAGATTTATGGGCTATAAGGGCTGAGATATCCTACCCACAAATTTAGACCACCATGGTGATAAAAAGAAAATCATGATCTCAGATACTTGACCTTCAGTTTTGGACTTTTGAATAATATTATAAGTCATTTATTCTGTGCTGTATGTTACAGTCCTGATGTGCTCAGTTGTGTCCAGCTCTTTGTGACCCCGTGGATTGTATCCTGCCTGGCTTCTCTGTCTATGGAATTTTCCAGGCAAGAATACTGGAGTGAGTTACCATTTCCCACTCCAGGGGAACTTCCTGACCCAGAGGTTGAACTGGGTTGTTCAACTGTCTCTTGAATTGTCTCTCGCGTCTCCTGCATTGGCAGGCGGTTTCTTCTTTCTCACTGCACAACTTGGGAATCCCACAGTCCTAATGAGTGTTGCTAAATCTTTCTTGATTCTACCTCATTCTCTCTGTCACTAGCCCATAAGCTCTAAGGGCCTGATTTTTCCTGAACTTGTCTCCAGCCCAGTATCGCAACCCTTCTTTTTTGGACTGCAGCTTTCATTTCTATTCATATTCATTTCCTAGGCTGATTACAAACTGGGTGATTTCAACAATAGAAACTTTGTCTTCCAAAGTTCTGAAGCCCAGAAATCTAAAATCAAGGTGCCAGCAGGACCGTGCTCCCTCTGAAGGCTTTGGGAAGAAACCCTCCTATTTCTTCCGAGCTTCTGGTTGGTGTCCGCAATCCTCGGTGTTCCCTGGCTTGTAGCTGTGTCACTACATGCCTCCACCTGCACATGGCCTTCTCTCCTATGTTGTGTCTCCTTTGTATGTCTGTGTCTCTCCTGTTATAAGGACACCACTACAGTTGACCCTTGAACAATGTGGGGGCTAGGAGCACAGACCTCTGTGCAGGTAAAAATCCACATATAACTTTACAGTCAACCCTCTATATCCATGATTCTGCATTGATTCAACTTACAACAGATTGTGTAGTATTGTAGTATGTGTTTAGTGAAAGAAATCCGTGTATAAGGGAACTCACAAAGTTCAAACCTATGCTGTTCATCAACTGTCATTGGATTTAGTGTCCACCACACTCCAGTATGAGCTTCCCAGGTAGTAGGGTAGTAAAGAATCCGCCTGCCAATGAGGAGATGCAGGAGACTCACGTTCTATCCCTGGGCCAGGAAGAGTCTCAGAGAAGGAAATGGCAATCCACTCCAGTATTCTTGTCTGCAGAATCCCATGGACAGAGGAGCCCGCTGGGCTACAGTCTATAGGGTCGCAAAGAGTCACACGTGACTGAACAACTGAGCATGCACATGTGCACACACATAAAACCAGTATGACTTCATTTTAACTTTACTCATTACATCCAGGTTTCCAGGTGGATGTGAATTTGGGAGGGCACTATTCAAGCCGGTACACAATTGAAGGCCATGCAACAAGCACTTCCTCTCCACTTCACCCAAGGCATCATGCCAACCCGACTGCCAGTCGAGTCTGTGGCCAGGGCTAGACACTGGACTTAGATTTGCATCCCAACCCTGTGGATTGCAGCTATGAAAATGCAACCTTGGGCATTCACCTTGCTCTGACACTTCAGCTGTCCCTTTCCAGAAAGGAATTCACCCCATAGGCTGTGGGGACATGTTTTGGCATGAGGACAATTTGATTTGGTTGCAATGATGGGGTCTGAAGCTCACTGAGTATAGCTAGCTATCCAGACAAGGCACATCAACTCGAATGCACAATCCAGTTTATCCTTTCACAAAACACTTCAGAGAACAGGGACAGATTTTTTTTTTTTTTTTACAATGTTTAAACATTTCTCTAGTGCTAATAAAGGCAGAGCCTAGTTCTTGAGAGTCACTTTGACTTATTGGTATCTTTCTGTGTTTATGGGCTGCCTTGTGCAGATTTATGGAACTAGAATGAACTCCAAGTCAAAGATACAAAGAGGAGGTCAGCAAAGGGCACAAGAAATTACCTCTTGCAGTGTGAACTCCTGAATTGGGAAGTGCAAGTAAAATCCAAGTTTTGAAAATTAATTTAAAAATAAAAAAAATAGAGCAAAATAGAGCAATACCCTTAACATTTATTTATTAATATATATAAAGATTCACATCCTGTATCTATGGACTGTGGTCAGAGAGGCCTCTAGTTGTTATGAGACTCCTTGACCACTGAGTATTATTACGGCCTGGCTTGGGGCCCAAATTATTGATACTCTGGGTCTATGGCTGCCTTGCAAAACTGCTGGAAGATTGAGATGCCCAGTATAATCTGTGCTGGGTGATAACTAAAACCAGTCATTAGTTAGGAAGTAATTTTATAAAATTTAAGATATATATGTATATATATATATATACACATACATGCATGCAAAGTTGCTTCAATCATGTCTGACTCTTTGTGAGCCTATGTGCTGTAGCTCACGAGGTTCCTCTGTCCATGGGATCTCCAGGCAAGAATACTGGAGTGGGTTGGCATTTCTTACTCCAGGGGATCTTCCTGGCCCAGGGATCAAACCCACATCTCCTTACATCTCCTGCATTGGCAGGTAGGTTCTTTACCAGGTTGTCTTACCACTTGGGAAGCCCATATATATAATTTCCTAAAGGCCAAGAAGGTAATATAGATAACAGAGGTTAGCTGGGCGAGGGCTGCAACCACTGAAGAGTGAGGCCCCTGCTACTAGGAGAAGCAGATACTTCAGAGACTGTTGCTCCCTTCAGTTCAGTTCGGTTCAGTTCAGTTCAGTCGCTCAGTCGTGTCCGACTCTCTGCGACTCCATGAATCACAGCACGTCAGGCCTCCCTGTCCATCACCAACTCCCGGAGTTCACTCAAACTCATGTCCACAGAGTCGGTGATGCCATCCAGCCATCTCATTCTCTGTCGTCCCCTTCTCCTCCCGCCCCCAACCTTTCCCAGCATCAGAGTCTTTTCCAGTGAGTCAACTAGTCGCATGAGGTGGCCAAAGTATTGCAGTTTCAGCTTTAGCATCAGTCCTTCCAATGAACACCCAGGATTGATCTCCTTTAGAATGGACTGGTTGGATCTCCTTGCAGTCCAACGGACCCTCAAGGGTCTTCTCCAACACCACAGTTCAAAAGCATCAATTCTTCGGCAATCAGCTTTCTTCACAGTCCAACTCTCACATCCATACATGACCACTGGAAAAACCATAGCTTTGACTAGATGGACCTTTGTTGGCAAAGTAATGTCTCTGCTTTTTAATATACTATCAAGGTTGGTCATAACTTTCCTTCCAAAGAGTAAGCGTCTTTTAATTTCATGGCTGCAATCAGCATCTGCAGTGATTTTGGAGCCCAAAAAAATAAAGTCTGACACTGTTTCCACTGTTTCAGTAACAATACAGCCAGACATTGTAAAATTCTTTAAGGAAAACAAAACATCCCAACTTTAATGTAAATTCTTACTTTTAAAAAATGTAGATGGCTGGTTAAATTGTTTTGAAAACCCAGTCCAAGTAAAATCATTGTTATCATCATCATCATCATGATTGAAGAAGCCTGACTTCTGCAAGTATCCACTGATTTAAAGTTTCCACCACAAGATTAAAGAGGTAATACCTTTTTTAAGGGGAAAAAGAGATGAGGAAATTTCTATCCTCAGCCATATTTTTAACAATAGGTCTGCATTTTTACATAAGGAGACTTGAGTTGTATTCACAACTCTGCCACCAGTGAACTCAAAACCCTCCAGTAAGTTATTTTCTGGACATCAGTTTCCTAATGTGAGACCAAATGACTTCTGAGTATTTCTGTTGCTCTCATTGATACTGTGATTTTTGTGATGAAGCACCTTGAAGGCAAACATTGTATTCCTTTGTCCAGTGCACAGTGGCTGGCATATGGTCAGCACTCAATAAGTATTGTTCAGTGCAGGACTAAATGCACGAGTGAGTGAATCAGTGTTATCCCCATTTTCAAGATGAGTAAACTGAGTCCCAAAGAGGTTAATAAACTGGAGAATTCTGAAAGAGATGTGAATACCAGACCACCTGACCTGCCTCCTGAGAAATCTTTATGCAGATCAGGAAACAACCGTTAGAACTGGACTTGGAACAACAGACAGGTTCCAAATAGGAAAAGGAGTACATCAAGGCTGTATATTGTCACCCAACTTATTTAACTTATATGCAGAGTACATCATGAGAAATGCTGGGCTGGATGAAGCACAAGCTGGAATCAAGATTGCCAGGAGAAATATCAATAACCTCAGATATGCAGATGACACCACCTTTATGGCAGAAAACGAAGAAGAACTAAAGAGCCTCTTGATGAAAGTGAGAGGAGAGTAAAAAGGTTGGCTTAAAGCTCA
Source organism: Moschus berezovskii (assembly GCF_049115385.1). Lineage (NCBI taxonomy): Eukaryota > Metazoa > Chordata > Mammalia > Artiodactyla > Moschidae > Moschus > Moschus berezovskii. The sequence goes on from NC_142466.1 coordinate 58,957,952, forward strand.
ACATTCAGAAAACTAAGATCCTGAAAACTTAACATTCAGAAAACTAAGATCCTGAAAACTTAAGATTCAGAAAACTAAGATTCATGGCAAATAGATGGGGAAACAATGGCAGACTTTATTTGGGGGGGCTTCAGAATCACTGCAGATGATGACTGCAGCCATGAACTTAAAAGACTCTTACTCCTTGGAAAGTTAAGACCAACACACAGAGTCGGACACGACTGAAGTGACTTAGCAGCAGCAGCAGCAGCAGACAGCATATTAAAAAACAGAGACATTACTTTGTCAACAATGGTCTGTCTACTCAAGGCTATGGTTTTTCCAGTAGTCATGTATGGATGTGAGAGTTGGACTATAAAGAAAGCTGAGTGCCAAAGAATTAATGCTTTTGAACTGTGATATTGGAGAAGACTCTCGACTCCTTGGACTGCAAGGAGATCCAACCAGTCCATCCTAAAGGAGATGAGTCCTGGGTGTTCATTGGAAGGACTGACGTTGAAGCTGAAACTCCAATACTTTGGCCACCTGATGTGAAGAACTGACTCATTTGAAAAGACCCTGATGCTGGGAAAGATTGAAGGCCAGAGGAGAAGGGGATGACAGAGGATGAGATGGTTGGATGGCATCACCGACTCAGTGGACATGAGTTTGGATAAACTCTGGGAGTTGGTGATGGACAGGGAGGCCTGGCGTCCTGCAGTCCATGGGGTTGCAAAATGTCGGACATGACTAAGTGACTGAACTGAACTGAAAGAGGTTAAGTGATGTATCTAAGTTTGTACTGTTAAAACAGGCAGAGCCAGTATAGGGAACTTTGGTCTTTCTGCCCTAGGTAGTGAAAGGTGAACGCTGAACATGAATGAGGACATACCTACTGCAAACTCTCCCTAGGTTATGTTGCCAGTTCAGCTGGGTCCAGTTCCTTGCTACTAGTCACTTCTCCCTGCCCATTTTTTTAAAATTATCATTTACATTTCATAAAATCACCCTAATTTTAGTGTGCAGTTGGCAAGTTTTGAGAACACATAAAACCATATAACCACAACCAAAATCAAGATATAGAGAAATTCCGTCAAAATTACACATGTATTGGGTATGCATAAAGTTGTCCTATGAGTAGTGTTTATTATTTTTCAGACATTTTCTTCTCTGTGTTTCATTTTGGACAGTTTCTATTCCTATATCTTTAAAATCAGTGATATTTTCTTCTTCAGTACCTGCTGCTGCTGCTGCTGCTGCTAAGTCGCTTCAGTCGTGTCCGACTCTGTGTGACCCCATAGACGGAAGCTCACCAGGCTCCCCCGTCCCTGGGATTCTCCAGGCAAGAACACAGGAGCGGGCTGCCATTTCCTTCTCCAATGTGTGAAAGTGAAAAGTGAAAGTGAAGTCGCTCAGTCGTGTCTGACCCTTAGCGACCCCACGGACTGCAGCCTACCAGGCTCCTCCGTCCATGGGATTTTCTAGGCAAGAGTACTGGAGTGGTTTGCCATTGCCTTCTCCGTCTTCAGTACCTAGTGTATTTTAATTCCATCCTGTATATTTTTCATCTCATTCATGTTGTTCATACCTAGAAGTTCAATATGGGTCTTTTAAAAATATCTTCCATAACTCTCCTTACTGTGCTTATGTATTCTCTACTGTCTTCAACATATAAGTAACAGTCATAATAACTATTTTAATATACTTGGTCCTAATTCCATTGTCTTTGTTACTTAGGGGTCGTTTTTGATAAGTTGATTTTTCTATTCATTGTGCATCATATTTTCCTGCTTCTTTTATGTCTGATAACTTTTGATTGGATGTTAGATGTCTTGAATTTTTCCTTGTTGGGTGCTGGGTATTCTTTCAGTGAACTTTGTGCTGGGATCCAGGTAGGTTACTTGGAAATTTAGGATCTTTTTAAGGCCTTCTTTTTACTTTGTAAAGTGGGATTAGAGGGGCCTTATTGTAGTGTTAACTTTGCCCCACAATGAAACTGACAGCCTGTTGAGTCCTTCACCCAGCCCCCATGAGCTACACGGTTTGCCTGCTTGTGGGCTGGGATAGGAACTATCAATCTCATAGTGAGCCCTGGTGATGTCTCTGCCTGCTCCTTTTCTGGTGGTTCACTCCCTGGCCTCGGCTAGTTTCTCCACATATTTAAGAGGTGGTTAGTGTGCAGATCTCTGGAGCTCCTGCTCTGTGTACTTCTCTTCTCTCTGCTCTAGCTGCCTGGGCCTTCAAAAGCTCCCATCTCCATCTCCCAAACTCAGGGAGACCTGGAGGACTTTCCTAGCTTTCCCCTTTCCCTTGATGAGGCCTGGGAACACTCTGAAAGCAGTAAGTGGGGTGACAGCAGACCTCTTCTTATTGTGTCCCCTCTCTCAAAGGCCATTGCCCTGTACTGTCTGTTGTAAACTGCCTAAAAATTTTTTTTTTATCATTTATTTTCTGGTTACCTATTTCTTTAAGAATGTGTTTTGGGGGAATATAAGTCCAGTCCTCACTGTACCACCTTGGCAGGAAGCAAGCCATTGGTCTCTCTGACTTCCTCTTGTTCAGTCACTCGTGGGGTGGCTCTTTCAATGTCTTCTTCTCTGGTCCCTTAAAAATGCCTGATTCAGATTTCCTTCCTTGTCACGTTGTCTCTAGTTTGTAAGTAAATAGGCAAAGGGAATAACTTTATTATTTTATTTCTAGTCAATAACCATGGCTAACTCACTCTTTAAATCAATCTCTGTTGCTTACAAATTGCTGCATCAGCCACTGCTTCAGTTTAGTATTGATTCCTGGCACAAACACCCCACTCCTGAGCTGCCAACCTGTTTGAGCTGTGTTCCCAGCATTTGACTTCACTCTAGACACCACCCCTAGTGTCTCCACTGTTCCATTCATCTCTAGGGTTTTTATGATGCTCATATTCATTCAAAAATTGTTGTGGAGCATCCACTAGTCTAGTCCTGTGTTGGACTCTGGAAGAGCAGTGGTGAACAGAGAAGCCATGGCTCCAGTCTTGGTGAACTTGATCACCTAATGGAGGGAATATATGTCAATCAAATATTCATGTTTGTGAGACTACAACTCAGGAGCCATGAAAATGATGGATAAATTTGTTTTTTAAACATTCTTTAGAATATAGAAACATTCTATAGCTGAGTGGCAGATATAGAGGGGAAGAAGCAATTGGCTTGATATAAAAATAGTGTAATTGCTTCAAAATAACCTAAAATGGACATCAAGGTCCATATCCGTGGGGTCCTCAATGCTTGTTTACAACAAGCCATGAATGAGAGGAAGCAAACCAGGAGCTACAAAAGAGAGATCAGGTCAGAAACCCTACTGAGTGTGCACCCTAGGGAGTAATCATACAGTAATGAGGCAGCCAAACTCCATCCCACAGATGAGTTCATTTCAGTCTCACCCTCATCTCTGGGTGGAGCAGAATGAAATAAAAGGAAAACAGGCTCCTCTGAGACTCCATTACTACAGCCTTCAATCACCTGATATTGAGGCTTGAATTTAAATGTGAAGACCAAAGAGCTTGAGACCAAAAATGTAATTTAAGGTGTTCCTGATAGTTCATAGGGAAAACTAATGCAAATGACTATTTAACATAGAGTAAGATAATAAACTTGAGTCATAATAAAAATACACTGAGTAATACTTTGCAGCTACCAAATTGGTAAAAATACCAAAGTGTCTTGTTTTCTGTTGCTGGGAGGTTGCAGAGGAAGACATTAACTACTGACAAGTCTTACAAAATGCTCCGAATTCCATGGAGGAGACTAGTAAAATCACATGTACATCCACCCTTGTACACATGGGTCCTGTTTCTAAGGATCTGTCCCAACTATCTGCCAAAAAATTCACAAGTTGATATCAGCAAGTGGCTAAAAATTACAGCTCTATTTGTAACAGCAAAAAGCTCAAAACAACGCAAATGCTCATAGAACAGGAGATGAATAAATTGCTGTAATAAACTAAGAAGTTGATTATCAATAAAATACTCTATTGTATACTGTTTGTGAGACATATTTCAGAAATAAAGGAACTTAAAATGATTGAAAGTAAAATGACAGAAAAATATATATAAAGCAAATGTAAACCACAAGAAGTGGGGAGGGGGTAAAATAGTTTATTTTAGAGAAAAAGAATTTGACAAGTTATTATAAGAGAGAAATAAGATCACAGCATATTAGTAAGTGGTAATTTCATCAGAAAGATATATTTCTAACTTTGTCTATACCTGTTCTATAGCTTAGAAATATATAAAGCAAAACTTAACAGAACCCAAGAAGATACTGACAAATCCACTAGCTTAATAGAAGATTTTTAAAATTTGTAATTGCTTGTCAAGGAGAGAAAAATCATAAGGATTATAGCAGAGAGCTACTTTCCTCCAATATCTGGGGTCATTTCCCTTTTTAAAAAAAAGATGTATTTCACATCCAAAGACTATATTTCCCAACTTCCCTGACACCCAGGTATAGTTCTGTGACCAAGTTCTTGCTAAAGGAAAAAATATGAAAGTGACAAGTACACTGTTTGGATCATGCCTTTTTCAAGAAACTGGCTAGACTGGAAATAAGAAGGTAAGAACTAGAGATGCACCAGGAGATGGAGGTCATGTGTTGAGGGGGAAGAGCAACAGAACAAAAGGAGTGTGGGCCCTGGACACTGTAAACCCTTGCATAGCTTATGTCATAACTGCTGTGTAAGAGGGAAGTAGACCCCTCTCTATCTGAAGCACAGTTTTTGTGGGTCTTTGAAACAATAGCTACATCACAACAAATACAAAGTTAGTCCCTGGAGATGGAGCTACAGGAACAGAATCTGGGTGACATTTGCTTGTAAGACACCCTAAGGCTCCGAGAATGAAGACAGGGCAAGCTGGAAATCTGGAGGCCTGCACAGATCACTTGGTAAATCTGTCTCCTCTGATACTTTGGCAGGTCTTTCACATGCTGACACAGCCTTCCTTCTCAACTCCTTTATTTTGAATGACTTCAAGGTAGCTGCCAATAAGTTGAACCAGAATAGGATTGGCAGAGCATGGAGGTCATTAATAAAACTCCAGAAGTGAAAAACTGCTGAGATTAGTGCTTTTCAACCTTGTTCACTCAAGCACTCAAAATATACTTTAATATTTATGTAGACCATAGGGGTACATCAGTGAGGTTATTCATAGCCGGTAGTGACCAAGCTGCATGCTCTGGTCATCCCAAGTAGAGCCCAAAGGGAACAATATCCTGGATGTATTTGTGACTATTTGTGGCTACATAGTATGCCCAGTGGAGAAGGCAATGGCAAGCCACTCCAGTATTCTTGCCTAGAAAATCCCATGGATGGAGGAGCCTGGTAGGCTGCAGTCCATGGGGTTGCTACGAGTCTGACATGACTGAGCGACTTCACTTTCACTTTTCACTTTCACACATTGGAGAAGGAAAGGGCAACCCACTCCAGTGTTCTTGCCTGGAGAATCCCAGGGACGGGGGAACCTGGTGGGCTGCCGTCTATGGGGGTCACACAGAGTCAGACACGACTGAAGTGACTTAGCAGCAGCAGCAGCAGTATGCCCAGTGCACTGCTTGAAGAGTTCTGTTTTACATACGTCTTAGGCTATGGGCACTCTATGGAACCGACCAGAAGCAAGCCTAAGAAGCCTAAGGAAGTTTCAAGCCTAACTTAAAAGATCTGTCCTTGTTGACCTCTTAAACTAGTTCTCAAGTCCCCAAGTCTGGAGAGGCTGAAAATGCCTATAATATTAATACCAGGGCCCCAGAAAAGAGGTGTACCTTCTAACAACCTCTTCAATGTGCCACAGGACAGGTAAGAGGCAGGAAAACTTCTTCTAATGGCAAATCCAGAGGACAAAGGAATTCCTGCCAGACCTGAAATAACATTGCAACATGGGCTAAGCAAGAATTTGTCCCCACTTTCAGGACAGCAAATCTTCACATGCCAGTAGCACTGAAATTTTCCTGTGAAGGAATGATTCCTGGGTGTGACTAAAGTCCCCTTTTTTAGTGAGGAGTTTTTATTGCCAATATTCTATTCATACTCCACAACTGTATAGGAGGCAGACAAGGGCGAGCATATAAACAGCCTTCACTGTAGGTGGCTGGGTCCTAAGAGGCAGGCCTGATGGAGTGACTAGGGCCTCTCCCAGCACTTCTGCACTTCTACAGGGGATTACAGGGACAGATTGTTATCTAGGGAGGAAAGGTTGCATTATGTGTAGAGAGAAGTATACATTGGCATGGTGGATAGGCATAATAATTATCATAACAGCCCAGAATTGCTTATGCTCGGACTGCTTTGGGAGAAAAATATACTTCTCCCTTAAGTCACAGACTTGTTGGGCCTGTGCTATTAATATATCTTAACCACTGGCATATAGCTTAACTATTAGAGGGACAGAGTAGATTTGAAAACACAACCAAAAAAAGCAAAAGGAAACATGCATAAGCATTGTCCTAGAAGCTGCTGCTGCTGCTGCTGCTAAGTCACTTCAGTCGTGTCTGACTCTGTGTGACCCCACAGATGGAAGCCCACCAGGCTCCCTCGTCCCCGGGATTCTCCAGGCAAGAACACTGGAGTGGGTTGCCATTACTTTTAGAATTGTTAAAAAAAAAAAAACCTGAAACAATTCAAATATCCATCAAGAACAGAAAGGATAAATGTAATTTGTCAGAGAGTAGAATATAAAATAGTGGAGAAAAAAAAAACAGGAATAAGCATGAATCAACCATCACAAACATGATGTTTAATGAAAGAAAATCACAGAAAAATGCAGGCAGAATGATTCCATTTATGTAAAGTTTTAAATGATACAAAATTAGAGACTTAGAAACCTATATGCAGTTCAGGAAGCAACAGTTAGAACTGGACGTGGAACAACAGACAGGTTCCAAATAGGAAAAGGAGTATGTCAAGGCTGTATATTGTCACCCTGCTTATTTAACTTATATGCAGAGTACATCATGAGGAACGCTGGGCTGGAAGAAGCACAAGCTGGAATCAAGATTTCCGGGAGAAATATCAATAACCTCAGATATGCAGATGACACCACACTTATGGCAGAAAGTGAAGAGAAACTCAAAAGCCTCTCGATGAAAGTGAAAGAGGAGAAAAAGGTTGGCTTAAAGCTCAACATTCAGAAAACTAAGATCCTGGCATCTAGTCCCATCACTTCATGGGAAATAGATGGGGTAACAGTGGAAACAGTGTCAGACTTTATATTTTTGGGCTCCAAAATCACTGCAGATGCTGATTGCAGCCATGAAATTAAAAGACGCTTACTCATTGGAAGGAAAGTTATGACCAAACTAGATACCATATTAAAAATCAGAGATATTACTTTGCCAACCAAGGTCCATCTAGTCAAGGCTATGGTTTTTCCAGTGGTCATATATGGATGTGAGAGTTGGACTGTGAAGAAAGCTGATGGTCAAAGAATTGATGCTTTTGAACTGTGCTGTTGGAGAAGACTCTTGAGAGTCCCTTGGACTGCAAGGAGATCCAACCAGTCCATTCTAAAGGAGATCAGTCCTGGGTGTTCATTGGAAGGGCTGATGCTAAAGCTGAAACTCCAATACTTTGGCCACCTCATGCAAATAGTTGACTCACTGGAAAAGACTCTGATGCTGGGAGGGATTGGGGGCGGGAGGAGAAGGGGACGACAGAGAATGAGATGGCTGGATGGCATCACCGACTCGATGGACATGAGTTTGAGTGAACTCCGGGAGTTGGTGATGGACAGGGAGGCCTGGCGTGCTATGATCATGGGGTTGCAAAGAGTCGGACACGACTGAACTAAACTGAACTGAGGAATGTTTAGGTGTACATTCATAGGTGGTATATTCATTATGGTGGCTGATTTTATGTGCCAACATGACTGGGCCACAGGATGCCCAGATTTTTGTTCAAATATTATCCTGGGTGTTTCAGTGAGGGTGTTCTTGGGTAAGATTAAACTTTGAATCAGTAAAGCAGATTTCTCTTCCTAATGCGTGTAGACCTCATCTAATTAGTTGAAGGCCTGATTAGAACAAAAAAGACTAACTGTCCCTCAGCCTGCATGCTAACTCACTTTAGTTGTATCCAGCTCTTTACAACCCTATGAACTGTAGCCTTCCAGGCTTCTCCGTCCATGGGATTCTCTAGGCAAGAATACTGGAGTGGGTTGCCTTGCCCTCCTCCAGGGGATCTTCCCAACCAGGGATTGAACCTGCCTCTCTTAAGTCTCTCTTTAGCAGGTGGGTTCTTTACCACTAGCGCCACCTAGGAAGTCCCAACTCTGTCTCTAGTAAGAGGAAATTCTATCTGTGTGATGATGTTTGAACTGGGATATTTGCTTTTTTCCTGCCTTTAGACTCAAACTGGAACATTGGGTCTCAAACCTACTGTCCTTCAGGCAGGAACTACACCATTGGCCTTCAGCCTTGGACTAGAACTCCACCAAGCCTCACCTGGGTCTCCAGGTCGCCGACTCAGCCTGTGGATCTTGTGACTTGCCAGTGTCCCTGATCACATGAGCCGTTTCATTATAATAAATAATTTTCCTAGGCTTCCCTGGTGGCTCAGTGGTGAGGAATCTGTCTGCCAATGCAGGAGACACACGTTCCATCCCTGATCTGGAAAGATCCTACATGCTGTGGAGCAACTGAGCCCATGTGCCACAATTATTGAGCCTGTGCTCTAGAGCCCAGGAGCTGCAACCACTGAGCCCACGTGTCATGACTACTGAAGCCTGCTCACCCTAGAGAGCCTGTGCTTTACAACAAGAGGAACCACTGCGATGAGAAGCCCACACACCTCAACTAGAGAGTAACCCCTGATTGCCACAACTAGAGAAAAGCCTGAAAGAATAAAGCAAGGATGATTAATAACAAATTGAAGGCAGTGACCACTGCCTTCTGTTAGGGTCAGGGAGGAAACTCCTTTCAGAAGGGGACACACAGGAGACTCTAGTGTTCATGACAATGCTCTTTTGCTTCATCCAGAGTGGTGAACTTCATGGATGTTCACCTTATTATTAGCCTTTCAAATGTATTTTTATCGTATATTCTTTTTATATGGTATGTTTCACAGAAAAAAAATGAAAACAAATTTTTTTTACTAAAAGAAGTTGCAACTTTGAGAGTGCTGTGAAAGAGGTGAAACTGTCCATGGGTACCTACAGAAGGCTGGTCAGGGGAGACATCACTGATTGTTCCGGTCAGGACTTCTGGGTCTATAACTAATATTCATTTACTGATAACATGAAGAACTTTCAAGTAAATACTTCTTTTTCAATATGCAGTTGACCAAGGCAAGAAAAGGTCAGTCAGTTTTTAAAAGTGCTGGAGTCCAGAGCCCCTGGAAGCTCACTGGGACACCACTTTGTGCCACGCACATATTGAGATTATGTGACACCCACAAAGAGGCAGGTATTGGAAACACACCCCTCCCCTAATTTGGTTCTATGCGTCATTGGTTAATTCCACTGGGATAATGTCAAAGGAGAAAACTCTTATTCCCTGAAAAAGACAAATGGTCAGAAGAAAGCACACAGGAAAGCGCTGAATTGAGTGTCAAGGGAAGTAAATTCAGTTCACTCAGTTTTGTTTTGTTTTGTTTTTCAGTATATTAATGAATCATTCATGGAAAAGTTTAAAATCCCAAAATAATTTATTGTGCCAGTGCGGAATGTGGAGCTGGATGCTCTAGTTTTAGCTGGATGCAAAATTTTCTTATACCTTATGTTGGAGTATGTAAACACCTACCCTTCATAGTGGAAGATGGTAGGTGTCTTTAACATGAAGAAATGTATTACTGACCAATCTATTTAAGTGAAAACCATATTAGTAAAACAATAAAGAAAACAAGAAAAAGGCAACTGTGCTTTATGTGGCAATTGGAGTGGTTTTGTATATATGTATTCAGGGTTTTGAGAGTTGCTGAGATAGCAAAATAAGAGTATCTACCATTTATTAAATGCCTACTAGGCATTTTAGACACAGTGTCTCTTTTTAGTTGAAGTATAGTTGATTTACAATGTTGTGTCAGTTTCTGATTCAGTTATACATCTATAGATTCTTTTTCACATTCTTTTCTATTACAGTTTATTATAAAACATTGAGTGTAGTTCCCTCTGCTCTACAGTAAGACCTTGCTGTTCCCTGTTTTATGTATGGTAGTGTGTATATGCTAATCCCAAACTCCTAGTTTATCTACTGCCCCTTTTCCCCTTTGATAACTGTAAGTTTGTTTTCTATGTTTGCTAGTTGTTTTTGTCTTGTATATAAGCTCATTTGTATCATATTTTAGATTCCACACCTAAGTGATGTCATATGGTGTCTTTCTCTTTCTGCCTTTTATCACTTAGTACGATAATCTCTAGATCCATCCATGTTACCACAAATGGCATTATTTCACTCTTTTTTGTAACTGAGTAATATTCCATTGTATATATGTACCACATCTTTATCCATCCACCAGTCAGTGGACATTTAGATTGCTTTCGTGCCTTATTTCTTATTTTTAATGAATACTCTATGGTGTAAGCTTATTATCCCCATTTGACATAAGCAGGTTCAGCATCTCTCCTGGAGCTGAGAAAGTACGGGATTGAAGCAGAAAGTACAGGAAGAGCTGCCAGCTCTTGCCCACCTTGGGGTGGAGCACTGAAGTGGTGTGATTCTGTCTTCCTAACCTGGGTTAAAAAGGAGCTGCCTGAACATTCCTAAATAACCTCTCCAGCATCTTTGACATTTTAAAGGGTTGGAACTCTCCTCGTTCCTCCCTACTCCTTGTCTGCATGCCCTTTTGTTGCCTTTCCTCACATCCCTCCTTTCTGTGCTTCGTCCTCCTCTGTTGGATCCTGCTTCACCTTTGGGTCCTGATGCAGGCTTCTTGCTCTGGTTTCCATTTGTCATATCTCTGGACCATCCTTTACCTTCCAAATGGAGTTTTCTGTAAGCCCTTATATATGACCCTGGAAAGGATGGTCTAGTGTTAAGATTTTTGCTCCTTCCTCTCATTTCATTTGACAGTAAACTATTGAGAACAGCCCTACAGATAAAGTCCAAACTCCTTAACATGGTTTATGTAGCACAAAAATTCATTTAGATATCACTTTATTGTCTTCTGTTAAGTGTACTGTAGGAGGCTCAAAGAATGAAGAACTAAACATTCTTTCTACTTGTATCCTGGAAGGACAACCAAGCTTCTGTCTCCTGGACTCTGTGCCCTAGTAATGTGCTTGTGCTTAGCCTCTCCATCATGTCTGACTCTTTGTGAGCCTTTAGACTGTAGCCTGCTAGGCTCCTTTGTCCGTGAGATTTTTCAGGAAGAATACTGGAATGGGTTGGTTGCCATTTTCCTCCTCCAGGGGATCTTCCTGACCCAGGGATCGAACCTGCATCTCCTGTGTCTCCTGCCTGCAGGTGGATTCTTTACCTGCTGAGCCATTGGGGAAGTCCCAATGGAATAGTGAGGATTAATAATTCCTTCGTTTTCTGTAATATCGCTAATGAATGCCTTTGTTTAGAAGGCCTAAGAAGGATAGAGAAAGATACTTTGATAAGGAAAGTCCTGGAGGGAGAACCAATTCATCGTTCCTGTGAAACCAGAAATACAGGTGAGTTGTGGGTTTCATGAATGGTAGGACCAGGACTCTGGTTATAGTTTTGGCCATAGTAGGTAGCAGGACCTCAGATATACATACATTCTGGGATGCTAGGCCCTAAGGCCTACATTCTGGAATCCATGGAAAATGGATGTCTCTGCACTGTTCATCATAGATGGAGTGATGCTGCTGGCTGTCAGATGGAGGGAAGCCCCAGCCAGGGTACACTGGAGCAGCAGATAGGATAGAGGAAACATTACAGGTTCTCATCAACTTTTCTGGAATATGAATACTCCATAATTCCCCGAGGAAATGATCACAAAAAGGGAACTGAGAATAGATATCCCTCAATCCTCAGCAGAAGTAAATAGCCATTTGCTAAAATTAGAGCTATATAACCTCTCCAGAGACTAGCACAAATTTATTTCTTCCCAGCATTGCTTTACCCCTTTAACAAATTGTGTTTTGCCTTACTCTAGTTAAAAGTCTTTCAATTTTTAAAATACACCATTGCATTTTTACACTTGTATGTCTGCACAGCAGACTAATATTTGCTTTCATTCTACTCCCCCATTCTGCTTCCTTTGAATGTTCCTTTGCATCCAAAACTTTGTATTTGATATCTTATCTGCCTGAAATACTCCCATCTCCTGTCTTCCCACCCCAACAGATATACACACCCTTCAGTTCAGTTCAGTTCAGTCGCTCAGTCGTGTCCGACTCTTTGCGACCCCATGAATCACAGCACGCCAGGCCTCCCTGTCCAACACCAACTCCTGGAGTTCACTCAAACTCATGTCCATAGAGTCGGTGATGCCATGCAGCCATCTAATTCTCAGTCGTCCCCTTCTCCTCCCGCCCCCAATCCCTCCCAGCAGAAATTTGGAATGGGACCATGTGATCCTAGGGTTGATTGTAAGCCTACCTGTTTTGATTCATTCATGTAGCTGACTGAGGATTTGTACTTGTTTAGTTTGGTCACTGCTAAATACAATACAGAACACTCACACAGAAAAATGCAATTTGTCTGTAGCCCCGATTTAGAAAGAAACACAAGTGCTAGCAGAGTTAAAAGAGTCCTGCACAGAAATATGTTTCCAATCATAGCTGAAAAATACTAGGAACCTGAAGACTGTCACTTGCCTTTTATTATAAATCTGATGCACTAGCAAAGGTCTTGAATTGTTGAGCTCTGTTTACAAATCCATGAAATAGTCTTCTCTAAGGAGGTATTTACCTTTATATAACACTCATTATAAATTAATTCTCTCAGATAACTAACTAGGGAAATATTTTAATCTGAATAGACAAAAGTCATACTCTTCTAAGAAGTCACTGAAAGGTCTGTGTTCTGTTACTAAAAACAATTTTATTAAGGTTCAGGAGTTATTTGCAAACTAATATTCTTTTGATGTGTCTAATATACAATATAGTTGCTGAGTTTACCTACTGAATTAGTCCCTCTTGGTACACATTACATAGGGAGCAGTCTTGAAGAATGACAGTGAAATTGAACTTTGTTTCATGTTTTGATTATCTGTATTCTTGTTACTTCCTCCCTTGAAAGACTTAAAGAAACAATTAAAACTTGGGAGGAGTAGAATGAAAGCAAATATTAGTCTGCTGTGCAGACATACAAGTGTAAAAATAACACAAATGGTTCAAAGAAACCAAAGACAACTCTGCCCAAGGGGAGGTTTGTCCTCTTGTCAGAAGCCTATAGATTAGGTTTGCTACATTAAAATCAAATAGTACATATTTCAGTCCAGGAGATATTGAAAGTAGAATTATATGTCTGTGTTCCACACATAAAACATCAGCAAATAATTCAGTGGTTGCAGAGCAGTTGTTTCTTTGGGTCAGGATTTTGCCAGCATGTTTTGTAGCTTTGCAATTCTCTTGAGCAAAGTGATAAAGGTGATGAATGTCTATTTTGAATTAACTCCCGTTACAGTGAAGTGCCAGTTGATCCAAGCTCTTTCAGTCATGACAATTCAAATGTATCTCGTTCTTTTTATAAAAATCTGAGCAATACCTTCTTGAAAAGCAAAAACAGACAAGAAGTACACCTCCCTGGAGATAAAGGATGGATGAGAATCATTGAATGGATTTGTGAAATGTCCCTGTCAGATTGCACTGGACGCTCTGCTATTGCTCAATTGCATAGTTACTCCCCAGCCTTCCTCTGTGTTCTCAACACCAATTCTGTCCAAAAGTGAGTCTTTGGAACTCACCCAGAAAGAAAAGGCATGGCTTTTTATGCCTTCCTAAATCCATTTATGAAATAGCTGTGACCATTCTAAGTAGAATGTGAATATTACACTTGTGTGATAACACATTGAATCAGAAAATGATTCAAATGAGTCCTGAAAGATCATCTTTACTGTAAGGAAATTCTGGCCATAGGTGGTGGCATAACCTGCCAGTTAGTCAGTAGAAAACCCTGAATTGGAACTTTGCATAATATATGATATAGAATAGCTACTCAATCAGTTTTAGCTGAATTTAATTGAATAGGAATATACTCTAGCTCATAATGCAGCAAAGATGACTTATCACTTTACAGATGCTGAAGATAGCTCACAGGGTCATCTCTGGTTGAGAAGGAGAGCTAACATTTCTTTAATTTATACTACGTGCCAAGCTTTACACTAAGCGCTTTACATACATATTATTTTTACTGTTCAAACAGGTATATCTTTTGTCCTTCTTTTGGCTTCACAGAAAGAAGCCAAGGATCAGGGAGATTGAGTAACCCAGTCAAAATTATCAAGCTAGTGAATAAAAGAATGAGAAGTCCAACTTGGGACAATCTAACTCCACAGCTTGTTTTTTTTAAACCACTGTACTGTAACCAAGTATTTTCACTGGCCAAGATAAAGAATTGAAGTGTCCGTGGAAGGGCTCCAAGTGATGCCTGTCATGAAATACAGACTGTTGACACTAAGGGAGTTGAACTGAAAAATGCAAAGACAATAGTCTGACTTGACTTCTAATTCTGGTAACTTGGCAAACTAAACTATTCAGAAACTCTCATGTAACAACTACTTGGAGAGCTGGATGAATTATTTTCAAAGTGATATCCTTGAGGCACTTAGCAGGAAATCATATATACACATGCATGCTCATGCACATACATATCACACACACATACACACTCATATGAGACATATAGCTACAAGCAAAGATGAAGGATTCGTATTTGGAAAAGGAACCTTGTTGAAATTTAAGTCTCATTCAAAATTACAAAACATATTTGAAAAACTCCACTTGTGTCAGTTATCAAGCACAATAAATAGCAGTTTAATGGCTCCTCAAACTTGGGATAATTGAACAATATTTTTATACACACACACGTTGTTGTTGTTGTTTAGTTGCTAAGTTGTGTCCAACTCTTTGTGACCCCATGGACTGTAGCCTACCCAGCTCCTCTGTCCATAGGATTTCCTAGCCAAGAATACTGGAGTGGGTTGCCATTTCCTTTTCCAGGGGATCTTCCCAACTCAGGGATCGAACATGTATCTCCTGTATTGTCAGGCAGATTCTTTACCACTGAGCCACCTGGGAAGCTCCGTATACATACGTATATACACATAAATACCTATATATATATACACATATACACATGTATACATTCATATATGTATAAGACACATATCTGAAATAATGTCAGACATAGAACCCATTGGAAAATAACATGACACTGAAAAAAATAATAGGCAGATGTCAATAAAAGAAAAATCAAACTTGAATTTATAAAATGAAAAATATAGCAATTTAAATTAAAACCTCAATCTATAAGCTAATTAGCAGATCAGACCTGGTGGCAGAGAGAACTGGTATGATTGAAGAGAGATCTGAGCAATTTTCCAGACAGTAGCTCAGAGATCTGAAGAAATGAAACAAATAAAAAGAGAGTGTGCTGTGATTCATGGGGTCGCAAAGAGTCGGACACGACTGAGTGACTGAACTGAACTGAAGCGCCATTGAGGATATGGTGAAAAGATTAAACATTATCTAATAGGAGTTCAGAAGGAGAGAAAAGAAAACGGTTGTTGGCAATGTTCAATATAATACAATATTCAATGATCGATGCCATTTGTAGAATAAGCAAAAGACACATCTTTTCAGGTGGAATGCATGCAAGTCTCAAAGAGTTTATTTGGCCAAAGTTTTGACAGACTCTGTCTTCTATGCCAATATTCAAATCAATTGTAGAGTTATCTTTTGTAAGGCAATAAATAAAAAATGCAGAAATCCAAGAAAAAGTCATTAATAAAATGTTTTCTCAACAAGTCCATTTACCTCTACTCAAAATAACTAATCATCAGATATTATTCTCATTGTTTCTAAATATTACTTTTATAGTTTCATAACTTTCTGTGGTTGACATCTGTATCTTTCAAGTGTTTCCTACTTTCATCCATGCAGAACTGCCATCATAGCAGTGACAGATCAAAAGAAGTTTGTCTTTGGTAAAGCTTTGTGGACACAATCCAGCTAGTGCTTTTCCCAGAAAGACCACACATTTCTGAGAAAAACTAACAAAATTCACAAACTTTTACAAGCTTTCTAACCCCTCAATGAGCAGGTACAGATGGAAGGGAGGAAAACTCAAACTAAGAGAAAACAGTAAAGAAACCTAAGAAAAAACATCATTCAGAGAAAATACAAAGTAATATGGAAGAAATAGTTTCAAGTATACCGTTCAGTTCAGTTCAGTCCAGTCACTCAGTTGTGTCCGACTCTTTGCGACCCCATGAATCACAGCACGCCAGGCCTCCCTGTCCATCACCAACTCCCGGAGTTCACTCAAACTCATGTCCATCGAGTCAGTGATGCCATCCAGTCATCTCATTCTGTCGTCCCCATCTCCTCCTGCCCCCAATCCCTCCCAGAATCAGAGTCTTTTCCAGTGAGTCAACTCTTCGCATGAGGTGGCCAAAGTATTGGAGTTTCAGCTTCCACATCAGTCCCTCCAATGAACACCCAGGACTCATCTCCTTTAGAATGGACTGGTTGGATCTCCTTGCAGTCCAAGGGACTCTCAAGAGTCTTCTCCAACACCACAGTTCAAAAGCATCAATTCTTTGGCGATCAGCTTTCTTCACAGTCCAACTCTCACATCCATACATGACCACTTTCCAAGGCAAGAATACCATTTATCACAATAAATGCCAATGGGCTAAACTCACCAATTCAAAGACAGAGTCTCAGCTTGCTTTTTAAACAAGTACTGCTTCATTCTATTTAGAGAAGACATCTAAAAACATAAGATGAAAAAAAGAAAAAAGGATGGAAAACATAAACCAGCCAAATACTAAGCAAATGTTATTATAGTGAGTAATGCTTAATACCTTCAGTTGAACATGGCCTAAGGGCAAAGACCATGTGGGCAGCAGCTAGGATACACTAAGCATCAGAATTATCACATCAGTTTTCCTGGGATGTGAATATTTCATAATTCATGTACAATATGAGGAAGAAAAATAACCATTTTATTATTTTTTCAACTTATTTTTGAGTTAGAGCCTTATCTCATTTTTCAGTTTTCAAACTTTCTGTTTTCAAGTGTACATATGTAATTATATGCTGTAAATTTCCTACATATTGCTACATTCTATGAATATTAATATGCACTGTTTTCATTGTTACTTACTTCTAAAATTTCAAATTTCCATCATGATTTCTTCTTTTAAGAAGTGAGAATTTCAATCTCCAAATATGTGAGTGTGGCTTTCTTTTCACTTTAAATTATGTTTTATGTTTAGGTATAAAGAGCAGATAGTGACAACAGGGAAAAGTCCTTACTTGTGAAAATAATAATTCTTGAGTAAAGTCTATTGGACTAGTTGAATCTTTTCTTAGATTTACTATATAAATACTTAAAAGGACATGAAAAGATGTGCAGCTAAGCAACCTAGCTGTCATTTTTATATACTTCAAAATGATTTAACCAGATGTCTATTTATAATGTTTCACTAATTGCAGTAATATTATTGATGCCTTTCCCATGTCCCCTCAAAACACAAAAATTCTAGTATTGGCCCTTAACTACAAGCAGCTAAGTGCTTTTGCTTGATCCATAGGTGAGAGGAAAGCTGGAAGTGCTAGGGATTTAAAGCCCATGGTAGCAGTCCTTAATCACTGATGAACGAGAACCATAGTGTTCTTGCTCCCTATGTGAAATAGCTTCTGAGTGGAAACTATGTTCTCTAGTATCTCTCAGAGTGCCCCAGTGGGACTAAGCTGCAGTTGCCCACCTGCTTTATAACACTTGAATTTCTTGACTTTCAATCTTTTCTTGTCTCATTTCCCCATGCCTTACTGGTGCTCCTAAGAAGCCAACCCAAAACACCAACTGACAGCTTGAAAGAATCCAGTGTTTCTGAAAGGAACAGAGTTTGAGGACAGAAGCTTTGATGCTTTGGGTTACCATCAGTGTCATTATTTGCTTTTATCACAGTTTAGAGGAACTTTTCGGAGAAGGCAATGGCAAGCCACTCCAGTACTATTGCCTAGAAAATCCCATGGATGGAGGAGCCTGGTAGGCTGCAGTCTGTGGGGTCGCTAAGGGTCGGACACAACTGAGCGACTTCACTTTCACTTTTCACTTTCACACATTGGAGAAGGAAATGGCAACCCACTCCAGTGTTCTTGCCTGGAGAATCCCAGGGTTGGGGGAGCCTAGTGGGCTTCCGTCTATGGGGTCACACAGAGTCGGACACGACTGAAGTGACTTAGCAGCAGCAGCAGCAGAGGAACTTTTTCATATTTATGAAATAAAGAACTATAAGCAAATCAAGAAATACATTTTATCCCAGCAGAGAGCTTATGATCCCTCATTCTACTTTTAGAAAACTTGAAACTCTTTAAAAAAATATATTTCTGTTGTTCATAAGGACCCAGTATAAGGAATTCTGTTAGACAGCCAGGACAGAGTAAGACAAGGACTTTTTATCTTAGAAATCATGGGGGACCAAAGAGTCAGTGGTTAGAATTCAGAGAATTCAACTTGGCCATAGATAGATATATCTAGATAAACACAGATATAGACAGATATCTAAAGATATATATATGTATATTTAATTTCAGTAATCTCTAACTGAAATTTAATACACCCTTGAATTGAGAGTGTAGGTAACAAACCACACAGTAGAACTGGCAATACTTGTCATTTAATGACCTGTAAAAATTATTTTTTGTGTCACATTATAATAATTGTTGTAGATATGAAATATTTACACTCATCACAACTTCAAAATTATGATAATTATTACACCACTTAATGGAGAAGGAAATGGAAACCCACTCCAGTATTCTTACCTGGAGAATCCCATGGACAGAAGAGCCTGGTGGGCTACAGTCTATGGGGTCCTAAAGAGTTGGACTGGAGAAGGAAATAGCAACCCACTTCAGTATTCTTGCCTGGAGAATCCCATGGACAGAGGAGCCTGGCAGGCTACAGTCTATGGAGTCGCAAGAGTCGGACACGACTGAGCAACTAAGCACAGCACAGCACACCACTTAATAGTTCTTATTATCTAATAATATATATACAAATACATATAACAACTATATCTTTTAAAATATTTTAACTATTGAAAAATATATCACGTCTTTTGGAATCCTGTTATATTTTATGTGTTAAAAGAATTTTTTTTTTTTTTTTTTTTGAGAAGGGATCCATAGGCTTAATCAGATTGCTTGGGGTTCAAGGCATAGAAAAGATTAAGAACACCTAATGAGCACTATCGGAGAAGGCAATGGCAACCCACTCCAGTGCTCTTGCCTGGAAAATCCCATGGATGGAGGAGCCTGGTGGGCTGCAGTCCATGGGGTCGCTAAGAGTCGGACACGACTGAGCAACTTCATTTTCACTTTTCACTTTCATGCACTGGAGAAGGAAATGGCAACCCACTCCAGTGTCCTTGCCTGGAGAATCCCAGGGGCGGCGGAGCCTGGTGGGTTGCCGTTTATGGGATCGCACAGAGTAGGACACAACTGAAGCGACTTAGCAGCAGCAGCAGCAATGAGCACTATGGGGCTTCCCAGGTGGTGCTAATGGTGAAGAAGCTGCCTGCCAATGCAGGAGATGCCAGAGAAGTAGGTTCAGTCCTTGAGTGGGGAAGATTCCGTGGAGGAGGAAATGGCAAACCACTCCAGTGTTCTTGCCTGGAGAATTCCATGGACAGAGGAGCCAGGTAGGCTTCAGTCAATGGGGTCACAGAGAGTTGGACACGACTGAGCACACAGCACACAACAGGCACTATTACCCATTTCGTACATTGGGAGACTGAGACGAAGACAACTGAGCAATTTACTCAAGATCAGAGTTTATAAGGTTCAGTTCTAGGGTAGGAACCCAGGTAATCTGGCTCCAGAATTCACGCTCATAACCAAGACCCTGTAGCTGCCTCTCTGAGAGCCTATGAAAGCTCCTCCGCTAGACTACAGGCATGCCCCAATCCCCACCACTGTCATCTCAGCCGCGCATGCGCGTTTCACCTAGTAGCAGCTCCTGCTGCTGCTGCTGCTAAGTCACTCCAGTCGTGTCCGACTCTGTGCGACCCCATAGACGGAAGCCCACCAGGCTCCCCTGTCCCTGGGATTCTCCAGGCAAGAACACTGGAGTGGGTTGCCATTTCCTTCTCCAATGTGTGAAAGTGAAAAGTGAAAGTGAAGTCGCTCAGTCGTGTCCGACTCTAGGTGCGCTCAATTAAACCCTCAATTGGCGTCTTTTTTCTACAGTCCTGCTGGTTCTAATCTTGGCCTACCCCTTCCAGCCTCTCGCCTGTGTTTTCCAGCCACACTGCTCTGTGAATTTTCTCTTCTTGCTAGAATGCTTTTCCACCCTTCACTTCTTTTTCATCCTGTGACTTAGGCCTTCGTGTCACTGCTGCACAGAAGGCTCCCACGGTGAATTTATCAAAGTAAGTTCTCTTCTTTGTTTTCTTTGTATGTTAATCCTTTTTCAGTTCTAGATATTGCAAATATGTTCCCCAATTTGGCACTTATCTTTTGGCTTCCTTAATAGAATCATTCAGTGAAGAATGTTCTTAATTTTAATGAGTCAAGTTGAGCAGTCTTTTCCTAGATAGTTTGTGCTTTTTGTTTCTGAAGCAGTGAGATTCTCTACCTCCCAGGTCATTGGGATATACTTCTGTATTTCTTCCTGAAAGCTCTAAAGTTTTGCCATTCACATTTAAACTTTTGAACATTTACAATTGACTTAGTTGGGTATTCAGTTTTTTTTTTTCCATATGGAGCTGTAACAATTCTTTACAATCCTTTTGTTGTAGGATATTTTAATTACAGAGTACTATATTTCCTAATGATAGAATTTGGAGTGCTTAACAAAAAGAGAAGATCCTGATGGTCTCTGTGTAGAAGTTGCTAGGATTTGTGGTGTGGAAGAATGAAGAAAGCATTTTTCTAGTTTATGCAAAGTATTTTCTAAAGAAAATTAAAACTGGCCAATTTTGCTTAAGTATTCAAATTTTAAATTCCTTAAGAAGGAAGAAATGCGATTATAGAATTGTCAGTCATCTCTACGTGTTTAGAATGCTATTTCTTGAGGTAGTCCTACCTAGCACTAGGTCCAACAACTTGGCCCTTAACATTCAGCAAGTGAAACTTCTAGAAAATATGAGATCAGGGGAATGCTTATGCACACCTGTATGCATACTTACATGTCTTTGTGTGTTTGTGTTGGGATTTGCATGCTTGTGTATGTGTGAAGCAAGGGGAAAAACACAGCAATGGTAGTATGGCATTTCATCCTGAATAATGTACCCTCCCCCCAAGTGCAGACAATGAAAGGTGACAGAGAGAGGAAGAGTCCTGGTAACAACACAGGCTGGAGTTGTTGCTTTTATAAACTCATTAGTTTAGCCAGTCACCTCTCTTACTCTTATCAGGTGTAGGAAAAAGAAGGGAAGCAGGAAGGAAGTGGGGAAAAAGGCAGAAACTTCTGCGGTGAGATTTGCGTGTACAGTCTTAAAAATTTGTGAGTAATTCTTGGCACACAGCAAGACATGTCAGGGTCTCGACTGTGGACTTGGAATCCCTATAGATGAATGAAAGGTCACAGCTGAACATCTGGAAAGATAACTGGTTCCTAAGAGTACATGATTATGACTGTAACTTCCCTACTGAAAGAGCAACAGCTTAAGTATTTTTTTCCCCCTTAATTGGGCTTTAATCTGCAAGACTTCATGTTTCAAAGGAAACACAGAGGAAAAAAATCCTTTTCCAGACTTTTATGGAAGGATATTATATAAAATGAAACTGGATAATTGCCACTGATTCTCTTACTAGGGCACCTTAAGTACTGTGACGGTCTAATTCTCAGTATATTTTTAGGACATAGTTAAGAGCTCAGATCCTGGAGGGAAACACCTAATCCTCCAGCCACAATTTATCACGTTGTTTTTTCTTAAGTGACTGTATTTTTATGCCTAAATTCCTTTATCTGTACAAATGAGGAGAGAAAGTAAAAAAATAGTATCTGCCTCGGATTTCTTCTAAGGGTTAGATGAATTAATATGTATTAAATGCTTGGTCAGAGCCTAATTGATAATATTATAGAATTGATAGACCCCACTACACCAAATTTCCTCTAGTAAATTTGTGTAACCACAGTGTCCTTGCCAACACAGGAAACTGAGTTAATAAGAAATAAAATGCTAATTGGTCTGATTTCCTCTTTGCTACTTTACCTCCAGGGAAGAAACTTGACATTTTGTTTCTCTAAAATGCCCCAGGATCTAGAGTTTGGTAGTTTGTGTTATTGTTTCCAATTCTTCCATGTTTCTCCCAGTGAGTAGTTTACTTCCCTGCTCATCAGCTTGGCCATGTGATGTGTTTTGGATGATATATTTTGAGCAGAGTTGATATATGCCACTCCCAAACAGAAACCTAAGGATTGTTTCATAATATGGTCTTGTTTTCTTCCCATGAGGGCAGCTAAGGGCAGCTCCAGAAACCTGAATCCACCAATGAAGTTATGAATTAGAGTCATCTCCAGTTTGCAGCTGACATGAATATGGGCAGAAATAAACCTTTGTGTAAGGTTTAAATAAACCTTTATGTAAGTCCCTTAAGAGTTTATTTCTGTAGTATAACTTACACAAACTGATACAAGGGAGATGGAGAAGTGTTTAGTTTGGGTAGTAGAGGCAGGAACTGTCAATCTAGGGGAAGGAGAAGTTAACACCAGAAAAGAATATGTTTCCACGGACCCACACCTATTTTCCCTACTCTGCTACCTTTCTGCCTAGAATAGAGGACTGATCTGAGAAAAACAAACAGCTTAATGCATTTAAGTGGGAAGAAATGTTAGTTATATGAGCTTCTAGCCTCCTCAAAGATGCTCTTAAATACATATCTTAAAGGGTTCAACCATGTTGACTTTTCTACGTGAGCATATCATAAGGACCACCATAAATTTAGGGACTTCCCGGGTGCTCAGACAGTAAAGGATCTGCCTCCAATGCAGGAGATCCAGGTTTGATCCCTGGGTTGGGAAGATCCTCTGGAGAAGGGAATGACTAGCTACTCCAGTATTCTTGCCTGGATAATTCCATGGACAGAGGAGCCTGGTGGTCCATGGGGCCACAAAGAGTCGGACATGACTAACTAACACTTTTCACCATGAATCTAAAGCTAATAGGGTCTCCCTGAAAGATCTGGACTATGTAAGCCCCCACCCAGGGAATTAGCCCAACCTCAATGGGATTGGGAGCCTATGAATGCCTGAAACTGAATTTCTCACCACCCTTACAAGATTAGAAACTTGAGATATATTTTGTGTACAGTTGTGGTAGTCATGAGTTTAAGCCTACTTTGTTGGCTTGTGTTAAGAGCTTCTTTTGAAACACACAATTACTTTAGCAAATATGTTTCCTAAATAGTGAAGCAATAACTGAATTTGGGACCTTTATGGTATAATCCCTAATTTCTAACACGGATATTTATTACTTCTGTATGATTAACATACAATTACTACTTTGGCTACCTCATGCGACGAGTTGACTCACTGGAAAAGACTCTGATGCTGGGAAGGATTGGGGGCGGGAGGAGAAGGGGATGACAGAGAATGAGATGGCTGGATGGCATCACCGACTCGATGGACATGAGTTTGAGTGAACTCTGGGAGTTGGTGATGGACAGGGAGGCCTGGCGTGCTGTGATTCATGGGGTCTCAAAGAGTTAGTCATGACTGAACGACTGAACTGAACTGAACTGACTGCTTTGTTGGCTGATATCTTTATCTCATCTACTTCTTCAGAGTTCTTTGAATTGTTCACCTATATCCACCCAACTTTCCCTCAAGGAGGTTGCTTTTTAACTTGAAACTTGGATTGAATCCACCGGGTTCTTTTACTATTGTGCGTGCTCAATCACCTCAGTTGTCTCCATCTCTTCGTGACTCTGTGGACTGTAGCCCGCCAGGCTCCTTTGTCCATGGGATTCTCTAGGCAAGAATACTGGAGTGGATTGCCATTTCTTCCTTCAGGGGATCTTCCCTACCCAGGGACTGAACCCATGTCTCCTGTGTCTCCTGCATTGCAGGCATTCTTTACCCACTGAGCTGCCTGAAACCCTCTTTTACTATTAAATAATCCCAAATTTTTTTATTCAGTATAAAGCATTAAACTATTTGCTGTGTAGATAAAATTATTCCTGGTAAGACAGAATGTTAATAGCAGAGTGCCAATGCAGAGTAAGCCCATTGGCAAGAGCCAGTTCCCATCAGCACAGAAACACAGTACTATTTTTTCCAGCCTTTACTTCTCTGATCTTATTTTAAACTATGTTTGTGACCTTGCTTTGGCTAAAAGCCATAGTACCATTTCCCTAACTTTCCTTTCATTCAAATCTCCTTTAAAATTTTGTCTATTGTTATTTCCATTCTTGTTTCTTTCTTAATTCCACTCCCATCTGGCTTTTACCTCTCACCTGACTCCACTCAAACTGTTCTTACCAAAAGTCACATGGTATCCGCATCATTTAATGTCCTAAGGTTGGGGTCCTCAAACTCTGAACCATCCTGAAACCAGCACCTCCCTGTTTTGTGGGAAAACTGTCTTCTACAAAACCAGTCACTGGTGCCAAAAAGGCTGGGGACTGCTGTCTAAGGGACTCTCAGACTTCATCTAATTTGATCATTAGAAACATTTGGTATCTGATCACTCCTGGAAACTCTTTTATGTGACTCTTTGATAGCACATTTCCTTGGTTTTGTTTGTGTAGGATCCTCCTCTTCTTCATCTTTTGCTATTGGAATGCCCCAAGCTTTAATCCTTAGATCTCTTCTCTCTCCTTTTGGTGATCTTATCTATAATAATTTCATATAACTTCTTTATGTTGATGTCCAAATATGTATATTCAACCTGGATTCTCCCCTGCCTCTATACTCATATATTTAGTCACCTTCTGAAAGTGAAAATGAAAGTTGCTCAGTCGTGTCCAACTCTTTGCGACCCCATGGACTATACAGTCCATGGAATTCTCCAGGCCAGAATACTGGAGTGGGTAGCCTTTCCCTTCTCCAGGGGATCTTCCCAACCCAGGGATAGAACCCAGGTCTCCCGCATTGCGGGCAGATTCTTTACCAGATGAGCCACAAGGGAAGCCCTCAGAATCTTCAATTAGAAGTCTTATACCGTCTCACATTTATCCAAAATCAAAATTGGGGTCCTTATCCTAAAATTGCGCACATCTGTGTTCATTCTCATCTCAGAAAATGGAAATGCCCTCTTTCCATTCATTCAGACCAAATATCTTAAAGTTACTTCTGACTCCCCTCTGTCTCACCCTTTTTCCAACCCATCAGGAAATTCTGGTGGCTACCTTTAAAACAGATTCAAGAACACAATCACGTTCCATCACCAGGGTGAGCCAGTCTACCATCATCTTTGGCTTAGTGTATTATGGTAGCCTAACTTGTCTCTCTGCTTTCACATTTGTGCCTTGCTATGGTTGCTATCAACAAGACAGCCAGAGTAGTCCTGTTAACTTGGCACAGTTATTTTGAAATTTCAGAGTGGCTCCTTATTTCTTTCAGGATTTAATCCATGGTCCTTACAATGTACAGCAAGTCCCCTTGTACTCTCTCACCTCTCTGACTGCATTTCCTGACCTATGTGCTGTTTTTTAAACATATGAGGCACATTCTTGTTCAGGGCCTTTGCACAGACTATTCCTAATGTTTGAAATGCCTTCTCACCCAATATCTGCCTGGCTTACTCCGCATGTACCTCAAGTAATTGCTTAAATGTGTTCTCACTGATGTCCAATTGTTGTTTAGTCACTCAATCATGTCTGATTCTTTGTGACCCCATGTACTATAGCCCGCCAGGTTCCTCTGTCCATGGGATTTCCCAGGCAAGAATACTGGAGTGGGTTGCCATTTGCTTCTTCAGGGGATCTTCCCGACTCAGGGTTTAGACCCAGGTCTCCTGCATTGGTAGGCGGATTCTTTACCACTGAGTCACCTGGGAGGCCCACATCCACTGATCCTCATAAATATAGAAACCTCCATCTAAAGCTGTAGCTCTTTCTGGCACTGCTGTTTTCCCTTATCCTTTCTCTTTTTATTTAGCCAGAGTACTTAGCCCGTTCTGACATACCATTCTTTGTCTTATTTATTATGTTTGTTTTCTGTTGTTTGTGTTCCTTTCTGGGAATGTGAGTGCAGGAAATTTTGTTGATTTTGTTTATCGAACACCAAGAGTAGTACCTGGTACATATCAGATGCTCAATGAATATTTATTGAGTGAGTGAGTAGATGAAAGAATGAAGTGCAATACAGTGTGCTGTGGTCACAGGCCAGAGCAAAAGCTCCATTCTGGTTTCACTGAGCTGTACTGAAGTGAGATGTGTCCCTGTGGTTGTGTCAAGCATTGCGTGATTCTGAAAGGGAGAACCTCCTTAAATTTTGCACACTACCAACTTCCTTACTCATCTCACATAGCACTGGCCCTGGCCAACCCTGACAACATCTGTTTCTTTTTTTCAATTAATTCGTTTATTTTGGCTGTACTGGTTCTTCACTGCTGCATGTGGCCTTTCTGCAGTTGTGGCAAGTGGAGGCTACTCTCTAGTTGCAGTGCTCAGGCTTCTCATTGCAGAGGCTTCTCTTGTTGCGGATCATGGGCTCTGGAGAGCAGACTCCGTAGTTGCTGCACACAGGCTTTGTTGTTCCACAGCATGTGGAATCTTCCCAGACCAGTGATCAAACCCATGTCCCCTGAATTGGCAGGCAAATTCCCAGCCACTGGACCTCCAGGGAAGTCCAACATCTGTTTCCTAACTAAATATTTCTGAATAAAGAAGATGATAAGGAAACAACAAAGTATATCTGAGTGAATTTTAAATTTTGTCCCCCATAAATCGAGGCACATTTTTCTCCTCTTTTTCATTGAGTGCCCTACTAATCACAACAGAAAAAAAGGGGGGAAGAAACCGTTTTCTTCTCAGGAATGCAGGTGTCTTCAGGAAGAGAACTGTGATGACCATATTTTTTAAAGGTTATTTGAGTCCACTACAAAAAATGTTGTGAAGTCATACATTAGTCTTTGCAAAACATTGAAATATAATCATTTACTGCTACCAGTTAGACTTAATATTTAACTCTCAGTTCAGTTCAGTTCAGTTATTAGCATTTTCCTTCTCAAATATGCAATCATGGTTTAGTTGTCTGGGAAATTCTTCCTAGGCTTTAAGAGTTCATATTCAGAAGACTTGTTGAGAGGCAGGAAGCTGCTGGAATGTTATTCACACATTCAGAAACCCTATGCTGCAGCTCTAACTGGCATAAACTCTTTTGTATTCAGATCATAATATTGCTGTCTGTTTAGATTTTGATATGGAATTCACAAAAAAGCCCCCCAAAAGAATTCATTTTATAACCCAGAACCTCAACTGTATCCAAAATGCTACTGCTTACTTTTTGGTATAAAGATTTCCAAGGAGGAAAGGAACCATCCTAGATTTTTATTCATTCGTTTGCTTGTTTCCTGCTGTAGTAGCAGTTGCAGCAGAGATTTGGAACCTCAAAGAGAGGGCTTGCTTCTTCACCAAATTAAAAGTTGTTCTGACTGCTTTAATGTCAGGTTTTATCATTTTTCTTTTCTTTAGTCACAGACTGAAATTGACATTTGAAGTGGCACAGCATTATAATTAACATTAATTATAATGGCTATAGCCCAA
This sequence comes from Moschus berezovskii, assembly GCF_049115385.1. Classification (NCBI taxonomy): domain Eukaryota; kingdom Metazoa; phylum Chordata; class Mammalia; order Artiodactyla; family Moschidae; genus Moschus; species Moschus berezovskii. The sequence continues at coordinate 58,985,760 of NC_142466.1, forward strand.
GAGCCAGGAGACGGTGTGGGGGGAAGCACAGTGGTCCCTCTTCAGGACACTCTTGTTAAAAGTGACCTGTTACACTCCTTCCTTGTGGCTACAGTTCAGTTTATTTCAACACTGAGCGGAAGGGGACACCTCTAATGTGAAGAGCTGTAAGCTCCCTTTTTGAACTGCAGTCCCTCATTAATATGTAACCTAATCAGCTAAAAAATAAATCTTCCATGCTTTCTCTTGGCACCACCTTTAACCACGCATGGACTATTTCTGTCCTTTGCAAGTGACACACCAGAGATGCAGGCTCTGAAAAAGACCGTGGGCAGTTGTTTTTGAAGTGTCTTTTTGGAGCAGGCCACAGAGAAAAATCCGGCAGAAGCAGATGTTTATAGATGCTTTTTATATCTCAAATGGAAAAAAAAGGATGAAGGCACTGTAGGGATTGCAATTTACATTTGGATTACTTATTTATATGTTAAACACAGACTCCCTGGGAGGAGTGTTGCTTTTAATGCAGGCAAGGATAGCCAACCATAACCTGGTATTCCTTCCTTCTGTGCAGGCTTGGCCACTCATTCAACCAACTGTCAAGCAAGGGGTTTGCCTCCTACCTAACTGACTATTCCCAGTCTCCCCCAGACTTCTTCAGTTTCTTCAGTTCAGTTCAGTTCAGTCGCTCAGTCGCGTCCGACTCTTTGCGACCCCATGAATCACAGCACGCCAGACCTCCCTGTCCATCACCAACTCCCAGAGTTCACTCAAACTCATGTCCATAGAGTCGGTGATGCCATCCAGCCATCTCATTCTCTGTCGTCCCTTTCTCCTCCCGCCCCCAATCCCTCCCAGCGTCAGAATCTTTTCCAGTGAGTCAACTCTTGGCATGAGGTAGCCAAAGTATTGGAGTTTCAGCTTTAGCATCAGTTCTTCCAATGAACACCCAAGACTGATCTCCTTTACAATGGACTGGTTGGATCTCGTTGCAGTCCAAGGGACTCTCAAGAGTCTTTTCCAGCACCACAGTTCAAAAGCATCAATTCTTCAGTGGGTGCTAATCTTACACATTTTCCTAAGATACAGGGTAAAATTTGCCTGGATATAAATTGCACTGCCTCTTGCTAACGTCATAACTTCAGACACATAGTGTCATGACTCTAAATCTGTTTTGTCATCAGTAAAACAGAGGTAATGATAGCTCTTATCTCATATAGTTTGTCTTGGGACAAAATCTGTGTAAGGCATTTGACTCAGTGCTTGGTATAGAGTACTTCTTACAAATACTAGCCATTATTATTATTACTATATTTCTTATTGGCACCATAGAATAGATACACCCCAGGTAATTTTCATAAAGAAAAATATAAACTTTGAGTACATGCTAAAGACTTCCTGGGATCTGCCCAGTTTGAGTTCACCTGAAAGTAGACACTGAAACCAAACATAGGTGGTACATGATCATAGTGATGATTTTTATTCTTCATTGTGTTAACATGTGCCGTATCACATTGATTTCTTTGTGGATGTTGAATCATTCCTGTGTCACTAGAATAAATTCCACTTGATCACAGTGTATGATCCTTTTAATGTATTGTTGAATTTGATTTACTAATATTACGTTGAGGATGTTTATGTCTATGTTCATCAGTGATACTGGCCTGTAATATTCTTTTTTAAGGTGTCCTTGTTTGGCTTTGGTATCAGAATGATGCTGGCCTTGTAGAATGAGTTTGGAAGCATTCCTTCTTCTTCAGTTTTTTGAAATAGTTTGAGAAGAAAAGGTGTTAATTCTTCTATAAAAGTTTGGTAGAATTCACTTGTTAAGCCTTTGGTCTGGAATTTTGTTTATTGAGAGTTTTCTGATGGTTGGTTCAATTGATCTGTTCATATTTTCTATTTCTTCCTGATTCAGTCTTGGGAGATTGTATGCTTTTAGAAATTTATGAATTTCTGCTAGGTTGTCCAATTTATTGGTGTTTAATTATTTGTAGTAATCTGTTAGGATCCTTTGTTTTTGTGTGATGTCAGTTATAACATCTCCTCGTTCATTTTTGGTTTCATTGTTTTAGGCCCTCTCTCTCTTTTTTTTTTTTAATGGCCCTAGCAAAAATTTATTACTTTCATTTATCTTTCCAAAGAGCTAGTTCTTAGTTTTATTGATCTTTCATATTGTTTCCTTAGTCTCTGTCTTATTTATTTCTGCTCTGATCTTTATAATGTCTTTCCTTCTCCCAGTTTGGGGTTTTGTTTGCTCTTGTTTTACTAGTTATGTTAGGTGTAACTTTGGTTTGTTGTTGTTTGTTGCTAAGTTCTGTCTGGCTCTTTTTGCCACCCCATGGACTGCAACCTGCCAGGCTCCTCTGGCCACGGGATTTTCCAGGCAAGAATACTGGAGTGGGTTGCCATTTCCTTTTCCAGGGAATCTTCCTGGCCCATGGATCGAACCTGCATCTCCTGCATTAGCAGCCAGATTCTTTACCACTGAGCCACCAAGGAAGCTCTATTTTTGGTTATTTATTTGCAGTTTTTCTTATTTCCTGAGGTAGACTTTTACTGTTATAAAATTCCCTCTTATAATAGTATTTGCTGTATCCCATAGATTTTGGATTGTTGTGTTTTCATTTTCACTTGTCTTCCAAGTATTTTTTGATTATTTTTTTGCTTTCTTCAGTGACTCATTGGTTGTTTAGTAGCATACTGTCTAGACTCCACATGTTTGTGTTTTTTTTTTTTTTTCAGTTTTTTTTCTTGTAGTTGATTTGTAGTCTCATAGCACTGTGATCAGAAAAGATGCTTGACATGATTTTAATTTAAGTCTACCAAGGTTTATTTTGTGATGTAGTATATGATCTATCCTGGAGAATATTCCATGTGCACTTGAAAAGAATGTATATTCTGCTGTTTTAGAGTGGAATATTTTCTCTCTCTCCTTCTCCCCCAACTTACACACACACACACACACACACACACACACACATATATAGAGAGAGAGTTCATCTGCTTTAATGTGTTATTTAAGACCACCATTTTGTTATTGGTTTTCAGTCTGGATGAAGCATTCACTGATGTAAGTGGGATGTTAAAGTCTCCTACTAGTATTGTGTTACTGTCAATTTCTCCCTTTATTTTTGTTAGTATTTGCTTTATGTATTTAGATGCTCCTATGTACGAGTTGACTCACTGGAAAAGACTCTGATGCTGGGAAGGATTGGGGGCGGGAGGAGAAGGGGATGACAGAGAATGAGATGGCTGGATGGCATCACCGACTCTGTGGACATGAGTTTGAGTGAACTCCGGGAGTTGGTGATGGACAGGGAGGCCTGGCGTGCTGTGATTCATGGGGTCGCGGAGAGTCGGACACGACTGAGCGACTGAACTGAACTGAACTGAACTGAACTGATGTTGGGTGCATATATTTGTACAATTGTACTTTGTGTTGGATCAATTATTTCATCATTGTATAATGTCCTTTTTTTTTTTTTGTCTCTTGTTACAGTCATTGTTTTAGTCTGTTTTTCTAAGTATTGCTATCAGAGCTTTCCTTTATTTCCACTTGAATGGAGTACCTTTTTCCATTTTTCATTGTCAACTTCTTAACTTTAGATGTGAAGTGAATCTCTTGTGGCATCATATATACATTTTTAAATCCATTCAGCCATTCTATGTCTTTGAGTTGAAGCATTTAGTCCTTTTTCACTTAAAATAGTTACTGATGAGTATGTACCTATTTTCCAGTAGTCATGTATGGATGTGAGAGTTGGACTATAAAGAAAGCTGAGCGTGGAAGAATTGATGCTTTTGAACTGTGGTGTTGGAGAAGACTCTTGAGAGTCCCTTGGACTGCAAGGAGATCCAACCAGCCAATCCTAAAGGAGATCAGTCCTGGGTGTTTATTGGAAGGACTGATGCTAAAGCTGAAACTCCAATACTTTGGCCACCTGATGCGAAGAGCTGACTCATTTGAGAAGACCCTGATTCTGGGAAAGATTGAAGGTGGGAGGAGAAGGGGATGACAGAGGATGAGATGGTTGGATGGCATCACCGATTCAATGGACGTGAGTTTGGGTAAACTCTGGGAGTTGGTGATGGACAGGGAGGCCTGGCATGCTGTGGTTCACGTGGTCGCAAAGAGTCGGACATGACTGAACGACTGAACTGAACTGATGTACCTATTGCCATTTTGTTCACTGTTTTCTGGTTGTTTTGTAGTTCTTTTTTCTTTTTTTCTCTTCTCTTGTAATTTGATGATTGTCTTTACTTTTCCTGACATACTTAGTCTCAGGAGCCTAATGCACATGTAGGCCTGGTTCATTTTTCAGCTATTAATAACCAGTAATGCCATTTCAAACTCCTATGCAGCTCTTTCTCTAGAGACACACCCAGAGTGCCCTGGTAAATGGGACCAGGAGAGATTCAGACAATATACTCAGGATCAGCTCTTCTTCCATCAGTATGGACCTTCTGATTAAGTCTAACTATTCAAATGAAACTTCTCCTTTCTAGATGATGAGTTCAATCTGAGAGTGGGATGGCCTGTTTTTAGATGTAAAAACTGTGCTGCTACTATAGCATCTTTCATTTGATTCTGCAGCTTTTGAAAAAGATGAAACATCTCTTATTAGTTGCAGCATAGAATTCTGGTGATGCCTCTTAAATGTATGGTCCCATGTCAGAGACTCAGATATATATGTGTGTATATATACATATATATATAAAGCTACCTGCTGAATATTCTACTTGGATATAACTTGAGCCCCTCAAAATCACTGTCAAATATGCTTTTCTTCTATTTTCCTACTCAAAAAATAGGAAATGCAATAATCGCTTACTCAGTTCCTCAAGTCAGAAATTTTAACATTTTCCTTGGAGCTTCCCTTCCCCTTACTCCTATGTGTAATCACTCACCGAGTCAGGTGTTTCTATTGAATAAACCTACCTCTCTCCATCCCCACTGCTACTGTTCTATTCTAGTCCATATCTCATCTGAACTATGAAAAAAGCTAATAAAACTCTAGACATTCCTTCCTTCAATCATTCTTCATATTATAGCCAGTATGATGCATCTCAAACACACAAACCTAATCATATCTCTCTATACTGCTTATAATCCTTCAATGTCCAGAATTCTGATGACCTGGTGTTGCTTATCTTTTAAGCCTCTTTTCATCCCACTCTCCCTCTGACAGCCTGCTATTTGTACACTAAATTTCTTTCAGTTCCATGAGTGATTCAGTCTCTGTTTCACTTATAGGATGTTGCACTAATATCTCCTCTACCTGGAGCATTCCCCCACCACTCTTCACCTGTCCAACTTCTATTCCTCTTTGCTTCTCAGTTTAAACGGTAGTTGAAATCTGGCACTCAGATTTGAGTAATTTCCTTTCTTGTGTACTCATAGCTCCTTTATTTATAGTTATCACTTTACTCTTCTTCAACTCCCAATAGATTATAAATCCTAGGAGAAAAGATTCTGAGTTTTCATCACCTTGTAAAACTAGCTTCTAGCACAGTACCTACTATGTGATCAGAGTTCAACAAATATTTGTTGAATGAATGAATAAATGAATTGTGGGAAGCCTTTATACACAGTTCATGACTCTCCTACTTCCATCATTATCAAATAAGCATCTAGGCAGTCAACAATAGAATCAAGTCAAGAGGTGCCTAGGATGGAAACTGAGTTTCTAAGTGTAGTTCTAGAAGAATTTACAGTTCTGTAGCTATCTTTTCTTTTTACTTTTTCTCTTTCTTGATGGTATTTAAAGATAATTCTATTTTTAATTATATGCATAATCACTGTACATAAAATATTAACCCATTCACCCAAAATAATACTTGTTTTGTTTCTATACCTATTGCAGTTGTGATCACACTGTGTTGTTTTTAAAAACATTATTCGTAAACAACATTTTAATGAACCATGAGCTGAAGTAACTCATATTTTGATTCAGTTGTTAAAATTATCTCTAGGAATATTAAAGAAATTTTAACTGCAATTAATATGAGCTTGAATTTCCAAAGAAAAGTATTTTGCAGTATATTGCTCTCAGCTGGGGTTTTTACCAAATGGATAGTTTCCCAGATTTTCTGATCAGGAATGCCCTGGCACTTTTTAAAGCATCAGAGTCTCAGATCCCATCTCTGTTGCTGTAGAATCCTCACAGTGAAAGTGAAAGTCGCTCAGTTGTGTCCAACTCTGCGACCCTATGGACTGTAACTCACCAGGCTCCTCTGTCCATGGGATTCTCCAGACAAAAATATTGGAGTGGATTGCCATGCCCTCCTCCAGGGGATCTTCCTGACCCAGAGATCGAACCTGCATCTCTTATGTCTCTCCTGCATTGACAAAAAGGTTCTTTACTACTAGCACCACCTGGGAGCCCAACAAGGGATATGATATAAGTGCCTTTGCTTGTGTCATGAGATGCTAGAGCAGTAGAACAGATACCAGGCTAGTAGTTACTGAGACAAGTTTAGTCCTCACTAACTTTTCCCAAACTCTGAGACTGTAAGAAAGCTATTTAATGTCTCCAGGCCTCAAGTTTTCTTAACATAAAATGCTGATTCTTTTTCCTATGCTATTTACTCCAGAAGAATGTTGACCAAATTCAATGCCAAGATAAATATATATAACTGCTTTGAAATTTACACAGCCCTGCACTGACATAGGCTTGATTAGCATCACATGAAGGGAGCAAATTTATCATTTCTATGTGTATGGTTTAATCAATAGCATCACACTTTTGCTTCTTTTCCAGTTACAAAGTTAAACCAATTCTAGGTGATTTTGAGTGAAATTTTAAATCAGACAGTGGCAAAGCTTTCTATTTAGATAAAATCTCAGTTTTCTCTATCTTATGAGAATAACATTTTGGCTAATCACTGAAATCTACAGGAGGAGCGACAGCTCATAAAGGCAGTACTTAGAGGATGGTCAGAGATAGGCTTGCATGCAGTCAGGAAATTTCTGTTTTTCATAGCTTTGATGTGGTTCTTTTCCCAACTCTCTCAAACAGCTTTTCCAGTTTTTTGAAAGAGTAACCATTTTAACTTAAAGACAGTCTTTTAAAATACTAAAATTATTTAATTATTTGAGTAGTGTTTACAATTGTTTTCATATATTTTATTTAATATACCAACACATTGACGAATAGAGCCATTCTTGTCGCTCTGTTTTCCTCATGATTGTTTCTCAAGTTATGCACGAAAACTTGCTCTGGGATCCTAAAGCTTGACTGACTCAATATCTTCTATTCATGGTATTGAGTAAGTAAAAAAATCATTTATCAACTATGTCATATGATATACAGGTTGGGGCAGGGGAGAGAAAGATTGAGATAAAAATAATACCCTGACTGGCTCTTAGTTCTTGTGGATACAATACATCATAATAGAAAGAACACAGGATTGAGAGTCAGATAGACAAGGTTTTGAAAGTGGAATCTGCCATTGCTAACTGCAATGATTTCAGGCAAGATTTCACATCTGTAAGTATCAGTATTCTCATCTGTAAAATACGAATCATAGAGCCTTGCTGGTAGACTTTGGAGAGAGAACACAGAGAAAGTACTGGCGTGAAGGAGGTGTTCACCAGGGAACACCTGGTTTATTTCTCCTGTCACTGGAGCGATAGTTTGCGTCTTTCATTTACCCTCCACATTCTTTTCCTATCATCAGGTGGCAACTTTCATTCAGTTTTGCTGGTGTGTTGACAGGGTAGATTTTTTTTTTTCCTATTTCACATTTAAAACTTTTGTTTGGTATCCCAGCCCATTTCTCAGCTGTGATTGCATTGCCCTTCAGTTTATAGGAGAAAGGAATTATAATACAGGTTAAAGAATAGAAAATAATAATAATAAAAGTGTCTGAAGCATGAGCAAGAAGCAAACATCAATTAACATGGCCCAGTAGAAGTGAAAGTGAGGCTGGTGCTGAGAAATAGTTATTATCTCACTTCACATCACATTTGTTGAGGATCTGTTAGGTGTGTGCTACTGTTGCAGCTGTTTTAAACGTCTGTGTCATTTTTAACACCGCCCTCCTTCCATGCTCAGCACAACTGTCCCTTTAATTTTGCTTAGCTTGGTTCTTTATATCTTGTACTTTCTTTCCTTGGTGTGAACATCCTTCTGTCTCTCCCCCTTCCTACTCCATCTATTTAAATCCCATTCATCCTCCCAGGCTATGGCTTCACTAACATCCTCAATAAGAACATTCTGTCTGCTTGAAACCCACCGAGGCATTCCTTCCTCTGCATGCCTCAGTTTCCATATTTGTGAAATGGAGGTAATAATAGAACCCATCACATAGAAGTATCATGAAGACCCTACTACAGTGTATATAAATTGCTTAGCAGAGTACCTGTCCTTTAAAAATGGAAGTGTTCTATTATTGATGTTTTATCATCACCTGTAGCATCATCATTGTTATCATTATTGCTTCTGAGTGCCCATAGTATTTTCCCTATGCTTTATATTTGATGTACGTTTTATTCTGCCTGATACTGGTGGAAGCTCCAGTGTGTTTCCTCCAGAGGAATGTACATTGCTTACAGAGAACAAGGTTCTTCCCTAACTGTAGCCCCAGAGCCTTGCCCAGTGCCTGGTGAAGAGTGCAAATTTATGCTTCCTGGGGAGAAGTGGACAAATCCCTTGTTTCCAGAAAAAAAAAATTTTAAGACATCCTTCTCTGTGGTTTCAGTTTAGCAGTTCTCATCATGAAAGCTGTCTCAAACATGCAGTGTGATTAAAAGAGGATTTCCTTTGTTGTCTTTTCTTTATTAAATGTTTAATGGTAAATTGGCATTTCCTTTTGCAAGGTAGTCCCCTGAGGCCAAGGGTTTAAGGGAGAAAATGTGATTATGTAGATTTGGAGTAATGGGGCTCTTATACCCGGGACCTGAGTCTTGGGAGTTGGTAAGGCCCACTGGGAGGCTCAGTCAGGCATTGAGGTCCCTGGAGAGTCATGAAGCTCGGTACTGTCAGACTCAGAGCTTGATGCTGGGCTGAACGGTCTTGGGAAAAAAGGCTTGCCTCGCCTCATTTCATTAAAACATCTCAGTCTTTGGAGTTTAAGTTATTTTTTAAAGTGATGGTATTGTCGTTAGAGTAATATTTCATGAACTAGATTATATTTCTCTGTGCAAGCCTGGTTTACAGGGTTAGCAGTTATAGTTTTATTACATTTAGGAGAAAGGGGCTGGATCATTCTATGCTTCAAACTTCTCTTAGGTTTGAAGATTGAAGGTGGCAGAGGAATCCATCTCTAGCTACAGGGATCTTGCTTCTATCAAGGCTACCAGTGGAGGACTCTCTCCCCTAGGGTTTGCTGTGGAAGTGGAGGCTGATCTACTGTTTGCATCTTAGGACTGTGTTCTTACATTTGGGAAGCTATCTTCTTGTAGAGACTTCTAAAGATAAGGGCATTTTCAAAAATTGTACTTTAATGAATTGGAGTTTTGAAACCTTAATAGAAAAAAGTGTAATCTCAAATTTTCAAGAAGTTGGGGGCTTGGATTTGCTTTTAAGGACAAATAGTTTTTTCTGAAAAGTCGGTTTCTATTGACTTTTGGTGGTAAAAAGGAAAGCAAAGAAAAAAAAAACAAAGAATCAAATCCATTAAAATATCAAATTTATCTTATTTGTGGTAAGATTGATCTCCAGATAGCACTTCTTTTAGGATTATTTTTTCCAAAATTATAGGTTAAGATTTCACTCCCTCTAAAAGAATTGTTTTTAAAAATGTGTGTATGTGTATGATTTTCTCATTCAAACAGTTATCCACACACAAATAGAATTATAAACCAGAAAATGATTGGAAGAGTTCTGGGACATGATCTCATCTCATGCTGGTGGAAGATTTGATTGCTGACACCCAACAAGAACCACGTTAAGGTTGTTGATTGCAGCTTTCCTATATTGATGAAAATACTCTTAGAAGTTATTTCGACTGACATAAAATCCTGAGCAAGATTGTAGGTCAAAGCCAAGAGTGACTACCAATAATAGGAAATGTTTTTTTTTTCAATGACAGTATTGAGCATTGCAAAAGCCAGTCATCTCAGAAGGTGAGGGATGTGGGATACAAAGTGAAGACTCTGCGAAGCAGACCTGGAGCAGGTGTCTGTGGCATGTGACACCATAGGGAGCAGGCATGGAGCTCATGTTCTCTTTTCTCTCTCTCTGTCCACCCCCACCCCCTGTGTTCCAATGAGTATGGCAGACTTTCTCCATGTGGAAGCAGGCTCAGAGCTAGACTGTGATACATCCAGGGGATCATAAGGTAAGGAGTTGGGCCCTTGTGGGTATGAGATCATTTATATCTAGTATTTGAGCTTGAGCATCTATGAAATGTAATTCCCTCTTGCTATACCCCAGTTTTCAGTAAAGTTCGCTAAAGGTTTTGGCCTGGTTTGGGCAGCATAGTATGGAACTAGCTGTGTCCATGCTTACCATGTTGAAGACAAAAGCGGTTTTCTTACCCTCACTTCCATTTCTTAACTCCATCTTTTCTGAAACCATTATTGTGGCTTCTGTTCAAGGAAAATTTGACATCTTGAAAATTCCTGAGGTGACTGGGAGTGAAATAATTGGTCCAGGGCAGAGGAGTGAACAGTGATATGGAACCAGTCAGTGCTATGAAAACAACCTGTTTCCTAATCAGATGACAAGAAATCTTTACCAAATGGTTAAGAGAGAGATTTGCTCAGCTCAGTTTAGTCACTGAATAATATTAACTTAGATGGTTTATCTGGCTGTCAAAGGACTCTGCCTTGTTGCTTTGATTAATGGTTAACCAGACAACAGAGATAATTTCTATCATATTTGTTTTATATTAAAACAACGCTCGATAATTTTGATAGATTTATTACTATGTTTCTAGGGAAATGCTAGGAATTTTGTAAAGTAGGGTGATATGGTAGTAGGTGAGAAAGAGCATCCCTATTGTTTTAGAAAATGACTCAATCCTATAGCTGAAAACAAAGAGGACTGAACGGTTCATGATAATTTGAGATAATTCCTCAGGTTTTAGCAATGAGAGATCATTTCACAGGTTTTATCAAGAGATGTCATTTTGCCAGAAAGAGCACTCCCACCACAACCACTGCCAACAACCCAGTCAATATGCAGAATGGCTGGGGAGGTAACACAGCTTTGGGAGAAAGTACAGTATCTCTTCTCTTCTTCCCACAAGATGTGCAAGAATTCTCAACAACCACTGCTCCCCACCCCCACACCACCTTGAAGATAAGAAAAAGGACATACAGGATAACTGATTTTAAAGTTCGATTGTTGCTTCATGGAAGGAGTGCATTCTTACTCCATGGTGTGTCTTCCTTACTAGTAGGACTGGTAACCATTCCCAGAGCAGTGCAAAGACCACTGCGGGGTGTGGAATGGTAGTATGGACAGAAAATGAGGAAGCAATACCACCTGCCATAGTATTCTTGGGCTTCTATAGCAAAATACTGCAGACTGGTGACTTAAGTAACAAAAGCATATTTTCTCACATTTCTGGAGTCCAAAAGTCCAAGGTCAGGGTATTAGCAAGGTTGGCTTCTCCTGAGGTCTCTCTCCATGGCTTGCAGACGACTACCTTCTTTCTGTGTCCTCACGTGGCCTTTCCTCTGTGCATGTGCATCCCTGCTGTCTCTTCCTCTTCATAAAGCCCCACTCTCATGACCTCATTTAACTCTTACTTACTTCTGTTTACTGTGCTATGGAGGTTCTGAGTACCCTGTAGCCTCCAGGCTTATCAGCCCTCTATGGCTCCAATTCTGGAAGGAAAACAGATTTATCTTTTATACTTCTTGAGAACATAATTTAAGGAGGAGTGGTATGAAGGACTCGATTGTGTTCCCCACAATTCATACATTGAATCCTTGACCTTCAGTGTGGCTGTATTTGGAGACAGGACCTGCCTCAAAATTTTATACTCATATATCACATTTGGAATTTTAAATATATATTTCTGCAGTGAATCTTTGGATATCATCAAATGAAAGTGCTGTTCATTTTCATTAAAGAGGATCAAGTAAATGTTTCATTTGGCATATCCTTAGCTTTCAGTTACAGGTGTCTTTTTGTAAGAAAGGAGATTCTTGGGCCACCTGAATCTGTCATCTACTAATGATTTCATGACATTTATGCATCTGGGTTATAACTAGGGCTTTATGGAAGAAGAAGAAGGACAGGGAGCAATGAGGTCACCTCACCCAGGTGCCGATACGGAACACCTTTCTGGCTAACAGCAAATGGCAGATTATAAAGGGGGGTGCAGAACACTTACTTGGATTTGTCTGACCTCTCATATTCTTAAGAATCATAACCTCTAAGAAAAGAGACATCATAATAACAAAAGCATAATTTAAACAAAGTCATAGTAATAATTAGATTTTCAAGGTCATGCTGCCAGCCAAATGAAGAATTTGAAATGGATTTCAGACATCTGCCCAACTAGACTGATCATAATATCCTTGTTATTTACCTCCAAAAAATGTCCCGCTGTGATGAATGAAAGGTGGGGGGGACATACAATCTAAAAATCCTTCCAAATGCGGCTGTGACAAAAAAACATCTCTGCAAGTCAATCTATAAAGCGTCTGTAATAATTCAGAGAAATTATTTAGCACTCAGGAAAGCATTGCCATGGAATGATGGAGGGGTCTGGCAGGAGAAATTGTCAGAAGATGGGCATCAATCACAGTTAAGTGTGGCGTCTCTGCTGATTACGTGTACCCTGCAGCGAGCCTGCCAAAACAGATCTCTGACACGGCAATGACACGCTGATAGGTGCCTGCGAGAGTGATTGATGGGGTGGCCGCTAGCATCTGGGACTAGAAGGAGCGGGTTGCCATCACTGAGTGTTTTGAATGCAGAGTAATGCTTTGTGATCCTGGCGTTACATCCTCGAGGCTCAGTGTACACAATGAGGAAGTGACTCCCTGTGGATTGGTTTTCTGTGTGTATGAGCCTATCCTCATTATTTGCTAGAGAAACCAAAGGTTTGAAATGACCCAATATTGGTCTGAAGTATCCCAAGAATCTGCAAAGAAATGCCTTTAGAATTTTTCTCATCAAAGCTTATGTTTACTGCATTTTCCTCATACTTTTTAGTGAACTCAAGAATAACACCAACAGCAGCTACCACATTTTGAGAGTCATTTATACCCTGTATACTTCATGCATTATTTCAGCTCTAACACTTGGCCTACCAACTGAATATTGCTAAGCCCTCTATATAACTGTGGGACTTGAGGTCCAGAGAAGTTATGTCATTGGACTGAAGCCACTCAGCCTGTAAGTTACAGACTTCCTGCTTGAGTTCAGGAATACCAGGCTCCAATGACTATTCTCTGCCCATTCTGTCATATCAGTTCAATTCAGTCGCTCAGTTGTGTCCGACTCTTTACAACCCCGTGGACTGAAGCACGACAAGCCTCCCTGTCCATCACCAACTCCCAGAGTTTACTCAAACTCATGTCCACTGAGTCGGTGATGCCATCCAACCATCTCATCCTCTGTCATCCCCTTCTGTTCCCGCCTTCAATCTTTCCCATCATCAGGGTCTTTTCAAATGAGTCAGTTCTTCACATCAGGTGGCCAAAGTGTTGGAGTTTCAGCTTCAATATCAGTCCTTCCAATGAATACTCAGGACTGATCTCCTTTAGGATGGACTGATTGGATCTCCTTGCAGTCCAAGGGACTCTCAAGAGTCTTCTCCAATTCCACAGTTCAAAAGCATCAATTCTTCAGCACTCAGCTTTCTTTATAGTCCAATTGTCATATCCATACGTGACTACTGGAAAAACCATAGCCTTGACTAGACATTTGTTGGCATCTGTCATATCACCATCTCCAAAAAAACTATTTACATGGTACTAGAGAGAAAAAGGAGAAGGCAATGGCACCCCACTCCACTACTCTTGCTGGAAAATCGCATGGACAGAGGAGCCTGGTAGGCTACAGTCCATGAGGTCACTAAGAGTCGGACATAACTGAGCAACTTCACTTTCACTTTTCACTTTCATGCATTGGAGAAGGAAATGGCAACCCACTCCAGTGTTCTTGCCTGGAGAATCCCAGGGACGGGGGAGCCTGGTGGGCTGCCATCTATGGGGTCACACAGAGTCGGACACGACTGAAGTGACTTAGCAGCAGCAGCAGCAGAGAGAAAAAAATGGCAACCCACTCCATTGTTCTTGACTGGAGAATCCCAGGGATGGAGGAGCCTGGTGGGCTGCCGTCTATGGGGTCACACAGAGTTGGACACGACTGAAGTGACTTAGCAGCAGCAGCAGCAGACACTGAGTCTGTTAAGAGATTATATAACCACCAGATGAGCAGTGGTGCCTTAGTTTTGAACTCGTTGTTTAGAACAATTAGGTTTTCCATAGATAAGAAAACTAAGAAATAATAGTTCAGTTATAACTTTAGCCCTTCCATCATGAGGCCAAAGTTAATCAGGCTCTGTCCAAGTCCTACATGTGCAAGAAAAGTAAGTAACTGATAGCTTGCATGCCTAGTAACTGCCTATCAGACTTATCATGATCTAGATCTCTACTGTCCAATAAAAATAGAATGCAAGTCACAAATGCTAGTCCCATAATATAATTTCAGATTTTCTAGTAGCCACATTTTAAGAAGAAACAGAAGGAATTTAATAATAGATTTTATTTAACCCAATAATTCAAAGGTTATCATTTCAAAGTATGATCAGTATATTAAGAAATTATATTCTTTTTGATACCATGTCTGAAATATGATGTACAGAATGTCTCAGTTTGGACCAGAAATGTTTCAAGTGATTGATAGACACATACTGAACAGTGTAGTTTTTGATAGTAAATGACTTGGCTTAACTGACCCAATGCCTTGAATTCAGACCAGATGTCTACTTTACCTATTGGTATATCTGTCTCATCTCTCTATCAACTGATTCATTTATACAATATTCATTTATACAAGAACATGAGGGAGCTGACATTCCTGTTAATATCATCAACCTCACCTACCAGCCATCTCAAACTTTGAAACCTTAACTTTGACCTGAAGTTCGGACCCCTTCCTCTTCTGTCTTCTGGAGATTCTGCATGGCCCTGAGAAAATTTTTCACTTGCTTTTCACTGAATTTTCCTTTTCTGGTAATGTTCACAAATCATAAGTAGACAGCCCAATGGATTCTCACTCAGAATTCAGATCAGAAAATCCTGCTAACATCCCAAAAGCCTTCTTTCACCTTCTTATAGTCATTGCCCCCTTCAAGATAACTACTATACTAATTTCTAACACAAAGATTAATTTTGCCCATATTTTTAAAAGTTTACTTTATTTTTGGCAGCACTGGGTCTGCATTGCTATGTAAAGTCTTTCTCTAGGTGTGGCGAGTAGAGGTTACTCTCTAGTTACAGTGTGTGGGCTTTTCTTTGAGGTGGCTTCTCTTGCTGTGGAGCTTAGACTCTTGCATGCAGGCTTCATTAATTGTGCATGGGCTTAGTTACCCCCATGGCATCTGGAATCTTCCTGGACCAGGGCTTGAGCCTGTGCCGCCTACATTGGCAGGTAGATTCTAAACCACTGGACCACTAGGAAAAGTACAGTCTTGCGCATTTTTAACATTACATGACCAACCTAGATAGCATATTAAAAAGCAGAGACATTACTTTGCCGACCAAGGTCCGCCTAGTCAAGGCTATGGTTTTTCCAGTGGTCATGTATGGATGTGAGAGTTGGACTGCGAAGAAAGCTGACCGCCGAAGAATTGATGCTTTTGAACTGTGGTGCTGGAGAAGACTCCTGAGAGTCCCTTGTACTGCAAGGAGATCCAACCAGTCCATTCTAAAGGAAATCAATCCTGGGTGTTCATTGGAAGGACTGCTGCTGAAGCTGAAGCTCCAATACTTTGGCCACCTCATGTGAAGAATTGACTTACTGGAAAAGACCCTGATACTGGGAGGGATTGAGGGCAGGAGGAGAAGGGGACGACAGAGAATGAGATGGCTGGATGGCATCACCTACTCTATGGACATGAGTTTGAGTGAACTCCAGGAGTTGGTGATGGACAGGGAGGCCTGGCGTGCTGTGATTCATGGGGTCGCAGAGAGTCGGACACGACTGAGCGACTGAACTGAACCGAAGCAGACTTTTCTGGGACTCACTCCTTTCTCTCTGCTTTCTTTCAGCCCCATTATACATGCAAGAGTCATTGTGTTGTTGCGTGTAGTTTGTGTGACTTCATTCTCACTGATGTGAAGTGTTCCATTGGATGACTGGATCACTGCCTATCCATCCACTCTACCACTGATATTTGGGTTGTTCTAATTTCTGACCATTACACGTCATGCCACTATGAATGTTTTTTTTAAGATGTCTTCTGGTAGAAAAAAAATGAGTGTGTATGTTTATGTAGAATGGCTGAGTCATAGTAGATTGTGCCTCTGGTAAGTAGAATAAAGGAGGACCCTCCCCCAAAGATATCAGGTCCTGCATCCTGGAACCTCTGAATTTTACCTTATAAGAGAAAGGATCTTTGCTGATCCTTTTTCTGTTAAGGATCTTGAGATGTGGGGGGAGGAGGGGTTATCCGGCATATCCTAAATGTAATGCCACGTTTCCTTACAAGAGGGAGGCAGAAGGAGACATCACACACACACAGGAAAAGGAGATGCGAAGACAGAACTGACATGATGCCACCACAAGGCAAAGAATGGGTTGGACGAGGCAAGGACTGTTCTCTCCCAGAGCCTCCAGAGGGAGCACAACCCTGCCAGCACCTTGCTCCCAGCCCAGTGGTACTGATTTCAGACTGCTGGCCTTCAGAACTGTGAGAGAATGAATTTGTGCTGTTTTAAGTCACCCAGTTTGTGATCATTTATTACAAGACATTAATAGTGCTAATTTGTTTTCTCAATTGACAGCTGTTTAAAAGAAAAATATCTTAGTTCTCAAATTACTAACAATATTAAAATGCAAATTATAAACTCTAAAGAGCAAGTTTCAAAAAGAAAAGTCTACTCTTGCCATTACCATGTTTAAGAGAAAACGTCACCATCCAGAGGGCTCAGAAGAAAAACATACTCTAAAAATAATTTGCTGAAAGACACAGATGAAAATTTTGGTAAATTGTCTAACATCCTTTGTAAAATATGAGTAGATATAAATTCTATTAAAAGAAAAATAAACTAGGTAAAGAGAATCCAAATTGCTGCATGTTAAAGAAAATAGTACAGCTATGTGGGAACTCTCTGTACTAACTTCACATTTTTTCTATAAGTATAAAACTGTTCTAAAAATAATGCTTAGTTAAAAAAATCAGAAGAATAGTAAACACAGAATTCAAGATCAGGCTAACCTCCACTGAAGCCACTTTGTGGCTTCTGTTTGGCATATTTGAATGACCAGCATCACTACTCATGCACTTTGGGACTGTTCTTAAGTAAAATAAGAGTGGCTTGGACACAAGCTCTGAGATGCTGAGATAGCTGATCTGATAGCCAAGTCAGCCACTAAGTGACTGACACACCGATAGGTGGAACAAAGTGATGATTTCGTGTCTTAGGCAGGATGAAGCGGGATGGCATGAACTTTCATCACGATACTGAAATGATGCACAAGTTAAAACTGATGAATTGAGTATATCTGGAATTTTCCATTTAATATTTTCAGACTGCTCTTGGCCACAGGTAACTGAAACCGCAGAAAGTGAAACTGAGGGGAAAGGAAGGGCTGCTGCAGAGGAATGAAGAGCTTAGAGCCTGGAATGAAGGTACTAGCAGACAGTACTCTCTTATATTGAGGGAGCAGCTATATATTGAACAAGCTCACTCTGCTGTCACTGCTGCTGCTAAGTCACTTCAGTCGTGTCCGACTCTGTGTGACCCCATAGATGGCAGCCCACCAGGCTCCCCCGTCCCTGGGATTCTCCAGGCAAGAACACTGGAGTGGGTTGCCATTTCCTTCTCTAATATGTGAAAGTGAAAAGTGAAAGTGAAGTAGCTCAGTCTAGGCAAAACTAATTAAGAGACCTACTTCTAGATACAGACAGAAAAGAGACACAGTATCTTACTGGTACTCAGACCAAATAAAAGAAAACCTTTCTAACAAAGAAGCAGTAATCAATTTACCACAGAATTCTTTTCTGTAACATTACATTCCACACAAATCATGGAACAGCACTTGGAGTTCTAGGAGAAATACTATGGCCCAATAATTATATAATTTAAAAATGCCATCCTTATACAAAGGTAATAGAAAGACATTCTCAGGTGTTAAAAATCCCAGGAAATAGGCTGTCCACATCCCCATCTTGGAAAAATATATGTCTTACTTCAAGGAACTGAGATGAAGCAGTACTAAGTACTCCAGGACTTGCAAAATCATAAAAGGGCTGAGCAATATTCATATTTAAAATATTTCATAGTATTTTAAAGTTGTTTGAAAATGGAATGGGGAAACAGAAGATAATTATGAAAAGATATATAATGTATAGAACTAATTTCACAAGTATTATCTAGATCTTTAAACTAACATATATACAAACACATACATATCAGTGGCTCCTAGGAAGCCTCCCTTCTGCGTGCCCTGATACCACCATTGACTGGAACCCTACTTGTCCCTCCCTGCCAGTACAGACAACCTCAGGAACATGACCTGCCTAAGAGACTGTAAGAAATGACCTCCATTTTTAACCTGAGTCACTTTGAACAGAAGCTCAACACTTTGAGGTCGTCTTTCTTTACTTTGACCCTCATCTCCACCTGTAAATTCCTTGCTCTAATGCAATCTCCTGTTCTCCCCCACCTTCATAAAACCTTGCACTGTCTGCCAGTCTCAATATACTCAGCTCTTTTCTGAATGATTCTTTTATCTTTTTAGTCTGAGACCTGATTCTGTCCTCTGCATATTGTTTCCTGTCATCTGTCCCCAAGGTAACTGTCTTCTCTTCACCACCTGTCAGGGCCACGAGTTAGGGCAGATATCCTCATTAGTACTCATTCCTTGAAGATGTTATAAGCTGACTCACTGTCCCTTTTTCCAAAATTCATCTTTCATGATAATTGGTGATATTGATGTCAATATCCATGAAAATCAAACCAGTAGACTGTTCTTCAGTAAATGTTCTATTTCTGCCTTAGCTCATATGGTAACCATTAGATACAAGTGCTATTAAGCATTTGAAATGTGACTAGTGCAACTGAGGAACTGAAGTTTTACTTTCATTTAATTTTAACTAATTTAAATAACCGCATGTGCTAGTGGCTGCCATTGTGGGCAGCACAGACACCAGTGAAAATTTCAGTAGCCAGTACTTTCAGTTTTTCATCATGTATTCTTCCAAGTGGCTTGTCCTCACTGCTACGTCATATTTTACTAATAAGACACAGTACTGCCCTGATTAAATCAGCACTTAGGTGACTAAATGTAGCTGATGAAAAGCACACAATCATGCCAATCTGTCTCACTTTATATCCACCAGCTTCAAGAGGGCTTTTACCTCTCACAGTTTTACTACATTTCTCTAGTCCATTCACTCTCACTGTCCTGGACAAATGTGCTGTGTCCAGTCAGACTCCTCTAACTTCAGACGCCTCATCTCACTGTGTCTTCTCTGCCAAAGATTTGGTTCCCATTTCACTAAGAAAACAGAATTAATGAGCACAGAGTTTCTATAATGCTTCCCCTGATGCATCTCCCAGCCCACCTGCACCTGTCCCCAAATATTCTGCTTCTGTTTGCATCGAAAGTGCAGTGGATTCCAATCCCCTGTAGCAATTAGGCTCCATATCTCCTGCATCATCAGTTTCTCCCTCTCTTCTACATATGCTCATCAATATGCAAACAAGCTACAATACCTCCCCATTAAAAAATAAAAGCTTTCTTTAACTTATTTGACTCATATTCCCCTTTAACTGTAATCTCATTTCTCTCTTCTCCCTTTCAGCAAGACATGGTAAAAAACTGTCTCTTCCTCACTCAGCATGATTAATCATCAGTGTTAGTGTAGTTATCACTCCTTCATGCTGAACTTTAAAAAAAATATTTATTTATGACTTTCAATGTTAATGGACTGAATGTTCCAGGCAACAGACAAAGGGTGGATAACTGGATTTTTTTTAAAATAAGACACATCTATAGGTTGCTTACCAGAGACTCACTTAAGAGCTAATGACACATAAAGACTGAAAGTTAGGGGATAGAAAAGCTATTTCATGCAAATGGAAATGACAAAAAAGTGGAAGACATAATACATCAGACAAAATAGTTTAATATTAATACAAAGTCTGTTGTTGTTCAGTTGCTAAGTCATATCCAACTCTATGTGACCCCATGGACTGCAGCATGCCAGGCTCCTCTGTTCTCCACTATCTCCCCAAGCTTGCTCAAATTCATGTCCATTGAGTCAGTGATGCTGTCTAACCATCTCATCCTCTGCTATGCCCTTTTCTTTTTGCCTTCAATCTTTCCTGGCACCAGAGTAATTTCCATTGTGTTGACTCTTTGCATCAGGTGGTCACAGTATTGGAGCTTCAGCTTCACCATGAGCCCCTCCAGTTTGCAAGGTTTATTTCCTTTAGGATTGACTGGTTTGATCTTGAAACCCAAGGACTCTCAAGGGTCTTCTCTAGCACCACAATTCGGTGGCATCAATTCTTTGGCACTCACCCTTCTTTATGGTCCACCTCTTACAGGCGTACATAACTACTGGAAAAACCATAGTTTTGACTCTATGGCAAAGTGATGTCTCTGCTTTTTAATATGCCTCTAGTTTTGTCATAGTTTTTCTTCCAAGGAGCAAGCATCTTTTCATTTCATGGCTGCAGTCTCCATCCACAGTGATTTTGGAACCCAAGAATAGAAAATCTGTCACCACTTCCACTTTTTCCCCTTCTATTTGCCATGAAGTGATGGGACTGGATGCCATGATCTTCGTTTTTTGAATGTTGAACTTTAAGCTAGCTTTTTCACTCTCCTCTTTCACACTCATCAAGATGTTCTTTAGTTTCTCTTCACTTTTGGCCATTAGAGTGGTATCATCTGCATATCTGAGGTTGCAGATATTTCTCCTGCAATCTTGATTCCAGCTTGTGTTTCATCCAGCTTGGCATTTCACGTGATGTACTCTTATATATGTTAAATAAACAAGGTGACAATATACAGCTCTGTTGTACTCCTTTCCCAATTTTGAACCAGTCAATTGTTTCATGTCCAGTTCTACCTGTTGCTTCTTGACTAGCATACAGGTTTCTCAGGAGGCAGGTTAGGTGACCTGCTATTCTCATCTATTTAAGAATTTTCCATAGTTTGTTGTGATCCACAAAGTCAAAGACTTTAGGGTAGTCAATGAAGCAGAAGTAGATGCTTTTCTGGAACCTGCTTACTTTCTCCATGATCCAGTGAATGTTGGCAATTTGATCTCCAGTTCCTCTGCCTCTTCAAAATCCATGTTATTCTCTGGAAATACATCTGGAAGTTCTTGGTTTATGATCTTCTGAAGCCTAGCTTGAAGATTTTGAGCATTACCTTCTTCTAGCATGTGAAATGAGCACAATTGTACAGTACTTTGAACATTCTTTGGCATTACTCTTCTTTGGGATTGGAATGAAAACTGGCCTCTTTCAGTCCTGTGGCCACTGCTGAGTTTTCCAATGTGCTGACATTTCGAATGCAACACTTTAACAGCATTATCTTTTAAGATTTGAAATAGCTCAGCTGGAATTCCATCACCTCCACTAACTTTGTTTGTATTAATGCTTCCTATGCTGGGAAGGATTGGGGGCGGGAGGAGAAGGGGACGACAGAGAATGAGATGGCTGGATGGCATCACTGACTCGATGGACATGAGTTTGAGTGAACTCCGGGAGTTGGTGATGGACAGGGAGGCCTGGCGTGCTGTGATTCATGGGGTCGCAAAGAGTCGGACATGACTAAGTGACTGAACTGAACTGAACTGAGGGCCATTTAACTTCACACTCCAGGATGTCTGGCTCTAAATGAGTGATCACACCATTGTGGTTATCTGTGTCATTAAGACCTTTTTTATATAGTTCATCTGTGTTTTCTTGTCACTTCTTCTTAATTTCTTCTGCTTCTGTTGGGACCTTATGGTTTCTGTCCTTTATCATGCCCATCCTTGCATGAAATGTTCCTTGATATCTCCAATTTTCTCGAAGAGATCTCTAGCTTTACCCACTCTATTGTTTTCCTCTATTTCTTTCCATTGTTTGCTTAATAAGACCATCTTATTTCTCCTTGCTATTCTCTGGAACCCTGCATTCAGTTGTGTGTTTCTTTCCCTTTCTCCCTTGCCTTTGCTTTTCTTCTCTCCTCAGCTATTTATAAAGCCTTTTCAGACAACCACTTTGCCTTCTTGCATTTCTTTTTCTTTGGGATGGTGTGGGTCACTACCTCCTGTATAGTGTTATAAACTTTCATCCATAGTTCTTCAGGCACTCTGTCTACCAGATCTAGTCCCTTGAATCTACTTGTCACCTCCACTGTTTAACCATAGGGGTTTATAACAAAAGACAAAAGAGAGTCTTATATAATGATGATGATAAAAGGATCAATATAAGAAGAGGCTATAGTACCCATTAACATAGATGCACCTAACATAGGCAGACATTAACATATAAAGCAAATATTAACAGACAAGAAGGGAGAAATTGATAATAATAAAATAACAGTAGGGGACTTTAACATTTCACTTATACCAATGGACAGATCATCCAGACAGAAAATCAATAAGGAAACAGTAGTCTTAAATGATATATTAGACCAGTTAGGTTAATACATGTGTATTATATGACTTGTCTTCCAAAAACAGCAGAAAACACATCCAAGTGCACATGAAACATTCTCTGGGATAGATCACATGCTGGGCTACAAAAATAAGTCTCAACAAATTTAAAAGGATAGAAATTATATGAAGCCTTTTTTTCTGACTACCGCAGGATGAAACTAGAAATCAACTACAGGAAGAAAAATGGGGGAAAAAACAAATACGTGGAGACTAAGCAATACTAGAGAGCAAATGGGCTGATGAAAAATTAAAGAGGAGATAAAAAAATACATTGAGACAAATGAAAATAAAAGCACAATTTTCCAAAAACTATGAGACCTTTAATTAGCATAGAGAATGTACCCAATATTTGATAATAACTTTAAATGAAGTAAAATCTATAAAAAATTAATCATGGTATTGTATACCTGAAACCAATATAACATTGTAAATCAACCATACTTCAATTTAAAAATTAAAAAGAAAGTTTATATGTGTTTATATATAGAATATTCAAAGAGAGAGACGTAGAAATTTTATGGTAAATTTTTTTACAACTAGAACATCTATGAATGAAGACCATGGGCTTTGAAAATTAAGAAAAATAATGGGTTGAACAAAGAAGTCAGAAGAGATAAAGATATGGAAATTATGGAAGAGTATAGAGTAACTAATAACAAGCTTTAACATATATCTGAGTTTCCAAAAAGAAAAAAAAAACTGGAGAAGCAAGTGAAGAGATAATATTATAACTGAAAGAAAGCTAGTTCAAAGAAGAACATAATTTTTAGATGGAAAGCTAGAGCAGATCTATAAAGCCAAATCCTAATCATAACAAAAGCTATAAAATATAAAAGGGAAGACTCATAATAGCTATCACAAGCAAAAGGCTCATTATCTGAACAAATACAATAATCAGAACAGCAGTCTTTCCATCAGTATAAATAAAAGTCAGAAGTAAAAGACCATCTTCACCAGCAATGCACAGAAGGTTCCAGTTTCTCCATATACTTACCAATACTTGTTTTGCTTTTTTATGTTATTAGTATAGCCATTCTAGTGGATGTAAAGTGATATCTCATTGTAGTTTTGATTCACATTTCCCTAATGACATGATGTTGAATAACTTTTTATATGCTTATTAGGCCATTTTAATATCTTCTTTGTAAAAATATTTATTCAAATTATTGCCCACTTTTAAAAATTTTTTTGGTATGAACCGTTTTCAAATCTTTATTGAATTTGTTACAGTATTGCTTCTGTTTTGGCTCTGATGCACGTGGGATCTTAGCTCCCCAACCAGGGATCCAACCCATACCTTCTGCATTGGAAGTCAAAGTCAACCACTGGAAAACCACTGGAAAGTCAGGGAAGTCCCTGTTGCCCACTTTAACTAAATTGTTTGTCTGTTTTTTGTTTACTTCTAAAAGTTACATGTACAAGTCTCTCACCAAACACATGGTTTGGTATGGTTTGCTCCCATTCTGTGCGCTTTTCTTTTTACTTTCTTCTTGATATCATTTGAAGCACAAAGATTTCTAATTATAGTTTTAGTGGATCCCCTAGGATTTTCTAAATACAGTGGGGAAAAAAAGTCATGTCACCTACAGATAGCATTTCACTCCTTCCTTTCCAATCTGAAAGTTTTTATTTCTTTTAGTTGCTTAATTGTTCTTTTTAGAATTTCTAATACTATACAGCGTTGAATAAAAGTGGTAAGAATGGATGTCCTTGTCTTGTTCCTCACTTTAGAGGGAACTCAGTTTTTCACTATTAATTGTGATATTAGTTGTAAGTTTTTCTTCTATGATCTTCATGGTATTTATCAGGTTAAGTTCCTTTCTATTCCTAGTTTGGATTTTCTCAAATGCTTTCCTTGCTTCTATGTTAGTTTTTCCTTTAGTCTAATAATATGGTCTGAACTGAACTGAATAATATGGTTTATTACATTGATTAATTTTTGTACATTAAGGCAAACTTACATTCCTGGGGTAAAGCTCATCTGATAATGGTGTGTGGTCCTTTTTATATGTTGCTGGATTCTTACCAAGATTTAGTTGCTTTTGTTGAGTGAATATTTCCTCACTTGTTTTATGTACTGAGACAATTTCCAAGGACTTAAAATTTTTATATATTTAAACTTTCAATAGTTAAATTGTTATTTTGCCAGGGATATGGTTCACCAAGCTCCTTATTCTGTCATTGTGAAAGATTTCATTTCATTCTTTCCTATTGTCATATAGTATTACATTGTACGAATAATATAGTAAAACTTTGTTTTCCACTCTGTATATATTTGATTTGTTTCCAGTTGTCATAGTTATTGTAAATTTTCTGTTCATTATCTATTGAATTAAATGTGTAAGAGTTCTTTTTTTTAATTAATTTATTTTTTATTGAAGGATCATTGCTTTACAGAATTTTGGTGTTTTCTGTCAAACCTCAACATGAATCAGCCATAGGTATACATATATCCCCTCCCTTTTGAACCTCCCTCCCATCTCTCTCCCCATCCCACCCCTCTAGGTTGATACAGAGCCCCTGTTTGAGTTTCCTGAGCCATACAGCAGATTCCCATTGGCTATCTATTTTGCATATGGTAAAGTTTCCATGTTACTCTTTCCACACATCTCACCCTCTCCTCCCCTCTCCCCAGGTCCATAAGTCTATTCTCTATGTCTGTTTCTCCACTGTTGCCCTGTAAGTAAATTCTTCAGTAACATTTTTCCATATATATGTGTTAGAATACGATACTTATCTTTCCCTTTCTGACTCACTTCACTCTGTATAATAGATTCTATGTCCATCCACCTCTTTAGAACTGACTCAAATGTGTTCCTTTTTGTGGCTGAGTAATATTCCAAAATCACTGCAGATGCTGACTGCAGCCATGAAATTAAAAGACGCTTACTCCTTAGAAGGAAAGTTATGACCAACCTTGATAATATATTAAAAAGCAGAGACATTACTTTGCCAACCAAGGTCCGTCTAGTCAAGGCTATGGTTTTTCCCGTGGTCATGTATGGATGTGAGAGTTGGACTGTGAAGAAAGCTGATCGCCGAAGAATTGATGCTTTTGAACTGTGGTGTTGGAGAAGACTCTTGAGAGTCCCTTGTACTGCAAGGAGATCCAACCAGTCCATTCTAAGGGACATCCATCCTGGGTGTTCATTGGAAGAACTGATGCTAAAGCTGAAACTGCAATACTTTGGCCATCTCATGCAACGAGTTGACTCACTGGAAAAGACTCTGATGCTGGGAAAGGTTGGGGGCGGGAGGAGAAGGGGACGACCGAGAATGAGATGGCTGGATGGCATCACCGACTCTGTGGACATGAGTTTGAGTGAACTCCGGGAGTTGGTGATGGACAGGGAGGCCTGGCGTGCTGTGATTCATGGGGTCGCGGAGAGTCGGACACGACTGAGCAACCGAACTGAACTGAATATTCCATTGTGTGTATATACCACACTTCTTTATCCATTCATCTGTTGATGGACATCTAGGTTGCTTCCATGTTCTAGCTATTGTAAATAGTGCTGCAATGAACAATGGGGTACATGTGTCTCTTTCAATTTTGGTTTCCTCGGGGTATATGCCTAGGAGTGGGATTGCTGGGTCATATGTTGATTTTATTCCTAATTTTTTAAGGAATCTCCATACCATCTTCCATAGTGACTGTATCAACTTACATTTCTACCAACAGTGCAAGAGTGTTCCCTTTTCTCCACACCCTTTCCAGCGTTTATTGTTTGTAGACTTTTTGATGAGGGCCATTCTGACTGGTGTGAGGTGATATGTCATTGTAGTTTTGATTTGCACTTCTCTATTAATGAGTGATGTTGAGAATGTTTTCATGTGTTTGTTGGCCATCTGTATGTCTTCTTTGGAGAAATGTCTGTTTAGGTCTTTTTCACACTTTTTGATTGAGTTGTATGTACTGCTTGTATATTTTGGAAATTAATCCTTTGTCAGTTATTTCATTTGCTATTGTTTTCTCCCATTCTAAAGGTTGTCTTTTTACTTTGCTTATAGTTTCCTTTGCTGTGCAAAAGCTTTTAAGTTTGATCAGGTCCCACTTGTTTACTTTTGTTTTTATTTCCCTTACAGTAGGAGATGGGTCATAGAGGATCTTGCTTCGATTTAGGTTATTGAGTGTTCTGCCTATGTTTTCCTCTAAGAGTTTTATAGTTTCTGGTCTTACATTTAGGTCTTTAATCCATTTTGAGTTTATCTTTGTGTATGGTGTTAGCAAGTGTTCTAATTTCATTCTTTTACATGTAGTTGTCTAGTTTTCCCAGCACCATTTATTGAAGAGGCTGTCTTTGCCCCATTGTATATTCTTGCCTCCTTTGCCAAAAATAAGGTACCCATAGGTGCATGAGCTTATTTCTGGGCTTTCTATTTTGTTCCATTGGTCTATATTTCTGTTTTTGTGCCAGTACCATACTGTCTTGATGACTGTAGCTTTGTAGTATTACCTGAATTCAGGAAGATTGATTCCTCCAGCTCCATTCTTCTTTCTCAAGATTGCTTTGGCTATTCGGGGTCTTTTGTGTTTCCATATGAATTGTGAAATTTTTTCTTCTAGCTCTGTGAAAAATGTCATTGGTAATTTGATAGGGATCTCATTGAATCTGTAGATTGCATTTGATAGTATAGTCATTTTCACAATACTGATTCTTCCTACCCAGGAACATGGAATATCTCTCCATCTGTTTATGTAGTCTTTGACATTTCATTAGTGTCCTATAATTTTCTGTGTACAGTTCTTTTGTCTCCTTAGGTAAGTTTATTCCTAGATATTTAATTCTTTTTGTTGCAATGGTGAGTGGGATTGAGTCCTTAATTTCTCTTTCTGACTTTTCATTTTTAGTATAGAGAAATGCAAGTGATTTCTGTGTATTGATTTTGTATCCTGCAACTTTGCTAAGTTCACTGATTAGCTCTAGTAATTTTCTTATACTATCTTTAGGGTTTCTATGTATAGTATCATGTCATCTGCAAAAAGTGAGAGCTTTACTTCTTTTCTGATCTGCATTTCTTTTATTTCTTTTTCATCTCTGATAGCTGTAGCTAGGACTTCCAGAACTATGTTGAATAATAGTGGTGAAAGTGGACACCCTTGTCTTGTTCCTGATCTTAGGGGCAATGCTTTCAATTTTCACCATTGAGAATAATGTTTGCTGTAGGCTTATCATATATGGCCTTTACTATGTTGAGGTAGGTTCCTTCTATGCCCATTTTTTGAAGAGTTTTAATCATAAATCGGTGCTGAATTTTGTCAAAGGCTTTTTCTGCATCTATTGAGATGATCATATGATTTTTATCTTTCAGTTTGTTAATATGGTGTATCACATTGATTGATTTGCATATATTGAAGAATCTTTGCATTCCAGGAATAAACCCAACATTATTATGGTGTATGAACTTTTTGATGTGTTGCTGAATTCTGTTTGCTAAAATTTTGTTAAGGATTTTTACATCTATGTTCATCAGTGATATTGGCCTGTAGTTTTTTTATGTGTGTGTTGTCTTTGTCTGGTTTTGGTATCAGGGTGATGGTAGAATGAGTTTGGAAGTGTTCCTTCCTCTGCAGTTTTTTGAAAGAGTTTTAGAAATATAGGCATTACCTCTTCTCCAAATGTTTGATAGACTTCTCCTGTGAAGCCATCTGGTCCTGGGCTTTTGTTTTGGGGGAGATTTTTGATCACAGTTTCAATTTCAGTGCTTTTAATTCAGTGCTTGAGTTCTTCATAATTTCTATTTCTTCCTGGTTCAGCTTTGCAAGATAAGAATCTGTCCATTTCTTCCAGGTTATCCATTTTATTGCCATATAGCTGTTTGTAATAATCTCTTATAATCCTTTGTATTTCTGCATTGTCTGTTGTTACCTCTCCTTTTTCATTTCTATTTTGTTTATTTGAGTATTCTCTCTTTTATTCTTGATGAGTCTGGCTAAAGGTTTGTCAATTTTGTTTATCTTTTCAAAGAACCTGCTTTTTGTTTTATTAATCTTTACTATTGTTGCTTTCATTGCTTTTTCATTTATTTCTGCTCGGATCGATATGATTTCTTTCCTTCTACTAATTTTGGAGTTCATTTGTTCTTTTTCCAGTTGTTTTAGGTGTAAAGTCAGGTTGTCTATTCAATTTTTTTTCTTGTTTCTAGAGGTAGGATTGTATTGCTTTAAACTTCCCTCTTAGGAATGCTTTTGCTGCATCCCACAGATTTTGAGCTGTGTTTTCATTGTCATTTGTTTCTAGAAACTTTTTGATTTCCCTTTTGATTTCTTTAGTAACCTGTTGGTTATTCAGAAACCTGTAATTTAATCTCTGTATGTTTGTGTTTCTTATAGTATTTTTCTTATAATTGATATATAGTCTGATAACATTATGGTTGGAGAAGAAGCTTGATATGATTTTAATTTTTTAAAATTTACTGAAGTTTGATTTGTGACCCAAGATGTAGTCTATCCTGGAGAATGTTCCACATGCACTTGAGAAGAAGGTGTATTCTTCTGCATTTGGGTGGAATGTCCTGAAGATATCAGTGAGATCCATCTCATCTAATATATCATTTAAGACTTATGTTTTCTCATTAATTACTGTTTTGATGGTTTGTCCATTGGTGTGAATGGAATGTTAAAGTCTCCTACTATTATTGTGTTACTGTCAATTTCTCCTTTTATGTCTGCTAGTGTTTTTCTTATGTATTGAAGTGCTCATATGTTGGGTGCACAGATATTTACAATTGTTATATCTTCCTTTTGGATTGATCCTTTGATCATTATGTAGTGGTCTTCCTTATCTCCTATAATCTTTCTTTTAAGGTCTATTTTGTCTGATATGAGGATTGCTACTCCAGCTTTTTTTGCTTCCCATTTGTATGGAATATATTTTTCCATCTTCTCACTTTCAGTCTATATGTGTCTTGAGGTCTGAAGTGGGTTTCTTGTAGACAGCAAATATATGGATCTTGTTTTTTTTATCCATTCAGCCAGTCTGTGTCTTTTGATTGGAGCATTTAATTCATTTTCATTTAAAGTAATTATTGATATATGTGTTCCTATTGCAATTTTCTTATTGTTTAGGGTTGATTTTGTAGATCTTTTTTCTTATATTTCTCGAGTACATAAGTCCATTTAACATTTGTTGTAAAGCTGGTTTGGTGGTAATGAATTCTCTTAACCTTTGCTTGTCTGCTGCTACTGCTAAGTCGCTTCAGTCATGTCCAATTCTCTGCAACTCTACAGACGGCAGCCCACCAGGCTCCTCTGTCCCTGGGATTCTCCAGGCAAGAATACTTGAGTGGGTTGCCATTTCCTTCTCCAATGCATGAAAGTGAAAAGTGAAAGTGAAGGCGCTCAGTAGTGTCCGACTCTTTGAGACCCCATGGACTGTAGCCTACCAGTCTCCTCCATCCATGGGATTTTCCAGGCAAGAGTACTGGAGTGGGTTGCCATTGCCTTCTCCTTGTATGAAAAGTTTTTTATTTCCCCGTCAATTTTGAATGAGATCCTTGCTGGGTCCAGTAATCTTGGTTATAGATTTTTTTCCCTTTCAGTACATTAAATATATCCTGCCATTCCCTTCTGGTCTGCAGAGTTTCTGCTGAAAGATCAACTGGTAAGCGTTTGGGGTTTCCCTTGTATGATACTTGTTGCTTCTCCCTTACTGCTTTTAATATTATTTCTTTGTGTTTATTCTTTGTTTGATTAGTATGTGTCTTGGCACGTTTCTCCCTGGGTTTACCCTGTATGGGACTCTTTGTGCCTCTTGGACTTGATTGACTATTTTCTTTTCCATGTTGGGGAAATTTTCAACAATAATCTCTTCAAAAATTTTCTCATACCCTTTCTTTTTCTCTTCTTCTTCTGGGACCCCTATAATTCGAATGTTGATGCATTTGATATGTTCCCAGAGTTCTCTGAGACTGTCCTCAGTTCTTTTCATACTTTTCACTTTATTCTGTTCTTCAGAAAGTATTTCCACCATTTTATCTTCCAACTCACTGATTCATTCTTCTGCTTCAGATATTCTGCTCCTAGAGTATTCTTAATTTCAGTAATTATGTTGTTTGTCTCTGTATGCTTGTTCTTTAATTTTCTAGGTCTTTGTTAATTGATTCTTGCATTTTCTCTATTTTGTTTTCAAGATTTTTTTATCATCTTTACTATCATTATTCTTAATTCTTTTTCAGGTGATTTTCCTATTTCCTCTTCATTTATTTGAACTTCTGTGTTTCTAGTTTGTTCCTTCATTTGTGCAGTATTTCTCTGCCTTTTCATTTTTTTTTAAGTTATTATGTTTGAGGTCTCCTTTTCCCAGGCTTCAAGCAAAGTTGAATTCTTTCCTTGAAGAAGGATGAATTCTTTCTTCCTTCTGGTTTCTGCCCTTCTAAAGTAGGTCCAGTAGTTTGTGTATGATTTATGAGATTTGTGCCGAGTTTTTGCTTGTTTGTTTTTCCTCTGGTTGGCAAGGCTGAGTGAGGTGGTAATCCTGTCTGCTGATGGTTGGGTTTATATTTCTGTTTTGTTTGTTGCTTAGGTAAGGCGTCCTACACAGGTTGCTACTGGTGGTTGGGTGATGCCACATCTTGTATTCAAGTGGTTTCCTTTGTGTGAGTTCTCACTATTTGATACTCCATAGGGTTAGTTCTCTGGTAGTCTAGGATCTTGGAGTCAGTGCTCCCACTCCAAAGGCTCAGGGTTTGATCTCTGGTCAGGAACAAAGATTCCACAAGTGGTTTATTATGGCATTAAGGGAGAGTAAAGTAAATATCCAAAAACGAGAAACCAAAGATGAACCCCAGATGAGTGGCAATTACAAAATCAGGTAAATAACAATTAAAATAATGAAATATACACATATACCATGAGAAAAGTAAAAACAGTCCAAAAAAAATAAAGTATGGTAGATTGATCTGGCAAACAAAGGAAATAAAAAATTATATTTACCAGTTAAGAACGAAAGTAACTTAAGCACAAACTGGAAAACAAAACTAAAGCAAAGTGCCAAGTGGGGAATAAAGCAATGAAAACAAAATTAACAAATATGTTGAGAGGAAAGGAGAAAAAGAAAAGAATAGATATTCAAAGTTAAATAGAGGTAGATAAAGAAGATTTATATACGTTAAAGATTAACTGCAAGGTGAAAAGAACAGTAGGAAAAGCAAACAAAGGAATAAATGTAGAAAAAATAATAATAGGTTTAAAAAATTAAAAACTAAAGTTAAAAAAAGAGAAAAAAAAAGAGGAAAACAGAACTGCAAAGGCCCAACATAGAGGCAGAGGTTTCTGACAAGAATAAAAAATGTGACTGAGGAAAAAGGAAAGAAAGAGAAAGAGAGAAAAAATCTGAAAGAATCTACAGAACAAGTCAAAACAATAAGAATAATAAATGTTTTTCTTGAGTCTCTGCTGTCAGTGTCCTTTTGCATGCTGGGAGTGGCAGTCCACCTTACCTCTCTAGGATGCCCTCTAACACTGTACTAATCTCTGGACCTGCTGTGGGGCTGCTCAGATTCTAATCTGGCCCTACTCCTGTGTGTTCTTGCCTCCAGTGTCCACAGCTATCAGAGCTACTGCGTTTTCTTTTGTGGGAGTTCTCAGTGTCCTTTTATATATTCCATAGACACGGAGTCTGCTTAGTTGATCATGTGGATTTAATCTGCAGCTTGTATAACTAGTGGGAAAGTTTTGGGTCTTCTTCCTTAGCACTGACCCTGGGTTTCAGTTGTGGTTTTATTTCCTCCTCTACCTATGTGTCGTCAGCTGGGATTTAGCTCCTGAGGCTGCCCTGGAGGGCTTGGGTTTGCCCCTGTGAGGGCCAGATGTGGAAGTGGTACAGCTGCTTGGGTCACAGGAGTTCTGGCAGCACCAAGGGTTCTTTAGGATATATACACCCTGACTAGTTCTTGGGTACATACAATTTCATTGGGTAATGTCATAGTACTCAAACTGTAAGTTGTGGTAGTGAGAATTCTTGATATTACTGATCTTCCCAACAGTTGTCAGATCTAAATTTTATCAGTGTGTTGGGTATGAAATGGTATTCTGTGATAATTTTATTTTATATATTTGAATACTACTGAAGTTAAGTATTTCTTTATACCTTTATTGTAATTAGTTTTCATTTCTATTTTTATATCTACATACTCATAATTTATTTTTCTAATGGATTATTTGGGTTTATTGATTTGTGTTTTCCAGTTTGGAAGTCTCATTTAAGAGATCCTTTCCTACCACAAAGTAACAAATATATGCTCACACATTTGCTCCTAAAATATAAGCTTTAACATTTGGCTTTCAAATTAAAATCCTTAAGCCATCCAGAATTATTTTTTGGACATGGTGTGAGTTAGGAATTAATTTCTTTTTTTCTTTGCTTGTTTGTTTTATGTTTCTCTTTGCTGCTGCTGCTAAGTCACTTCAGTCGTGTCCAACTCTGTGTGACCCCATAGACAGCAGCCCACCAGGCTCCTCTGTCCATGGGATTCTCCAGGCAAGAATACTAGAGTGGGTTGCCATTTCCTTCTCCAATGCATGAAAGTGAAAAGTGATAGTGAAGGCACTCAGTCGTGTCCGACTCTTTGAGACCCCATCCGTCCATGGGATTTTCCAGGCAAGAGACTGGAGTGGGTTGCCATTGCCTTCTCTTTTTTTTTTTTACAGTTCATAACTTTTATAAATAAAATAAATGTACAGTGAATAAATTCTCTGAAATATTTCAATATTTCTGCAGGTTTAGTAACATCGTAAAATACATTTCAACTAAAATTCACAAATCTAAAAACCTGTTAGGCATTTTTAGGCGTTTTAAGTTGGAAATGAAGACCAATGTTACATCGTAATATGCCAATTACAAATAGTACTTCAAATAGCAAATACTACAGTTTGTCCCAAACTTTAAAAACTATTCATGAACTCAACACTGAGCTATTGATGGCTATGAGAATTGTTTCCTAGCCTTTTTGAAAATTTCAACCCATTTACGTTTAAGGTAATTGTTGATAAGTACGATCCCGTAGCCATTTTCTTTATTGCTTTGGGTTCAAGTTTATACACTCTTTCTGTGTTTCCTGTCTATAGAAGATCCTTTAGCATTTGTTGGAGAGCTGGTTTGGTGATGCTGAATTCCCTCAGCTTTTGCTTGTCTGTAAAGCTTTTGATTTCTCCTTCATATTTGAATGAGATCCTTGCTGGGTATAGTAATCTGGGCTGTAGGGTATTTTCTTTTATCACTTTAAGTATGTCTTGCCACTCCCTTCTGGCCTGAAGAGTTTCTGTTGAAAGATCAGCTGTTATCCTTATGGGAATCCCCTTGTGTGTTATTTGCTGCTTTTCCCTTGCTGCTTTTAATATTTGTTCTTTGTGTTTGATCTTTGTTAATTTGATTAATATGTGTCTTGGAGTATTTTGCCTTGGGTTTATCCTGTTGGGGACTCTCTGGGTTTCTTGGACTTGGGTGATTATTTCTTTCCCCATTTTAGGGAAGTTTTCAACTATTATCTCCTCAAGTATTCTCTCATGGTCTTTCTTTTTGTCTTCTTCTTCTGGGACTCCTATGATTCGAATGTTGGAGCGTTTAACATTGTCCCAGAGGTCTCTAATATTGTCCTCATTTCTTTTAACTCGTTTTTCTTTTTTCCTCTCTGTTTCATTTATTTCTACAATTCTATCTTCTAGTTCGCTTATCCTGTCTTCTGCCTCTGTTATTCTACTGTTTGTTCCCTCCAGAGTGTTTCTGATCTCATCTATTGCATTATTCATTGTATATTGACTCTTTTTTATTTCTTCTAAGTCCTTATTAAATCTTTCTTCCATCTTCTCAATCCTTTTCTCCAGGTTATTTATCTGTAACTCCATTTTGCTTTCAAGATTTTGAATCATTTTCACCATCAAAATTTGAAATTCTTTATCAGGTAAATTCCCTATACCTTCTTCTTTTGTTTGTGTTGGTGGGCAATTATCTTGTTCCTTTACTTGCTGGGTATTTCTCTGCCTCTTCATCTTGCTTATATTGCTTTGCTTGGGGTGGCCTTTCCCTCTTCTTGCAGTTTGTGGAGTTCTCTTTATTATGTAGTTTCTTCGCTGTGTGTGGGGTTGGACGGGTGACTTGTCCGGGTTCCCTGGTTAGGGAAGCATGTGTCGGTGTTCTGGTGGGTGGAGCTGGATTTCTTCTCTCTCCTTTAGAAGACAATGGGCTGCTTTTCTGGGAGCCTGATGTCCTCTGCCAGTATTCAGAAGTTGTTTTGTGGACTTTACTCCGCGTTCAAATGTTCTTTTGATGAATTTGTGGGGGAGAAAGTGGTCTTGCCATCTTATCCCTCCACCATCTTGTTCCTTCCTCCCCAGAACACTGGATTCTTATATTCCACTTGGTCGTGGAGTATCTCTTCCCAGCTGCTCCAGCAAGGCGCAGCCGCTGTACCTTACCTTGGACGAGGGGTATCTCCTCAAGGCCGCGCCTCCTGCTTTGAATGTAGATCAGCTCCTCTCGGCCCTCCGGTGCCCAAGCAGCCACCGCCTCCTGAACGTGGTACAGCTCCTCTCGGCCACCGCCCTAACCCTGGGTGCGGGGTAGCTCATCTCAGCCACGATTCTGCATGTGGTCGGCGCCGCTGGAGCCGGGCGTCTCTCACGTCTGCGCCGCCGGAGCCGGGCGTCTCTCGCGTCTGCCGCCGGAGCCGGGCGTCTCTCGCATCTACGCCACCGGAGCCCGGCGTCTCTCTGCCATTGCCTTCTCCAATGTTTCTCTTTATGGATAGTCAATTTTCTTAGTACAAGTTATTCAATATCATTCTTTTACCCACTTATCATACCCAATTGGTGTATTTGTCTATCCTTGAAGTGAAGTGAAGTCGTTCAGTTGTGTCCGATGCTTTGTGACCCTGTGGACCATAGCCTACCAGGCTCCTCCACCCATGGGATTCTCCAGGCAAGAATACTGGAGTGGGTTGCCATTTCCTTCTCCAGGGGATCTTCCCGACCCAGGGATCGAACCCAGGTGTCCCGCATTGCAGGCAGACGCTTTAACCTCTGAGCCACCAGGGAAGCCCCTTTTGTCCATCCTTAAACCTTATATCCTTAAACCAATGTAATTAATACAAGATTATCAAGACTTTACTAAAAAGTTATAATCATATAGTATTATATTATCTATCCTTAAACCAATATAATACTACATGAATTATTATAACTGTTTAGTAAAGTCTTGATAATCTTGTAGGATAAGTTCCTCAGTCTGGTTCTTTTTTAAAATTGATTTAGCTATCCAAATGAGATTTTTATAAATTATAAAATCATGTTGTCATATTCCAAGAAAAATCCTTTTAAGTTATGATTCAAATTGTTTTGACTCTTTATATTAAAGTTTGGGATAATTGAATCTTCCTACATATGAATATGTTTCTCAACTTACATATTAAAAATATAATTTAGTAAAGTTTAAAATTTTATTTGTCTGCATTTGGAAATATTTGTATTGTTTCTTCATAAATATTTTGCATTTCTATTCTTTTTCCAAGTTATACCTTTTTTAGTCCATATTCTAACTCTTGTAAAAGTTAAGAATGTCACTGATTTTTACACACTGATCTTTTATCTATTAACTTTGCTAAACTCCCTTATTGACTCTACTAATCAGTCTGTTTTGGTTTTCTCGGTAAACAATTATGCCATCTAGCCTTAAATTCCAGAGAAGGCGATGCACCCCACTCCAGTACTCTTGCCTGGGAAAATCCCATGGACGGAGGAGCCTGGTAGGCTGCAGTCCATGGGGTTGCAAAGAGTAGGACACAACTGAACGACTTCACTTTCACTTTTCACTTTCATGCATTGCAGAAGGAAATGGCAACCCACTCCAGTACTCTTGCCTGGAGAATCCCATGGACAGAGGAGCCTGGTAGGCTGACGTCTATGGGGTCACATAGAGTCGAACACGACTGGAGTGATTTAGGAGCCTTAAATTCACTTTTCTTTTTCAGTCCTGTTACATTTTATTTCTTGTTCTCTCTCTTCTGTTGTGTTCATATGAGGTTGTGATCCTTTTCATTTTCTTCTTATTATTGTTTTGTATTCCCTTTTTTCTTGATTATTCTTATTAGATATCAGCCTTACTGTACTTTTCCCAAAAAATCTATTCTTTTCAAATATCTATTAGCTGTGCTAATCTTCTTTAGTCTGTCTTCTCTACTTCTTTAATTTATGCTCTTATATTTATTATCTTCTTTATTCTACTTTTTTGGTGTTAGCTTTGTTGTTATTTCATAAGTTGAATACATGGCTCATTAATTTTCAGCCTTTCTTAATTTCTAATGTAAGCATTTAAGACTATAAACTTATTTTTAAGTTCTGCTGTAATAACATCCTTCAAATTGTTTGTAAGTGTTATTTTCATATTACTCACTTTTGATAATTTTTTTATCTTCCATTGTGATTCATTTGAAAATTTTCTCATCAGAAAAGGTGTTTAAAGTTGATTTGCCCTGAAAATCTTTTACATTTAAAGAAAGTTATCTTTCTAATCACTCATCAAGGATAATCTTGTAGGAAATTAATTTCCTTTGCCCTTAAAGATCTCTGGTCTTCTCCCTCAGGGTTTCCTGGGTCATGCTAGTGGTAAAGAACCTACCTGCCAGTGCAGGAGATGTAAGAGACATGGGTTCAATCCCTGGGTTGCGAAGATCCCCTAGAGGAGAGGATGGCAATGGACTCCAGTATTCTTGCCTGGAGAATCCTATGGATAGAGGAGCCTGGTAGCTACAGTCCATGGGGTCACAAACAGTTGGACAGGACTGAAGCAACTTAGCACGCAGGCATGCACTTCTTCCTCAGTGCTGCTTTTGTTGACGTTTTCCGTCACTCATTGACTGGGTGAAGTTCACACACCACTCTACTTCTGGCTTCTCTAATCCTCATCTCATTCTTGAGAGCATCTGTAACCAAATGTCTTGAGGTCCTCACACAGTCTCTGAACTTTCCTCTACTGGCCAGTATCTCCATCACAGTCAAAGGTGACAGGCCAGAGCTCTGCCTAAAAATCCCTGGGCTTAATCCTGATGAGTTTCAACCTTAATGGATTGTACCTCCAATCATTTTATGTTTTGAAAAGTTTTTCATCCAGTTGTAATTCTGTCCCTTCTCCTATCATGGCCTTGGGTCCTAATTAGCTCAAAATCACTGCAGATGCTGATTGCAGCCATGAAATTAAAAGACGTTTACTCCTTGGAAGGAAAGTTATGACCAACCTAGATAGAATATTAAAAAGCAGAGAGAATACTTTGCCAACAAAGGTCCATCTAGTCAAGGCTATGGTTTTTCCAGTGGTCATGTATGGATGTGAGTTGGACTGTGAAGAAAGCTGAGCACCAAAGAATTGATGCTTTTGAACTGTGGTGTTGGAGAAGACTCTTGAGAGTCCCTTGGACTGCAAGGAAATCCAACCAGTCTATTCTAAAGGAGATTAGTCTTGGGTGTTCATTGGAAGGACTGATGCTAAAGCTGAAACTGCAATACTTTGGCCACCTCATGCGAAGAGTGGACTCACTGGAAAAGACTCTGATGCTGGGAGGGATTGGGGGTGGGAGGAGACGGGGACGACAGAGAATGAGATGGCTGGATGGCATCACCGACTCTGTGGACATGAGTTTGAGTGAACTCCGGGAGTTGGTGATGGACAGGGAGGCCTGGCGTGCTGTGATTCATGGGGTCGCGGAGAGTCGGACATGACTGAGCGACTGAACTGAACTGAACTGAACTTCCCCCATGCTATTTTCAAAGATTGTTTGAAGTGCCCACTCACCCCTTTGCCTCCCCACTTCTCTACCTCTCTCGTGTCCCGTCACACATATATACTTTTCCGTTTAGCTGATTTTCCAAGGCTGCTCACTGGCCACATGCTTTCTGTGTCTCCATCTTTAGCCTTGATCCTAGGTTTCCACACTTTGTTCCTTGCAGTTCTCCATACCCACAATCCTTTATTCTCTTATTCTTTGCCTTCATTTCTATTCCTTTATTGTAAATGGAAACTAAATGCTATAATATTTAATATTTTTTAATTTTATTTTTAATTGGAGGATAATTACTTTACAATATTGTGTTGGTTCCTGCCATACAGTAACATGAATCAGCCATAGGTATGCATATGTCCCCTCTCTCCACCCTCCCATCCCATCCCAACCCTCTGGGTTGTCTCAGAGCACCAGATTTGGTTTCCCTGCATCATATATTAAATGCTATTATCTTAACTTTTTAAAAAATTCTAGTTCTTACTATTAGGATATACTAAGCACTACTTAGTTCAGTTCAGTTCAGTCGCTCAGTCGTGTCCGACTCTCCGCGACCCCATGAATCACAGCACGCCAGGCCTCCCTGTCCATCACCAACTCCCGGAGTTCACTCAAATTCATGTCCACAGAGTCGGTGATGCCATCCAGTCATCTACTTACGCACTTTAAAAATTGTAATTTAGCTGATATTTATTACTATTGAGGGATAGAGTCTATTATTATCACTGTCATTTTATAACTGCAGTAACAGAGGCAAAGAAAGTAAATCATTCAAGAAGAAACAGCTATAAAGTGGTGGCATTGAGGTTTGGACCC
Organism: Moschus berezovskii; assembly: GCF_049115385.1. NCBI lineage: Eukaryota > Metazoa > Chordata > Mammalia > Artiodactyla > Moschidae > Moschus > Moschus berezovskii. The sequence continues at coordinate 59,025,126 of NC_142466.1, forward strand.
AAGTAGGCTAATTCTGATAACCTGCTGTCAAGTGCTACTCCACCATGCCCTTGCAAAGCCCTGTCTTGCCAGTACTCAGATTTGTTCTCTTTCTTCCCTAAGCTCCCACTGAACCGTCTTTGTCCTGCTACCATAGTGTTTAAAGGAGGTTGCCTTTCTTACATGTTAATTTAGTGTTTGTCTCCTCAAGGTTCTATGTTCCCCAGAGTAGAGAATGTTCTTGTTTTTTCCATTCACAGAACTGACTACCAGATTGTTCAGAGTAACTCTTTAAAAAGTGCTTATTGAATAAGTAAGGTCTTTAATCAAGAGGCCACTCAGAATGCAGCAGTACAGGGGAAAGGGCAGAGAAACTTTGATCAGGAAAACCGAGTTAAAACTCTGGCTCTGGTGTTTGATGGCTATATGACCTTAGGCAAATTACTTTGCCTTCTTGCCCTTGATTCTCTTAATAGAAATAGGAATAAAGTCATCTAATTCATGTAACTTCAGTGTTTGATACAACATATATTTTACATGAATTATTATATTCTTCACCTCCTATTATTCCCTTTTTTTTTAAACTACAGGTCCACGAGTCTCTCCATCTTTCCCTCTTAATTCTATACAGCTCTGTCCTTTCACTTAGACTCACTTCTTCACCTTTTCCTCTTATAACCTCATCGTATGTATGTGCTGTAAGTCCCTAAACTTTTGAGAAGTAGCAACTATTTCTGTATTGCCCGCTGTGCTGGACTGTGCTATTATCACCTTGGTTAGGTGAGAAGCTAGATCTCTTCTGTCTTGGTAGCTGGTTAGAGTTGGCCAAAGCAGGAACCTGGATGAGATTTGGGAGGCAAATTGAAGCAGCAGTTATTATTCTCAGTAAGTTTTTTCACATCAGACACTGTTTTGGAAGGGTGGAGTGAAGCCCAGCAGTCCTAGCCTGTCTCGAGTCTACTTTGCTCCACATGCAGTCATTTCCTGCCCATGCTGGGCAGGGTGCTAAACAGAACAGCCCCAGATGCTCCATACAGAGGTGATGATGCTCCCCTTTCTCAGTCTCTCTTCAGCAACAGCATGTGCTCAACTTCTTGGATTTGCCTGCGAGCTCCAGATTGTTCACACACGCCAATGTCTAGGTGAACTGATTAGGGAGGGACTCAATGTCTAATATCCCAGCTGCCCCTTTCCAGACCTTTGTTTCTCCAGTTCCCCTCACATTTTAACAAAGGCTAGATATACATGCACTATCTCCAGCTTATCTTGTGTGTGTGAGAGAGAGAGAAAGAGAGAGACAGACAGACAGACCTGGCATAGAATAGGTACCCAATAAATGCTTGTTAAATTAATAAGTGAATGTAAATATATATACTTATTTAATTCCCCTATAAGATTGTTTAACCCCTAAGATTGAGGACTACATCTAATGGCTCTTTAAATATCTTTTACAGTTTTAAACTAGTATTTGTTAATTTTCAAAATAGCTATGGAAGAATCAGAAATAATGATGAACCCTGATAAAGAGATAGAAGGGACAGTTTGTAAACTGTTATGCCACATAGTTGAGTTCCAAGGGAATACAGTTAAATACTATAAATTTAAATAAAAGCACAGGGTGACTCAGACCTTTAAAAAATTTAAATAAAAGCACAGGGTGACTCAGACCTTACAAAGCTAATGTGGGATACGATTAAGCAAAACAACAATTATTATGAAGGATTCTCCTTTACATGCTTTTTCCAAATAATCTAGAAATAAATTTTACGTGTGTTTCATATATAGATAGATTTCATGTCTTAAGAGTCAAATCATGTCCCCTTTTTCTTATACCTTTCTACTTCCAGTGAATAACCAAGAAGAATGAAATCTGTAATAGGAAAATGTGGTACGTTGATTGAATATTATACATGTTATAAATCTTTTGAAAATTCTACTCTTAAGACTTCACTGTAGTCTTTCTTTTCCCTATTTTTTTCTTGAGTGTAATCATACCCACCCAAACGTTTGATCCCTGAACAAGTGTGATGTGTTCAAGAGGTATACTTCATTAAGTGAGGATTTAACAGGGGCAGTGGTGTGTAATTTTTCTTTTTGAACTACATAGAAAAGAGAAAGCCAAAACCTATGGTAATGTGACATTTAAGTTGCAAATTCAAACTGAAAAAAAAAAGGAAATGCAAAAGTTATGGTTGTCATAGCAATTCTAGCTAAACCTCAGTATGCAAGTGTATTTCCTGAAACTCATTTACACCATAGAATCTTTTATGTTACATATTGAAGCATATATTTTAATGTTACATGGTTCACAATTCCTACTAGCATATGCATTTATATGAACACAAAACAAGCTCTTTTTTGTTTATGTGTTTTGCTATAGTAGTTCACATAGTAAAAGCTGAATCTAAAAACTGCCTCTAAAATCATGCTAAAATTTTAAATTCTGAGTAGAGTTTCTTTGCTATGTCTTCCTTTCTCATCACCAGAACCTGGTGTTCAGAGTAGTGCATTCAACAATGTATGAGAGGATCCCATTTGGCTTCATCAGTATTCACATCAAAGTCCTCTTGACTTGAAAATGGAGCATTAAAAATTGTATAGAATGCTGGATTCTTTAGTCCCAGTTGACTTTTTCATCATTTCTACGTCCTGCATTACACATTGCATACCAGGTGCCTTAAAGCTCTTTCAGCCTGGAAATCCTGATTTCTCCCAACTTGAAGACTTCTTTCTCAAAAAAATAAAAACACCCCGTCACTTCTCCAACCACTGTTCCGCTATCCCCGAATGAGTACTTTTGAAATCTCATTTATTTTTGTAAGATAAGACAAAATTGAAGGATCCCTCAGGCAATGAATAATAGCATGCATATCATATCTTTTTTTTCCCCACTAAAAGTTGTGTTTTACTTAGGGCAAAACTTGATAGAAAAGCTAAGATTTTTATGAATAACTTGAAGGCAAATTATTATAGCTCATACTTTTAGAGCTTCAAATCATCTCATCCAAGAAAGTATATAAATATGCAATTTGGTGTATGTTGTATCAAACAAATCTAAAAAGGAAAGGATTTTTCAATTTCCCTGTTATTTTTAAGCATCATTCCAGTTAAACATTCCCCTTTTCTAAAGGAAGGCAGCAAGGCTGGTGCTCTCAGCTTAAACCAAATCCAGCCAGCCTGTGGTTGACCCTGGCATCCTGTTTGTTCATATCCCTTTTCTTAGTTTGTTTAGTGTTGTTTACTCATCTCTCTCCCAAGTAGAATTCAGGCTCCAGACCTTATCCTGCTCCTCTATTTTGCACACCATTACATTCTGCCACTTCCCAAAGTGAAGCGTGATACACAGTACATGCAGATATGTATCTGTGGAATGAGTTAATTAATGATTTATGGCCTACTAAGCCTCTGTCTCACTGCCATGGATGCTATTATTAAATTCAGGGTAGGCACTCAGTAAATTTTTGGTGAAGAAAAGGGGAAGGAAAGGGGGAAAGAACGTCTCTGGTAGAACTCTGAGGCGAGCTGAAAAGTTCTTTTAAGACATCCAGGAGAGGAATATTGCTCCAAAGGAAATCACAGACGTCAGCGACCACCAGCATGTTTGTTATTTTAAGAATGTAATATATTTGGCATTGGATTTTGAGTCTCTGTTGCCTTATACCAAAATAGTCACAGAAACGTCTAAATAAAATGTTTGCCTGTGGAGGGTTTTGCAAATCTCAGCCCATATTTGGCTGTCAGAACCCACTCAGATATTGAGAAATGTCGTTCTCCTGCATCCAGGTGTTTGGCTGCATCAGAGCCATTCTGTTTTCATTTGCCCTGTGTTCTCACCTGGTAACACAGTCCACAGATTGAAAAAGCTCAGCAGGCAGAGATCGTAATGACTTACCATTGTTCAAAAGAGCCTTGGGCAAAATGTCACCATTGCATAAATGCTCTGCAAGCATTTGAAAATCAGCAGATAAAGACATATTAGAGAAACAGTTTTCACTTGGTATAGGACAGGGAGTCACGGTAGGACATGGAGATGGGGGCGGGTAGTTCATTCTTCCTTTCTAAGACATCTATGTGTAGTTTTTGCTCCACTCTAAGTCTGTGATTAATACATTGGATACTTCTAATACTACTCTGTGGATCTTTGTTCTTTATAAGTATTAACTCATTTGATTCATACAACATTATTACAACTGTCCCATGATACTATTATTTGCTTAGCCAATATCCATTTCTTCCCTTTCTTCCATGTAAATAATACCATAATTTTGTTGGGGGGACAGTGTGGCCAGTTAAATTAGTAAAATCCACAACCTTCCTTCCATGGTAAATATGATGCAGTTCTGCCCAATGAGATAGAATTTTGAAACAGACTTGCATCATCAAATAATAAGAACTAACCAAGAGAAGACTTTTTTGCTTTTTGTCTTTCTGTTTTCCCCTCTTTCACATTCTGCCTAGAACATGAATATCTGTAGGTGCGGAAACCATCCTGAGACCTTGAGAATAAAAGTTATGTATTTGTTCCATACATTAAGGATGATGAGACAAAGCTAAGGAAAAAGTTTGATGGCCTCTTGGAGCCATTGTTCCAGCCCTGGACTGCCTCCATTCCGTTCCGTTCAGTCGCTCAGTCGTGTCCGACTCTTTGCGACCCGGTGGACTGTAGCCTACCAGGCTTCTCCGTCCATGGGATTCTCCAGGCAAGAATACTGGAGTGGGTCACGTTTCCTTCTCCAGGGGATCTTCCTGACCCAGGGATCGAACCCGGGTCTTCTGCATTGGAGGCAGACGCTTTAACCTCTGAGCCACCAGGGAAGCCCTACTCCTGACTTTTTGTTACCCTAGAAAAATAACCACTATTTAAAGAAGCCATTGAACTCACATTTGTTTTGTGCAGCTGAATCTAGTCTCCACTAATAGAGGTAGGGACTATTTAAATCCCTATGTTTGTAGTGAGGAAACAAGGCACAAAGAGATTTAGTAGCTTGGCCAAGGTTTGCCAGGCAGGAAGTGGAGGGATTCGGATAAGCACCCAAGCCAGTGGCTCCTGGACCTTTGCTTCCAGCATCCTGATCTGAATGTGCGCCCTCTTTCCCTACCTCTCTCTCTCAGTTTGGTTCCTACAGATCCTTAGGACCTTTGTACATTCTTCAAACCCTGGACCAATCGTCCTACTTCCCTGATTACAACAAAGAAAAAGACAAAGTCAGTGTCCACGACAGGCTTCCCAGGTTTCAGGCTTAAAATAGAGCAAATTCTTCCAGAAAGAAATTACTCATGATATTTTTTTCTCTGAGAAACACGTGAAAGTTTTAAACACAATCCTAAACTGCAAATCTGTCTTGCAGTGGGCGCATGAGGAATAAACTGCAAACTAAAGAAAACCTCTTTCATTTCCATGGGTTAAATCACTGTCTATCATTAAGACAGTAGTTCCAAGACAGCGCCTGGAGAGCTATGGCTTAGTCGTCAATCTTCAGCCATCATGCTCTCAATCTTTGCTCTCCTAGCAAAGTTTCAGTGGATGTGCATAGGCTTTGCTCGTGATATAAATTGTTTTAATTGCTTATTAAAATTGGAAATGTACAACCATGAAAAGCAAGAAGAATACAAATGTTCTGTTAGGAGCCTCTCTTCTGGGAAATCGCCCAGCAAGTTGCATGCCCATGGAGATCTAACTTTATCGAACGGAACACAGAGGGAGAAATGGACAGTACATCTAAGATCTGGAAACAGGATGAATCCACCCACTGACCCTAAGAAATATTCCAGAGAATGGTCATTTGGCTATAGGAATGACAGCCTTTACAATGCAAATTATTTTTCTATTCAAATAGAAATTTTCTGAGCACTAGGATTAAATTCTAGATGATTTTGTCAGAAAGACCTTAGAGCTGCATTTCCCAGAGGGTATAATAATCAAATTTAGGAAATACTATGCTTTGTAGACATTTACAATGTATGTTAGCATATCAAAGAATTTGAAGGTTTCTGTAATACAGTGACAGGTTGGATATTATTCAATATACTTAAATACATTTGAGGGAAATATTAACTTATGCAGATATTCAGAACATCACATCTTTACCTTACCAGGTTAATGCTTACATGGACACTAATAATCCTCTTCCACCACCACACCCCCAGTCATAAAGCCCTTAGCTATGTGGGAAGTTTGAATTAATTATACATAGTCAGTTCTCTTTTTGCATATCTGTATTCACAAATCTGCCTATTTGCCAAAATTTACTTGTAACTCCCAAATCGATACTCATGTTGCTTTTGTGATAATTTGCAGACATGCAGAGAGGCAAAAAAATTGTCTCTCATTGTGTGTGTTCACAACTGAGGGGAGAAAGGCAAGGCTCTGCCTTCTCATTTCAGCTCTCATACTGGAAACAAGTGGCTTTTCGCAGTACATTCAGTTCCACTTTTTTTTTTTTTTTTGGCTGATTAAAATAGCCCCATGTGCAGTGCTGAAGTGTGGTCTAGTGTTCCTAAGACCAAGAAGGCTGTGATGTGCCTACAGAGAAAACATATGTGTCAGATACAGACAGACAGGAGTTACAGTGCTGATGGCCAATATATAAGCTTGTGTATGTGTGTGTATATATATATATATATAATATGCATATGGTAATGGTAGTGGTAATGGATCAATAATATATCTTAAATATGTGCATGCTAAGTCGCTTCAGTCATGTCCAGCTCTTTGTGACTCCATGGACTGTAGCCTGCCAGGCTCTTCTGTCCTTGGGATTCTCCAGGACTGCCGTTTCCTACTCTAGGGTATTTTCCCAACCAGGAATCGAACACCCATCTCTTTTGTCTCCTGCATCGGAAGCTGTGTTCTTTACCACTAGCACCACCTGGGAAGCACATATCTTAAATAAGGTGTCCTTAAATAGTGACACACATAAAACAAGGCTAAGTGTTGATTGATTGACAAAAGTGTTGTGACCAGAGGCTCACACAAATCTGGTGCTGCCTTTCTCCTGTGAGCAATGTTTCAGTTTCTGCCAAGTCAGTGTTCAGGACAACTTTATAGAACCTAACTACCACAAACAACAAGAATTGATTGTGTTTTGTCAAATGTAATTTAAAAAATTTCTTCAATACATAAGAACAAGTAACTGATAAGAACACTTTATATATGACGCTTCTCATCCTCAGGACATTTTTATATAAGACGAGCAGGGTTAGAAACAAAAAAAATCTAAAACATTTACTGAGTGTTTGCTGGGGTGCTAGGCACTGTTTTAAATCCTTTATATGAATTATTTCAAAAAATCCTTAGAACATCCTGTGAAGCAGGAACAATTCCTTGTCCATATAGTATCTGAGGAAACAGACACAGGGAAGCTTAGTGATCTGACCGCAGGCAGGACTCAGCAGAGTGGGGATTTAAACCGGGCTGCCTGCTGAGTCAGGCTCGTCAACAGTCAGGCTGCGTGGAGAGGGGAAGGCAGCAAGATGTATTTTGATCCAGAACTCAGATGGAATGCATCAAAAACATTATGTTCAAAATGATACACACCTGCTTGAGGGTAATGAATAATACTGGAAATGTGTGAACTGAAGAGATTCCACTGGCAGTCATGGCATCAGATGCTGGAGGATACTCTGGTTAAAGGTGCTGCTCTATATGTTTGGGCTCTGAAATTTAAAGTACTTCGATTTAGGGCAGGTTTAGATCAGACGAGCTCTGAAGCAATAGCAGGCCCTGTGGATGAAGGGCCACTGGCAGATTCTTCTTAATTGCTGCTCCTGCTCTCCCTCAGACACTTGGCCTGCACGGAAGCTTGGTGCGAGACCCGTGGCAATCAGAGTAAGGGAGGAGGGGTAAAGAGTAGGGAGCAGAAAGGAATGTGCCTTGGAGTTGAGGACTGGGGAGAGGTGGATAAACATGGAGAAAGAAAAAACTTTCTGAAATACTGAAGCTTTTCATAGGTGATTTAGAATCCCTTTCTCTCCCACCCTAGCAACTTCTAGCTCTTCTTCAAATTTTAACGAAAACCTATGTGCTGATTGTCTTCAGGTGTCATCACCCGCCCAGCTCCATGGTTCTTCTTCTCTGCTGGGCCTCTGCAGGCTGTGTTCACTTCCTGGCTGCTGCAATTGCCTATGATTGGGCTCAGCGAATGCAGAGAGGGTGAAAGAAGAGAGAGGGCTCAGAGCAGTTCCTCTCTACCCCTAGGGTGACCAAGTCATCCCAATTTGCCTGGAACTTTCCGATTTTAGCAGAGTCCCCCATCCCGGGAAACCCTTCAGTTCCAGGCACACTGGTCCACCCAGCCACCCCACCTACTCCTCTCTACTGGGACACCATGTCTCTGAGTGCCTGCATCCTTCCACGACCACAGATCTTGTTAGGGGAACCCGGCTCCATACTTCCCTGTGTCATGTCTCTCTGGGTTCTAGTCATTGCATTTCCTTACCTCACCTTTTTGATCTGCAGCTGGAATCTAGCTGCCACACTCCCCTTTGCTCATTCCCTAAACCCTGCCCACACCCTCACCTTCCTTTCATGAACATTTCTATGTGAACTATCAAGAGTGAATTCTATTTCTGTCATCACAATGAATGAGGCTACTCTCATGACCCTATTCAGAAATCATATCCCATCTCCTTTCCATCACCTCTCAGACGCATCTCTCACACTGGATATGCCCCCTACCTTCTGCCTGGACATGGCAACACTTGTTTGCATGTTATCTCTTTGTGGGTAGAGACTGTGCCTGATACTCCTTTGTAGTCCTCACAGCATTTAGCGCAGAGCTGGACAATATGTGCCCAGTCGGTGGTTGGTGAGTGGGTTTCTGCACTGCTGCTTTGACTCCTGCACCCCTCTTTATTTTGCAGATATGACTCCGTTGAGATGTTTTCTTCCAAATCCCTAATGTGGCACCAAACAAAGATATGAATTAAATTTTAAAAGGCTCTACTGATTGTAGTGGACAGAATAATGGTCCTCCAAAGGTGTCACAACCTAATCCCAACCTGTGAAAATGTTGGGCTTTGTGGCAGAGGAAAATTAAGATTGTTAATTAGGTGACCTTGAGATGGGGAGAGTATTCTGGATAACACAGGTGGGCCTAATGAGATCACAAGGTCCTTCACAGTGAAAGAGAAAAGAAGCAGGAGAGGCAGTGTCAGAGGCTGAGTGAGGTTTAAAGATGCCACACTGCTGGCTTTGAAGATGGAGGAAGGGACCACAAAGCGAGAGATGTGGATGGCTTATGGAAACTGGGGAAGCTAAGGAAACAGACTCGTCTCCTCTGGAGCCTCCAGAAAGAAACCTGACTAGCCAGCACCTTGATTTCAGCCCACTGAGACCTGTTTCAGACTTCTGACCACCAGAACTGTAAGGTAATTAATTGGTATTATTTTAAGCCACTAAGTTTATGGTGATTTGTTACAGGAGCAGTGGAAAACTAAGAGTCAGGAACCAAAAAGTAATTGTGTTCTTTTAATACAGATATTTGTTTGATTTCATAGCCAAATCTTTTAGAATTTTTTTAAGAAAACTAAGCTTTGTCATTCAATTCATGTATCCAGCTCTACAGTGTGATTTTTAGAAGTATAAATTCATAGTCTTTTTTTGGTAGGGGGAGGGAGTTTAGAAACCTCTGATGAATGTTAATGTTGGGTCATTCATTGGCTTTGTAGGAAGTTGAAAATTACCTGCTCCTGGTTTTCTGATCCACAGTGGCTACCTTGGATCTCTCTTGCAAACCTTTCCTCTTTGCCGTCTGTGGTTTGCCCTCCTGTAGCTCATCCACAGTTAGTTGGTGAATTAATTCATTGGCTTACTCCATAAACCGGAATTTCCAGACTGCGGGGTGAAGTCAAGATCATACTCAGTAAAACTTAACAGCACACACAGTCCACTCATACTCACCTCCTCCATCCAAAGAAATTTTATCTTAGGCTTTCTGGCCAGAGATATTGCTAAACATCCTACAAAAAAACAATTATCTGCCCAAAATATCAGCGGTACTGAAGTTGAGAAACCCTGGTCTACATGGTTTACTACTTCCTCTGTTACCTACTTCATTCATCATTTTTTAAAAAAACAAACATTTGCTAAATAGCTACTGCACTCTTGACCCCATATAAAACTTGATTTTAGAGAACTTATAGCCTTGTTGGTAAGGAATTCACATTAACAGTCCTAGTTAAGAGAGATGGTGTAATCACTAAAATATAAACTCTATGAGGTCAGGGAGCTACTTTTTTTGACATATTCCTTGTGAATTATCCAAAAATACTTGTTATTTGAATCAGGTACTTAATACGGAGAGAGATGCACAAGAGTCTAGGGAACCCAGAACTAGTTTGGGTTGTCTTGAACTGGTCTGTCTTGAACTAAGAGGATCCGAATAAGCATCCTGAAGAAGATTGTCCAGACAAGAGTGGGATGTGGTGGAGGAGGGGTCGGGATGGTCATGCGGGGTAAAGAGAGGTGATTTCAGAGAGATCCATTTGGGTGTCATGATAAGACAAGATGCAGTCTCATTGTAACTGACCTTTTCAGGTATGTGTTCATGTCGTATCTCCTGCTCCTGTTATAAGCAGATTGAGAGTTGGGATTGTGTCTAATCCTTTAGCAGAGTAGCTCCCTTCTGTTCATCTCCCTGCTAGGGCCAGAGCAATGTCTTTCACATAGTGGGTGCTAAGTAAGTGATTGTTTATTAACCACTATAATTCACTATAAGAAGAGATAATAGCACCTTTGAATACATTATGGTACATGTATATTTGCATATATAGCTTATTCTATGAAATAGGTGAGTTCTGAAAAAATGTACACTAAATTTTGTAAATTTTAAGTTCTAAGAAATAGCCTAAAAAGTAAAGAAATCATAATTTATTGGATAATGCACAATATTTTTGTGATGGTGAAATTTTTCCCAATGTCCTGTATCTGTTTTCTGTGTGTAATTTAGCTGTCTTGGGATTCCAGAACTATAAGCTTTAAGATGGAAAAGAAGCATGAGCAAAGCTTCAGTAGGCTGTGGGACAACATTCAGCAGCCCAACCCATACCTGTATCTTGAGTTCCAGAAGGAAAGCAGGAGGCAAAGTTGAGGAAATAGTGGTTGACAGTTTTCCACATTTGAAGAAAACTGACCCACCATTCCAAGAATCTCAATGAACCTAAGCAGGATAAGCACACACATACAAAACCTACCTAGTATTAAAATCAAATTGTAGAAAAACAGTAATAGAGAGTCTTGAGTATTCTGCTTTTAGCTGCTGGTCCTCAGTTTTCTTTCATTTGTAAAACGGGTTTAATATCTGTCTTGACTTTTTTTTAATAGTAGAGCAGGTGTGTAAAGCAAACAACATGTTTTTAAGACCCCCATGACACAGTGATTGTTTTTCTTTAAGTATTTATTAATTTATATACTTGACTGTGCCGGGTCTTAGTTGTGGCCCAAAGAATCTCCCATCTTTGCTGTGGCATCTTTGAGCTGTGGCACGCAAACTCTGAGTTGTGGTATGCAGGATCTAGTTCCCTGACCAGGAATCGAACCCAAGTCCCCTACACTGGGGCTGCAGACTCTTAGCCACTGCACCACCTGAGAAGTCTCACCATGGTAATTCTTAGCAAAGGCTCAGGAAGAGCCTGTATCTTAAGCTCAGCTTGGCCACATAGGGAATCTCTAGCAGGTTACTTAAGCTCTCTGTACCTTGGTTTTCTCATTGGTAGGACAGGATGAAAACCATCCTACTTATAGTGATGTGAGGGCTAAATGAGGTGATGGCTATAAGATGTAATAGTGCCTGAAAATAGCTTAGTGTGCTAGCACTAAAATGATGTCCTCATCCCCAAGTTACATTTGTAATTTCCCAACCTGCGAACCCTGCTCCAGGCTGCTCGGGTAGAGAAAGTGCTGTGTAAAGGATAGAATCAAGCATCTACTTGGGGAGGGAAACTGCAAAACCAGGAAGAATCTAGTTTCAGTTAGGATCTCCTAAAACAAATGATCTATTTCTGCAACCACCATATGTTTAAAAATAGAAGAACCTTTTTAATAAAAAGACTTCTCTTTTTCCCCTAAAGAGTAGAAAAAAAATTTTAAACTATAATTGTAATACCAATATAAAGAATAAAACACTGTCCCTAGAACTTTTACAATCACTTTTGTCCCTGCCAGCTCGTGAGCTTCAGAATTGTAGGTTTAATTTGTGTTCTCAGTCATTATTACAAACACACAGATAAAAGAGAATCAACATCGCTCTTTGCACAAGAAAAAATAATTGACAATTCACTGAAAGGAGATCTGTCCATCATTCTTTAACTAAGATCCATCTTGCTTTGTTTGATCTGGCATCTTAGTAAAGCCTTTTTATCTTAAAAAGACCAGGGTCTAATTCAGTAAGACCTTGCTTAGGGTGTCATTTTGAACTTGTGTCATTTCATATCGTCTTGGGGCAAAGAGGTCTCGAGCGACATCTTGCCTCCCACTGATTTTACTTACAACATGGAGAATCTCTTCTTGGAGGAATGAAAGTAAGTGCATTATAGACAACATGTAAATGAGAGAAGATTAGTGCCTTTCCTGGTGAAATACAAATGACTCTACTTTCAAAAATGCCTGTTTGAAACTGACTGCTCATGACTGTATACAATTGACACTTGGAGTTATTCCATCTTCCCCTAAAGTGTAGGCAAACTGTCTTAGTCAGGGTTCTTTTGGTTGCAAGTAATTGACAGCAACTGAAGTTTACTTAAGGAGGGAAAATGCACTTATTGGAACATTCCTAAGTTCCCTTACAGAATTCAGGAGGAACTGGGCTTGCCAAGTACCTGCAGCCAGAACCTGAAAGGGAACAGGAATCCAGCCGTCTCTCTCTCAGCTCTTTGTCTCTGCTTCTCTGTGCATCTCTATTCTTTCTCTCTCTACTGAGACATTTTTTTTTATTATGCTTAATTTTTTCATTGAACTAGAGTGGATTTATATTGTTGTATTAGTTTCAGGAGTACAAGAAAGTGATTCAGCTGTGTATGTGTATATATATATGTGTGTGTGTGTGTGTGTGTGTGTATATATATATATATATATAATTTTCAGATTCTTTTCCATTATAGAGTGCTACAAGATATTGAGTATAACTTGTTGGTTATCTTTTTATTATAGAAGTATGTATCTGCTAATCCCAAACACCTGATTTATTCCTTCTTACCTTCTCCTTTGGTAACCATAAGTTTTCTATGTCTGTGAATCTGTTTCTGTTTTTAAAGTAAGTTCATTTGTATCATATTTTAGATTTCACATATAAGTGATATGATACTGAGGGCAGGAGGAGAAGGGGTCAACAGAGGATGAGATGGTTGGATGGTGTCACTGACTCAATGGACATAGATTTGAGCAAACTCTGGGAGATGGTGACAGGAAAGCCTGGCATGCTGCAATCCATGGAGATCACAAAGAGTCAAACACAACTGAGTGACTGAACAACAAAAATATGATATTAATTTTTCTCTGACTTAATACACTTAGTATGATAATTTCTAAGTCCATCCACATTGCTGCAAATGGCATTATTTCATTCTTTTTTAAAGCTGATTAATAATTGTATTTATGTTCCACATTTTCTTTATCCATTCATCCATTGATGGACACTTAAGTTGCTTTCATGTCTTGGCTTTTGTAAATAGTGCTACTATGAACGTTGAGGTGCATGTATCATTTCTAATTAGTTTTTGTCTTTTCTGGATATATACCCAGGAATGGGCTTTCTGGATCACATGGTAACTCTGTTTTTAGTTTAATGAGCCTCCATATTGTTATTTACTGTGCAGTTTTTCACCATCTCCTTTCACAGGAGAAGGTGTCCAGCCTACAACTCCCTCAGTTACATTCATTTGGTCATGTCCACAGGCTGAAATGAATGGGTTATCTCTGACTTCCAACCCTGAGTTCAGTTCAGTCATTCAGTCGTGTCCAACTCTTTGTGACCCCATGGACTGCAGCACGCCAGGCTTCCCTGTCCATCACCAACTCCCAGAGCTTGCTCAAACTCATGTCCATGGAGTCGGTAACACCATCCAACCATCTCATCCTCTGTCGTCCCCTTCTCCTGCCTTCAATCTTCCCTAGCATCGGGGTCTTTTCCAATGAGTGGACTCTTCGCATCAGGTGGCCAAAGGATTGGAGCTTCAGCTTCAACATCAGTCCTTCCAATGTATGTTCGGGACTTATTTCCTTTAGGATGGACTGGTTGGATCTCCTTGCAGTCCAAGAGACTCTCAAGAGTTACTCTGAGTTACTAGGAGCCAAACTTTCTCAATGAGCTCAGAGGGGATGTCATCTGGTGGTCTAATAGGCACAGTCAGTGTGGGCACATAGTGTGGTAGATGGTATACGACATGTGACACAGACACAAATATCTGCCTTCCATTTCTGTGAGGAGTTAGGGGCCATTGACTGAAAAAAAAACAATACACAACCTAAAAGTTGAGAATGTGTTTTATTTGGTGGACAAAACTGAGGACTTAAACCTGGGACATGGCCTGTCAGATAACTCTGAGGGACTGCTCGAAAGAGGTAAGGGAGGAGCCAGGCTGCATAGGAGGTTTTGCCACAAGGACCAGATAGTTGGAACTTCAAAAGATTACTAATAAAAAAACCCAAACATCTCAAGTTAGTAAATTTAGCACTTTTCTGAGTATGGAAGATGCAAGAGTCTGGGCTCATTGAATTCATTCCCTTGATTAGCACCTTAGCTGCCTGGGGCCCATGTCCTATTCTCTCCCATCCTGAGTCCCCTCAGGGTGCACCACTGGGGGCAGCCGCAGTGGCCATGGCATGGCAGCAGGCAGTCTGTTTGTCTCCATCCATTCCCTCAGGGCTCACTGGGTTGGCTCTGGTGACTTGATGGCTGCAACACCCTTTGTTTACTGATAGGGCAGCCAACATTTGTCACTCACAGGCAGTTTTCAGAGAGAAGGGGAATAGTTAGTAAATATCTGCACAAACATTAAAAGACTTGCCTTTTTTTTTTTACATAATAATAGCTATAAAAGATATCTACTCAGTGAAGAATTCAACTCTTTTATTCTATCAAAATGTATGTAAGCGGACAGTCCCATGGTCAACACTGGCCCAGCCTGAGAGAGGCCTTGGTGTGGAGAAAGGTGACTTGAAAGAGGCCAGATCTACAGTTGTAAGGAAAACACAGCTTGCTCTCTTAGGTCTCCTGACACTCCTCTTCCATGACCAAATAACAGAGTTTTTATAGGATTCTTTCTGCAGTTAGTAGGAATTTGAGTTCAAACTTAAATATTAGCAAAGATAAAATTTTATCTAGAACTTTGCACTGTTTAGTTTTTAAAGCATTAAAATTTATAGCTTAGTTGAAGTTGGCTTAAAGTGTAACAAAACATGGGTTATTCCCTTGATAAAGCCTGAAGGCAATTTCAATCTTGATGTGTTGACTTGATGATGAATTTAAACCTTTACCACAGTCTTTATCAGAATGTTCTTATATACTAACGCATATATATGGAATTTAGAAAGATGCAAATGATAACCCTGTATACGAGACAGCAATAGAGACACAGATGTATAGAACAGTCTTTGGGACTCTGTGGGAGAGGGTGAGGGTGGGACGATTTGGGAGAATGGCATTGAAACATGTATGTTGTCATATGTGAAATGAATCACCAGTTCAGGGCCGATGCATGTTACAGGATGCTCAGGGCTGGTGTGAGGGGATGACCCAGAGGGAGGATAAAGGGAGGAGGGAGGTGGGAGGGGGGTTCAGGAGGGGGAACTCATGTACACCCAGGGCGGATTCATGTCAATGTATGGCAAAACCTACCAATGTAATATTGTAAAATAATTAGCCTCCAATAAAAAAAGTTTGAGACTCCATAAAAGTCTCAGCAAAAAAAAAAGGGGGAGGGGGTCTGTGGTTATATAAATAATCAGGTCAAGTTTATTGAGAACAGATCTATTTTTTAAACAAGTCTTAATTTGGTTATAATTGGTAAAAATGAGGGTGATTTTAGGGAGAAAATGATGTTTCAATAAATGTTAAATCCCAGTTTGTTAATGGCGGTCTACCAATGGAGGTAGTAAGACTCATTTCTTGGATAGTTCCTTGCTGTTATATGATATTAATATAAAATTTAATTGAATTCTTAAAGAACACCCTAAGTTTGTTTCTGAAGCTTATCTCAGTGATCTATCTTTGGATGAAGATCAGATGCCTCGTGACCTGCAACCAGGACTGAAAAAAAGAAAAGGGCATAATTTAAAGGACTGTCTCCAACCTGGATGGAAGGACTTTTTTCAGAAGAAACTACACTACACCAGGATGAGAAGACGACGACATCAGAGGTAGACAGCTTGCCCAAGATGCTGGACCTGATTCGTATGATCATTTATAATGTTTTCTTGACCTCTTAGCCCTCTGCATATAAATCAAATGCTTTTCTACCATAGGCCTGATCCTACGCTAGTTTTAGAAATTAATCCAATTGTTGGGTTTGTAGTCATATAAAAGCTCATTCAGCTTATACAAAAACTCTGTTAGACTTGTGCCATCCTAATGTCCTTAAACCATGGCAACAGTCTGCTTCTAAATTGGAAAATTAAAAAGAATAGCTGGAAATCAGAGTCAGGGCTATGGGAAATCCAAGATGGCTGCTTGGCTTTTCCCAGCTCCCTGACAAACCTCATTTTTTAATTGATGGGTTAAAGCCTCCCTGGCTACAGGGCCTCCATAATGAAAAATCACGGAATATTAAGTTTTGTAAATTGTTAAATTAAGTTTCTAGTTTTGTTAATGTCTAGTGTTTACTAAGACTCACTGCTGAGACAGTTCCTTGTTATGTGATACTGCTAAAAGATTTAATTAAGTTATTAAAAAAGGACACTCTAGGTTAGTTTCTAAGGCTTATCTCAGTAACCAGTCTTCAGATAAAGGTCGGATGCTCCATAATGTACAACCAGGAGACTAACACCAGAGTATAATCATTTAACAAATGAAGTCAGGTGACTTGGGGTATACCAGGCTTTATCTAATGAAAGTTCTTGACATATAATTCTTATTTGACTAATAACTGCTAGCTATGGCTATATTATTTTCTATGTCACTTGTTTCACTGAGCCTGTGATATAATGCTGAACTGACAGTTCCATATGAGATCAATAATTGTAATAATGTGACTCTGGGTATGGGAAAAAGCAGCAAGAGGAAATATTTTCTTGGACCAGGAGGCTAGTAAGACAGTGGTCCAGAGATTTTTGCTACTTGCAAAGCCTGGTCCAATGTTAGCACACTGAGTGGCCCATCACTTCCCTAGACCTGGGAATGAGCCTTCCCAGCACCGCAGGACACAATGGCCATGAAATGGTGTCACATGGTCAGATATGTGGCTATGAAGGGACCCTGCTGACTGGAAGTTGGTAGTTGCCAGCTGCCTCTACAAAGATTACATCATGACCATTGCTAGCTGCTGACCTTCAACACCCCCTGAAAGAAGTTCAGGGTGAAAATCAGGAATGAGGCACTCTGTGCTCTGAAAAAAAACAAAACTGGCAGAACAGGCCTTCAGATAGTTAGATCTTTTCAGAGAAAGGTTTTATGAGTTCCAATTGCATCTTCTCATACCTAGAAAAACACTGACATCATTAATGGTGAAATCTGCTTTGGCTATTAAAAAAAAAAAATTTTTTTTTTTTACAATTAAAAGTCAAAATAGAGTAGCTATGGTTCAGACATCCTGGGAAATAACTATTTCCCAGATATCCTGAAAAATGATATTATGGGTGTGATTTCAGATTAGACGCTGTGACCTAATGTAGAACTTAATGTTCCTGTAATGCATTTTTGCTTCTGTACTTTGCTTGCTGCTCGTAAAACCAAAGTTACTCCATTTTAAGATAAGGTTGTTTTTAAGTAAAGATTCCTAAAATTGCTTTTGAAAAAAAAAAACAACTTAAAAATTAAAAAAAAATGTTCTTATATATTTTTTGAAATTATGTGTCATCTGCCTCCCTCCAATTTTTATCCTCAACTCATTCAGAATAAACTGCTTCTTCAATTTCTTTGTAACTTTCCAGTTCCTATGGACTCCAGGTCTCACAAAGTAGCTTTTCAGTTCAGTTCAGTTCAGTTGCTCAGTTGTGTCCGACTCTTTGCGACCCCATGAATCACAGCACGCCAGGCCTCCCTGTCCATCACCAACTCCCGGAGTTCACTCAAACTCATGTCCATCGAGTCAGTGATGCCATCCAGCTGCCTCATCCTCTGTCATCCCCTTCTCCTCCTGCCCCCAATCTTTCCCAGCATCAGAGTCTTTTCCAGTGAGTCAAACCTTCACATGAGGTGGCCAAAGTATTGGAGATTCAGCTTCAGCAGCAGTCCTTCCAGTGAACACCCAGGACTGATCTCCTTTAGAATGGACTGGTTGGATCTCCTTGCAGTCCAAGGGACTCTCAAGAGTCTTCTCCAGCACCACAGTTCAAAAGCATCAATTCTTCAGCGCTCAGCTTTCTTTATAGTTCAACTCTCACATCCATTCATGTGCATTGCATCAGTGATGCCACCCAACCATCTCATCCTCTGTCATCCCCTTTTCCTCCTGCCTTCAATCTTTCCTAGCATTGGGGTCTTTTCCAATGAGTCAGCTCTTTGCATCAGTTGGCCAAAGTATTGGAGCTTTAGCATCAGTCCTTCCAGTGAATATTCAGTGTTGATTTCCTTTAGAATTGACTGGTTTTATCTCCTTGCTGTCCAAGGGACTCTCAAGAGTCTTCTCCAGCACCACAATTTGAAGGCATTAATTCTTTGGCGCTCAGCCTTCTTTATGGTACAACTCTCACATTTGTACATGACTGCTGGAAAAACCATAGCTTTGACTATACAGACCTTTGTATGAGCTAGTTCTGTTCCGTTCCATTCCGTCACTCAGTCGTGTCCGACTCTTTGCGACCCCATGGACTGTAGCCTAACAGGCTTCTCTATCCATGGGATTCTCCAGGCAAGAATACTGTTTAGGAGTACCTAATAAGGGCCCTTGGGGCTTCACCAGTGGCTCAGCAGTAAAGAATCCACCTGCAATACAGGAAAAACAGGAGACACAGGTTCAGCCCGAGCATTCTTGCCTGGAGAATCCCATGAACAGAGGAGCCTGGTGGGCTGCATACCATAGGATTGAAAATAGTCAGACATGACTGAAGTGATGGAGCATACATGTGCAATAAGGGCCCTTCCATCTATGTAGGAGAGTATGCTTTATATGGGTCATTTTCAGCATATATAATCTCCTGGTTGTAGGTCATGGGGCATCTGATCTTTATCCAAAGATAGAATACTGTGATAAGCTTCAGAAAGAAGCTTAGAATGTCCTTTTAATAATTTAATTAAACTTTTGTAATAATGTAACATAGCAACAAAGAGCCATCTAGGAGGTGAGTCTTAGGCAGCAATAACTCAAAGACAATTAACAACACTAGAACTTAATATTCACAAAAGTATTATTCAAAGATGGTTTTTCTCTAAAAATCACTTTCATTTTTATCAAAGATAGCCAAATTAAGATATTCTCAAAGAAAGTCCAAACGGTGGCCCATAAAACAAATCTTACTAAATTTTAAAGGATTGATATCCTTTGCTATCAATATCCTTATTCTCCAGTCACAGTAGAATAAAATTAGAAATCATATAGAAGAATATTTTATATATTCACAAACATATGGATATTAAACAGCACACTCCCAATAATACATCAGAGAAATCACAAGGGGCATTTTGAAATATCCCGAGATGAATTAAAACTAAAACTCAACAAAACTTATAGGATAGTCTAAAATAATGTTTAGAGAAAATTTTTTACCTGTAAACACCTATATATTTTTAAAAGATATCAGTAGCATTCTACCTGAAGAAACAAAGACTATTCTAAACACCAATTAACAAGAAGGAAGGAAATAATAAAAATTAGACTGGAAATTCATGAAACACAATAGGAAAACAATAGAGAATATTGACAAAGCAAAAATTTGTCTTCAAAAATATAAGCAAAATTAATATACCTTTAGTCTTATCAAGCAAAAAATTACACATTACTAAAACTAGGAGTGGAAGAAGGGACATCCCTATGACTTTACAGAAATAAGAATTATTATAAGGGAATACTAATATGTGTGTGTGTGTCTCACACAATCAGGCTGATAAGTCCCAAGATCTGTAGTCACAATCTAGAGACCAGGAGATCGAGTGATGTAATTCCAGTCCATGTCTGAAGGCTTAGGAACCAGGAAAACCAACAGTGTCCAAATTCTAGAAGGTTCAAGACCCAGAATTAGCTATTGTTTCAGCATGAGTCCAAAGGCAGGAAAGGATCAAAGCAATCAGGGAGGGTCAACCTTTTTGTTCTATTTTAAATTGGTTGATGCTAAAAAAAATGTTCTACAACAGCCTACACAATAGGAGAAAATGTTTGCAAATAATAAGGGGTTAATACTCAAAATATATAAGGAACTCATACAACTCGATAGCTAAAAACAAGCAATGCAAATAAAAAATGGGCAGAAGAACTGAATAGACATTTCCCAAAGAAGACATGCAAATGGCCAACAGGTATTTGAAAAGGTCTTCAACATTATTAATCATCAGGGAACTAGAAATCAAAACCGCAGTTAGATATCACCTCACACCTGTTGGAGTGGCTATCATCAAAAAGATGAAAGATAACATGTGTTGGCAAGGATGTGGAGAAAAGGAGACCCTTGAGCACTGTTGGTGGGAATGTAATTTGATAAAGTCACTGTGGAAAACAGTATAGCAGTTCCTCAAAAGCTTAAAATAAAACTACCATACAGTCAATCAATTCCATTTCTAAGTTACTTATCTGAAGGAAATGAAAGCACTAAAGTTGAATGCATCTCCATGTTCATTGCAGCAATAATACAATAGCCCCAACATGGAAACAACCAAATAATCCATGTACACATACACACCAGGGAATTTCATTCAGCTATGAGAAATAAGGAAACCCTGCCATTTGTGACACCATTGGATGGACCTTCAGGGCATTATGCTAAGTGAAATAAGCCAAACAAAGACAAATACTACATGTTATCACCTCTATGTGAACTCTAAAAAAAAAGTCAAACTCATCAAAACAGAATAGGAAAGTGGTTGCTTGGGATGGAGGGGTAGGGGGAATAGGGAGAAGTTGATAGAAGAGTACAAATTTATGAATAAATTCTGAGGATCTAATGTAAAACATGTGGCTATTACTGATAACACTGTTACATAATTGAAGCTTGGTAGCAGGAGAATGTAAATGTTCCAGTTTAAAAATAAGTGAGACACAGGGTGTGTTAACCAACTAGATATTGAGAATCCTTCCCCAGTATGTATCAAATCACCACAGTGTACAATTTAAATATCTTATATTTGTCATTCACCCACCAAAGCTGAAAGAAATCTCTACAAAAAGTTCAGTCACATATGACTTCACTTGTAAATTTATGTTTGAAAAGAATGAACACTCACTTCCTCAAAAATCTAAACACAGAATTATCATATGACTGAGATTTTCCAATCCTATGTATATACACATAGGAATCCAAGGGAAGAGCTCAAACAAATGCTTGTTTGCCATTTGTTTACAATGTTGTTTACAGTGGCCAAAAGGTAGAAATAACCCATGTCTCCATTGACAGATGAATAAACAAAATGTGATGTATGCATCCAAATGAAGCATTATTCAGCCTTTAAAAGAAATCATGTTCTGATACATGCTACAATATAAATGAATTCTGAAGATATTATCTATGTGAAATAAGCCATTCATAGTAATAAAATAATACAAGGAGGAAATATTTCCCAACTCCTTCTATAAGGCAAGGGTTACCCTGGCACCCAAGCCAAAGAAATCACAAGAAAAGTACAGATCAATATTCCTTTCAAATATAGGCATAAATCTCCTCAGAAAAACATGAGCAAACCAAATCCAGCAACACTGAAAAAGAATTATACACCAGGACCAAGTGGGATTTATTTCAGGAATTAAATATGGGTTTTACATACAAAAATCAATATAATACACCATATTAATGGAAGAAGGAACAAAAACTACATGGTCATCTCAATTGATGCAGTAAAAGACATTTGACAAAATCCAACAACTTTTCATGATAAAAACACTCAAAAAATTAGGAATAGAAAGAAATTTTCAAACTGAGAAATCTGAAAAACCCAGAGCTAGCATTATATACTTAATGATGAAATAATGAAATTGTTTTTCTCTAAGATCAAGAACAGGTCAAGGATGTCCAATCTTGCCATTTCTAGTCATCATTTTACTGGAGGTTCTAGCCAGAGGAATCAGGCAAGAAAAGGAAATGAAAGGTATCAAAATGGGATGGGAAAATGTATCTCTGCAAATGATGTGATCCTGTATAGAAAATTGTAAGGAACTCCAAAAAATGGTTAAAACTAATAGCGTTGTGGCAAGATCAATATGTAACAGCTACTTGTATTTCTGTACACTAGCAATGAACAGTCTGAAAGTGAAATTAAGAAAGTAATTTCACTTATATCATCAAAAAGAATAAAATATTTAGGAATAATTTTAACAAGAAGAGTGCAAGACTTATGTACTGAAATATACAAAACATCATTGAAAGAAATTTAAAGATCTCCATAAGTTGAAAGACATCCTGTGTTCATGGTTTGAAGGACTTAATATTCTTAAAATGGCAATACTACACCAAGTTGATCTACAGATTCACTGCAATATGTCTAAATTTCAGGAACTTTTTTGCTAAAGTAGTAATAGAAGAACTCATCCTAAAATTCATGTGGAATCTGAAGGGATCTCAGAGATTTGAAATAGTCATGAAAAAGAACAAAACTAGAGGTCTCTCGCTTCCTGATTTTAAAACTTATTACAGAGCTACAGTAATCAAAACAATGTGGTACTGAAATGAAGACAGACACATAGACCAATGAAATAGTTTGTATATAAACCCTCACATATACAATCAAAAGACTTTTTTTTTTACAAAAGTGTCATGACTATTCAATGGAGAAAGGACAGTCTCTTTAACAAATGGTGCTGTGCAAATTTGTAATGGATCCCCATCTTATACCATATACAAAAATTAGTTCAAAATGGATCATAAGGCTAAATGTCAGTGCCCAAACTCTAAAGCTATTAGGGAAAAAAAAAACATAGCCATAAATCTTTATAGCTTTGGGTTAGGTAGTTGTTTCTTAGACATGACACTGAAAGTACAAGCAACAAAAGAAAAAATAAGTTATATTTTATCAAAGTTGAAAAATTTTGTACATCAAAAGACATTATCAAAGAAGTGAAAATATAGCCTATGGAACTGAAGGGGAAAAAAAGATTTGCAAGTCCCTTAGCCCATTTGATAAGGGATTCAGATCCAGAATATATAAAGAATATTTGTACTTCTATGTTAAAAAGTCAATCCAACTGAAAATGAGCAAAGGATCTGAATAGACATTCTTACCAAAAAGATATATAAATGGCTAAAAAGCACAAGAAAAATGCACAGTGTTATTAGTTGTTGTTCAGTCACTAAGTTGTGTCCAACTCTTTGCAACCACATGGACTACAGCACGCCAGACTTTCTTGTCCTTCACCATCTCCTGGAATTTGCTCATATTCATGTCCATTAAGTCTGTGATGCTATCCAACCATCTCATCCTCTGCTATCCCATTCTCCTCTTTCCCTCAATCTCTCCCAGTATCAGGGTACTTTCCAGGGAGTCCACATTTCGCATCAGGTGGCCAAAGTATTGGAGCTCCAGCTTCAGCATCAGTCCTTTCAATGAATATTCAGGATTGATTTCCATTAGGATTGACTGGTTGTAACTCCTTGCTGTCCAAGAGCAATATTGCATAAGAACCTGGAATATTAGGTCCATGAATCAAGGCAAATTAGAAGTGGTCAAACGGGAAATGGCAAGAGTGAACGTCTACATTTTAGGAATCAGTGAACTAAAATAGACCAGAATGGGTGAATTTAACTCAGATGACCATTATATCTACTACTGAGGGCAAGAATCCCTTAGAAGAAATGGAGTAGCCATCACAGTCAACAAAGGAGTCCAAAACCATTCAATATCACAGTAATCCAAGTCTGTGCCCCAACTAGTAGTGCTGAAGAAGCTGAAATTGAATGATTCTAAAAAGACCTACAAGAACTTCTAGAACTAATACCCAAAAAAAGATGTCCTTTTCATTATAGGGGACTGGAATGCAAAAGTAGGAAATCAAGAAACACCTGGAGTAACAGGCAAATTTGACCTGGGAGTACAGAATGAAGCAGGGCAAAGGCTAATAGAGTTTTTCCAAGAGAAAACACTGGTCATAGCAAACACCCTCTTCCAACAACACAAGAGAAGACTCTACAAACAGACATCACCAGATAGTCAACACTGAAATCAGATTGATTATATTCTTGGCAGCCAATGGAGAAGCTCTATACAGTCAACAAAAACAAGACCAGGAGCTGACTGTGACTCAGATCATGAACTCCTTATTGCCAAATTCAGAATGAAATTGAAGAAAGTAGGGAAAACCACTAGACTATTCAAGTATGACATAAATCAAATCCCTTATGATTATACAGTGGGAGTGACAAATAGATTCAAGGGATTAGATGTGATAGACAGAGTGCCTGAAGAACTATGAATGAAGGTTCATGACATTGTACAGGAGGCAGTGATTGAGACCATCCCCAAGAAAAAGAAATGCAAAAAAGCAAAACGGCTGTCTTAGGAGGCTGTAAATATAGCTGAGAAAAGAAGAGGAGCAAAAACCAAAGGAGAAAAGGAAAGATATACCCATCTGAATGCAGAGTTCCAAAGAATAGCAGAGAGAGATAAGAAAGACTTCCTCAGTGATCAAGGCAAAGAAATAGAGGAAACTGTGAGCTGTAGTTTCTGGGAAGTGAGCAGCTCTCATTCCAGTAACTCTTGTAATCCGGTCATTCCTGTGCCTCCTTCATGTGGATTCAGTACGGCTGTGGTGCTGTTATCCCTCTGATAGGAACTCTAACTCGGTGTGAAGCCCCAAAGGTCTGTTACTTATTTTTATTATATATTGTACTATATTTTATTTAAAGTGTTGTGTTTGTTTCAGGTGTATAGCAAAGTGATACAGTCATATATATGTAAATATGAATTAACAAAAGCAGTTCCCATCTTTTGATGGGGTGCTTATGGTTTATAACATAAATGGCATTATTTTGAGAGAGGGATAACTTAGGTATGGTATTGGGTTTTTTTTTCTTTTTGCAGCTTGAGGCAGTTGTAAAATAACTTAATGTAGCTTTTTACAACTGTGTATTCTATAGTATTTTTTCATTTGGTGGCTCAGAGGTTAAAGCATCTGCCTCCAATGCGGGAGACCGGGGTTCGATCCCTGGGTCGGGAAGATCCCCTGGAGAAGGAAACAGTAACCCACTCCAGTATTCTTGCCTGGAGAATCCCATGGATGGAGAAGCCTGGTAGGCTACAGTCCACGGGGTCGCAAAGAGTCGGACACGACTGAGCGACGGAAGAGAACAGAACAGATTCTATAGTATTTTTTCATTTGATGAAATTTTAACTGTTAATGTTTTTGGCATTGTGCTTTGTACCATTTATTAAATTAAAAAAAAAAAAAAAGAAATAGAGGAAAACAATAGAAAGGGAAAATCTCTTCAAGAAAATTAGAGATACCAAAGCAACATTTCGAGCAAAAATGGGCACAATAAAGGACAGAAAGTTATGGACCTAACCAAAGCAGAAGATGCTAAGAAGAGGTGGCAAGAATATACAGAAGAACTATACAAAAAAAGATCTTCACGACCCAGATAATCACGATGGTATGATCACTCACCTAGAGCCAGACATCTTGGAAAAGGAAGTCAAGTGGGCCTTAGGAAGCATCACTATGAACAAAGCTAGTGGAGATGATGGAATTACAGTTGAGTTATTTCAAATCTTAAAAGATGATGCAGTGAAAGTGCTGCACTCAATATGTCAGCAAATTTGGAAAACTGAGCAGTGGCCACAGGACTAGAAAAAGCCAGTTTTCATTCCAATCCCAAAGAAAGACAATGCCAAAGAATGCTCAAACTACTGCACAATTGCATTCATCTCACAGGCTAGTAAAGTAATGCTCAAAATTCTCCAAGCCAGACTTCAACAGTACATAAACTGTGAACTTCCAGATGTTCAAGCTGGTTTTAGAAAAGGCAGAGGAACCACAGATCAAATTGCCAACATCTGATGGATTATTGAAAAAAGAAGAGAGCTCCAGAAAAACATCTATTTCTGCTTTATTGACTATGCCAAAGCCTTTGACTGTGTGGATCACCAAAAACTGTGGAAAATTCTGAAAGAGATGGGAATACCAGATCACCTGACCTGCCTCTTGAGAAATCTGTATGCAGGTCAGGAAGCAACTGTTAGAACTGGACATGGAACAACGGACTGGTTCCAGATAGGAAAAAGAGTATGTCAAGGCTGTTTATTGTCACCTGATTATTTAACTTATATGGAGAGTACATCATGAAAAATGCTGGGCTGGATAAGGCACAAGCGGGAATGAAGATTGCCAGGAGAAATATCAATAACCTCAGATATGCAGATGAGACCGTCTTTATGGCAGAAAGTGAAGAAGTACTGAAGAGCCTCTCACTGAAAGTGAAAGAAGAGAGTGGAAAAAGTTGGCTTAAAGCGCAATATTCAGAAAACTAAGATCATGGCATCTGGTCCCATCACTTCATGGCAAATAGATGGGGAAACAGTGGAAACAGAGACTTTGTTTTGGGGGAGCTCCAAAATCACTGAAGATGGTGACTGCAGCCATGAAATTAAAAGATGCTTACTCCTTGGAAGAAAAGTTATGACCAACCTAGACAGCATATTAAAACAAATGCCAACATATTAAAACATATGCCAATAAAGTTCCGTATAGTCAAGGCTATGGTTTTTCCAGTAGTCATGTATGGATGTGACAATTGGACTATAAAGAAAGCTGAGTACCAAATAATTAATGCTTTTGAACTGTGGTGTTGGAGAAAACTCTTGAGAGTCCCTTGGAATTCAAGGAGGCCAACCAGTCCCTCCTAAAGGAAATCAGTCCTGAACATTCATTGGAAGGACTGATGTTGAAGCTGAAACTCCAAAATTTTGGCCACCTGATGCGAAGAACTGACTCATTTGAAAAGATCCTGATGCTGGGAAAGATTGAAGGCAGGAGGAGAAGGGGACGACAGAGGTTGGATGGCATCACCGACTCAATGGACATGAGTTTGAGTAAACTCCAGGAGTTGGTGATGGACAGGGAGGCCTGCTGCAGTCCATGGGGTCGCAAAGAGTCAGACATGACTGAGCCACTGAACTGAACTGAACTGAACTGACCTGTCCATGATACTTTCAAGAGTCTTCTCCAGCACCACAATTTGAAAGCATCAAATCTTTGGTGTTCAGCCTTCTTTATGGTCCAACCCTCGTATCCATACATGACTACTGGAAAAACCATAGCTTTGACTATACAGACCTTAGTCAACAATGTTGTATCTCTGCTTTTTAATATGCTCTCTAGGTTTTTTGTTTGTTTGTTTTTAATTTATTTATTTTAATTGGAGGCTAATTACTTTACAATATTGTGGTGGCTTTTGCCATACATTCACATGAATCAGCCATGGGTGTCCATGTGTTCCCCATCCTGAACCCCCCTCCCACCTCCCACCCCATCCCATCCCTCCGGGTTCCCAGTGCACCAGCCCTGAGCACCCTGTCTCATGCATCGAACTTGGACTGGCGATCTGTTTCACATATGATAATATACATGCTTCAATGCTATTCTGTCAAATCATCCCACCCTCACGTTCTCCCACAGAGTCTGAAAGTCTGTTCTTTTCATCTGTGTCTCTTTTGCTGTCTTGCCTATAGGGTCATCGTTACCATCTTTCTAAATTCCATATATATATATATATATATATATATATATATATACATGTTAATATATACATGTCAATATGCTATATTGGCGTTTTTCTTTCTGACTTACTTCGCTCTGTATAATAGGCTCCAGTTTCATCCACCTCATTAGAACTGATTCAAATGCATTCTTTTTAATAGCTGAGTAATATTCCATTGTGTATATGTACCACTGCTTTCTTATCCATTTGTCTCACAGTGGACATCTAGGTTGCTTCCATGTCCTGGCTATTGTAAACAGTGCTGTGATAAACATTGGGGTACACGTGTCACTTTCAATACTGGTTTCCTTGGTGTGTATGCCCAGCAGTGGGATTGCTGTGTCATACGACAGTTCTATTTCTCATTTTTTAAGGAATCTCCGCACTGTTCTCCACAGTGGCTATACTAGTTTGCATTCCCACCAACAGTGTAAGAGGGTTCCTTTTTCTCCACACCCTCTCCAGCATTTATTGTTTGTAGACTTTTTGATAGCAGCCATTCTGACTGGTTCTGAGATGGTACCACATTGTGGTTTTGATTTGCATTCCTCTGATTATGAGGGATGTTGAGCATCTTTTCCTGTGTTTGTTAGCCATCTGTATGTCTTCTTTGGAGAAATGTCTATTTAGTTCTTTGGCCCATTTTTTGATTGGGTCGCTTTTTTTTCTGGAATTGAGCTGCAGGAGTTGCTTGTATATTTTTGAGATTAATTATTTGTCAGTTGCTTCATTCGCTATTATTTTCTCCCATTCTGAAGGCTGTCTTTTCACCTTCCTTATGGTTTCCTTTGTTGTGCAAAAGCTTTTAAGTTTAATTAGCTCCCATTTGTTTATTTTTGCTTTTATTTCCATTACTCTGGATGGTGGGTCATAGAGGATCCTGCTCTGATTTATGTCAGAGAGTGTCTTGCCTATGTTTTCCTCTAGGAGTTTTATAGTTTCTGGCCTTACATTTACAGCTTTAATCCATTTTGAGTTTATTTTTGTGTATGGTGTTAGAAAGTGTTCAAGTTTCATTCTTTTACAAGTGGCTGACCAGTTTTCCCAGCACCACTTGTTAAACAGATTGTCTTTTCTCCATTGTATAGTCTTGCTTCCTTTGTCGAGATAAGGTATCCACAGGTGCATGGATTTATCTCTGGGCTTTCTGTTTTGTTCCATTGATCTATATTTCTATCTTTGTGCCAGTACTGTACTGTCTTGATGACTGTAGCTTTGTAGTAGAGCCTGAAGTCAGGCAGGTTGTTTCCTCCAGGTCCATTTTTCTTTCTCAAGATTGCTTTGGCTATTCAAGGTTTTTTCTATTTCCATACAAATTGTGAAATTATTTGTCTAGTTCTCTGAAAAATACTGTTGGTAGCTTGATAGGAACTGCATTGAATCTATAGATTGCTTTCTGTAGTATACTCATTTTCACTATATTGATTATTCTCTTATCCATGAACATGGTATATTTCTCCATCTACTTGTGTCATCTTTGATTTCTTTCATCAGTGTTTTATAGTTTTCTATATATAGGTCTTTTGTTTCTTTAGGTTGCTTTATTCCTAAGTATTTTATTCTTTTTTTGCAATGGTAAATGGAATTGTTTCCTTAATTTCTCTTTCTGTTTTCTCATTGTTAGTGATTAGGAATGAAAGAGATTTCTGTGTATTGATTTTATATGCTATAACTTTACTATATTCATTGATTAGCTCTAGTAATTTTCTGGTGGAGTCTTAAGGGTTTTCTATGTAGAGGATCATGTCATCTGCAAACAGTGAGTTTTACTTCTTGTTTTCCAATCTGGATTCCTTTTATTTCTTTTTCTTCTCTGATTGCTGTGGCTAAAACTTCCAAAACTATGTGGAATAGTAGCAGTGAGAGTGGGCATCCTTGTCTTGTTCCTGACTTCAGGGAAAATACTTTCAATTTTTCACCATTGAGGATAATGTTTGCTATGGGTTTATCATATGGCTTTTATTATATTGAGGTATGTTCCTTCTATGCCTGCTTTCTGGAGGGTTTTTATCATAAATGGATGTTGAATTTTGTCAAAGGCTTTCTCTACATCTATTGAGATAATCATATGGTTTTTATCTTTCAATTTGTTAATGTGGTGTATCGCATTTATTGATTTGCAAATATTGAAGAATCCTTGCTTCCCTGGGATAAAGCCCATGTGGTCATGATGTATGATCTTTTCAATATGTTGTTGGATTCTGTTTGCTAGAACTTTGTTAAGGGTTTTTGCATCTATGTTCATCAGTGTTATTGACTTGTAATTTTGTTTTTTGTGAAATATTTGACTGGTTTTAGTATTAGGGTGATGGTGGCCTCATAGAATGAGTTTGGGTTTACCTTTCTCTGCAATTTTCTGAAAGAGTTTGAGTAGAATAGGTGTTAGCTCTGCTCTAAACTTTTGGTAGAATTCAGCTGTGAAGCCATCTTGTCGTGGGCTTTTGTTTGTTGGAAGATTTCTGATTACAGTTTCTATTTCTGTGCTTGTGATGGGTCTGTTAAGATTTTCTATTTCTTCCTGGTTCAGTTTTGGAAAGTTGTACTTTTCTAAGAATTTGTCCATTTCTTCCAAGTTGTCCATTTTATTGGCATATAGTTGCTGATAGTAGTCTCTTATGATCCTTTGTATTTCTGTGTTGTCTGTTGTGATTTCTCCATTTTCATTTCTTATTTTGTTGATTTTATTCTTCTTTCTTTTTTTCTTGATGAGTCTGCTTAATGGTTTGTCTATCTTAGTTATCTTCTCAAAGAACTAGCTTTTAGCTTTGTTGATTTTTGCTATGGTCTCCTTTGGTTTTTTTTTTTTTTTTTTTTGCATTTATTTCTGCCCTATTTTTTATGATTTCTTTCCTTCTACTAACTCTAAGGTTCTTCATTTCTTCTTTTTCTAGTTGTTTTAGGTTAGGTTATTTATTAGATTTTTCTCCTGTTCCTTGAGGTAGTCTTGTATTGCTATGAACCATCCCCTTAATACTACTTTTACTGAATCCCATAGGTTTTGGCTTGTTGTGTTTTCATTTTCATTCATTTCTATGCATATTTTTATTTCTTTTTTGATTTCTTCTGTGATTTGTTGGTTATTCAGAAGTGTGTTGTTTAGCCTCCATATGTTTGTATTTTTAATAGTTTTTTTCCTGTAGTTGACATCTAATCTTACCACATTGTGATCAGAAAAGATGCTTGAGATTATTTTAATTTTTTTGGATTTACTAAGGCTATATTTATGGCCCAGGATGTGATCTATCCTGGATAAGGTTCCGTGTGCACTTGAGAAAAAGGTGAAATTCATTGTTTTGGGGTGAAATGTCCTATAGATATCAATTAGGTCTAATTGGTCCATTATATCATTTAAAGTTTATATTTCCTTACTAATTTTCTGTTTAGTTGACCTATCCATAGGTATGAGTGGGGTATTAAAGTCTGCCACTATTATTGTGTTACTCTTAATTTCCCCTTTCATACTTGTTAGCATTTGCCTTACATATTGCAGTGCCCCTATGTTGGGTGCATACATATTTATAATTGTTATATCTTCTTCTTGGATTGATCCTTTGATCATTATGTAGTATCCTTCTTTGTCTCTTTTCATGACCTTTATTTCAAAGTCTATTTTATCTCATATGACTATTGCTACTCCTGCTTTCTTTTGGTCTCCATTTGCATGAAATAACTTTTTCCAGCCCTTCACTTTCAGTCTGTATGTGTCCCTTGTTTTGAGGTGGGTCTCTTGTGGACAATGTGCTATCTAGGTTTGTCATAGCTTTTCTTTGAATGACCAAGCATCTTTTAACTTCATGACTGCAGTCACTGTCTGCAGTGATTTTCAAGCCCAAGAAAATAAAGTCTGTCACTGTTTCCACTTTTCCCCCTTCTTTTTGCATGAAATGATGGGATCAGATGCCATGATCTTTTGTTCTGAATGTTGAGTTTTAAGCCAGCTTTTCCGTTCTCCTCTTTCA
Organism: Moschus berezovskii; assembly: GCF_049115385.1. Taxonomy (NCBI): domain Eukaryota; kingdom Metazoa; phylum Chordata; class Mammalia; order Artiodactyla; family Moschidae; genus Moschus; species Moschus berezovskii. The sequence continues at coordinate 59,057,046 of NC_142466.1, forward strand.
CCCTCATCAAGAGGCTCTTTAGATCTTCTTTGCTTTCTGCCATTAGAGTGGTATCATCTGCATATCTGAGGCTATAGATATTTCTCTCAGCAATCTTGATCCAGCTTGTGATTCATCCAGCCTGACATTTCACATGATGTACTCTGCATATACATTAAATAAACAGGATAACAATATACAGACTTGATGTACTCCTTTCCCAATTTTGAACTAGTCCATTGTTTCATGTTGGGTTCTGTTGCTTCTTGACCTTCCTACAGGTTTCTCTGGAGAAAGATGATCTGGGATTCCCATCTCTTTAAGACTTTTCCACAGTTTGTTATGATCCACACAGTCAAAGGCTTTAGCATAGTCAATGAAGCAGAAGTAGATGTTTTTCTAGAATTACCTTGCTTTCTCTATGATCCAACTAATGTTGGCAATTTGATCTCTGGTTCCTCTATTTTTTCTAAACCCAGCCTTTACATCTGGGATTTCTTGGTTCACATACTATTGAGGCCAGGCTTGAAGGATTTTGAGCGTTAACTTGCTAGCATGTGAAATGGGCACAATGGTACAGTAGTTTGAACATTCTTTGGCATTGCTCTTCTTTGGGATTGGAATGAAAATTGACCTTTCCAGTCCTCTGGTCACTGCTGAGTTTTCAAAATTTGCTGACATATTGAGTGCAGTGCTTTAACAGCATCATCTTTTAGGATTTGAAATAACTCTGCTGGTATTCCATCACCTCCACTAGCTTTGTAGTAATGCTTCCTAAGGCCCACTTGACTTCACACTCCAGAATATCTGACTCTAGCTGAGTGACCACAGCATTATTGTTATCTGGGTCATTAAGACCTTTTGGGTATAGTTCTTCTGTATATTCTTTCCACCTCTTCTTAATATCTTCTGCTTCTGTTAGGTCTGCACTTTACCTATAAATCAACTTTTAATACCTGATGCTAAGTCAAAAAAGGCAGATGCAAAAGGTCACATATTGTATGACTCCATTTTTATGAAAAGCCCAAAGCACGCTCATAGACGCAAAAAGTAGGCTAACGGGTCAGGAGAGAGGAAGTTTGGGGCAAATGAGGAGAGACCATAAATCATTTTCTTTTGGGGTTGATGCAAACATGCTAGAATTAGATGCTGCTGATGATTATACAACTTTCTGAACACACCAGAGACAAATATGCATTATTTACCATTCATTAAATTACAAACCCTGTCTCTCTACTGGGCATATCATTCTTCTCCCAGTAGGCAACTTTGTAGTTTAAGTGGCATATTTCATTATTGGAAATTTCAGAAATCCTGGTCTGAATATACCCTCCAAGAAAAACACATTCCATAGGAGGTAGGAAAAAAAGAATATCACTCACTTGGAAAGAATATTTATGCGAAGACTAAGAAATTTTCCCTTCTTTAAGTCTATGAGAACTATTACGGAACTAATTCTAAAGAGACATGTTCAGGTTCAGGGCGCCTATGTATAAGGCACATAGACATCATTCATAGTACTTGAGAATTCTCATTTCCATGTATAGCAAGCCAGGGAAATAAGCACAGCTTTGATTGATTTTTCTAGGAAAAGAATGCAATATGGTATAAGCACATTTCCTGTTTTCCTTTTCCTGAAGAGAATGGTTCTGAGAAAACTGCAATAAGTTAGAGAGAATCCTGGGAGCTGCTTTTCAACTTCTTCTATGGGAAGCCCCAGGGCTCATTGGAATGGAGGGATTCCTGCAGGCTCCTAACTGTGCTCTTTGAGATATAAGCCATTTCTTTCAGTTTCTCCAGTAATCGCTTTTTCCCACTACAAATTTAACAGATAAGCCTTCTCCAGTGAATTGCCATGTAGCTCACTGAGATAAAAATTAAAAACTGTGGAAACAGTATTAGATCTTGAATGTAATATACCCCAAACAGAATCATTGATTTCTGACCCTTCCAACCCTGTTCTTCCCCTAGTTCTCTTCATCTCAGTAAATGGCATCACAAACCATCTAGTTACTTAAGCTCACAACCCAGGACTTATTCTTCCTTTCTTTTCACCTTCATCATCCAGCCCATCATCAAGTCTATTGGCTCTGTAACTCCAAAACATTGCTTTAACTCATTTACTTCTCTCTAAACCCACTGCTACTATCCAAGTCCAGCCATTATTTTCCCTAATGAGGACCACTGCATAGCCTCCTAACTGATCTTTTGTGCTCCACAGTCACCCTACCACAAGCCACTCTCTCCTGAGTTACTAGATTGGTCTCAGCAGGAAATTCACTCTCCTATACAAACCCATCTCCTGACAAGTATTCCACTGGATATAAAATAAAATCCAAGCCACTTACAAAGCCCTGTTCTCTCAGACCCCTGCCTCCCCAACTGACCTCCTCCTCCTCTTGCTTCACTCACTAGACCACAGTCTTCTTTTTCTCTAACAGGCCGTGTTCACCCCCACTTTAGACAGTTGCATGTCTGAAACATTCTGGTCATTTCAGGACCCAGCTTAAGAATCACTGCTTCAGAGTATCTTGAGCGATGACTAATCTCATATATTTCCCCTTACACCACTGTGTTTTAATCATAGTGCTTTATCTCTGATTATCTAGTGTGTTCTTTATTTAAAATTTTTGTTCATATTTTTATCATCTCTGAAATATAAGCCCCACACAAGGTATATGCCCAGATGAGATTACTAAGGGGGATACCGAACATTTTGACAGTTTCTTCTATCACCGTGGAGACAGAGACTATTGATGTATTTAAAGCAGATTTGCCACTTAAAAGGTGTTGGGTTGCTAATAATAGCATAGATGACACCACCCTTATGGCAGAAACTGAAGAGGAACTAAAAAGCCTCTTGATGAAAGTGAAAGAGGAGAGTGAAAAGTTTGAAGCTCAACATTCAGAAAACAAAGATCATGGCATCTGGCCCCATCACTTCATGGGAAATAGATGGGGCAACAGTGGAAACAGTGTCAGACTTTATTTTTTTGGGCTCCAAAATCACTGCAGATGCTGATTGCAGCCATGAAATTAAAAGACGCTTACTCCTTGGAAGGAAAGTTATGACCAACCTAGATAGCATATTAAAAAGCAGAGACATTACTTTGCCAGAAGAATTGATGCTTTTGAACTGTGGTGCTGGAGAAGACTCTTGAGAGTCCCTTGGACTGCAAGGAGATCCAACCAGTCTATTCTAAAGGAGATCAATCCTGGGTGTTCATTGGAAGGACTGATGCTGAAGCTGAAACTCCAATACTTTGGCCACCTCATGCATCGAGTTGACTCACTGGAAAAGAGTCTGATGCTAGGAAGAATTGGGGGTGGGAGGAGACGGGAACGACAGAGAATGAGATGGCTGGATGGCATCACCGACTCGATGGACATGAGTTTGAGTGAACTCCGGGAGTTGGTGATGGACAGGGAGGCCTGGCGTGCTGTGATTCATGGGGTCGCAAAGAGTCGGATACAACTGAGCGACTGAACTGAACTGAACTGAACTGAATATATTATTATAGTTGATATTATGATTAAGGAAATAGACTCAGCACATTCCTAAATTGCTGGTCACATGGTAAGCCTGCTATGACAAGAAAACAGCTGGTGCCTGAGGAAAAGCCCCATTCACTTGGATGGGCCAGTCTGTAGTAGCATTGACCCAAATGCAAAGGCTGAGTCCAGGATGAGCAACATACTACCAGAGACCAAGCATCTCAAACTTCCTGCCAGACTGGGCTGTGTCAGGCAAGTGTCTGTACCAGCTTGCAGACCATGGTGTAGAGTCAGAGCAGTTCATGAAGTATTGACTGAGTACCTAGAGTGCACCAGATACTCTGCTACACATGGAAATACAGACCTAGCTAAGACATAAGGCTGGTGATACTGAATTATGGTTCATTTATTAAAACCCTGGGCTCATCTCTTATCATTTTTGGAGGTTAATTTCAAACCACTTTAATAATTTTACAAACACTTTCGTTTATTCTGTATGAAATTTCTGTGGTTATTAAATATTATCATCCCCATTTTTTAAAATTCAGAAAGTTATGCTACAGAGAGATTAAGTGACTAGACCAAGGGGACATACCTGGGAACTGGTAAGCCTTGCTCAATACCACCAGCATCTGCATCTGACTCAATGCCATGACTCTGCCTTGTGGACTCAAATTCTGTACTTCCCCATGGATTTGATCTTTCTCTTCTTGAAGTTGATCTTCTTGACTTGATATACATCTAACTTCTTCCTCTGCTTGTTGATTTTGTTAACATCTCAACCCTCCCTTGATGGGAGTCTGAACCAATTCATTCTCTGATTTATGAAATATCACCCCCCACACATACAACTCCCAAGTCCAAATTGTATGACAGAAGCTGCCTGTGGGCTATGAAGACTCTCCAAATGGGTTGGTTGTTTTGGATTTATCAATTCAACAAAAAACAGGAACACTGTGATTCCCACATAGACATCTTGGAAAATGCATTCATATAGGAAACAAAGCCTCCACAACCACAGACAAGTATCTTGAGTTTCTGCAAATAAGTTGCAATATAAATGCAAGACTGTTATATTTTCCAATGACTTAATTTGCCAAAGGGACACGAACAATGAACAACAGAGGTGAGAACAGCACTGCAAATAGACAACACACTTTAAAATGTGGGCCTCTTGTGGGGAAGTCGTAATTGTCATTTTCAATTTTTTAATGCTCTTCCACCCTATTGCCCTCTAGTCTTTTTAATAAGGCATTTCTGTGTATGCATGGGTATGCGTGTGTTTTCTTTTTTACAACTGAAGGAAATGGCTATGTACAATTGTTTTTGTTATAAATAGGAAAGTCCATCCACTAGTGATTACGAGCTCCACAATGAGTCATAAATATTAAATTTTGCTCAGAGCTTTTGGCACTCTGCAATGTTGTTTCTCAGACAATGTGCATATAACCTTAGTTCTTATTAGTTTATGAACCAAAGGTTAAGACCACAGTGAGAGTTCATCCCTAGGTCCTTCTGGATAATAATCCCTTACTTTCCAAGGGGCAAGCACTCAGAAAACTCTCTTTTCCCTTTATTATGTTTTGCTGAGAGGCCCAAAATAGGGGGGTTATGGATTCACGTATAAGTTTCCCTATTGCCTGTCCCTCTGCTTGTCTTCATGTTCCAGCCAGACTCTTGCCATCCCTCTCTTCTGTTTTCTGATCACTTGACCTCAAGCACATCCTGCATTCTCCTGGGGCTTCTTATGAGGAATCACTGACCTGAACTTTATTCCTGTGCCCTGGCATCCTGTACTGTCACTGCCGCCGCCGCCACTGCCTGGAGCTCTGTAACTGTCTGACCATGAATCTCGATCACCATGTGTCACCTGCCATCATTCTCTCTGCTGCCCAGACTGTCAGAGCACTCCTGTAGTGTTCCTAACTTGCTCTTCACCTCTGCACCTCATGTCTCCAGCTGACGGGGGAAACTGCTTGCTACCTTATGTCTTGCTGTTCGGAAAGTAAGAGAAGGGGGTCTTTCAGTGCAGTCATGTGAGCATCTGAATGTTGAGTTCTGGTTGTTTTATTTTTCATCCTTCTCTTACCCTAAACACTTAGGTATCCCCAAGGGTCCTCAGGGTGGTTCAAATATAGCCTCACTTCATACCTTGAACCAGTGACCTTCTCAACTCACACCATACTGTTAAGTCTGGTGCAGCCTATAATCTATGCCACCCAGTCATCTTCTGCAAGGCATCCAACATACCCGTCTACGTCTGAACTCTAATCCAAGTTTTTTCCTCAGCCCCAAGGAAGTGTCATAGCATTTAGCATTGTGTCACTCCCATTGGCCAACTTGTGACTGAGTGAGTTGAAAATGCACAGGGTTAAGAAATGGTTTTGATAGCAGGGACAAGGAAAGCTGGATCTGGAGTGGAGTAGCCAGTGCCGAGAGGCCAGAAAACGAGAGGACTCAGTGCTTACTCCACTAAACCATTGAGGATATTGGAGAAGCAACTAGACTGGATATCAAATAGAAAACTGAAGGGCCAGACCCCAGTAGGTCAAAAGCTTGGAAAACCAAGAGACTATATGGCCCAAGTGCAAAGCCAACTGGAGGTCTGAAGCCAACTCACGTGGTTGCACAGAGGATCTATCAAAAAGAGCTAGAAAATCCACACATGGGACTAGCATCAGGATAAGAACAGCAACAGCAGTAGCAAGGCGGGGATCTGGAGACAGAATTTGTCACCTTCTTCAGACTGAACCATCTCCAGTCCCTTGCTCAGTTGAAAGCTGATTGCAAGTCAGCATGGCCCAAACGCCTGACGGGAATGATATCAGAAGATAGCAAAGGGCAGGAGAAAGGCAGTCATTTAGTTTCTTTAGAATACCCATGACATCAAGGGGGATAGACAGCTCTGTGTGTGCATGTTACAGAAACTCCATAAGCTCATGAGCAGCTTAGGTTCTGGGAAGATCTTAAACCCCAGGGACTTCCTAAACTGTCCCAAAGTCCACTTGTCTACACATCCAAAGGCACGATGTCCATGGGACCACTGATACCGTCTTCTGGTGGTAAACAAGGTAGATAAAGTTTTTCCCTGGCTAGCCTCCATAAAATTACAAAGTTGAAAATCTCTAAATAGACATGCATCTTTATAACCAAAAGCAGAGTAGATGGACAAAAACCTTGCATGGAAAAATGAGTAATTTGGGTCTTCTGTTCCTCTTAAAGCCCTCATCTGCCCAAACCACCATTGTTCAGTCCTCTACATGCTAATTAAATTCAACAAGCATTTACTGAGGGCTCCTAGAGAGCCAGGGACAGTGTTAAGCAGCAGGAGAGATAAAGAAGAATGTCAACGCCTACTTTTGAAGAGCTTTTAATTTAGTCAGGGAATCAGTCAACTAAAAACAAATAATCATATCTTCCAGGTACCCCAGTAGGATATAAGAGTCTTGAAGGATGACTTGGTTTGCCAATTTGAGAAAAGGTCTGTCTGAGGAAGCAACTGAAACAATGCATGAAAAATGCGTGGAACAGAGGCTTTGGATAAAGGTGGCTGATTGAGTGCATGCATTTGATTTCACTCCCTTCTGAAGCCCTCCAAAATTTCACAGAGATTTTTAAGGCATATACTCACAAGAACAAAATAATATGGGAGAGGAGACAACAGTCACAAAACTTTGGAATCTGGGAAGCAAATAAGGAAAGTAAAGAATGCTAAATCCTAAGCTGGCCATGGGGAAGCCAAAAAGAAAACTGATTTATTCCACAGAATATACCAAAGTCTCCAAGGCTAACCACCCCAGGTATCTCCAGCTGCTGCTGCTAAGTCTCTTCAGTTGTTTCCAACTCTGTGCAACCCCATAGACGGCCACGCACCAGGCGCCTCTGTCCCTGGGATTCTCCAGGCACGAATACTGGAGTGGGTTGCCATTTGCTTCTCCAGTATCTCCAGAAGTAGGCCTTCTGGTGGTGCCTAAAGCTAGAGATAAACCTGATTAAGAAGGGTGAGGTCCTGACCCCCTTGCCCACTCTGTCCAGTTAAGGACTAACTCTTGCCCACCTTCTTCCTAGTAAACAGAAACCAGAGAATTTTTAACTAGAGGATACTAGAGATAATCAAGGGTGAGAGTATGATATGTAAACAGGAGGAATGAATGAATGATGTTGAAAAACCAAGCCTTCTTCTCTCAGTTAATTTCTAAAACACTGTCAGAGGGAAGGTCACTGAAGGATAGTAGTGAGCCACTGGAGGGCTTTTCTGTGAAATCTTTCCAGTCCAAAGGAAATGAAGAGAGTGATATGGTACCTCTCTAGTCCTGTCCCCGTACGGGGAGAGTCACACTGTACTAATCTCATATCCATGCTCAGAGTACAGCCAGGTTATAGTGCTTCATTCTGAAAAAATGAGTACTCCAAGGTCTCTGCCCAAAGAAAGGAAAACACACGTCCTCACAAATGTACATATACAAGTAACATTATTTACAGTAAAAGAAAACAGGAAAACCACACAAATATCCATCAGTGACTGAATGGATAAATAAATGTGGTATATCCATACAATGGAGAAGCAATATATGTGGTATATCCATATAATGTTTATTCAGCAATAAACAGGAATGAAGTACGGATACATGCCAATGTGGATGAACCTTGAAAACATTGTGCAAAGTGAGAGAAGCCAGTCACAGAAGGCCATATAATGTATAATTCCATTTAGGTGAAATGTCCTGAATAGGTAAATCCATAGAAACAAAGTAGATTAGACGTTTTTAGGGGCTGGAAGGAGATGGGAATAAGAAGTGACTGATAATGGGTTCGATAAAGGACAGAAATGGTATGGACCTAAAAGAAGCAGAAGATATTAAGAAGAGGTGGCAAGAATACACAGAAGAACTGTACAAAAAAGATCTTCACGACCAAGATAGTCACGATAATGTGATCACTGACCTAGAGCCAGATATCTTGGAATGTGAAGTCAAGTGGGCCTTAGGAAGCATCACTACGAACAAAGCTAGTGGAGGTGATGGAATTCCAGTTGAGCTATTTCAAATCTTGAAAGATGATGCCGTGAAAGTGCTGCACTCAGTATGCCAGCAAATTTGGAAAACTCAGCAGTGGCCACAGGACTGGAAAATGTCAGTCTTCATTCCAATCCCAAAGAAAGGCAATGCCAAAGAATGCTCAAACTACCGCACAATTGCACTCATCTCACATGCTAGTAAAGTCATGCTCAAAATTCTCCAAGGCAGGCTTCAGCAATATGTGAACCGTGAAATCCCAGATGCTCAAGCAGATTTTAGAAAAAACAGAGGCACCAGAGATCAAATTACCAACATCTGCTGGATCATGGAGAAAGCAAGAGAGTTCCAGAAAAACATCTATTTCTGCTTGATTGACTGTTTCAAAGCCTTTGACTGTGTGGATCACAATAAACTGTGGAAAATTCTGAAAGAGATGGGAATACCAGACCACCTGACCTGCCTCTTGAGAAACCTGTATGCAGGTCAGGAAGCAACAGTTAGAACTGGACATGGAACAACAGACTGGTTCCAAATAGGAAAAGGAGTACATCAAGGCTGTATATTGTCACCCTGCTTATTTAACTTATATGCAGAGTACATCATGAGGAACGCTGGGCTGGAAGAAGCACAAGCTGGAATCAAGATTGCCGAGAGAAGTATCAATAACCTCAGATATGCAGATGACACCACCCTTATGGCAGAAAGTGAAGAGGAACTCAAAAGCCTCTTGATGAAAGTGAAAGAGGAGAGTGAAAAGGTTGGCTTGAAGCTCAACATTCAGAAAACAAAGATCATGGCATATGGTCCCATCACTTCATGGGAAATAGATGGGGAAACAGTGGAAACAGTGTCAGACTTTATTTTTTTGGGCTCCAAAATCACTGCAGATGCTGATTTCAGCCATGAAACTAAAAGATGCTTACTCCTTGGAAGGAAAGTTATGACCAACCTTGATAATATATTAAAAAGCAGAGACATTACTTTGCCAACAAAGGTCTGTCTAGTCAAGGCTATGGTTTTTCCTGTGGTCATGTATGGATGTGAGAGTTGGACTGTGAAGAAAGCTGATCGCCGAAGAATTGATGCTTTTGAACTGTGGTGTTGGAGAAGACTCTTGAGAGTCCCTTGGACTGCAAGGAGATCCAACCAGTCCATTCTAAGGGAGATCGATTCTGGGTGTTCACTGGAAGGACTGATGCTAAAGCTGAAACTGCAATACTTTGGCCACCTCATGCGACGAGTTGACTCACTGGAAAAGACTCTGATGCTGGGAAAGGTTGAGGGCGGGAGGAGAAGGGGATGACCGAGAATGAGATGGCTGGATGGCATCACTGACTCTGTGGACATGAGTATGAGTGAACTCCGGGAGTTGGTGATGGACAGGGAGGCCTGGCGTGCTGTGATTCATGGGGTCGCGGAGAGTCGGACACAACTGAGCGACTGAACTGAACTGATAATGGGTACAGGGTTTCTTCCTGGGATGATATAGATGTTCTATTATTTGATAGTGATGATGATTGTACAACTCTGTGAATAGACTAATAACTACTGGATCATACCCTTTAAAAGGGTACATTTATAGTACATGAATTATGTCTCAAAAAAAAAACTGTTACAGTAAACACATCTGCATATCACATACATGCACAAAACCAAAATTCACTAGACATCTGAGGAGGGCTGTAACACAGAACTGTCCATTGGAAATATAATACAAGATACATATATACTTTTAAATTTTCTAGTAGCCACATTAAAATAAGTAAAAATTTAGAAATTAATTTTCATAACATATTTATTTACCCTGAAGACTCTTGAGAGTCCCTTGGACTGCGAGGAGATCCAACCAGTCCATTCTAGAGGAGATCAGTCCTGGGTGTTCATTGGAAGGACTGATGCTAAAACTGAAACTCCAATACTTTGGCCACCTCATGCGACGAGTTGACTCACTGGAAAAGACTCTGATGCTGGGAGGGATTGGGGGCGGGAGGAGACGGGGACGACAGAAAATGAGATGGCTGGATGGCATCACCAGCTCGATGGACATGAGTTTGTGTGACCTCCGGGAGTTTGTGATGGACAGGGAGGCCTGGCGAGCTGTGATTCATCGGGTCGCAAAGAGTCGGACATGACTGAGCGACTGAACTGAACTGAACTGAATATTATCATTTCAACATGTAACAAATATAAGAATATTAATAATATGTATTAAATACATCCTTTCTTTCATTCCAATTTCTCAAAATCCAGTGTTTGTTGAACTTACAGTACATCTTATTTTGAACTAACCAAATTTCAGTTACCCAATAATCCATATATCTAGTGGCTACTGTATTAGAGAACATGAACCAAAAATGAATCATCTGGACTAAAATAAACACAAAGGAAAACTAAAACCAAGTTTTCTTTTAGAGAAAACAAACTACAAGCAGAAAAAAAAATTAGAAATAAGCTATCTGAGAATTCCCTGGTCATCCAGAGGTTAGGACTTGATGCTCTCACTGCAAGAGGGCCTAGGTTCAATCCCTGAAGGGGAACTAAGATTCTGCAAGATAACCTGCACGACATAGCCAAAAAAGAGAAAGAAATAGGCTATTATTAATGTGCTCAGGGAATAAGAAAAAATTTGGACTCATTAACAAGAGCAGATTACTTTAAAAAAGAAAAGAGAAGAACAGAGGACACAATAAAGATTATTAGAAATTAAAAGTATGATGCTACTGCTACTGCTGCTGCTGCTGCTGCTGCTAAGTCACTTCAGTTGTGTCTGACTCTGTACGACCCCATAGACAGAAGCCCACCAGGCTCCCCTATCCCTGGGATTCTCCAGGCAAGAACACTAGAGTGGGTTGCCATTTCCTTCTCCAATGCATGAAAGAGAAAAGTGAAAGTGAAGGCGCTCAGTCGTGTCCGACTCTTCACGACCCCATGGACTGCAGCCTACCAGGCTACTCCGTCCACAGGATTTTCCAGGCAAGAGTACTGGAGTGGGGTGCCATTGCCTTCTCCAAAAAGTATGATAGCAGAAACTAAAAATTAAATAAAGGTGTTCAAAGATAAAATTAAGGAAATTTCCCTTGGAGTAGAGCGAAAGGACAAAGAACTAGAAAATTAGAAAACTAGTCACAGAGAAGGGAGAAAATAGTTAAGAAATATTTCCAGAACTAAAGAACTAGCTTCCTGATTGAAAAGATGCAGTGATTACCCGGAACAATAGATGAAAGTAGACTCACAATGTGATACATCAGTTGTGAAATTTTGGAACACTTGAAATTCAAAATGTTAGAGCTCTTTTTCCCTAGTGGTTCAGACAGTAAAGAATCTGCCTGAAATGCAGCAGACCTGGGTTCAGTCCCTAGGTCAGAAAGATCCCTGGCAAAGGGAATGATTATCCACTCCAGTATTCTTGCCTGAAAAATTCCATGGACAGAGGAGTCTGGCTGGCTACAGAGTCAGACATGACTGAACAACACCACTTTGAAATGAGAAGGAGATACTACAAGCTATCAAAAAGATAAAATAAAGGTCACAAATAAAAGACCGGGACTTCAGATGGCTTGGGGACTTTTCAACAGCAATGTTGGAAGCTAGAAGACAATGCATTCAGTTCAGTTCAGTCACTCAGTCGTGTCTGACTCTTTGCGACCCCATGAACTGCAGCACGGTAGGCCTCCCTGTCCATCACCAGCTCCCAGAGTCTACCCAATCTCATGAGTCGGAGATGCCATCTAACAATATCATCCTCTGTCATCCCCTTCTCCTTTGGCCTTCAATCTTACCCAACATCAGGGTCTTTTCAAATGAGTCAGCTCTTCACATCTGGTGGCCAAAATATTGGAATTTCAGTTTCAACATCAGTCCTTCCAATGAACACCAGGACCGATTTCCTTTAGGATGGACTGGTTGGACTCCTTGAAGTCCAAGGAACTCTCAAGAGTCTTCTCCAACACCACAGTTCAAAAGCATCAATTCTTCTGCACTCAGCTTTCTTTATAGTCCAACTCTCACATCCATACATGACTACTGGAAAAACCATAGCCTTGACTAGACAGATATTTGTTGACAAAGTAATGTCTCTGCTTTTTAATATGCTGTCTAGGTTGGTCATAACTTTCCTTCCAAGGAGTAAGCATCTTTTAATTTCATGGCTACAGTCACCATCTTCAGTGATTTTGGAGCCCAAAAAAAGATTTGGGGAATGATTTCCAACCCCGAATTCTATATATGTGTATTTAACCATTCTATTTATTACTTGTGTGTATTTTGTACTCAGTTGTATCCAACTCTTTGCAACCCCATTGACTGTAGCCCACCAGGCTCCTTTGTGGAAATTTCCAGGCAAGAATACTGGAGTGGGTTGCCATTTCCTCCTCCAGGGTATGTTCCTGACGCAGGGATCGAACCCACATCTCTTGAGTTCTTTTTCATTGGCAGGCAGATTCTTTACCACTGCACCACCTGGAAAACCATGTATTAGTTGAGATTTAACCCTAAATTTATTAGTTGTCATTTAACCTTTGATTTTTTTAGGTGAGATTGAGGGTTAAATGGCATTTCGAGTACACAGTGCCTCAAAAAACTTAATGTACATGCCTCTTTTTCTATCAGGCATCTGAAAGATGAGTGCTATCAAAATTAATTGGAAAATCAAATTTATGCATACTCATATATACATAAAAAAGGAAGACTTAAAATTCAGAGAGCACAGTAAGGAGAAGTTTAGGAAAGACCCCAGAATAGCAAATGTATACCAGACAGAGAGAGAAATCTGTCCAGATTAGAGCACGTGAAAAGGTCCCATGAAAGTCATCTTTAAGACGAAACTGGTAGAATAACCAGTGTATCTGAACATCTTGAGAAGGAATTTGAAGAACTGGTAGAGAGTTTGGGATGAATTAATGATAAATAATAAAAAATTAACAGAAGACAATTACCAGTCCAAAACTTGCCCCCTCACCACCAAAAAAAATATAGATAGAATGGACATGAGATTGTGATTATTGTAGTTGGGCACTGGGTACCTAAAAGTGTATCATGTATGTCTGAGTTTTTTTTGTTTTTAATATTAGAGCAGGCAAATTTGGCATTGGAGTACAAATGAAGTGGGGCAAAGGCTAACAGAGTTTTGCCAAGAGAACTCATAGCAAACACCCTTTTCCAACAACATAAGAGAAGACTCTACACATGGACATTACCAGATGGTCAACACCAAAATCAGATTGATTACATTCTTTGCTTCTTCTTGGAGAAGTTCTATATAGTCAGCAAAGACAAGACCAGGAGCTGACTGTGACTCAGATCATGAACTCCTTATTGACAAATTCAGACTTAAATTGAAAAAAGCAGGGAAACCACCAGACTATCCAGGTACAACCTAAATCAAATCCCCTATACAGTGGAAGTGACAAATAGATTCAAGGGATTAGATCTGACAGACTATGGAAGGAGGTTCATGACATAGTACAGGAGGCAGTGATCAAGACCATCCCCAAGAAAAATAAATGCAAAAAGGCAACATGGTTGACTGAGGAGGCCTTACAAATAGCTGAGGAAAGAAGAGAAATGAAAGGTAAGGAGAAAAGGAAAGATATACCCATTTGAAGGCAGAGTTCCAAAGAATAGCAAGGAGAGATAAGAAAGCCTCCCTCAGTGATCAACGCAAAAAAATAGAGGAAAACTATAGAATTGGAAAGACTAGAGATCTCTTCAAGAAAATTAGAGATACCAAGTTAACATTTCATACAAAGATGGGCAGAATAAAGGACAGAAATGTTATGGACCTAACCAAAGCAGAAGATATTAAGAAGAAGTGGCAAGAATACAAAGAACTATACAAAAAAGATCTTCATGACCCAGATAACCACGATGTTGTGATCACTCACCTAGAGCCAGATATCCTGGAATGTGAAGTCAAGTGGACCTTAGGAAGCATCACTATGAACAAATCTAGTGAAGGTGATGGAATTCCAGTTGAGCTATTTCAAATCCTAAAAGATGATGCTGTGAAAGTGCTGCGCACTCAATATGCCAGCAAATTTGGAAAACTCAGCAGTGGCCACAGGACTGGAAAAGGTCAGTTTTCAGTCCAGTCCCAAAGAAAGGCAATGCCAAAGAATGCTCAAACTACCGCACAATTGCACTCATCTCACATGCTAGCAAATGCTCAAAATTCTCCAAGCCAGGCTTCAACAGTACATGAACCATGAACTTCCAGATGTTAAAGCTAGATTTAGAAAAGGCAGAGGAATCAAAGATCAAATTGCCAACATCAGTTGGATCATCAAAGAAGCAAGAGAGTTCCAGAAAAACATCTACTTCTGCTTTATTGACTACACCAAAGCCTTTGACTGTGTGGATCACAGCAAATACCAGACCACATTACCTGCCTCCTGAGAAATCTATATGCAGGTCAGGAAGAAACAGTTAGAACTGGACATGGAACAATAGACTTGTTCCAAATAGGGAAAGGAGTACCTCAAGGTTGTATATTGTAACCCTGCTTATTTAGCTTATTTGCAGAGTATGTCATGTGAAATGTTGGGCTGGGTGAAGCACAAGCTGGAATCAAGATTTCTGGGAGAAATATCAATAACCTCAGATACACAGATGACACCACCCTTATGGCAGAAGGCAAAGAGGAACTAAAGAGCCTCTTGATGAAAGTGAAAGAGGAGAGTGAAAAAGCTGGCTTAAAACTCAACATTCAGAAAACTAAGATCATGACATCCAGTCCCATCACTTCATGGCAAATAGATGGGGAAACAATGGAAACAGTGAGAGACTATTTTCTTGGGCTCCAAAATCACTGCAGATGATAACTGCTGCCGTGAAAGAAAAGCTATGACCAACCAAGACTGCATATTAAAAAGCAGAGACATTACTTTGCCAACAAAAGTCCATCTAGTCAAGGCTATGGTTTTCCCAGTAGTCATGTATGGATGTGAGAGTTGATCTATAAAGAAAGCTGAGTGTCAAAAAAGTGATGTTTTGAGCTGTGGTGTTGGAGAAGACTCTTGAGAGTCCCTTGGACTGCAAGGTGATCCAATCAGTCCATTCTAAAGGAGATCAGTCCTGGGTGTTCATTGGAAGGACTGATGCTAAAACAGAAGCTCCAATACTTTGGCCACCTGATATGAAGAACAGACTCATTGGAAAAGACCCTGATGCTGGGAAAGATTGAAGGCAGGAGGAGAAGGGGACGACAGAGAATGAGATAGTTAGATGGCATTACTGACTCAATGGACGTGAGTTTGAGCAAGCTCCAGGAGTTGGTTATGGACAGGGAAGCCTGGAATGCTGCAGTCCATGGAGTCGCAAAGAGTTGGACATGACTGAGTGACTGAAATGAACTGAACTGAACTGATACTGTGTTCAGTAAACTGCATGGCTCAGGTGTAAAACATTTATTAAACATAGTAATGTTAGTGTTATCTGTTGATATGATCAAAATTATATAACCTTATTGGGAAGGGGAGAAAATGAAAAGCAGAAAGAGTGACTCATAAAAAGGAGCTAATTCTTAATCTTCAGGGTGGGGGTGGGGATAGGGTTCAATCAGTTGTCTTTAAACTTTAACTTGTTTAATGTCGTTTGCTTGTTGTTCAGTTGCCCAGTCATGTCCAACTCTTTGAGAACCCTGGCCCTCACATCTCCAGAAGTTTGCCCAAGTTTATGTTCATTGCATCAGTGATGTCTTCCAGCCATCTCATCCTTTGACACCCTCTTTTCCTTCTGCCCTCAATCTTTCCCAGCATCAGGGATTTTTCCAGAGTCAGCTGTTCATATCAGATGACCAGAATACTGGAGTTTCATCATCATCATCAGTCCTTTTAATGAGTATTCAGGGTTGATTTCCCTTAAGATTAACTGGTTTGATCTCCTTGCTGTCCAAAGGACTTTCAGGAGTCTTCTCCAGCAGCACAGTTCGGTGCTCTACCTGCTTTACAGCCCAGCTCTCACAGCCATATCTGACCACTGGCAAGACCATAACCTTGACTATAGGGACCTTTGTTGGCAGAGAACATCTCTGCTTTTCAACACATTGTCTAGGTTTGTCATAGCTTTCTTGCCAAGAAGCAACCATCTTCTGATTTCATGGCTGCAGTCACCATGTCAGACTTTTGAGCCCAAGAAAGGGAAGTCTGACACTACTCCACCTTTTCCCCCTGTAATTGCCTTGAAATAATGGGGCCAAATGCCATAATCTTAGGTTTTTTGGTATTTAGTTTTAAGCTGGTTCTTTCACTCTCCTCCTTCACCCTCATCAAGAAGCTCTTTAGGTTCCTCTTCACTTTCTGCCATTAGAGTGGTATCATCTGCATATCTGAGGTTGTTGTTCTCCCTTCTATCCTGATTCCAGCTTGTAACTCATCCAGCCTGGCATTTCTCATGTTGTGCTCAGTGTATCCGTTCCGTTCCCTCGCTCAGTCGTGTCCGACTCTTTGCGACCCCGTGGACTGTAGCCTACCAGGCGTCTCCGTCCATGGGATTCTCCAGGCAAGAATACTGGAGTGGGTTACCGTTTTCTTCTCCAGGGGATCTTCCCGACCCAGGGATCGAACCCGGGTCTCCCGCATTGGAGGCAGACGCTTTAACCTCTGAGCCAGCAGGGAAGCTCAGTGTATAGAGTAAACAAATAGAGTGACAGCAGACAGCCCTGTCGTAATCCTTTTTCAGTCTTGGACCAATCAGTTGTTCCATACAGGGTGCTGACTGTTGCTTCTTGACCTGCATACAGGTTTCTCAGGAGACAGGTAAGATGCTCTGGTATTCACATCACTTTAAGAGCTTTCCACAATTTATTATGATCCACATAGTCAAAGGCTTTGGCACAGTCAATAAAACAGAGGTATATGTTTTTCTGGAATTCCCTGTCTTTCTCTGTGATCCAGTGAATGTTGGCAATTTGATCTCTGGTTCCTCTTCCTTTCTAAAACCCAGCTTGGACACCTGGAAGTCCTTGGTTCACATAATGCTGAAGACTAACACGCCAGATTTCACATGCTGCTCTTGATCTATTCAGTGCCATTCCCTTGCAAACTAAATTTCTCAAACTCCCTAGACAGTTAGCTCAGGGCTAGACTCAGTCAATGAAAGGCAGCAGGATGAAGAAAGAAGCTAGGGCTTCCCTCCTCCAATTTTCCTGTGCAGCTAGAAAGATCTCTGACAGTGGCCGCCTCTTCTCCATGGTTTCTCTCTCCCAAGCCAGACTAACACCTCTTCCATGGCCCTAGCTCTCATATTGGGATTCTAAATCAGTAAAAAATGATTTTGCCAATCATCCCTTTTAAAAGAATACATGAAAAAAACTTTATTTTATCAATTGAAAATTTTAATCATTGCTTTCTTTCCCCTTTGGGTTTTTCAAATTTTTATTCTACTTCCTTGACATGCTTTTATATAAATGTAATGTTGAGAGTCCTTTATTAATCATTGTATGAAACAAGTATAAAACAAAATCTATATATAAAAATTTCAAATTGGTTTAATTTCCTATGACCTTAAGTCTTAATGTGATCAAATTATTTCTGGAGTAAGTTGTCATTGCAATTATTATTGGTAAATATTTGATCTAAACTATTTTATAAAATTTAATAAGTAATTAAAACATAGGAAATACAATTTTAGTGCAAGTGTCTTTCAATGAGATAACTTTTTTTTTAATTAGTACATGCATCTATGGATGAAAATGACTTATTGTCAAAATCAAATAAGGGTCATCACTGATTATCCATTAATTCTATAAGTGTAAGCCCTGAAAAACCATGTGCACACAGTATGGTATGAATATTATTTTTTCTTTTAAAAATCAATGTCACTTGATTTTTTAAAATTCCTTCCTGTTTATAAACTGAAATCCACATAGTGCTCTATCATCTAACTTTTTTCAAAGATGATATATATGATGTATCAGTTGACAATTTAACTGGATTCTTCTTTGATTTTGTGGAATGTGAAAATTGGAAGACAACTTGAATCAAAAAAATTTTTTATGAGTTAGACATTTGAGTCATTAACTTTTTATATTTTAGGAAATATAGTCTTTATCCAAGCTTCACTTCAGTTCAGTTCAGTCGCTCAGTCATGTCTGACTCTTTGCGAACCCATGAATCACAGCACTCCAGGCCTCCCTGTTCATCACCAACTCCCAGAGTTCACTCAAACTCATGTCCATCGAGTCGGTGATGCCATCCAGCCATCTCATTCTCTGTCGTCCCGTCTCCTCCCGCCCCCAATCCTTCCCAGCATCAGAGTCTTTTCCAGTGAGTCAACTTGTCGCATGAGGTGGCCAAAGTATTGGAGTTTCAGCTTTAGCATCAGTCCCTCCAATGAACACCCAGGAATGATCTCCTTTAGGATGGACTGGTTGGATCTCCTTGCAGTCCAAGGGACTCTCAAGAGTCTTCTCCAACACCACAGTTCAAAAGCATCAATTCTTTGGTGATCAGCTTTCTTCACAGTCCAACTCTCACATCCATACATGACCACGGGAAAAACCATAGTCTTGACCAGATGGACCTTTGTTGGCAAAGTAATGTCTCTGCTTTTTAATATATTATCAAGGTTGGTCATAACTTTCCTTCCAAGGAGTAAGCATCTTTTAATTTCATGGCTGCAATCAGCATCTGCAGTGATTTTGGAGCCCCCAAAAATAAAGTCTGACACTGTTTCCACTGTTTTTCCATCCATTTCCCATGAAGTGATGGGACCAGATGCCATGATCTTTGTTTTCTGAATGTTGAGCTTCAAGCCAACCTTTTCACTCTCCTCTTTCACTTTCATCAAGAGGCTTTTGCGTTCCTCTTCCTTTTCTGCCATAAGGGTGGTGTCATCTGCATATCTGAGGTTATTGATACTTCTCTCGGCAATCTTGATTCCAGCTTGTGCTTCTTCCAGCCCAGCGTTCCTCATGATGTACTCTGCATATAAGTTAAATAAGCAGGGTGACAATATACAGCCTTGATGTACTCCTTTTCCTATTTGGAACCAGTCTGTTGTTCCATGTCCAGTTCTAACTGTTGCTTCCTGACCTGCATACAGGTTTCTCAAGAGGCAGGTCAGGTGGTCTGGTATTCCCATCTCTTTCAGAATGTTCCACAGTTTATTGTGATCCACACAGTCAAAGGCTTTGAAATAGTCAATGAAGCAGAAATAGATGTTTTTCTGGAACTCTCTTGCTTTCTCCATGATCCAGCGGATGTTGGCAATTTGATCTCTGGTGCCTCTGCCTTTTCTACGGTTCACATATTGCTGAAGCCTGCCTTGGAGAATTTTGAGCATGACTTTACTAACATGTGAGATGAGTGCAATTGTGCGGTAGTTTGAGCATTCTTTGGCATTGCCTTTCTTTGGGATTGGAATGAAGACTGACCTTTTCCAGTCCTGTGGCTACTGCTGAGTTTTCCAAATTTGCTGGCATATTGAGTGCAGCACTTTCACAGCATCATCTTTCAGGATTTGAAATAGCTCAATTGGAATTCCATCACCTCCACTAGCTTTGTTCGAAGTGATGCTCTCTAAGGCCCACTTGAGTTCACATTCCAAGATGTCTGGCTCCAGGTGAGTGATCACGCCATTGTGATTATCTTGGTCGTGAAGATCATTTTTGTACAGTTCTTCTGTGTATTCTTGCCACCTCTTCTTAATATCTTCTGCTTCTGTTAGGTCCATACCGTTTCTGTCCTTTATCGAGCCCATCTTTGCATGAAATGTTCCCTTGATATCTCTAAGTTTCTTGAAGAGATCTCTTGTTTTTCCTATTCTGTTGTTTTCCTCTATTTCTTTGCATTGATCGCTGAGGAAGGCTTTCTATCTCTCCTTGCTATTCTTTGAAACTCTGCAATCAGATGCTTATATCTTTCCTTTTCTCCTTTGCTTTTCGCCTCTCTTCTTTTCACAGCTATTTGTAAGGCCTCCTCAGACAGCCATTTTGCTTTTTTGCATTTATTTTCCATGGGGATGATCTTGGTCCCTGTCTCCTGTACAATGTCACGAACCTCCGTCCATAGTTCATCAGGCACTCTATCTATCAGATCTAGTCCAAGCTTAGAAGGTTGTTATTAATTATACTTGCTACTGTTCAATTTAAAGGCATCATGCTTAGCATAAAAAAGAATTGAGGAAGAGTATAATATTGTGAACCATAGTATCCTTTGCAGTTGTATTATTTTCTGATAAAATACTATTATTTACTCACAATTAAATTTACATTCATCAAAACCCTAGAGCTACAGGTTTTGCTTATTCAGGTTACCAGAATTCTCTATGATATAACTTAGTTAGGAAAGCTGATTCTTTATTTTCTACCCATCAGCCATATAAAATCTATTTTCCATGCAAAAAAGTCTGATTCTATTTTTTACTTGAAATAAGCATATTATTATATAGTTCAGAGAATATTTTTCTAGTACATATAAAATAATAGACCACATCTTGCAAAATACATTATTAAAAATATTCAGGATTAAATTATTATAAATCTAATATAATTAATACATCCATTCTACAATATGTTTTTAAGATAATAAATCAATGCCCTGTTACTCATTTTCTACCTAATGAAAACGTAAAATGTTTCTAAGATTGTGTTTTTATGAAGCAAGAAGTATGATTAAAAAGACATGAAATTCAGTAAATATATTTTGATGTTTGGCTTTTAGGAGTAATAATCATATTTTAAATATCAGAAATAACTCTGCATATTCATGAAACATTACAGTCAAACTTTACTTAGGTATTTAATGAAAAAACATATTCTGCTAAAAATTGAATAATTGGTTAGCATTTTTTGTTAATCCAAAAAGAAAATACTGAATATTTTATGAGATAAAATATTTATTATTTTTGAAATAATTATTTTGAAACATATTTTTGATGAAATAGTAACTACTATTAAATGATACATCAGAATTTTAAAGTGATCACACACACGTTTCATCCATGGGTTTTACCCACTGTGTCTGAAACATTTGGATAGTACTGAGAAATATCCTAATTTTATATATTTATTTATTAAAACTTTTTTTTATCGTACCACATGACATGCATAATCTTAGTTCCCCAACCAGGGATCCAACCCATGCTCCCTGCATTGGAAACATGAGTCTTAACCACTGGACTGCCAGGCAAGGCCTTATGTTATACTTAAAAGGATCTACACCAATGTATACTCAATATGCCAGCAAATTTGAAAACTCAGCAGTGACCTCAGGACTGGAAAAGGTCAGTTTTCATTCCAATCCCAAAGAAGGGCAATGCCAAAGAATGTTCAAACTACACTCTCATTTCACATGCTAGCAAGGCAATGCTCAAAATCCTTCAGTCTAAGCTTCAACAGTATGTGAACTGAGAAATTCCATATATACAAGTGGGATTTAGAAAAGGCAGAGGAGCCAGAGATCAGGTTGCCAACATCTGCTGGATAATAGAAAAAGCAAGACATTTCCAGAAAAACATATACTTCTGATTCATTGACAATGCTAAAACCTTTGTGTGGATCATAACAAGCTGTGGAAAATTCTTAGAGATGGGAATACCAGATCACCTTACCTGCCTCCTGAGAAACCTGTATGCTGGTCAAGAAGCAACAGTTAGTACAGGACATGAAACAATAGACTTGTTCCAAATAGGGAAAGGAGTACATCAAGACTGTATATTGTCACCTTGCTTATTTAACTCATATACAGAGTATATCATGTGAAATACCGGGCTGGATGAAGCACTAGCTGGAATCTAGATTGCAGGGAGAAATATCAATAACTTCAGACATGCAGACGACATCACCCTTATGGCAAAAAGCAAAGAATTTAAGAACCTCTTGATGAAAGTGAAAGAGGAGAGTGAAAAAGCCGGCTTAAAACTCAGCATACAAAAAACTAAGATCATGGCATCTGTCCCATCAGCTCATGGCAAATAGATGGTGAAACCATGGAAACAGTGACAGACTTTAATTTCTTGAGCTCCAAAATCACTGCAGATGGTGACTGCAGCCATGAAATTAAAAGACGCTTGTTCCTTGGAAGAAAAGCTATGACAGTGTATTAAAAATATAAAACGCAGAGACATTACTTTGCCAACAAAGATCCATATAGTCAAAACTATGGCTTTTCCAGTAGTTATGTATGCATATGAGAATTAGACCATAAAGAAGGCTGAGCACTAAAGAATTAGTGCTTTCCGAACTGTGGTGCTAGAGAAGACTCTTGAAAGTCCCTTGGACTGTGAGGAGACCAAACCAGTCAATCCTAAAGGAAATCAGTCCTGAATACTCATAGGAAAGACTGATGCTGAAGCTGGAGCTCCAATACTTTGGCCACCTGAAGTGAAGAGCGGACTCATTGGAAAAGACACTGATGCTGGGAAAGATTGAGGGCAGGATGAGAAAGGGGATAACAGAACCTGAGATGGTCAAATGGCACCACCAACTCAATGGATGTGAGTTTGAGCAAGCTCCAGGAGATGGTGAAGGACAGGGAAGCTGGTGTGTGTTGCAGTCCATGGGGTCACAAAGAGAGGGACACAAATTAGCAACTAAACAACACCTATCTACACTGCTTCAGTTGTTGAAAGATGCTTTTTGTTCTCAGCTAGTTGTATGTGAGAATAAGTTTGCTGAGTAGCTGAAATGATTTTGTATTTTGATAATTTTTGAAACTGTTTCTGTGTTCAGTATCTTCTACTTCTTTGCTTTGCTCTTGTGGGAACTTCCCTCAGTGTTATGAAGCCTCCATAGTTAGGGACTTAAATAAATCTGTCATTACTGACATATTCTATCACATATCTGAATTCTGAATATGCCAGCAAGAACAAACGTACCCACTTTCCAAGAATAAGCTTCACCCAAAACAGCAGTTCAGTATGTATAAGAAAGGAGTATGTATGTATAAGTATGTATAAGAAGTATGTCCTACCAGGGAGTGGGGGCTCGATCCATCATTAACAAGCCTTCTCCTTTAGATGGCACTATTGAGATTTCTACCCACCAGGAAAGATTTTTCAATGAATGAAAAGAAACACCTTTGTTTTGTCAACTGAGAGAAAAACTTGTTTTTCAGCTACTGAAATTTCAGGAAAGTGAGTATATGGATGTTGAAAATCTAAAATTGAATATCTAAATCTGTGCCCGAAAAACCCTTGGAAAAAGTTTGTTTGCCCCAATTTGAAGAATACTGCTGCTGCTGCTGAGTCGCTTCAGTCATGTCCAACTCTGTGCAACCCCATAGACAGCCACCCACCAGGCTCCTCCATCCCTGGGATTTTCCAGGCAGGATTACTGGAGTGGGTTGCCATTTCCTTCTTCAATGCATGCATGCTGGCCTAATCCATTTTCTCCTTGCAGTGTTTAGATTCAGCTAATAGTCTTCTGTGTGACTTTTGCGGTTTGTGTGGGTGTGATATACTTATTAACTTGCCCAAGGATTCCTCTATGAGATCTCTATCCCAGAGGAACCTGGGAAAGTTTGACTCCAGAAATGACAGTGAATAGCTCGGTTTTCAGACTTGGTCTAATCTCTCTTCAAAGACCTGCTCCAGTCTCTACAGTGGTACAGGAAAGGGTGGGCCTTTTTAGCTCCTTTGGTCACAGCCACTTCCTGATTAGTGCATGAGCTGAAAAATTGCCCATTGTGAAGTGCCAGGATAACACTTCCTGTGTAACACAATTCACAAACCCTCAAGGGAGAGCATTGCAATGGTTTAACCTTATCTTGTTCACTATTCTGTGGACTTCATTTATATAATCAGAAAACATTATGTTTAATAGTGTTAGTGTAAGTTGTTTTAATTATTTTGTAATCTTCATCATAATTTTCAATCCGAATTTCATTAATGAAATATCCTATATTTTATGTCTTCAAATTTAAACAGGAACATTTAACATGTTTCCATTCATTCATTCAGCAAATATCTATTCAATACTCGTGTGCCAGGCAATTATAGTAAGTGAAGTGGATGCAAAGATGAAAAAAGACAGGATTGTAAACTATAGAGGTGGAGAATAGATTAGTGGTTGCCAGGGGACATGGACAAGGTCAAGGAGGTGCATGCCACTAAAAAGGGGTAACACAAGAGAGTTCCTCTGTGGTAATGGAACAGTTCTGAGTCCAAAGGTAGATGAAAAAAGATGTCGACAAATTTTTTTCTTAAAGGGCAAGAGAGTCATTATTTTAAGGAAGTTATGCTTGGAGAAACAATCAATATTAGCAAGAAAATGTTTGTCTTGTAGATGGTTCACTTTGAAAAACTTGAAGGACTTTTACAGCTATGTCAGAACCTCCAGATCTGAATCTACTATTTTAGGATGAAACTGGAGGCCCTAGCAACAGAGCAAAGGGATATACAAGTTTATGAGGAATATGGAGGAGAAAGAAAAGAAGGGAGAACTTTATTCCCACATACCCAGCAGAAGTGGACTCTGAAAAGACTGACACAGTAGGAAAAGCAATGATTTTATATTAGAGTTGGCGAAATATGACTCGGGCAAATCCGACCCACTGCTTGCTTTTGTAAGTAAAGTTTTTTTGGAACACAGCTCCAACTGTTCATTTATGTATTGTCTGTGCCTGTATTATTAGCACTACCACAGCAGAATTCAGTACAGTTGGTTCTCAGGTGTCTTAGGTATCCATAGGTTTGAATCTATATCCTTGGATTCAAACAACCTTGAATTGAAAATATCTTTTTAAAAAAATCCAGAAAGCTCTGAGAAGCAAAACTTGAATCTGCTGTGAACCAACAACTATCTGCATTGCATCTACATTTATTCAGTTCAGTTCAGTCTCTCAGTCGTGTCCAACTCTTTACAACACCATGAGCTGCAGCACGCCAGGCCTCCCTGTCCAACACCAACTCCCAGAGCCTACCCAAACTCATGTCCATTGAGTTGGTGATGCCATCCAACCATCTCATCCTCTGTCATTCCCTTCTCCTCCTGCCTTCAATCTTTCCCAGCATCAGGGTCTTTTCAAATGAGTGAGTTCTTTGCATCAGGTGACCAAAGTATTAGAGTTTCAGTTTCAACATCAGACCTTCCAATGAATACCCAGAACGGGTCTCCATTAGGATGGACAGGTTGGATCTCCTTGAAATCCAAGGAACTCTCAAGAGTCTTCTCCAACACCACAGTTCAAAAGCATCAATTCTTTGGTGCAGCTTTCTTTATAGTCCAACTCTCACATCCATACATGACCACGGGAAAAACCATAGCCTTGACTAGATGAACCTCGATTGGCAAAGTAATGTCTCTGCTTTTTAATATGCTGTCTAGGTTGGTCATAACTTTCCTTCCAAGGAGTAAGCATCTTTTAATTTCATGGCCGCAGTCACCATATGCAGTGATTTTGGAGCCCAGAAAAATAGTCAGCCACTGTTTCCACTGTTTCCCCATCTATTTGCCGTGAAGTGATGGGACCAGATGCCATGATCTTAGTTTCCTGAATGTTGAACTTTAAGACAACTTTTTCAGTCTCCTCTTTCACTTTCATTAAAAGGCTCTTTAGTTCTTCTTCACTTCCTGCCATAAGAGTGGTGTCGTCTGCACATCTGAGGTTATTGATATTTCTCCTGGCAATCTTGATTCCAGCTTGAGCTTCCTCCAGTCCAGCGTTTCTCATGATGTACTCTGCATATAAGTTAAATAAGCAGGGTGACAATATACAGCCTTGAAGTACTCCTTTTCCTATTTAGAATCAGTCTGTTGTTCCATGTCCAGTTCTGTTGCTTCCTGACCTGCATACAGGTTTCTCAAGAGGCAGGTCAGGTGGTCTGGTATTCCCATCTCTTTCAGAATTTTCCACAGTTTATTGTGATCCACACAGTCAAAGGATTTGGCATAGTCAATGAAGCAGAAATAGATGTTTTTCTGGAACTCTCTTGCTTTTTCGATGACCCAGCGGATGTTGGCAATTTGATCTCTGGTTCCTCTGCCTTTTCTAAAACCGGCTTGAACATCTGGAAGTTCAAGGTTCATGTATTGCTGAAGCCTGGCTTGGAGAATTTTGAGCATTACTTTACTAGTGTGTGAGATGAGTGCAATTGTGCGGTAGTTTGAGCATTATTTGGCATTGCCTTTCTTTGGGATTGGAATGAAAACTGACCTTTTCTAGTCCTGTGGCCACTGCTGAGTTTTCCAAATTTGATGACACATGGAGTTCAGCACTTTCACAGCATCATCTTTCAGGATTTGGAATAGCTCAACTGGAATTCCATCACCTCCAATAGCTTTGTTCATAGTGATGCTTCTTAAGGCCCACTTGACTTCACATTCCAGAATGTCTGGCTCTGTGATGTGAAGATCTCTTTTGTACAGTTCTTCTGTGTATCCTTGCCACCTCTTCTTAATATCTTCTGCTTCTGTCAGGCCCATACCATTTCTGTCCTTTATTGAGCCCATCTTTGCGTGAAATGTTCCCCTGGTATCTCTAATTTTCTTGAAGAGATCTGTAGTTTTTACAATTCTATTGTTTTATTAAATATTGTAAGTAATCCAGAGATGCTAAAGTATATGGGAGGATATGTTTATATTACATGCAAATACTAAATATCTTATATAAGGGGCTTGGACATTCAAGAATTTTATTATCTGCATGGTGTCCTGGAACTAATCCACCTAGTATACCAAGGGACCTTTGTAATCGTAACTAAGACAATATGGTCCACAAAGGCTAAAATATTTACTGGACTTTACAAAAAAGTTTCCTGACCCCTATTTTACATTGACTTTGGACTCTGTGGCTTTCTTTCTGTCATTGTGTTAATATTCCCTGTCAGGTATCATAAGCATAACTTGGGAGTTATTAATATATTGAGTTCATCATGCAGCAGAGTTCTCTACAGATGTTAACAAAATTTTGTGTACCTTCTATATGAAATAGAGAATAAAAAAAATAAATCTATGATTCAATTGAAAAAAAGTAAGTTTTAGAAGAGAAAATGTAGCCTAAAGTCATATAGAATATAAATACACTCATAAGATAAAATACATATTTTTGTATACTTGTAGAAGATGGTGAGGGTATAGGGCATTATCAATTTCTGATTTTCACATTTCTGTATTTATTTGGATTTTGTGTAAAAGATGTTATTTAGTAATCAGAGGGGAAGAAAAGCTCCTGAGAAAATAAACAAGTAAGAACACAAAATATTGCCAGTCCAGGTAGATTCAAAAAAGAGGAGATTATTTCCAATTAGTTGAAAGGAAGCATACAGCATAATAAGAAAATGCTAAATCCTAAAAGCAGTGTATTAGCAACAAGGCAACTGTGTGTGTTAGAATGGAAGGAGAAGGGTGGAGTGGGCAGAGATCCTGTGCTGTCAGGCCAGAGGGGAGGGACTATCACTATAAAGTCACCCAAGGAAAACTAAGGAAAAATAAATTTCATGATATGAGATTTTAAAATATTTTGAAGTATCAGGCAATTGTTATACAATATCAAACATGAGTAAAATTTGATAACTTTATTTAATCATTAATTTCTGAAATAAAGATGGCAGTTTATTCATTTTAATGAACTGACCTGACTTCCAAGACAATATGTATGACATTTAATATAAGTGGTGACTTCTTATTGTCTTGACTAAATTATCCCCCTCAATACCTCTCTGAGTAGAGTTTCTTACAATGCCCATAACAGGTTATGATTAAAGCCAAGAGACTTGTTTCTTAAACCGCTATTGATTTTTGTGTATGCTGCAATCACTTTTGTTGCCAATCTTAGCAAGCATTTATTTCTATAAGAAAACTTGTTCTACTCTTTTATTAGCCTATGAGATTGGCTTTGAGTTCAAAATTAGTTCCTAAATTACTGTCATAGATCAAAATTTCAGTTAGTTACATCGATTACAATTGTCTTCAGTGGGGAACTCACCAGGTGACAACTGTAGATTTGGTCGTGAAAGGTTGTAACCTTGCACATATTTCCATGGCAATAAATTAACAGACTGAATGTACCAAACTGATTAGTAATGTATGTAGAAAAAGACTATTCTATAAAAGAAATTATTTTAGTCTAGGTGAATTTCTTGATTTTAGGTAATAATGTTTTGTTTTTTTCTTATTTTTAACCACACTCCAATACAGCTTCAAGACTGGTAAGCTTTGAGCTTTGGAAATATATACAAATATATACATGTCAAACAGAATTTCTTAAATTTAAAGCGAGACTGGCTAAAATTTAATATTATACTATATATGAATAAAAGTAGTAGAAGAGAAAGAAAATTAATTGGCCAAGAAATCAGAAAATCTCTCCTAGTTACATAATCTTAGGCAAAACACATAGTTTCCTGAACTTAAGTTTCTTACTGGAAAATAACTGAAAGATATAGTCATCTTTCTTCCTCAAATGTGTGAGGGCCAAGATAGTCGTATATGTGGAAGTGCCATGTGAATACCGAACTACTAATGTCAAGCGTCAAGTTGTTTCTTTCTGTTACATTCATTGTGCTGAGTGATATTCAAAACAACCGTAGAAAAGAAAATTTCATACTATTTTCTAAAATACAGAAGCATAAAATTTCAGAGCTAGAAACCATCTTTGATATCATAGAGTTTGCTATCTTAACTATCTTAACTGTTTTAAAATATTCCCCTACTCTTTGCCTCCAAGACACCCTGTCGTGATGTTCTTCCTACTGTTCTGACCATTCTTCCTCAAGGCTTCATTGCCTGCACATCCTCTAGATTCAGGCTTTTTAATGTTAGAGTTCCTCCAGGCTCGTCTCAAGCCCCTCTTTTCTTCTTATGTTATATTTTTTCCCTGAGCCCTCCCACCTACTTCCAGAGCTTCTGTCTCCACCGATATGTAACTGTCCTCTAAGATTCTATTTCATGTCACTCCTCTCCTCAGTTCTACCCAACTAGCCAGTTGCCTACTTGACACTTCTGTTGGAGGTTTCAATAAAATCTTTCTAAAAATGACCTCATATTCTGTTTTCTCTCCTGCCCGCCCCCAAGCTTGGCTCTCTTCCAATGTGCTTACCTCAGCACATTTCATGCCCATGTAACCTGTTCCACAAATGAGAACTTGAGTATCATTGTTGTCATTTCTCTTTCTGTCACTTCCCATACCCAAGAATGAACTTCAGTCCTATAGATTTTGCCTTTAAAAAATATCTTAGGTCTATCTACATCTCTCCATCTAAATAACTAAATAACTTTGGTAAATACTGAGTTCAACAAAATCTATAGACAAAAATCTCTTATTTGTGAATTCCTCAGAGACTCTATTCAGTTAATATCTATTAAAAGTCTCTTCACTTATCTGCTTTCCCCTGTTTTAGAAACTGACATTCTGGGCCCCAAAGTGAGGGTATTTCCCTGGCATTTCCTTTAACAACTGTATGTAACTTTTAGCCTCTTACTCTGACTAGATACATAGATGACTATCTCTGGTCCAGGCCACCAACCACAGGGTCTTGGCTGGGACCCACTCAGTCCACATTGATGGGCCACCATAATTCCAAGTATCAGAGAGAAGATATGGGAAGGGAGCCTGCTATTTGTGCCTTCCTCCTCAGAAGAACTCTTAACTTCTCATGTGAATTGGGCCATCTCTGCCTAGGACCAGCTTTGCATCCCAAGGACCAAGAAGAGTGGGAGTATTGATCAAGTAAAAACAGTGTTAGCACCGTAGTTTGTAAAACTGAGTGGGTACTTTGGTTCTGTTCTGAAAAGTGAGGTCTACCCCTGTGACCTGCTGTTTCCGCTCTTCAACACGGGAGAGGCGGGCATTCTGTGTCTTCTTAAATCCTATTTAATCTCTGCCTTAACAGCTGTCTGGTTATTTGCCTCCAGGATTGTGAGGAGCCTTAAGTGAAATAAAGGAGTTTGTATAGTTTGTGGGATGGAATAAGTGCTTCATAAAGGGGAACTATTATTAAGACTGATTATTTTAATCTCCCTAATAACCTTTAAGCACCGTAAGGACAGGGACCAAGTCTTATGTTTCTTTGTATCCTCCTAGCAATTAGCATAGCGTCTGGCTCATAGTTGGCTTAATAAATATTTATTGAAGAAATGAGGTTGCTTACTTCACAGGTTTTTTTGGCCAGTCGATGGCCTTATGTTCCTTGAATCCCGTTCAGCTAAAGAAATCATTGTAATGTGAAGTAAACATTTGTTATTCTTAATACAAATGCCTCTGAAAAACCACCCCAAAGGATGCAGAAGAAGTAAAGTCTGAAAATTCCTCTTAGTTATGGCTACTATCTTGGAAGAGCAATTCCAAAACTGAATCAGACAGCTCCTTAGAAAGCAACCTATTTGTCTACATTGTAACATAAACTTGAAGTTAGTGCCTGGATGGAGTTTCAGTGAAACAGTTTCAACTCCAGCATCATCCAAAGAGGACTGGTACTTCTCCAGGCTACTTTTCCTCGCTGGTGAGTGATGCCTTGATAGTAATACGTCATCTGATTGGCATGAAAATCACAATCCAACTGTGGAGCCCAGGGCAGCCTACTGTCAGCTAGCTCAGTACAGGGAAGCTGGGAGTACAGGGACTGGGATGGCACAAGAGAAGTCTGATCCTTTGAAATAGGTTAGGGCTAGGAAACTCTCTCCTTAACTCTTTAAACCAGCACTAATCAGTAGACTATTTTACAATGATAGAAATGCTGTACATCTATGCTGTACGATAGAGTACCCACTATCTACAGGTGACTATTACAACTGAAGAACTGAACTTTCCATTTTATTTCATATTAATTATTTATTTAAAAAATTTTTTCAAGTATAGTTGATTTGCAGTGTTGTGTTGATTTCTTCCATACAGCAAAATGATTCAGTTATACAGATATTTTTCATATTCTTTTCCATTATGGTTTATCACAGAATATTAAATATAGTTGCCTGTGATTTATCATAGGACATTGTTGTTTATATATTCTTTATGTGATAGTTTGTATCTGCTAATTCCAAACTCCCAGTCCTTCCTTTCTCACCACCCCCAATGTGGCAACCACAAATCTGTACTCTGTATCTATGAGCCTGTTTCTGTTTTGTAGATGTGTTCATTTGTCTCATATTTTAGATTCTACATATAAGTGATACCATATGGTATTTGTCTTTCTTTCTATGACTTATTTTGCTTAATATAATAATCTCTAGGTCCAACCATGTTGTTACAAATGGCCTTATTTTGTTATTTTTTTATGGCTAAGTAATGCTAAAGCTGAAACTCCAATACTTTAGCCACCTCATGCATTGAGTTGACTCACTGGAAAAGAGTCTGATGCTAGGAAGAATTGGGGGTGGGAGGAGACGGGGACGGCAGAGAATGAGATGGCTGGATGGCATCACTGACTCGATGGACATGAGTTTGAGTGAACTCCAGGAGTTGGTAATGGACAGGGAGGCCTGGCATGCTATGATTCATGGGGTCGCAAAGAGTCGGACACGACTGAGCAACTGAACTGAACTGAACTGAATATTCTACTGGGGAATATTCCATGGGACTTCCCAGGTGGCACTATTGGTAAAGAACCTGCCTGCCCATGCAGGAGACTTAAGAGACACATGTTTGATCCCTGGGTTGGGAAGATCCCCTGGAGGAGGGCTTGGCAACCCACTCCGGTATTCTTGCCTGGAGAATTCCACAGACAGAGGAGTCTTGCAGGCTACAGTCCATTGGGTTGCAAAGAATCAGACACAACTGAAGTGACTGAGCATGCACACAAATATTCCATTGTGCATGTATACTGCATCTTCTTTAGTCATTCATCTGTTGATGGATATTTAGGTTAGTTCAGAATCCTGGCTTATATGCAGAGTACATCATGAGAAATGCCGGGTTGGATGAAGCACAAGCTGGAATCAAGATCACTGGGAGAAATAAAAAACCTCAGATATGCAGATGACACCACCCTTATGGCAGAAAGTGAAGAGAAACAAAACAGCCTCTTGATGAAGGTGAAGAGGAGAGTACAAAAGCTGGCTTAAAGCTCAGCATTCAAAAAACTAAGATCATGATATCCAGTTCCATCACTTCATGGCAAATAAATGGGGAAACAATGGAAACAGTGACAGACTTTACTTTCTTGGGCTCCTTAGTCATTGCAGATGGTGACTGCAGCCATTAAATTAAAAGATGCTTGCTCCTTGGAAGAAAAGCTATGACAAACCTGGACAGCATATTAAAAAGCAGAGACTTCACTTTGCCAACAAGGTCAAAGCTACGGTTTTTCCAGTAGTCATGTTTGGATTCAAGAGTTGGACCATAAAGAAGGCTGAGCACCAAAAAACTGACACTTTTGATCTGTGGTGTTGGAGAAGACTCTTGAGAGTCCCTCAGACTGCAGAGAGATCAAACCAGTCAACCCTAAAGGAAATCAATCCTGAATATTCATTGGAAAGATTGATGCTGAAGCTAAAGTTGCAACACTTTGGCCACCTGATTCAAAGAGCCAACTCACTAGAAAAGACCCTGATGCTGGGAAAGATTGAAGGCAGGGGGAGAAGGGGACACCAGAGGACAAGATGGTTGGATGGCATCACCGACTCAGTAGACATGAGTTTGAGCAAGCTCTGGAAGCTGGTGAAGGACATCTGGGAAGCCTGGTGAGCTGTAGTCCATGGGGCCACAAAGAGTGAGACACAACTGAGTGATGAATAGCAACAAATGTCCTGGCTATTGTAAATAGTGCAGCTATGAACATTGGGGTGCATTTTTTTGAACTATAGTTTAGTTACAGGAGTGGCCTTGCTGGATCATATGCCAACTCTATTTTAGGTATTTTGAAGAACATCCATACTGTTCTCCATAGTGACTGCACCAATTTACATCCCCACCAACAATGCAAGAAAGTCCCCTTTTCCCTACACTTTCTCTAGTATTTGTTATTTGTAGACTTTTTAATCATGGCTATTCTGACTGGTAGGCAATGGTACCTCACTCTAGTTTTGATTTGCATTTCTCTAATATTAATTAACTTTAAATAGTCACGTGAGGGTGAAAGTGAAGCTGCTCAGTCGTGTCCTACTCTTTGTGACCCCATGGACTGTAGCCTACCAGGCTCCTCGGTCCATGGGATTTTCCAGGCATGAATACTGGAGTGGGTTGCCATTTCAGCTATCAATTTGGACAGTGCAACCCTAAGCTATGGAATGCAGTCCTAGAATGGATAGTTAAACTAATGCTGTCTCTTTCTCTTATGCAGGGACTTCAGTTTCATAACCTGAAAAATGAACAAAAACTAATCTGTTAAGTCACAAGATTTTTATGAGGATCAAAAAAGATGAGAAATGTGAGAGTACACAGTGATGATAAAAATAGAATCCTCTACCAATGCAAGACATTTCAATACAGTAAGTACTACATCGTATGATAGATATAGATAGACAGATATATAGGCAGACAAGCACATACCTTTGAAGAGAGGGCAAAAAATGGTTTCCATTTTATAAATTCTGTCTTTCCTACAAGATGACTTCTTGCTTCCTGGAATCATTCTTTTAAACATGAGAAGGGAAGGAATGAGTTCAGATTCTTCTGAACTGGTACACCTCTCAGCATATTTTGAGAAGGGAGCTGACCCTGCAGCTGGAAGTTCTCTAAAATTCTAACAAGATGTATTCTGTGCACTATTGTTAGCTATGGGATCTGATTGCCAATTTCTGGGAATAGAGAAGGACCCCTTCAGAAACCTCACAGCAGCATGTTACACAAGGAAGGGGTAGAGGGAAAGAAGTGTGGGGTGGAAAGAACCTGGGCTGGGGTTAGTGTGATAGTTACAAGAGGTGGAACAGTAATGAAGGAAATTTGGTATGGAGCCAAGTGGCGAAACAGAGGCAGAGTGGATACGTGGAAGGTTAATGACAATGTTAGAAACCTGGAATACCCAGAAACTAAAGCAGGAGCTCTCACACCTGAAACAATGTGCACTTTCATTTCAGTGAGTACTTACTGTGCACTTGAACTGCATGGATCAATAAAACAAAGATCCATGTCCTACTCATACCCCAATAATCCAGTAAGGAAAAATCTCACAGTATTTTATCCAGAGCAGTTGCCCAGTATGGAAGGGTGACTGCTGAACTGAAATGTGGCTACTGACCTTCTGAAATGCAGCTAAAGTATAAGACACATACCCAGTTTCAAAGACTTAGTACCAAAGGTTATGTAATATACCTCCTTAATATTTTTTATATTGATTTCATGGTGAAGTAACATTTTCAATATACTGCATTAATTATTTTACCAAAATTAATTCCACCTGTTTCTTTTTACCTTTTTTAGCCATGTGCTATGGGAAAATTACAATTATGTATATATATAGCTCACATTATATTTCTATTGAGTTTTTGAGTAGTATTGATTTTGAGTCAACCCAGCTGAAAGTGGTCTGAGGCTCGCCTAAACTCTTACTGTGAATATTAGCACATAGCATTGGGTACCAATATACCTGTGAGAAGAAGGATGAGCCCTGAAAAATATCTGCAGCAGGAGTTGTCAAGTGGAGCCTCT
This sequence comes from Moschus berezovskii, assembly GCF_049115385.1. Classification (NCBI taxonomy): domain Eukaryota; kingdom Metazoa; phylum Chordata; class Mammalia; order Artiodactyla; family Moschidae; genus Moschus; species Moschus berezovskii. The sequence goes on from NC_142466.1 coordinate 59,091,997, forward strand.
CTGAGAAAGAGATTTAATAAATGCTATCAAAAGACCCACATTTCATGAAGAAGTATATTCTTGTTGCAAAAGAACCCTCTCAGTCAAGTCTTTTCAGCTTGACTAGATTCCCTATAATCTCTGAAATGACGTCTTTCCTAATGTCCCTTCCCCCTAAGGCTAGACAGTTTCTTTGATCCATTGAAACATATATGTATATACACACACATACATATTATCTTTATACTTGAAATTTTTGTATTCACACATGCAACTCACACAGATTGCATGACCTTAATTTATAGACCGTTTGGGAAAAAGCAAGCCTTAGGGAATACTTGACACTTCTTGCTTGCTTGCTTGTTCCTGTAAGAATCTACATACAATTTTTTCTTCTCTCAGGAGGTTTCAACTCCAGTGAAAGGTCTTGTGACTGGAGATCATTAGATAAAAGAAAGGATCTCTGGGACTCCTGGTTTTTGAAGATAGCTTCATGTGTTACTCTCATCTGACAAAACTCTATATTCATATATGTCTATAAACTGACTGGAGATACTACTAACAATGACCATTGTGCAGGAGCAGTGATCCAAGCCTTCTTACCACCTTTACTCGTGTGCTTATGGGATAGATGATTCTTTCATCAGGAGCTACTAACATAATCTTTTCTTTAACCATGGGATTCTTGAGGTCTAAAGAACTACTTCAGTGACCAAGTTAATCATTTTGGAACATAACACTGTATGTACATTTTCACATTCATGTGTTATGTCCAAAGAAGAAAATATGCATTTACAGAAGGCAGTCACCAAACCAATTTCATTTATAAAGAGAGGTTATGAATTCACATTCGTAACGTGTTGATGTTAAGTAGACAAGGGCTGTGGCTCAAGTAGTGCTGTATCTCTAAATGCACTGTCTAAATACAAAGATATATTTTCCATTTTTCATCTTTAGAGGAAAGGCTTCTCAAACTCAGATGCTATATTTAATTTCGAATCATTCATTAGTGTAAACTACTTAATATTTTCCAGTCCACATTATAAACATTTCCAAAAAGAGAAAACTTTCATAGTTATTACAGTTACCTGTTGCTACACATTGAACTGTGAGAGCCCACTCCAAAATTCATATGTTGAAGCCCTAACAGCAATGCAGAGGTATTTGGAGATGGGGACTTTGGAAAGTAATTAGGGTTAAATAACATCATAAAGATTAGATTCTTCACATGGAATGGGTGTCCTTTTAAGAAAAGACCCAGAGAGAGTGTCACTCCCTATATTCATAAAGACCACGTCATGGAAACATACAGAAAGATGGCAGCCAACTACAAGCCAGGAAGAGCCCTCCCCAGGAATTGAATTGGTCAGACCCCTGATATTGGACTTCCTAGCCTTCAAAATTGGAGAAAATAAGTTTCTGTTGTTTAAGTCACTCAGCCAACGGAATCTTGTTGGTCTCTCCATCATCATATTCTTCTTCTTTCTATGAGTGGGTAATCATCATCCGTGTTTCCTTCTGCACTGTATCAGAAAGAGATTTCCATGACAAACCTTGCCAACCAAAGGAATTCCAAGAATATTCAGGCAAATGGCTACTTTTGCTCCTAAAGATTCTTGTTACTCTTTCTCCTGAAATCAAACTGTTAAGTAAATAAGAAAGCCTGAAAAGGAATCTGTTTGTTCTTTCTGCTGTAACAAACTACCACAAACTAAGTACTTAAAACAACACAAATTTATTCTTACATGTCAGATGTCCAAAATTAGTTTTATAGGATTAAAATCAAAGTGCTGGAAGGGTTGGTTCCTTCTGGAGTCTGTTCCTTACCTATTCCAGCTCCTGGAGGTTGCCTGCATTCCTTGGTATTACTTATCTTTCCTGGGCTTGCAGCCACATAACTCTAACCTCTCACTTCCATCATTACACCTCCTACTTCTGTAGTCAAACCCACTCTGCCCACACTTGTGACTACCTGGATCATTCAGGACAATCTCGCCATCACAAGATTAATCACATCTGCAAAATACCATTTGTTGTATAAGGTAATATTCACGGATTCTGGGGACTAGGATCTGGATACTCTAGGCTTTCCTGGGGGCTCAGTGGTAAAGAATACACCCTCCAATGCATGAAACGCAAATTCAATCCCTGGGTCAGGAAGATCCCCTGGAGAAGGAAATGGCAACCCACTCTATATTCTTGCCTGGGAAATCCCATGGACAGAGGAGCCTGGTGGGCTACATTCCATGGGGTCACAAAAGAGTCAGTCAGTCATGAGTTAGCAACTAAACAACAACTCTCTGGGAGCCATTTTTCAGCCTGCCACAAATACCACCCCAAAAATGTCGTCAATTCAATGGGTATTATTACATAGTTTCTAACTTCCCATTTGATGATACAATTATTGATCCATTTCTCTCTGTGTTATATAGAGAAGGTGGCAATTTAACAGAATTTGAAACTAGTGGCATGGACAGTTTCCAGAGCAAATGATATTTTTTCCAGGATTAATCTAATTTTCTCATGTACTGGGGTTTAATTTTTCAACAACCAGGCAAGGTGGCAAAAGCTGTCATTCTTTCTCTTGCAAAATGCAACCAATTATCCTCATTTGTGGGTGAAATGACTTTTTGTTAGTAAAAAGGTGCAAATTATCTTAATAAATTGGATAATTTTGCAAGTTGAGAAATGTCATGCCATTTGAGATGTTTTAGATATTCATATGAGAATGATAACATTGACTCAGGCAAACTTTAGCAGATGACTAGGAAAGAAGCCTGAAACTGCCTAAGTATGCCCATGGCTTTGAACATAACAGACAAGCAATTAATATTTGTTTCATATAAAACTGAGGAGAAGTATGTGACTCAAAAGTTTTCTAATGAATCTAGTCCTCTCATTTTACAGATGAAGAAACCAAAGTGCAGAAAGTGGTCTAAAATCATAGACCTATAAAGCCCCTTGGGTATTTTTAAACTTTTGGAAATGTGGTATATGGTTAGATGGGCAACTATAGGAATGAGCAGGTTATTTTGCTGTTTAGATTGGAGATTTTGCCTGTAACAACCACCCCCCTTAGGTGCCTCCAATGTAAGCTCTCTCACACACTTGCACCTTGTTATCACCTGCACTGTCCTCCTTCACATGTACCCTGACTCCTGTAGAGGAAAGGAGGGCAAGCAGCAGACAGACCATGGGGAGTGGAGGGAAGAGCGGCCAGGCCAAGGAGAGAAGGACAGCCTGGTCAAGTCTGTCACAGGTCCTGGCCAGTAGTTTCGATCAAGTGTGAACTTTGCCAGTCAGCCACCTCCTAAAAACAAGATCAGAGACACTTCTCTCTGTGATGGGCCCAGGTCTCATTTGCTAGTCTATAGCATCACTAACTGGAGAAGGCAATGGCACCACACTCCAGTATTCTTGCCTGGAGAATCCCATGGACGGAGGAGCCTGGTGGGCTAAGATCCATGGGGTCGCAAAGAGTCGGACACGACTGTGTGACTTCACTTTTCACTTTCATGCATTGGAGAAGGAAATGGCAACCCACTCCAGTATTCTTACCTGAAGAATCCCAGGGATGGGGGAGCCTGGTGGGCTATGGTATCGCACAGAGTCGGACACGACTGAGGCAACTTAGCAGCAGCAGCAGCATCACTAACAAAAGCAGAGCCACAGACTGCTTCCCAAGCCAGTGCTTTGCAGAAGCAATCTGTATTTCTTGAGGCTCCTGGTTTATTAATAAATGAAGAGCTCTGAAAGCAGAATCACAAAAATCATAGGATATCTTATAGGCTGACATCAAAGTAATGGCTTAATATTTTTAAAAGGGTTATAATACTCTTATTTTTCATGGGATAACTATGGGATATATCTTATATATACATATGTAATTAAAATATATAAGATATAATTGTAAGATTCTTAACTTCACAAGGTAACTGTAGCATATATTACATAGGATATAATATTACATTACATGTAATATAATATAACATTATAATATAGTGAACTTTTTGTTGACTTCAGGCAGTGTATTCTGGAATAGAGACATTTGTTTTATTTTACTTCATTTTATTGTTGTTCATTCTAAGTATTATTTTTATTTCTTTTAAAATTTTATTGGAGTATAGTTGATTTACAATGTATTAGTTTCAGGTGTACAACAAAGTGATTCAATATATTCATTCTTATTTGGATTCTTTTCTCATATAGGTTATCACAGAATATTGAGTAGAGTTCCCTGTACTACACAGAGGTCCTTGTTGGTTATCTATCTTATGTATAGTAGTGTGTGTGTGCGTTCATGCCCAGGTCCTTATTTATCCTACTCTCTCCCACGCCTACCACCACATTTCCCCTTTGGTAACTGTAAGTTTGTTTTTTATATCTGTAAGTATGTTTCTGTTTTGTAAATAAATTCATTTGTTTCTTTTCTTTTCCTTGCTTTTTTATTAGACTCCATATATGAGTGATATCTTATGGTATTTGTCTTTCTCTGTCTGACTTATGTCACTTGGTGTGATAGTCTCCAGGTCCATCCATGTTGCTACAAATGGCATTATTTCATTCTTTTTAATGGCTTAGTAATATTGTATATATGTACCACATCTTCTTCATCCATTTCTCCAGTAATGGACATTAAGGTTGCTTCCGTGTCTTGGCTATTGTAAATAGTGCCTCAGTGAACATTGGGGTGCATATATCCTTTCTGATTATGGTTTTCTCCAGATATGTGCCCATGGGAGTGGGTTTGCTAGATCATATGGTAGTTCTATTTTTAGTTTTTTAAGGAACCTCTGTACTGTTCCCCATAGTGGTTATACCAATTTATATTCCCACCAACAGGGTAGAAGAGTTCCGTTTTCTCAACACCCTCTTCAGCATTTATCGTTTGTAGACTTTTTGATAATGGTCATTCTGGCTGGTATGAGGTGATGTCTCATTGTAGTTTTGACTTGCATTTCTCTGATAATTAATGATGTTGAGTATCTTTTCATGTGCTTCTTGGCCATCTGTATGTCTTCTCTGAAGAAATGTCTATTTAGATATTCTGCCCATTTAAAAATTTTTTTAATTAATTTATTTTTAATTGGAGGATAATTGCTTTACAATATTATGTTGGTTTCTTTCATACATCAGCATGAATCAGTCATAGATATACTTATGTCCCCTCCCTCTCAAACCTACCTCCAACCTCCCAAACCTCTGCCCATTTTTTGATTTGTTTGTTGTGTTTTTCTTTTGTTTTTTTACATAGAGCTGCATGAACTGTTTGTATGTTTTGGAGATGAATCCTTTGTCAGTCATTTGCAAATATTTTCTCCGATTCTGTGGGTTATCTTTTCATTTTGTTTATAGTTTCCTTTGCTGTGCAGAAGCTTTTAACTTCAATAAGGGCCCATTTTTTCAGTTTTGTTTTTATTTTCATTAGGAGGTGGATCAAAAAAGTATTGCTGTGGTTTATGTCAAAGAGTGTTCTGCCAATGTCTTCCTCTGAAAGTTTTATAGTGTTCAGTCTTATGTTTTTGATCCATTTTGAGTTAATTTTTGTGCATGGTGTTAAAGAGTATTATAATTTCATTCTTTTACATGTTGCTGTTCAGTTTTCCCAGCTTATTGAAGAAACTGTATTTTCCCTGTTGTACATTCTTGCCTCCTTTATTTTAGATTAATTGACCAGAAGTGCATGAGTTTACTTCTGGGCTTTCTGTCCTGTTCCATTGACCTATATTTCTATTTTTATGCCAGCTGTTTTGGTACCAAACTGTCAGAGCATTATAAAGCAGAGACTTTACTTTCCTGACAGAGGTCTGTATAGTCAAATCTATACTTTTTCCAGTAGTCATATATGAGTGTGAGAGTTGAACCATAAAGAGGTTGAGTGCCAAAGAATTGATGCCTTTGAGCTGTGGTGTTAGAGAAGACTCTTGAGAGTCCCTTGGACTGCAGAGAGATCAAAACAGTCAATCCTAAAGGAAATCAGTCCTGAATATTCATAGAAAGGACTGATGCGGAAGCTAAAACTCAAATACTTTGATCACCTGATGCAAAGAGCTGACTCTTTGGAAAAGACCCTGATACTGGGAAAGATCGAAGGTGGAAGGAGAAGGGTATGACAGATGAGATGGTTGGATGGCATCACTGACTCAATGGACATGAGTTTGAGCAAGCTCCAGGAGTTGGTGATGGGCAGGGAAGCCTGGTGTGCTGCAGTCCATGAGGTCACAAAGAGTCACAATACAACTGAGTGACTGAACTGAACTGTTACTATTTTGATGACTGTAGCTTTGTAGTATAGTCTGAAGTCAGGAAACCTGATTACACTAGCTCCAGTTTTCTTTCTCAGGATTGCTTTGGCTATTTGGAATCTTTTTTATTTCCATGTAAGTTCTGGGATTTGTTTTCTTCTAGTTCTGTGAAAAATGCCTTTGGTAATTTGAATCTGTAGATTGCCTTGGGCAGTATAGTCATTTCAACAATATTGATTCTTCTAATCAAAGAACACGGTATATCCTTCCATCTATTTGTGTCATGAATTTCTTTCATCAGTATCTTATAGTTTTCAGATTAGAGATTCATAGGTAGGGTTTAATGCTCAAAATTCCCCAAGCCAGACTTCAACAGTACATGAACCGTAAACTTCCAGATGTTCAAGCTGGTTTTAGAAAAGGCAGAGGAACCAAAGATCAAATTGTCAACATCCGTTGGATTATTGAAAAGGCAAGAGAGTGTCAGAAAAACATCTATTTCTGCTTTATTGACTATGCCAAAGCTTTTGACTGTGTGGATCACCACAAACTATGGAAAATTCTTCAAGAGATGGGAATACCAGATCACCTGACCTGCCTCTTGAGAAATCTGTATGCAGGTCAGGAAGCAACAGTTAAAACTGGACATGGAACAACAGACTGGTTCCAAATAGAAAAAGAAGCACATCAAAGATGTATATTGTCACGCTGCTTATTTAACTTATATGCAGAATACATCATGAGAAATGCTGGGCTGAATGAAGCACAAGCTGGTATCAACTGCATATCTGAGGTTGTTGATATTACTCCCAGCAGTCTTGATTCCAGCTAGTCAAGGCTGTGGTTTTTCCAGTAGTCATGTACAGATGTGAGAGTTGGACTATAAAGAAGGCTGAGCACCAAAGAATTGATGCTTTTGAACTGTGGTGTTGGAGAAGACTCTTGAGAGTCCCTTGGATTGCAAGGATATCCAACCAGTCCATCCTAAAGGAGATCAGTCCTGAATATTCATTGGAAGGACTGATGTTGAAGCTGAAACTCCAATACTTTGGCCACCTGATGCAAAGAACTGACTCGTTAGAAAAGACCATGATGTTGGGAAAGGTTGAAGGAAGGAGGATAAGTGGACAAGAGAGGACAAGATGGTTGGATGGCATCACCGACTCAATGGACATAAGTTTGAGTAAATTCCAGGAGTTGGTGATGGACAGGGAGGCCTGTCGTGCTGCAGTCCATGGGGTTGCAAAGAGTCAGACATGACTGAGGGACTGAACTGAACTGAGGTAGGTTTATTCCATTCAAGAGACTGATATGTTGTGTACACCAAAGAAGGAAATAAAAGGTTAGTATTGACCCCTACAAAGTCAAAAGCAATGCAAGAACTATAACTTGCCTTCTAACATCAATGCAGTCAATTCATGTTGGAATCCAGTCAGTTTATAGTCAACTTACAGATAGTAATCATTATAATAAGGAAAGCTTGGGGGCGGGTCAGAAAACCTGGGAGGGATGAGATGGAGGTGGAGTGAGCGATTTCTAGACTCTACGAAGCTTTGTGAATTTAGACCAAACCAGTCTACCTCTCCTTCTTTCCTTACACATCTGTTAAAGGGAAGTGAATAAGATCAAGTAGCTGAGTCACACTGCACATACTGAAGAATTCTGTAATGTGTTAAGAATGAATATTAACCTCGTTTCCACTCACTGTAGTTGTAATTGTTTTAAATTTGGTTATTCTCTATGGAACCTTGTAACCTAAGCCTGATATTCATATGTGGCTTTTTTTTTTTTTTTTGGAATAAGATAAAATAAAGTTAAAAAAATTTTGAAGATATTATTTTTTATCCCTTAACCTGCCACCAACAATATAGGCTGCTATCCAGTGCAGTAGGAAGAGAGTGCAATTTCGGAGCTGAAAGGATTTGCGTTCAAATCCTTGTTTTGTCAGGTTAGCTAGCTCTAGACAATTCACCTTGAATCACAGCACCCATATTAGAGTGGCATTTTAAAGATTCATGAGGCAAGAAAGTGTAAAATGCAGTCAGAACCTAGAAAATGTTTCTTTCCTTCCCTGCTTAAGAATTTGATCTCACCCTCAAAAAAGCACAAATGACTCAGGGAGCTTCTTAAAACAATCATAGAAAAACAAACATGTGTTGCAACAGTGGCTTCAGAGCAGCATTCAGTGTGCTGAATGCACGCTAGAATAATGAAGGATGGGAGATGTTATGGAGCACAGCATCAACAGCTTTCAAGAAGGCTTTTCCCTTTTGGACAAAGCACTCTAACTCTCTTAGTTTAATTATGTGTAACTGTGACTCTCCTTTAAAATATGCAGTAAATACTGGGTTCATTCTTTTAGAAGAAAAAGCTATACATCTCCAATATGGGAACTAAAAAAGATTTTAAAAGTAGAAATATGTTATAAAAAAAAAAAAAAGGAATTGGGAGCTTTCCTTCTTCCCACCCCAAATCATATCAGACAGTATTTGTTAAATGTAGAATGAATAAGCCTAGCAGGCATTGCCAGCTAGTATGTATATTTCTTCTCAGATCTTGCAGATGGTTGAAGGAAACATTGTTGTTATTGTTCAGTCACTCAGTTGTGTCCGACTCTTTGCCACCTCATGGACTGCACTGTGCCAGGCTTCCCTGTCCTTCACCATCTCCCAGAGCTTGCTCAAACTCATGTCTATTGAGTCAGTGATGCCATCTAACCACCTTGTCCTCTGTTGTCCCCTTCTCCAACTGTCTTCAATCTTTCCCACCCTCAGGGTTTTTTCTAATGAGTCAGTTCTTTGCATTCAGTTCAGTTCAGTTCATTTCAGTTGCTCAGTCAAGTCTGACTCTTTGCAGCCCCTTGGACTACATCACGACAGGCCTCCTTGTCCTTCACCAACTCCTGGAGTTCACTCAAACTCGTCCATTGAGTCGGTGATGCCATCCAACCATCTTAGCCTCTGTTGTCCCCTTCTCCTCCTACCCTCAATCTTTCCCAGCATCAGGGTCTTTTCAAATGAGTCAACTCTTCACATCAAGTGGCCAAAGTATTGGAGTTTCAGCTTCAACATCAGTCCTTCCAGTGAACACTCAGGACTGATCTCTGTTAGGAAGGACTGATTGGATCTTCTTGCAGTCCAAGGGACTCTCAAGAGTCTTCTCCAACACCACAGTTCAAAAGCATCAATTCTTCTGCCCAGCTTTCTTTATAGTCCAACTCTCACATCCATACATGACTACTGCAAAAACCATAGCCTTAACTAGATGGACCTTGGTTGGCAAAGTAATGTCTCTACTTTTTAATGAGCTGTCTAGGTTAGTCATCTTTTCTTCCAAGGAGGAAGCATCTTTTAATTTCATGGCTGCAGTCACCATCTGCAATGGTTTTGGAGCCTGAGAAAATAAAGTCTGTCACTGTTTCCATCATTTCCCCACCTATTTTCCATGAAGTGATGGGACCCAGATGCCATGATCTTCATTTTTTGAATGCTGAGCTTTAAGTCAGCCTTTTCACTCTCCTCTTTCACCTTCATCAAGAGGCTCTTTAGTTCCTCTTGGCTTTCTGCCATAAGGGTGGTGTCATCTGCATTTCTAAGGTTATTGATATTTCTCCCAGCTATCTTTAATTCCAGCTTGTGCTTCATCCAGCCCAGAATTTCACATGATGTACTCTTAATATTTTAATTTCACGGCTGCAATCAGCATCTGCAGTGATTTTAGAGCCCAAAAAAATAGTCTGACACTGTTTCCACTGTCTCCCCATCTATTTCCCGTGACGTGATGGGACCAGATGCCATGAGCTTTGTTTTCTGAATGTTGAGCTTCAAGCCAACCTTTTCACTCTTCTCTTTCACTTTCACCAAGAGGCTTTTTAGTTCCTCTTCACTTTCTGCCATAAGGGTGGTGTCATCTGCATATCTGAGGTTATTAATGTTTCTCCCACAATCTTGATTCCAGCTTGTGCTTCTTCCAGCCCAGCGTTCCTCATGATGTACTCTGCATATAAGTTAAATAAGCAGGGTGACAATATGCAACCTTGACGTACTCCTTTTCCTATTTGGAACCAGTCTGTTGTTCCATGTCCAGTTAAAAAGCAGAGACATTATTTTGCCAACCAAGGTCCGTCTAGTCAAGGCTATGGTTTTTCCCGTGGTCATGTATGGATGTGAGAGTTGGACTGTGAAGAAAGCTGATTGCCGAAGAATTGATGCTTCTGAACTGTGGTGCTGGAAAAGACTCTTGAGAGTCCCTTGGACTGCAAGGAGATCCAACCAGCCCGTTCTAAAGGAGATCAGTCCTGGGTGTTCATTGGAAGGACTGATGCTAAAGCTGAAACTGCAATACTTTGGCCACCTCATGCGATGAGTTGACTCACTGGAAAAGACTCTGATGCTGGGAGGGATTGGGGGCGGGAGGAGACGGGGACGACAGAGAATGAGATGGCTGGATGGCATCACCGACTCGATGGACATGAGTTTGAGTGAACTCCGGGAGTTGGTGATGGACAGGGAGGCCTGGCATGCTATGATTCATGAAGTCACAGAGAGTCAGACACGACTGAGCGACTGAACTGAACTCTTCATATAAGGTAAATAAGCTGGGTGACAAGATACAGCCTTTTCATACTCCTTTCCCAATTTTGAACCAGTCTGTTCCATGTCCTGTTATAACTGTTGCTTCTTGACCTGCATACAGGTTTCACAGGAGGCAGGTATGGTGTCTGGAATTCCCATCACTTTAAGAATTTTCCACAGTTTTTGTGATCCACACAGTCAAAGGCTTTAACGTAGTCAATTAAGGAAATGTGAAACCAGGAAGTGGGGTCAGGAGACCCGGGTGGTGGACATTGACATGTTATGTTTCACCGGGCCACAATTTTCTTAACCAGACATGACAATAAGGACTCTCCAACTTGTAGAGTCAAAGATAGGTAGATACTGTTTTCATCATTCCCTTTAAAAATTCTCCCTTTGGAGAGTCCTTCTTATATCTTCCCTTGATTACACCCAAGGAAGTCTTATTCTATGATTTTAAACTTTGGCTTGGAAAGGAATTACCCTCTAGGAGACCTTGGAAAATTATGTAGTCCTTCTTAGTCTGTTTTATCACCTCTAATATAGCAAGAATAATATCACCTCTAATATGGATGGAAAAGCCTGGTAGGCTACAGTCCATGGGGTCGCAAAGAGTCAGACACGACTGAGCGATGGAACGGAACGGAACGGAATATAGGATCATAGAGTTCACAGAGGTAGTATAAGGTTTAATAAGTTAGTTAATATAAAGCCCTACCTGTGTTGTGCTTAGTCACTCAGTCACGTCCGGTCACTCTGTGTGACCCCATGGACTGTAGCCCACCAGGCTCCTCTGTCCATGGGGATTCTCCAGGCAAGAATACTGGAGTGCGTTGCCATGCTCTTCTCCAGGGAATCTTCCCAACCCATGGATTCAACCCAGGTCTCCCACATTACAGGCAGATTCTTTACTGTCTGAACCACCAGGGAAGCCCAAGCCCTACCTGATGTATGGCAAATAATGCATGGCAAATAGTAAATAATTAGCTATTATTTATGATTAATATTATTTCTCCAAAGTATTTCTTATAATTTCTCTTTTCTTATGACTTTATTAATACTCTCACAGCTTGACCAATGTGTTAGGAATATGAGGTAACATTTTTGTTTCTAACTTGAAAATAAAATATTTAAGTGTGTATTTGTTGGGCAGGGTTTCAGGAAATGTGTCTGTTACTTGTCACATTTGCCACCTTGATGGCTGAATTGGACCACGTAAGAATGTATTCTGTACTACAGAGCATAGATGGGTGATCAGTTCTTTAGTATGTCAGGGTTCTATTTCTAACCTTAGTTTTTTCAGTGGTATCACAGGCATCTGAAGAAAGGCTAGTGTTTCTCCCACAAAGTAAGGTGGCCCAGCACCATCTGTCAATGACTTTATCTTTCTAGCTATAAGAAATCTGGTTTTACTGTTGCTGTAATAGACTTAAGGCCATGTGAAGCTGGTTTTGTCTTGAGTCTCAAAATGGTTGGAATGGATTTTTCTTTTGCCCCCCAAAATTGCCAAACCAGAAAGTTTTCAACAATTCCCAGATTACTCTTTACCGGGGGGGTGGGGGTGGTGGGTGGGGGTAGGCAGGAGAGGGTAGTATTTAGTCTTTCTTTATGAAAATTGGCAGATCAAAAAGGAGGTACATGGTTTCTCCCTGCTTATTGACCAAGAAGTCTGATAGCAGGTGGAGTTGGATGTGCTGCAAGATCCATTCTGCCTCCAAACTGCCAACCTTCAGAGGAAGGTCAGCCTGAGCCTTTCCCAGACCCTCCAAATTAGTCCCTCCTCCTTGATGAAGCCTTCTCTGTCTCACACTCAATCTAGTCCTTACTTATTGTCTTTAATATTTGGTCTGCATTGCTTATTAATTCCAACAACTAGTAAGTGGTAGATTATGCACTGCGTTGATCACCATGGGTAACACGATCACGTCTCTCCCCATGGTGACCAGAACAGCCCTGAACCTATAGTAAGTGCTCAGGCTGATCTATTCTGACATCACAGCTTATTGTTCAAAACTATCCCCTTTCTCAGCCAAACCCACATGTCTCCACCTGTGGAATCTCTGCTATGGTCTAGGTGACAAATACTGTGAGGGAGTCAGGAGACACAAGAGACTCAAGTCAAGAAGATTCCCTGGAAGAGGGCATGGCAACTCACTCCAGTATTCAGTTCTTGCCTGGAGAATCCCATAGACAGAGGAGCCTGGAGGGCTATAGTCTACAGGGTCACAAAGAATCAGACATGACTGAAGTGATTTAGCATGCGAGTGAGGGGGTTAGGGACGGGCTCATTCAACATGACAATCCCATAGCCCAGGACAGTGCTTGATACAGCAGACATGCAATATGTAATTGTTAATTTGAATAGAATTCTTACCATTACCTTTACTTAAAGCTTTACTTTCCCCTTCCAAAACACCACATTGACAGGAACTTTCAATCAAAAGTAAAGGAACTTCACTTTTTCTTTCATTTGTTTCTGCACTTCCAAGTGTGACAGAAATTTATCAGAATGTTAAGACTCAAGCCAACACTCTAGGTGAGGAGTAGGCAGAATATAGTGTCAAATTCCACCTGCTACTGGTTTTTTTAAATAAAGTTTAACAGAAACACAGCCATGCCCATGAGTGTGTACTTATAGCTACTATTCTCCAGCAACTATGGCAGAGTTGAGCAGTTGCAATCATATGGCCTATAAAGCTAGAGACCTTTCCTACCTGGCAGTTCAGAGGAAAAGCTTGCCAACCTTTGTTCATTTAAATTACAAAACCATAGTATCTCTTCTTGTGTATTAGTTATGAATAGGAAAAGAAGCCTTGAAAATTCCCCAGTAAAGAAAATAATAATATTTAATGCTAGTTTTATGATAATGGCTATACATTACATATCTACATATGTAAAACACATTTATAAAATTCTTTTATATATGTAATCTAATTTGATTCTATTAACATTTAGATGAGGTAGACAGGGAAATTATATCCTTGTTTTACAAATGAGGAAATAAACTACTTGCTCTGGGGGATAAATTGTTTTCAAAAATTGGATTTCCAGTTGGGTCTTTCCCTAATACACAGTCGTTGAACAATAACAAAATAATAATAATTTCACCTTGTAACTTTATTCCTCTTTTGCCACTAAGCTGGTGCCTGAAAACGTCCAGCGTTGAGCTTTGAAGAATGCTGCTTCATAAAACTCCCCATGCTGGAGGCACCATGGTTCTACCATACAGATAGAGTTTTACTGCATTTAAATTTTTCTGAGCCCCATAGTCTGAGAGAGCAGTGTCTTTGCTGCAGAAAATACTTGCAGCATAAAAAACAGGGTTGTGAAGACCTTTGTTTCCTGGAGTAACATCTGCGTCTTAATATTCTTCTAATGGGAGAGTAAGGAGTGCTGTGTTCTTTAATTGTGCTTCTATAAATGCACCCAAATTCAATATGTTGTTACAGAAGGTTTCAGACTTTTGGTCACTTCATAGGTTCCTGAAGGGAATCCAAAAGTCCCCACGTGTTCACCCCTGTGGACTGGGGCCAGAGCAAAGTAGTGACAAGTTTCACTGCAACCTCCTCTTCAGTAAATCCTGAAAGTTTGAATGTTCCCATTTCAGGCACTGTCATTCTGCATAACTAGTTAATGGCTCCTACTGCTACCCTAACTAGGAAATTAGTTACTTAACAGCAATTATATAGATCTGTGTGTGTGTGTGTGTGTGTGTGTGTATGCATAATTCAGCCAATAAACAGAAGCTAAGCCATTTATTTGAGTTCTGTTCAGTTCTGTTCTGTTCAGTCGCTCAGTCGTATCTGACTCTCCGCCACCCCATGAATCACAGCACGCCAGGCCTCTCTGTCCATCACCAACTCCTGGAGTTCACAACAACTCATGTCCATCGAGTCGGTGATGCCATCCAGCCATCTCATTCTCTGTTGTCCCCTTCTCCTCTGGCCCCCAACCTTTCCCAGCATCAGAGTCTTTTCCAGTGAGTCAACTCATCGCGTGAAGTGGCCAAAGTATTGCAGTTTCAGCTTTAGCATCAGTCCTTCCAATGAACACCCAGGATTGATCTCCTTTAGAATGGACTGGTTGGATCTCCTTGCAGTCCAAGGGATTCTCAAGAGTCTTCTCCAACACCACAGTTCAAAAGCATCAATTCTTCGACAATCAGCTTTCTTCACAGTCCAAATCTCACATCCATACATGACCACAGGAAAAACCATAGCCTTGACTAGATGGACCTTGGTTGGCAAAGTAATGTCTCTGCTTTTTAATATACTATCAAGGTTGGTCATAACATTCCTTCCAAGGAGTAAGCGTCTTTTAATTTCATGGCTGCAATCAGCATCTGCAGTGATTTTGGAGCCCAAAAAAATAAAGTCTGACACTGTTTCCACTGTTTTTCCATCTATTTCCCATGAAGTGATGGGACCAGATGCCATGATCTTTGTCTTCTGAATGTTGAGCTTCAAGCCAACCTTTTCACTCTCCTCTTTCACTTTCACCAAGAGGCTTTTGACTTCCTCTTCACTTTCTGCCATAAGGGTAGTGTCATCTGCATATCTAAGGTTATTGATATTTCTCCCAGCAATCTTGATTCCAGTTTGTGCTTCTTCCAGCCCAGCGGTCCTAATGATGTACTCTGCATATAAGTTAAATAAGCAGGGGGACAATATACAGCCTTGACGTACTCCTTGTCCTATTTGGAACCAGTCTGTTGTTCCATGTACAGTTCTGACTGTTGCTTCCTGACCTACATACAGGTTTCTCAAGAGGCAGGTCAGGTGGTCTGGTATTCCCATCTCTTTCAGAATTTTCCACAGTTTACTGTGATCCACACAGTCAAAGGTTTTGGCATAGTCAATGAAGCAGAAATAGATGTTTTTCTGGAACTCTCTTGCTTTCTCCATGATCCAGCGGATGTTGGCAATTTGATCTCTGGTGCCTCTGCCTTTTCTAAAACCTGCTTGAACATCTGGGAGTTCACGGATCACATATTGCTGAAGCGTGGCTTGGAGAATTTTGAGCATGACTTTACTAGCGTGTGAGATGAGTGCAATTGTGCGGTAGTTTGAGCATTCTTTGGCATTGCCTTTCTTTGGGATTGGAATGAAAACTGACCTTTTCCAGTCCTGTGGCCACTGCTGAGTTTTCCAAATTTGCTGGCATATTGAGTGCAGGACTTTCACAGCATCATCTTTCAGGATTTGAAATAGCTCAACTGGAATTCCATCACCTCCACTAGCTTTGTTCGTAGTGATGCTTCCTAAGGCCCACTTGACTTCACATTCCAAGATGTCTGGCTCTAGGTCAGTGATTACATTATCGTGACTATCTTGGTCATGAAGATCTTTTTTGCACAGTTCTTCTGTGTATTCTTGCCACCTCTTCTTAATATCTTCTGCTTCTGTTAGATACATACCATTTCTGTCCTTTATTGAGTCGATCTTTGCATGAAATGTTCCCTTGGAATCTCTAATTTTCTTGAAGAGATCTCTTGTTTTTCCTATTCTGTTGTTTTCCTGTATTTCTTTGCACTGATCACTGAGGAAGGCTTTCTTATCTCTCCTTGCTATTCTTTGGAACTCTGCATTCAGATGCTTATATCTTTCCTTTTCTCCTTTGCTTTTTGCTTCTCTTCTTTTCACAGCTATTTGTAAGGCCTCCTCAGACAGCCATTTCGCTTTTTTGCATTTCTTTTCCATGGGGATGGTCTTGGTCCCTGTCTCCTGTACAATGTCACGAACCTCCGTCCAGAGTTCATCAGGCACTCTATCTATCAGATCTAGTCCCTTAAATCTATTTCTCACTTCCACTGTAAGGGATTTGATTTAGGTCATATCTGAATGGTCTAGTGGTTTTCCGTACTTTCTTCAATTTAAGTCTGAATTTGGCAATAAGGAGTTCAAGATCTGAGCCACAGTCAGCTCCTGGTCTTGTTTTTGCTAACTGTATACAGCTTCTCCATCTTTGGCTGCAAAGAATATAATCAATCTGATTTCAGTGTTGACCATCTGGTGATGTCCATGTGTAGAGTCTTCTCTTGTGTTGCTGGAAGAGGGTGTTTGCTATGACCAGTGCGTTCTCTTGACAAAACTCTATTAGCCTTTGCCCTGCTTCATTCCGTGCTCCCAGGCCAAATTTGCCTGTTACTCCAGGTGTTCCTTGACTTCCTACTTTTGCATTCCAGTCCCCTATAATGAAAAGGACATCTTTTTGGGGTGTTAGTTCTAAAAGGTCTTGTTGGTCTTCATAGAACCGTTCTACTTCGGCTTTCAGCATTACTGGTTGGGGCATAGGCCTGGATTACTGAAATATTGAATGGTTTGCCTTGGAAATGAACAGAAATCATTCTGTCATTTTTGAGATTGCATCCAAGTACTGCATTTCGGACTCTTTTGTTGACCATGATGGCTACTCCATTTCTTCTAAGGGATTCCTGCCCACAGTAGTAGATATAATGGTCATCTGAGTTAAATTCACCCATTCCAGTCCATTTTAATTCACTGATTTCTAGAATGTCTATGTTCACTCTTGCCATCTCCTGTTTGACCACTTCCAATTTGCCTTGATTCATGGATCTAACATTCCAGGTTCCTATGCAATATTGCTCTTTATAGTACCGGACCTTGCTTCTGTCACCAGTCACATCCACAACTGGGTATTGGTTTTGCTTTTGCTCCATCCCTTTATTCCTTCTAGAGTTACTTCTCCACTGATCTGCAGTAGCATACTGGGCACCTACCAACCTGGGGAATTCCTCATTCAGTATCCTATCATTTTGCCCTTTGATACTGTTCATGGGGTTCTCAAGGCAAGTATACTGAAGTGGTTTGCCATTCCCTTCTCCAGTGGACCACATTCGGCTGTGGTCCATGTGATCAGATCGACTAGTTTCCTGTGATTATGATTTCAGTGTGTCTGCCCTCTGATGCCCCCTCGCAATGCCTACCGTCTTATTTGGGTTTCTCTTATCTTGGGTGCTTGAGAGGAGCTACTCCACGTTCAAGGTCAGGAGGGGCAGCCTTGGGGAGATACCCCTCATCCAAGGTAAGGTGTAGCAGCTGCACTTTCTTGGAGCAGCTGTGAAGAGATATCCCACGCCCAAGGTAAGAGAAACCCAAATAAGACTGTAGGTATTTATTTGAGTAGGACTGTTATAAAGCACTCAGGCCGAAGGGAGGAAAAGGAGAGATGGTATCTAGCCAAAAAACAATGTAGAGCAAGTCCAACAGTTGTAGTTGCAGGGATGTAGGACTTTTAAGGGCAAAGGAGTCAGAAAGTTCAGAGCTGCTGCTGCTGCTGCTGAGTCACTTCAGTCGTATCCGACTCTGTGTGACCCCATAGACGAAAGCCCACCCGGCTCCCCCGTCCCTGGGATTCTCCAGGCAAGAACACTGGAGTGGGTTGCCATTTCCTTCTCCAATGTGTGAAAGTGAAAGTGAAGTCGCTCAGTCGTGTCCGACCCTTAGCGACCCCATGGACTGCAGCCTACCAGGCTCCTCCATCCATGGGATTTTCTAGGCAAGAGTACTGGAGTGGCTTGCCATTGCTCAAATTTCATCATGCATCTGAATCACCAGGAGGGCCTGTAATAAACAGATTGCTGGGCTCCACCCAGTTTCTGATTTACTTGGTGATGCTGATGCCGCTGGTCCAGTGATCACACTTGAGAACCATGCTAAAGTCTGAGCCAGTATTTCTCCAACTTTGATGTGACTGTGAATCTCTTGGGGATCTTGTAAAATACAGATTCTGATTCAGCAATTCTGGAGGAAAGAGGGCTAAAGCCCTATGTATCCAACGTGTTGCCAGTTCAGTATATCTGGCCCATGTATGTTTGATGTTGTGTACAATAAGGGATTCCAAACTGTTCCCTAGAACAGGAGACCTATTTTACAAATGGAAGTAAGCTTCTGAAATTGCTGTGAAGTTATAGCTTACTTAAAGACTTTAAGTTTGAGTCAAATATTTTTTTTCCTAAATCTAATATCTATTTTTCTTGCTTTTCTTCCTCTTTCCTTTCTTTCTACTTTTCCTCTTTCAAACTCAAGTTTACTCCCTCATCTTTACCTGTCAGCTGTGAATGTGTTACAGAGCTAAGGAGAGCTTAGTATAGTGAAGACAGGTCTAAGGTTGGGTAACTTGCATTCTAGTTTGGGGTATGGTTCTGAAAGTTGTGGGGTGTTCAGCAGGTCATAGGATCTTTCTCAACCTCAGGTTCCTCTGCTTCAAAATGATGGGCCTGTTCTAGATGATCTTTAAGGTCCTTGAAGCTCACAAAGACTCTGCTGTGTTAAATGCAGTCAAAAGCACACCAAAAAGCTATAGTACATGTGCTGCCACCTTTGGGTGGAAAATATAACTTTAACTGGACCAGACAAAACTTTGAAATGAAAGATATTGTACTGAGGCTCATGGCCTGGAGCCCCAGTACCAATTAATGTTTCTTCCATATGATTGTAATTCATACTGACTTCCCTTTAACATAGAATTTCAGGCACAAGCCAATATAAATTTGATTTTGATGTCTTTTGTCTTTTATATATATTGAAACTTCACAGCCTGATCAATGTTCTGTGAATTTTTTTTCATGTTATGAAATTAACATGGTTATAGAAAGTTTGAATTATACTGGTTTATAATACATTCTAATTAAAATATTGATTATTAAGTAACTGACAAACCCCAGAAGTGCAGTAGAGGAGCAGAACAAAAATGTTAGATTTAGAGTACAATTAACCTGGATTTAAGTTTTTGACTATTCTATTTTCTGTGCTTTTTGGCAAGTCATTTAACTTCTCTGTGTTTGTTGTTGAGAGATCAAAATTTTTACCTCGAAAAGTCTATGGCAAAGTTGCTGACACTTGTGAGTGTTTAGTATATTGGAGATATTAGCAAATGACCACTGCAAGGTAGCCTGTGACGCTGAAAACCAAATGAGCTTTAAACCAGAACAATCTTTCATTCTGAGCTGTTCCACTTACCAGTTTCATAACCTTGCACAGTTCACTGAACCTTTCTGAGCCAGTTTCCCCATCTGTGTAATGGAAACCAAGACCTTCTAGAACTGATTAAGGATTACATGATATTGCTCTGGACCAAATTTTGTCTGCCTCCACCCTCTCCTACCTCTAGTTCGTATGTTTAAGCCCTTACCCCTGAGGTGACTGTACTTGGAGGTAGAGTCTTTTTAAAACAATATTTATTTACTCATTTATTTATTTGACTGCCCTGGGTTTCAGCTGCAGCAGGCAGGATCTTTGATCTTCTTTATGGTATGTGGGATCTTTAGTTGTGGGATATGGAATCTTGTTCCCTGATCATGGATGGAACTCAGGCCCCCTGCATTGGGAGCATGGCGTCTGAGGCACTGGACCACCAGGGAACTCCCTGGAGTAAAGTTAAATTTGTAATAGGTAAAGTTAAATGAGGTCATAAAGTTGGGGTCCTGACCCAATAGGATTAGTGTCGTTATAAGAAAAGATAATAGAAAGCATGCTGACTCTCTCTGGCTCTCTCTTTCCCTCCCGTTCCTCTGCGCATTTCCACCAAGGAAAAACCTCTGTGAACAGACAGGAGGCAGCCTTATGCAACCCAAGGGGGAAGCTCTCACCAGACATCCACCCTGCTCATGCATCGATTTTTAATTTTCAGTCTCCAGAAGGATGAGAACATAAACTTCTGTTGCTTATGCTACCCAGTCTTTGGTATTCTGTTATGGTGGCCCGACATATCAGACTAATACAATATCATAATGAAATGTGTGCAAAACCCCACTAGGGCTTTAAAAACATTCTCTTTCTCCTTTACTTTTTCCCCTACTCAAATCAAGAGAACATTAAAATGATTAACCCAAGGTATTTTCCTCACCACTAGAAACATACTTCCACTACCATACTTTCTTCCAAGTGCCACGGTGACATATAACTAGATCCAATTTTCTGGTTTTCCCATTTGGAGACAACTGTGAAAGATAAAAAGATCTGTGCAAGGCAAATGAAGTTGTCCATCTTCACCACTGACACCTGCAGACGGCACCCCGGAAATAGGTGACAGCTAATAACTGGGATCCTGCCATGAAAGCAAGCCATCATTGTTCCTCACCCCCAGAGTCTCATGTCTTCTACCCGAATCTATACTAGAGCAGGTTAACTTGTTAGCTTGTGTGTAGGGAAAATCTCAAACCCTAATAGTTCCTCGTGCTTTTTTATCCCTAAGAAACCAAGATCTTGTTTATCTTTATCCATCTCTAAATTTTTAGTAGGTAAAGTTAAATGAGGTCATAAAGTTGGGGCCCTGACCCAACAGGATTAGTGTCATTATAAGAAAAGATAATAGAAAGCATGCTGTCTCTCTCTTGCTCTCTCTTTCCTTGTTTATCTTTAAATATACTTCAAATATCTCTTCTTCATAAAGATGTCCTGGTTAGTTTTTGCTTGTATCTGTAAAATAGGAATAATAATAATATTTACCTATTTGGTTGTTGTGCAGCTTAAATAAGCTGATATATATAAGCATAAGTTACTTTCTACTTTGTATGCTTCTAATTTATTTTCATATATTGTTCCTTCTTTATACCTGTAGCTTCATTGGAAATAAATACTCTGGTGGGTTAATTTCAATGGTCCTCAAACACCTAGCACAAAGAGGACATCAACTGTAATTCATTCATTCATGCAAAAACGCGTATTGATCACCTGCTTTGATCACCAAGTACTGTTCTATCATGAGTAATATACTATAAACCGTTGACACTGAATAGGAACAGGGGGAAAATACTAATCTTAAATTTATTTTTTCTCTTTTTAGAGATATAAAAAGCAGGATTTGGGAATTAGAATCTGAAAAAGCACTTACTTATAGAATTTGAGCCAGAATAGGAAATTGCGCTATCAGATAATGTTCAAGATTATTGCATGTAATGCTTCCTTAAAACAATCTAATTTTCACCATTGTGGAGTATGGGTGGGGGAAAAAAAGGTGATGTAATTTCAAAGGTTTTTTCCACTGGTACCCAATTTGGTTGATTTAGGTGATCCCTGATTTTCTCGATTATTTGAAAATTCTATGCATCTGCAATTTCCCTTATCCAAGCCTGTCTCCTACATACTGTCTTTAGTTCTTTGCATGTGGAGCATGAAATCAACTTTCTCCAGAAGACAAGTCTCCTGGTTCAATTGGGTTGAGAGACTCCATCCATTGCCAGCTTTTGGCATCTGATACTGGTAGAGAAGGTCTCAGCACTGTAAGTGTAGGAAGGGTGGGGACATCTTAATGACCTCACTCTTTCATTGAATGAATGGGTTTCTCCTGATAATAACCAGTCTGAAACATGCCAACTGGAAGGGTAGGGCCAACTTCTAAAAATCAGTAGCCCTACTACCATCCATTCGGTCATGCCCTCAATCCCCTGAGAAAATAATTTTCCTAAACCATGGCTCAGCTGCTCTAAGACTATGCAAAATACATTGTCATCTCCTTGAGAGATGTCTGAAAAGATAGCAACATGTCATAATTATAATCATATTTGCCACAATAAAAATAAGCATAGATACGTGTCAGAGGAGATAGTTTTTCTTCATCCTTGACACAGCTCTATATTAAAGAGACAACAACAGATATTGCCTTTGCATCCTCTTGCTGGGATCCTTTTGCCAAATATAATTTTCTTCCTGTGTTTATTTTTTACTAACTCAAAGAGTACAAAACATAAGCAGCAGAAAACTCAACATTTTATAAGTAAAAAGTAGTATAACAGCTACCCAGGGAGCCACGCTCCTTCTCATATCACATAACCAAAGAAAAGCAAAGATGGCCTGGGTGTCAAGATCCTCATTTGTTTCCTCATCCTGAGAATCGTCCTCACAAAAACTTCCAGGATTACGTTTCCAAACAAAGCCAGCTTTTCCAGCAAGCCTGACATGTAGAGATACTATTACCTGAATCAAGCTGAAATTTATTTGTTACATTTGCAGGAAATAGAGTTTATTGGTATTATAGCACATCTGGTTCTGGACTTCAGAAAGACTTTGGAGGTCAGAAGGTGTCACCTTTAAACTCAGTAACTCTGCTTTCTTGTTAAACCAAAGTAGTACAAGGGGCCAGCAGAGTTCCCGTGTCAGCATTTTCAAGGAGTTGCATTATCTACCTCAGTGAACAGTTGGGCACATACATAAATTAGTCAGTAGCAAGGAGCTTCCCCACAGTCACCAAGCTCTATTTGTTTTCCAAAAATAAAGGGGTAACTTTCTGTTAACAAAAAGGATGTGCTCTAGTGAAACACCTTTTTATTGACAGAAACCTGGCAAATGAGTGCAAAAATAATACAGACAGCGTAGGGTTGCATCCTAAAGCAAAATGATTTTTAGATTATTAAAATCATCCCTTTATTTAGCTGGTTAATGAATATTCATCCACCGATTAACCCTTTCTGAAGGGTAATACAGGCTCTTCCAAATCTAGAAGTTTCAGAATCAAATGGCAGTCCTTTTAAGGGGGCTTCCCAAGGTAGGGAAGGATCTTCCCAAGGTAGGGAAGGAGCTTGGGGATGTAGAGTGAGAAGCCCACCTATGCATCTCTCTGGGCCCCCCCACCCCTGAGAATGTACTTGGGAGTGTCCCTCTAGGCTCAGAGGCCAAGTTTGTGGCCATCCTGTCTTTACCTGCCTTTCATTCCTACAGCTCCTTTCATTGTGAACAAAGTCCTTCTTATCAGTTTGGAAAAAATGCAAATAGTTGTTTGATGGTTGCATGGGTGTTACTTTAAATGCAATCAGTTTGTCAGCCCACAAGTGATCAAGACATCTCCTTGGGTTGTCTTGGGTTAAGAGTGTTTCTAAAGCCTAACTCTAGTTTAATCACTAGATACCCTGGCCACATGATGTTGCATGCTCTGAACTTTGTTTTCCTTTCTACCAGAACATCTGCCCTCCCTCTAATGTGAAGAATGAAATAGCGAGTGAGAGAATACTTGGGAGCTGTCAAGTGTGCTGCAAACGTGGGGATGAGGACAATGATGGTGATTACCACTACCGTGCGGCCCCAGACACTTTACCCCCTTGGAGCTCAGCACCCTCTTACAAAGTGTGTTTGTTTCCCAACTCCTCACTCCATCAGAATGTAAGTTCCAGAAAAGCAAGCTCTTTATTTTGCTGTAGTATCACCAGGTACCCAAGGAGTGTTTGTTTAATAAACAGAGAATGAATTAATGGTTCGTGTATGCTGTCAAGTTTTGTGTGTGTGTTTGCTTATTATTAGATAACAATAGCAAAAAGGAATTTCATTAGCCGAAAGTTGAAAAACCTTGTGTGTGTGTGTGTGTGTGTGTGTGTGCGCGCGTGCGCGCGCGCACATGCACGCACGCTACGTCACTTCAATCATGTCCAACTCTGCAACCCTATGGATTATAGCCCACCAGGCTCTTCTGTCCATGGGATTCTCCAGGAAGTTGTATAACTCAATTTCTTTGAGTGCACTTTTCAAAAATTCCTGTTTGTCATATTCTGTTTTTATTGGAGTAGAGATATTATGTAATATCTTAGAAACTACATAAAGCTAGAAATGGTGAGTAAAGACAAATACTGTGTTCCCATCTATGGGGGAGAAGTCAGAGGCCAGAGATGTGAAATTTCTTGCTTCTGAGGTGCAATGGCAGCATCCATGGGCTGACAACTGTGTACTTTGCCTCCAGGAAACACTACCTCCCTCTTCGTTCAGCAGACAAGTTGGGTGCTGGGTGTCCCCTGCCATTCTAACTTCTGCTGGATGAGGAGGGCTCTCTCTGTCAAGCTACTTAAGTGGGTGTTGTCACATGACCAAGAATAAAGAGGAAAAGGAAATAAATGGGAGTTGGGGTCATATAGATGGGGCATCAGCTAATGAGAAGAAAGAGATAAAAATGGGAAAAACTTAAATAACCTAGGAAACTAACAGTGGTCATGCATTCATTTAGGAAATACTGAGCCCCTACTATCTGCATGACTCTGGGGGAGCAAAGGTGATCGCCCAAGTTGATGTTTTGGTGGAGACTTCCTGTTGTCAAAGGAACAAACTGAATTGAAAGATAAGAACTTACTTTAGCTTGGTTTTCTCATATCAAACAAAGTTGCAGCTCTAACCAGGTATGGAAGGTATAAACTATTATATATATTATATAATAAACTATTATATAATAAATTAATAATTTTATCACTATATTTAGCTGTATGTATGTGTGTATGCTCAGTCCTTCAGTCATGTCTGACTCTGCTACCTCATGGAGTGTAGCCTGCCAGGCTCCTCTGTCCATCGAATTTTTCAGACAAAAATACTGGAGCAAGTTGCCATTCCCAACAGGGATTGAACCCGCTTATCTTGTGCTTCTTGCACTGACAGGCAGATTCTTTACCATTGAGCCACCTGGGAAGCCCAGCAACATGTATACATATACATTTTTTGTTGTTCAGTTTCTCAGTTGTGTTCAACTCTTTGCAGCCTGATGGACTGCAGCATGCCAAGCTTCCTTGTCCTCTTCTATTTCCCAGATTTTGATCAAACTCATGTTCCTTGAGTTGATGCCATCAAACCATCTCATCCTCTGTTGCCCCCTTCTCTTCCTGCCTTCAATCTTTCCCGACATTAGGGTCTTTTCCAGTGATTTGGCTCTTCACGTCAGGTGGCCAAAATATTGGAGATTCAGCTTCAGCGTCAGTTCTTCCAATGAATATTCAGGGCTGATTTCTTTTAGGATTAACTGGTCTAATTTCCTTGCTGTCATATATGTGTGTGTGTGTGTGTGTGTGTGTATCTTTATATAGTCAGCTGGATAATTCCACCTTATTTTAATGTATTTAAGACTAAATTTCCTCCTAAATCTCCACCTCTCATCTGCCTTTGGATCTCTTTCTCACTCCATCTTCCACAATGCTGTCAGAACAATCATTCTAAAATGCAGATATTACTACATATTACTTCTCTGCTCAAAGCCCCAAGTGCCTCACCTTGAATTTTAGGTTCCCTTTCAAAGGTAGTAGCAAGCAGGACCTTTCATTATATGGCCCCTGACAGCCTGTTGTAACTTAAAAAAAAATTTGTGTTTTTTTATTTTTAATTTAATTGGGGGAAATTGGTATACAACGTGTTGGTTTCTACCATACAACACTGCAAATCAGCCATAATTGTATCACTTCCTGCTTGAGCCTGCCTCGCCTTGTGTGCTGGCCTTTTTTCCCCTTCCCCACCTCTTCCCCAAAGCACACACATGCTCTTTGCTCTTTGCTCCTTCCAAACTGATTTAGTTTGGTTCTCTGGAGGAGTCCTGGTGTCTTATATTGGTGGGACTGAGCAGATGCAGTTCCTGGGCCTGAAATATTCTCTGGTCTTTTTGTGTAATTCAGGTCAACTCAAGTTGTCTTTAAGGAGTCTGTGTGGTCGCAGAGTCTTTGGAGATGTCCTCCGGTTTCTGGTAGAACTGTGCGTCTGTGTCCTAGATCTTACGCGGCGTCCTCGTCTGTTTTCCCCACCAGATAATGAATTCCTTAAGGGAATGAACCATGTTTCAGTCAACTTTCAATCACTAAGCCTGGGAAATTAATGCATTTAGAAATGAACAAATGCACAATAAAGAAACTTTTCTTGTTTATAAAGTTACCTATTAAAACCTAAGGAAAACTGGTTTTGACAGTGTTGTACAGTTATGTACATAATGTCATTGGGGAATCTGGGTGAAGGGTATGTGGGAATCCTTTGTACTATTTTTGCAGCATCCTGTGAGTCTTAAACTATTTGAAATATAAAGTATTTTTTTAATCTAAGGAAAAGAACAAATCCATGTAGCAATTAATTTCCTATAAATTATTCAAAAATCACCATGCTTCTAAAAAATTAAAATCAGTTGTTCTATTTTCTCCTGAAGAAGAATGGATGGCGTCTTCCAAGAATTTCTTAGGAAAACACAGAACGCTTATTTTGGTTATGTCTCCTTCTCCTCCCCTCCCCAATACCAGTGTTTTGTTCAAAGACAGCCTGTGATACAAAAAGACTTCTCTCCCTTTTCATCTGAGAATAAGCAACAGGTTTAAAAAGGATGTGAACTCTGAACACTGATCATTGCAATGTGCTGTGCAAACAGTTGACAGCAGCATGAGCTCTGACGCTATCTGGAGAAGGGGAGCATTTGCAGTTTTTCTTTGTATCACTCAGTGTCTGGCCCAAGCACTGCATCAGGGTCCCTGGCCAGACTTGACTTTGGGTTTGAAAAGGTTTTATTGGGATAACAGAGAAGGCACTCTGACTCTTTTAGGCTGGAAGCAGCAGGTCAGATTATACTTACGTGGTAATGGGCTGAAGTTCATCATCGTTATCTTAGCTTGGGCTGCTACAACAAATACCATAGAATGGGCAGTTGAAATCACAAACATTCCTTTCTCATAGTTCTGGAGGCTGGGAAATCCAAGATCAAGGTGCCTCCAGCTTCAATGTCTAGTGAAGGCATGCTTCTTAGTTTGCAGATGGCTGCCTTCTTGTTATCAGTCCTGAATATACATTGGAAGGACTGATGCTGAAGCTGAAACTCCAATACTTTGGTCACCTGATGCAAAGAACTGACTCCTTGGAAAAGACCCTGATGCTGGGAAAGATTGAAGGCGGGAGGAGAAGGGGATGACAGAGGATGAAATGGTTGGATGGCATCACCAACTCAATGGACATGAGTTTGGGTAAGCTCCGGGAGTTGGTGATGGACAGGGAGGCCTGGCGTGCTGCAGTCCCTGGGGTCGCAAAGAGTCAGACATGACTGAGCGACTGAACTGAACTGAACTGGCTAAGCACTGGTACTTAGGTTATTAGTATCATCCCAAAGGCTCCTACTGGCCCCCACTCTGCACATAGAGACGGTGTGCATGCCTCTTCCACATGTTCCAACAGGACCAGGTACTCTCTCCTCTTACAGGATCTATAGAACATATGAATTCTGGTTACTGGCTTGCCTGTCTGTCTTCTCCACACAGCTGTGATTACACTTCTTGAGAGAAGGGCCTGCACACTGTATCACTGATGCTTTCCAACATAGAAATAAACACCTGTTGAGAAAACAAAATGTTGTGACAACAGGTAAGATTCAAGGATCAGTCTCTTCTAAACCAACAATTCTATGATCCTGAAATTTCCTGTTGATTTTATATTTCCCACTGAATTAAAGGAAACTATTTTTGTTGGTAGTATGAAATCCAAAGTATACGTGAAACCAACAGAATGTT
The DNA here is from genome assembly GCF_049115385.1 of Moschus berezovskii. Lineage (NCBI taxonomy): Eukaryota > Metazoa > Chordata > Mammalia > Artiodactyla > Moschidae > Moschus > Moschus berezovskii. The sequence continues at coordinate 59,120,025 of NC_142466.1, forward strand.
TAGCTAAAACAAAATCAAAGCCCAAATCAAAATAACCTCAGAAGATTATGTAAATCTGTATTCTTTCTCAAGAAGTACCCTTTGCTGTTGGCAGTGTACAATGAGTGGTCAACCAGTCTGCTTCCCTGATGGCCTTAGATAATCACTTGTCGTTTTCCCATCTAGGATGATTCCACTCTTCAATATGATGAATAATCTCTGGCACTTTTTGGAAGAGGTGATTTCCCAAGCTGAGTATACCCTGCATTGCTAGTATCTTTCTTTATCTCCCTCTTGAAGACAAAAGCTGCTTCTGTGACATGCATCTCCACTGAACAGATGTTCCAGTTGGCTTTACATAAATGAGCCATTCCCCCAAATCAAGACTTGTTCCCACCAGTGCAGTTAATGAATCTACCAGTTAATCAGCAAATGTTTATTGAAGAGCAGGCACTGTTCCAAGCACTGAGAATACAGCAGGGAACAACACAGAGAGCCCTGCCTTCAAGGAGCTCACACAGGCCAAGAAGTGTGATTGTAGTGATTGGCAGTAAACATACAAATAAAATTATAATTTATAAAATATATCCGAGGTAATAGCAAAAGGATTTCCTGCCTAAAGGAAATAACAGGGTTTCGCTTTGTTGAGTCACTGGCTCAGGGCCAGAAAAAACGCTAGTTGTAAGGATTATTATTGGAAAGAATTTGTTGTAATTAGGCAAACCCAAGTACTATTAACTCTGAGCTGCAGGGATATGGAAATAGAGAACTTCCTTTGAAATGGCACTGGCAGCTCTGGGATTTTGCCTATGGGCCATGGTGGGATTTCACATAGAACTGTATTATGTGGCACAAAAGGAATTTTCCTCTTTCCCCTGTTTGTCTCCAAGGAACAATATGAGGTATTTAATGTATGCAATAAAGTAAAAACTTGACTAGTTGCAGGAAAATTTGGGCACGTTTGTTTTTTGGTCAGCCTGACTCAGGTCACTCATCAGTGGTCAATTCCATCATAGAACCAGAGACACAAGCTGTGTGGGAATTTATCCCAGAATCAGAAGGTAGAACTGGTGTTTACTGTCAAGTCACTACTTCCTGCTGCCCTCTGCACAGTCTTTGACTTGCCTGTGTGCCACCTGTACTGTTACTTACACAGTTTTTCTTTATGTTGACTCATTCTTTTACTTCAAAAGCAAATTTGATGTCACCTGGATGGAAAAACCAGTAAAATTGCCGTAAATAGAACACAGCCCTGAAAATCAATACAATAAATCAAGAAATACTATTGTATTAGAGCTAGATAATGCTGTCTGCTAAAGGCTCTGGTTTTTGAGGTCTTCTCTCTTTCTGTTAAAAAGAGAAATTGACAACTGTTAGAGGGGTTTTAGAGACATTCCAGTATGAGAGCAAGGCATCTCCTTGAGACTGTGAGGAGGGGTGGCCGAGATCTGAAAAGGGAATAACATTTCTCAGTGTGTCATCTGGCATAATTATCATGTCTATGCATAAGTGAAAGTCACATACTGTTCTAGGAATGGAAGACTCTCTACACTTTGGGAAACACTGGACTAGGTGGCTGATGTTGAATGGCACCACACTCTGAGACACACGCTTGGTCGGGACATGAAGAGAGATGCCATTTGAAGCCCACCAAGAGTCAGCTAGTGCTTCCCCTTCTCCCAGCCCTAGCCAAAATATCACGTCCCATTTTCTGCCCTCCACCTGTTGGAGGCAAGTCAAATGACTCCAGCCTGGAAATCTCTCTTTAACAACACAGCTAAATAGAGGAAAGAAAAAAAGGTAGATCAGGTAGAGAACTAGGCATCGGGGTGATCCAGGACTAATGGAGGAAACTCTTAGCTCCTCAACCAAGTGTGTACCCACATGTCACCTGCTGTGCTGTGCAAAGTCACTTCAGTCATGTCCTACTCTTTGTGACCCTATGGACCGTAGCCCTCCAGGCTCCTCTGTCCATGGATTTCTCCAGGCAAGAATACTGGAGGGGGCTGCCGTGACCTCCTCCAGGGGATCTTCCCAACCCAGGGATAAAACCCTTGTCTCTTAGGTCTCCTGCATTGGCAGGCAGATTCTTTACCACTAGTGCCATCTGGGAATCCCCAGATCACCTGACATTAGGGTATTTGAAAACATCTCTTAGGGAAGCAGCATGATGAATCTTGATGGAATATGTCTCTTTTCACACAAATATTTGGAACCCTATAAACAGCTTCTTCTATCACCGTCTGTGCCCATCTATTCCCTGCCAGAATTATTTGTTGTCGTTTACACACCTTGAGTCCCATATTTAATATGCAGGCACACAAAATTCTAATATAGGGTCAGGACACTCCCAAGATTTGCTGATTTGTCAAGAAGGGAAAAGCACTAAATGGGCCTGAAATTCTGAACAAAGCTGAGGAGGAAAGTTAGAACCATTCACCTTCATTAAATTTATAAATTCTCAATCTTTGTTTTTGTTTACTGTCGCCCATCAGTCTAACTAATCTCCTTTTCTGCTTTGTTCAAGCAAGGAATTAGTCACAATTTAATCTAAGTTTAAAATGTTAATGAGCCCTCGAACTTGTTTTAGCTATTTTTAAGACCCTTTAGTTCGGGATACTCAAATGTTACTGTTTACCTAAGTCTTTTCATTAAGACAATGCACAGAATTTCTATGATTTCAGAAAGAGACCTCCCTCTTGTGGCAAGAGCAGTTTTTGCAACTAATTCTAGAGCATCTGAGTTCCTGATGGAAAAAAACTGGGTCAGATCTTAGAAAGAGACATAGACATACAGAACAGTCTTTGGGACTCTGTGGGAGACGGTGAAGGTGGGATGATTGGGGAGAATGGCATTGTAGCATGTATATTAGCATATGTGACCAGTCCAGGTTCGACGCATGATGCAGGATGCCTGGGGCTGGTGCAGGGGAATGACATGGGGGGAGGATATGGGGAGGAGGGAGGTGGGAGGGGGGTTCGGGAGGGAGAGCACATGTACACCCGGGGCGGATTCATGTCAATGAATCGCAAAACCAACCAATATATTAATGAAAGGTAATTTGCCTCCAATAAAATAAATTAAAATTATAAAAAAAAAAAAAAAAGAAATCCCCTTGTTTTACAGAGGCGGTAACTGAAACCCAAGGAGGACAAGAAGTGAGTTCTCAGTGTTTATTTCTGGTTGGTGACTGATTCAGTACCCAGCTTTGCTGTCTACTAGTCAAGTGCTGTTTCTCTATATTTCAGAAATCTTACTGATGTGATTTTTCCCCCCGAAGGTCCTGCTTTCTGCTGCCACTGAAAGCAGAACTGACAGACATGTCCTCACTCTGAATAGGCAACGTTCTTTCCACATAAAAGCTGATTCTTGGTGAGCTTTCCCTATGACACAATTAACCATTTCTCAACACTGGGCTGTAAGCTACATGCCTTACACCTGAGAGCAGTTTGGCCCAGAAGACAAGGATTCTCTTCTTCTCTTTGGGGACAGCCACCATCTCGCATTACTTAGATGCTTCTTCCTGTCTAATTATCTTTCATAGGTTTTGGCTTATTGGGGCAATGCTGTTCTGTGCTTAGTCTCAGTCGTGTCTGACTCTTTGCGACCCCATGGACAGTAGCCCTCCAGGCTTCTCTGTCCATGGGATTCTCCAGGCAAGAAAACTGGAGTGGGTTGCCATGCGCTCCTCCAGGGGATCTTCCCAACCCAGGGATCAAACCCAAATGGGTAGGGCCAAACACAGTACTGAGATATAGAAGGACACACTGACCACTGGCTTCCTATAAGAAGTAAAAATTTTAAGTACTAGAAATATGATGGAACTCTCTAGAGCCTTGCTCCTCTAAATGTGTTCTGTGATCCATTAGCATCAATATCACCTTCCAGAAATACAGAATTGAGTTGTTAAAAAGCATAATCTGATTTAGTAGATCTAGGGGCTGAAATTCTGCATTTCTCACAAGCTCTCAGGTGATGTCAATACTGCTGGTTCATAAACCACACATTGACAGGCAAGGATCAAGAGTAAATTTAAGTTACCAAATTGCACAGTTCTGTTTGTTCTGTAACTGTTTATAACTTGAAAGTTACTTATCAAAGTGAAGATAATTACAAGCAATTGTGTCTGCCTCCAATGAGGGAGACCCGGGTTCGATCCCTGGGTCAGGAAGATCCCCTGGAAAAGGAAACGGTAACCCACTCCAGTATTCTTGCCTGGAGAATCCCATGGATGGAGAAGCCTGGTTAGGCTACAGTCCACGGGGTCGCAAAGAGTCGGACACGACTGAGCGACGGAATGGAATGGAATGGAATCTCATAAGCTTGTAAAGGGAGGAGACCACTGACACAGCCTAACAAATTGTGCTTCACCTACATCGAGTTTAATCACCAGAGAGTAGAAAGAAAGACATTCATTCTTGGATTGCCAGAACACTTCTTAGACTGTTCAGGCTTCTTACCTCTAAGTCTATCATAGAACTTCAAATAGAGAGTTTCTGTTTAGAATATCACCCAAGTCCAGCAGATCCACACACTGAGCCTCTGCTATCTGTGAATAATTCAGTGGATTTCTATGAACCAAAAGATCTGTTCCTAACAAACCTTCCCATAGAAACATACATATCTGTCTTTGCCTGCTTTGACAATGAGGCAAGGAAAAGCCAGGAAGTGAGGGCATTTGGAAAAAGAGCAAAGCAGCATCAGAGCCTTAAGGGATGCCTGGTGGGGGGTGAGGGGGAGTATTAAAAAACAGAGACATTATTTTGCCAACAAAGCTCTGTCTAGTCAAAGCTATGGTTTTTCCAGTAGTCGTGTATGGATGTGAGAGCTGGACCATAAAGAAAGCTGATAGCCAAAGAATTGATGCTTGTGATCTGTGGTATTGGAGAAGATTCTTGAGCATCCCTTGGACTGCAAGGCGATCAAACCAGTCAACCCTAAAAGAAATCAACCTGAGTGTTCATTGGAAGGACTGATGCTGAAGCTGAAACTCCAATACTTTGGCCACCTGATGCAAAGAACTGACTCCTTGGAAAAGACCCTGATGGGAAAAATTGAAGGCAGGAGGAAAGAGAACGACAGAAGGTGAGATAACTGGATGGTATCACTGACTCAATGGATGTGACTTTGAATAAACTCTGGGAGTTGGTGATGGACAGAGAAGCCTGGCGTGCTCCAGTCCCTGGGGTCACAAAGAATCGGACATGACTGAGCGACTGAATCGAACTGAACTGGGAAACAAAGAAGCTGAACGGTCTAAAAAATACACCATCACACAGTGATTCTGGTGACATCTGAGAAAAATAACACTGATGGTTGTTCATGATTACTTTGACTGATTTGTAGCATATAGATAAATGTTTCTCATAGTTGTAATATTTTGGGTACATTAATTATGCATCATAGCCTCAAGTTTCCCATCTATTATGACTAGTAGAAATGATGAGACTTTTGGAAAAGCAACTCTAGTCCAGTTTGGAATTGATTTTATAAATAATCACTCTTAGCGAAGCAAATATGAAGATTTCAAGTCCCCGCTTGATACAGATGGGTAAGTACTGAGCCCAAGCAGCATTCTAGTGAGTTTCCAATGTTAGGTTGGTCAGAGGCCCTGAGAAACAGCCTCTGAATTGGAGATTTCCAGGAAGATGGTTTATCGGGGAGCATGATGCAGAACCATGTCTGTGAGGAAGCTGGTTTTTCCAGAAAGGATTGGCTAGAGGGAAAATTGATCTACAGTGCTCAGCAGATCCCATAGGAAACTCTGAAGTAGGGACACCATTCAGATAGGCCCCAGGTTGAAGCTGGGGGCCATGCATCTTTACCTGTGCAGTCATTGGATAGGCCACCATGCATTTTTACCTCTGCAGTTGTTGGATAGGGACTGCTCCTGGGGGGAGTGCAAGCTTAGATGAGGTGCTTCTTTGGGTTGAGGCAAGTCCCAGGCAGGAATTAGGTAGGAAGGGCATCTACAGCTGTCAACGGTCTTAGAAAGGACACTCAGGGAACGAGAGCCTTTGTCTCCATAGAGTGGAGGGGAACTATCTGGGTACCAAACCATAGCAGCCACTTCAGTGACCAATTGCACAATTTTCTCTTCTTGCTCCTCTATACCTTTTGACATCTTGGGGCTGCTGACTTTTGGTTTGGGAGTATTTGTCTAACAAACTAGAATCATCTGGGGCAACTTTTCAAAGTATCAGCACCCAATTCCTGCTCTCTGATTGAATTGATTTCAGTGTGCAGCCAGGCTTGATATCTCTCTATCTAATAGACCAGATAGTTATTCTTGAATCTGAAAGACGGTAGTATCTCTTACTATGTACGCGCAGCATCTCAGGATTGCATTTGGCGGGCATGAGCCAAGGTTCTGAGCTGAGAATTCCAGCAACCGCTGCTCCAAAGGGATTAATTAGAGATGTCAGATGCATTTAGGGGAATGAAACAGCCAACATAAACATATATACCACCACTTCAGTCATGCTGTCGCCTCCCAGGACTTTGCAGATGAGTTTTATTGGCTAGATTTTCAATGTTTAGAGCTTGTAGTTTGTTTCTTTTCCTAATTTGTAGTTTGTTTCTCTTTCTTCTTATTTTTGGTTCAATGTCTGCCTTTGGGTCTTTGTATAAAAGAGACTTTTATCCATCTAGTTCTTACAGTCCCACCAGTTTGGGCTGAGGTACAGTAGTAGTTGCCTTTCAGAGAAGACCAAACTATCCATGAGCCTCGTTCAAATCATGTCCCCTAAAACATAACAGACATGTGATGTAAAATCAAAAGTTCCATCAAAGATGCCCTTCTCTAAGATGCTGTCATTATAAAGTCACTCTTCTGATGTTGTACTTTTATATGTTATGTTTTGTGTTTCTGTTGTGTGTATATATACATTTATTTGTATTATGGGAATTTTCAAATATAGCAATGGAAATTTTCAAGTAGAAATGTAGGAAGTATGACATATTTGATTCCTCTTTATTACCGAACTTAAATAGTTATCAATATTGTGGCCAATTTTTCCATTAATACCTATAATTTCTGCCACCCCTTTCTCCGCCCCCACTCTAAAAAAACCTGATTTGTTTTAGGCAAACCCCAGATATATCATTCCATTCACAGATAATTCAGCAAAGACATGCTCTTTAGTCCCTATCAATATTACTAATTTATCAGCACATCTCCTGGTATTGATGTGAGCCATCAGTCTAGATAAAAGATGGAAGACTCCAGAATTATTCATTCAACAGACAGATTAGGCACCCTATTACATGCTTGTTACTTGGAACAGAAAATAGTATTGGAAATGGTATTTGCCTTTAGGAGTTTTAAGCTCTTTGTGTGTGGTACGTATGTAGAGGAGTGTGTGTGTCGGTGAGGGGGTGAGTGGGTAGGTAGGTATTTGGAGGGGGAGGCAGGAAAGAAATGCATAAAATTGGCAACAGTGCAATTTGTGATTGTTTTAGACAGAGAGTCACAAGCTTTGGGGAGAGTTCTTTGCCAATATCTTGAGTGAATTTTTGAAGATTCATCACCAAATGATCCAGTACTCTTGCCTAGAAAATCCCATGGACGAAGGAGCCTGGTAGGCTGCAGTCCATGGGGTCGCTACGAGTCAGACATGACTAAGCGACTTCACTTTCCCTTTTCACTTTCACACATTGGAGAAGGAAATGACACCCCACTCCGGTGTTCTTGCCTGGAGAATCCCAGGGACGGGGGAGCCTGATGGGCTGCCGTCTATGGGGTCACACAGAGTCAGACACGACTGAAGTGACTTAGCAGCAGCAGCAGCAGCACCAAATGATGATATGAAGGTTAAAAGATGTTCCGGGCAGTGGAAAATACCATCTGAAACTCCCCACCTCTGCTGTCTGTTAAGTGCCTATCTGCCCAGCATTGAAATTGCTCTGTCCAATCAGTTTTCCCAGAGGAGTCATTTAGCATCACTTAGACACTTGCTCACGGTCAGATTCTCATTCCAGACAGAACCTCCAGAATGAATCTAGTCACTAAGAGAGAACAGGTCTATTCATCTATGATTGCTTTGACAGCTTGTACCAGCATTTTTGCCTTGGATCTCCTGTTGTTGTTTAGTCACTAAATCACGTCAGACTCTTTGAGACCCCATGGACCATAGCCCGCTAGGCTACTCTGTCCATGGGATTCTCCAGGCAAGAATACTGTCGTGAGCTGCCATTCCCTTCTCCAGGGGATCCTCCTGACCCAGGTATCGGACCTGCATCTCCTGCACTGGCAGGTGGATTCTTTACCACTGAGCCACCAGGGAAGTCCCTGCATCCCCTGACCCACCTGGAAAAGTTTGGTCCAGTATGGAAGAAAATGTATATGGATCTGGGGGAATCAGAAGACATCATCTACAGAGGGTGACTTTGTGCCATCCTTTCTCTGTGCTTCCCACAAGGCTGTTGGATTTGAGTGTTTGCAGCGTAAAATGAAAAAGTAGATATGACATAGCCAGTGTGCCAACAAAACCAATGAAAGCAGCTCTGAAGGTTGAGCTGTTCTTTTCTCACATGTGTTCCACTGAAAAACTGTTAAAATGTTTGCAGGGAGAAATTGAAATGCCACTTTAGAGCATTTAGAAGTATTTTGTAATACATAGTTCATAGACCATTTATAATATTCAGTCCTAGTTCTTAGTAAGAAATTACTATGTGAAGTAACATATTAAATCTCTTTTCAGAAATTATTTTATTGAATCTTCACTACAGATTTATGAAGTAGGCCCTAGAATTATACCCTTTACAGATAAAGATTAACACACACAAAAATATGGTTTAAGGGACTTTCCCAATATCCTACAAGTGCTAAATCTGATGTTTAAACCCAGGTCATCTGCAATATTTACACCATGTAGCATTATATACACCATGTAGTATTTACACCACATAGCTTCATTTATAGAGTTTTTGATATTTTGTGACTTCCATGTATAGTCAGGCTATGTCATATGTTATTTTGAGACTATGAACCTTGCTTTGTGAAAATCATTGAACCAAGAAGATGTGCCTCTCTGCAGATGTCAGTACAGTATTATCTATAAACATACCCCCCCCCAAGTTGGAAATGGCTTATATTGTCCACAATAGAATAATGGTTATATATATATGGGCTTCCCTGGTGGCTCAGATGGTAAAGAATCTGCCTGCAATGCAGGAGACCCTGGTTTGATCCCTGGGTTGGGAAGATCCCCTGGAGAAGGGAATGGCTACCCACTTCAGTTTTCTTGCCTGGAAAATTCTAGGGATAGAAGAGCCTGGTGGGCTACAGTACATGGGATCACAAAGAGTTGGACACAACAGAACAACTAACACTTTTTCACTTTCATATGTGCATCTATACAATGTGTGCGTGTGTAGTATATCCATTTGATACACTCTCTTGCAGCCATAAAAAGACATATTAAAAAATAAATAGGGAAATAGAGTCTACTTGGAATATATAAATTAAAATGAAGCATTAAATTAGGATAAAAAGTATATATGTATACGTACATACATTACTCATATACATATATGTTTAATTTGCTTAGTGTATAATAGAATGGAAGAGGAGAGAATCAGTTCAGTTCACTTCAGTCACTCAGTCGTGTCCGACTCTGTGACCCCATGAATCGCAGCATGCCAGGCCACCCTGTCCATCACCAACTCCCGGAGTTCACTCAAACTCATGTCCATCGAGTCGGTGATGCCATCCAGCCATCTCATTCTCTGTCATCCCCTTCTCCTCCTGTCCCCAATCCCTCCCAGCATCAGAGTCTTTTCCAGTGGGTCAACTCTTCTCATGAGGTGGCCAAAGTATTGGAGTTTCAGCTTCAGCATCAGTCCTTCCAATGAACACCCAGGACTGATCTCCTCTAGAATGGACTGGTTGGATCTCCTTGCAGTCCAAGGGACCCTCAAGGGTCTTCTCCAACACCACAGTTCAAAAGCATCAATTCTTCGGCGATCAGGTTTCTTCACAGTCCAACTCTCACATCCATACATGACCACTGGAAAAACCATAGCCTTGACTAGATGGACCTTTATTGGCAAAGTAATGTCTCTGCTTTTTAATATACTATCAAGGTTGGTCATAACTTTCCTTCCAAAGAGTAAGCGTCTTTTAATTTCATGGCTGCAATTGCCATCTGCAGTGATTTTGGAGCCCCCAAGAATAAAGTCTGACACTGTTTCTCCATCTATTTCCCGTGAAGTGATGGGACCAGATGCCATGATCTTAGTTTTTTGAATGTTGAGCTTTAAGCCAACTTTTTCACTCTCCTCTTTCACTTTTATCAAGAGACTTTTTAGTTCCTCTTCACTTTCTGCCATAAGGGTGGTGTCATCTGCATAGAGGGGATTAAAAACAAAAGCCCAGATAATGATTAGAGGTTAAATGTATTAGGGGAAGTTGTGAAATATTTTTATCTATTTTATTGTTTTCTGCAATCATTTATACTCATCCAATCAAAAAAGAACTTTTTGTTTTTAAAGTACAGCTATCTTGAGCTTTGAGGAAATTAAACTTTTAGTTAAAGAATGTGTCATAGCTGTAAGCTAACCATGCAGTTTTACAATTGTACTTGTTTCCAATACTACTGCTATCCCAGTTTATGTTGGAAGAAAGATTCAATGAAAACTATAGTTAAATACTGTGATGAGTATTTCTAGTCTTTGAAAGTGAAAGTGAAAGTCGCTCAGTCATGTCTGACTCTTTGCGACCCTATGGACTCTACAGTCCATTTAATTCTCCAGGCCAGAAAACTGGAGTGGGTAGTCATTTCCTTCTCCAGGGGAACTCCCAACCCAGAGATCGAACCCAAGTCTCCCACATTGAAGGCGGATTCTTTACCAGATCTTTATCTCGACCCATTTCTAAATGTTTTTAACAGAAAAGAGGGATATACCTTTACTTATATCACCTTTCCTCAAGCCCCTGAAAATCTTTTTCTTCACTGGTATTTATCTGACACAGTAAGCAAAATGGTCATTTAGTCCATATTTGCAAGAGGATACATTAAGGAAAAAGATAATTAGAGTTTGCAAAATATTCTGTACTAAATAACCTACTGCAGTGCGGTATTGCACAATTTTCTTCAATTTTACATGGAGTCATACTTCTTTCATGAATACTGCATGCTCAGAGTTGTCTTTTCTTTAAATAATGCAGTAAAGTAATTAAATAATTAAAAATAAGTATTAAAAACTTTAAGCAGAAAAGGAGGAAGAGTGAAAGGAAAAACATGAACATTTTTAGAGAAAACGAACCCTTAATATATCTAATATTTAATGAGAAAACCCACATGATTGAGACCTGGAAGGAGAGGGGAAATGGCCATTCATTCTTTGTTAGAACAGGAAATTGGTGATTTTTGTTGATGGTCTCATTTGAGTAAGGCCTCTGGTGTTATTGATTAGATTGCAGAGTTTCAGGTAAATTTTAAATTACTTTATAGACCCATCAAGCATCCTTCACAATGCTTGAACTTATTGGAAACAAGCTTCTGTGCTCTGGTTACTGGAGAAGTCAAAAGCTGCATTTTGTGGATCATGTTAGCAGATTGGCAACCTTTATGGGGGAAGGTTAATGATATTCCACTTTCCTGCCCCTGTCTGGTTTTCTCCATATGTTGAAGGCTAGGAGATTATTTTGAATGGATTTTAAATATCTCAGAGAACAGAGCACTTTCCCCTAATCTAATCAAGAGCTCAAATCCTCCTACTTTGCTCAGAAATTGACTTTAAATCTTAAGGGAAAACAGAGAGTCATAAAGATTTTCATTGGTTGACGAAGAATTCCTTCATATTTTTCATCCTGAAGAGTTAGAGAACTTTGATTAAAAGCATTAAAAAAAATTCTTAAAATTTTACGGTCCCTAAGATTTGGCACTGAGAAGTGTACCAAATATTAAAATCATATGATATTTTCATCCTATTTAAATTCAACCCCCAACTCATCTTTTAAAACTTATCCCAAGCCCTATTTTCTCACTGAAAATTGTTGCCTAGACCACTTCAGCAGCATCTTCATCCCCTCACCTTCTTTCTTAGTGTCATCACTTAGCATTACAATTAGACACATTAAATAACAATGTACAATTCAACAGTTTCACCAGATGGCTTACAGCCTTATGAAACTGTGACTTCTGTTTTAGTCATTGATCATGGCACTTAGTCCAGGGTTAATAAATAATAATTTTAAAGATCTTGTTGACTATTCAACAATTAGTAAATTAGGAAGCATCCAATCTAGCAGATTAAAAGAAACTCTGAGGAGCTGTACAAAATGAAAGATATTTATAGGCAAAAATGAGCAAGTAAAAGGAAGTTATCAGTTCAGTTCAGTTCAGTTCAGTCGCTCAGTCGTGTCCGACTCTCCGCGACCCCATGAATCACAGCACGCCAGGCCTCCCTGTCCATCACCAACTCCCGGAGTACACTCAAACTCATGTCCACAGAGTCGGTGATGCCATCCAGCCATCTCATCCTCTGTCGTCCCCTTCTCCTCCCACCCCCAACCTTTCCCAGCATCAGAGTCTTTTCCAGTGAGTCAACTCGTCTCATGAGGTGGCCAAATTAGACCAAAAAAAAAAGCAGATTGATTATTGCAGAGTTACTTTACCTATAGGGAACGGGAGGGGCTTATCAGGTAGATTGCCTAACTGCTGTGATTAGGTGATTCCTGATTGACTGCTTTAAGAGTCCATTTCTGGGAAAGTCAAAACTGTAAAACTGAAGTCTCAGTCTGTTGATGTGTGGCTTGGCATAAGGGACTCCATTTGGGGCCTGTTGTCTTTAATACTACTTTTGATTGACGGATGGACGGATGTAGTAATACTAGTAGTCAGGGAAGTAGATTTAGGGAATGCTATCAGAGTTGAGATAAGAGCTGATTCATTTACCATATTTATTGTCCCACTTCTCTTATTTAAATTACATATACCTAGTCCCTATGGGGTCACACAGAGTCGGAAACCACTGAAGTGACTTAGCAGCAGCAGCAGCAGTCCCTGTAAGTCAGTTCAGTTCAGCCGCTCAGTCGTGTCCGACTCTTTGCAACCCCATGAATCGCAGCACGCCAGGCCTCCTTGTCCATCACCAACTCCCAGAGTTCACCCAAACTCATGTGCATCAAGTTGGTGATGCCATCCAGCCATCTCATTCTCTGTCGTCCCCTTCTCCTCCTGCCCCCACCAATCCCTCCCAGCATCAGAGTCTTTTCCAGTGAGTCAACTCTTCACATGAGGTGGTCAAAGTATTGGAGTTTCAGTCTCAGCATCAGTCCTTCCAATGAACACCAAGGACTGGTCTTCTTTAGGATGGACTGGTTGGATCTCCTTGTAGTCCAAGGACCAAGAGTCTACTCCAGCACCACAGTTCAAAAGCATCACAGTTCAAAAGCATCAATTCTTTGGTGCTCAGCTTTCTTCACAGTACAACTCTCACATCCATACATGACCACTGGAAAAACCATAACTTTGACTAGATGGACCTTTGTTGGCAAAGTAATGTCTCTGCTTTTTAATATACTATCTAAGTTAGTCATAACTTTCCCTTCCAAGGAGTAAGCATGTTTTAATTTCATGGCTGCAGTCAGCATCTGCAGTGATTTTGGAGCCCAAAAAAATAAAGTCTGACACTGTTTCCCCATGAAGTGATGGGACCAGATGCCATGATCTTAGTTTTCTGAATGTTGAGCTTTAAGCCAACTTTTTTACTTTCTCTCTAATTCTTGGAGTCTGAGAGGTCTAAAAGAATCTAAAAAAATGCATTAATGCATCTAAGGAAAAAAAATCTAAAATACATACAGCTTTTATTCATGAAGATATTCTCTGTGGTATTATTTACAATGATGAAAAAATTGGAAACAATTTAAATGTCTTACAGTAGAGCTTAGTAAATTATGATACATCAACCCAATAGAGAATGGTCATTAAAATGATAATTACAAAGGCCATACAGACATTTTTATAGTATATATTATGTAAAAAATGCAGAATATAAAAGTGTTTGTGTGTTGTGTTTATAACTTAATAAAGATATAGTTGATTTCATACCAGTACTGGGAGAGAGTACATAAATATGAAAATGCTATGTTTCAGTAGTGGGCATATTAGATATTTTCTTTTTTTTTCAAAATGTTCTAAACATATTCTCTTATTTATTATTATTTATGAAGATCAGGGTGATGAAGGACAACATGTGATAAATAGACAAATTGATAGGGAACTTGGAACAAGGAAGATATGGGAAGAAAGTAGGGATATAGGGGAAAGGAGTTTAATGTAAAGGGAAGGAGATTTAGTTAATGCTGCCTTGCTCCTGATAAAGCGTACTTTTGACATCTGCTACTTACCTGTATACTTTTGTGTGAAACTTTTCCTGTTGTTCTCAGTGTTCTACTGATAATTATGTGGAGCGTGTGTGTGTGTGTGTGTGTGTGTGTTACGGGAGAACACAGTTTTTAAAATGGCTCTATTGAGGTATAATTGACATAAGGAGAAAGTCCAACTTTAAAAATGTACCTGGGCCTTCAGGTAAGAACAGCTGTGATAATTGGATCACCTATAAAAGACGCCTGTGGTAGCTCAAACAGTAAAGCGTCTGCCTGCAGTGTGGGAGACCCAGGTTCGACCCCTGGGTTGGGAAGATCCCCTGGAGAAGGAAATGGCAACCCACTCCAAGACTCTTGCCTGGAAAATTGAGGAGCCCGGTAGGATACAGTCCATGGGGTCGCAAAGAGTAGGACACGACTGAGCGCCTTCACTTTTACTTTTTTCACTTTCATAAGACTCCTGTAACTGACAACCTTAAAACCATTCTTTATGGAGAGTGTCCATTGCAATGAATTTTGACGAGATTTCACAATCGCTTCTCCTAAAACTAGTGGAGTTTCATCATATGGGCACATTGCAATTAATCACATTCCGAGTTTACAGGACCTGGAAACTTAGCAAATGAAAATGAAAGCTCTGAATTCAATCAGAAAGGAGAAAAAGCACTCGAGACACAATGAATCCCACATCTGCTTTCTTCCTAGAAACTTTTGAAAGGGTGTTGATTTGGATATTCATCTGGGGACAGAGCTGAGAAATGATTGGACTTTGAGGTGAAGAAAGCTGAGGGGAGGGGTAGCTGCTACTTGATGACCGACTTGGAAACCCCTGAAGGAAGGCCCTTAGCTGTGAGGGCTCCAGTCTCTTTCCTCAACCAACAACAGGAAAACTTTATACAGTGAGTGACTTGGTAAATGCACAGGAATAGGATGGAAGTATGTATTTTAGGGGGCTTATCTTTGTAGAGACTTTGTTGCAACTCTAGTATGGTGGAATTAGCAACAAACAATTCAGAAAACCTGAGTTGCAGGCCAAGTCCTATCACTCACTAGCTGTGTGCAGCTGAAAACATCATTTCAGCACCCTCTTTTCATATCTGTAAAGTAACCCTGATGGTTGTGATAGTGTTAAAATAATGACAAAGTCTCCACTTATTTGGCATATCACTCCGAGGAATAAATCTGGTAATAACCTGAAATTATGTTGAAAAGTCTAAAGAAATGCTCTCTCGGTGCTCTATCAGAAAGAGTCCTCAAGAGTACTTGGGGTCATTATTTATCCAATCAAGAGGCAGGGTTGACTTTCACCTTGCCTATAGAGATTTCGGTTTCCTCTCTTTACTTTGATCCAAATGTTTGCAGGGAATTTTACTTTGAATTTGTAGAATGGAAAAGGCCTGTTCCCACCGAGATTCCACTTGGCAGAGAGTTTATCATTAAACATACAGAAGGCATGACTAACACAGGAGAAATTGCAGCATTCCAGGCCCGATGTAAGTCAAAGGCTATTGGATAATAGAATATTGATTAGATCATTTGTTTCAGAGTCATTAGTTTCCACACATAAATGAACCACTTCTGGAGCCTCACATCTTTCAAATCATGAGACTCCATCTGCTCAACCCAGAGCTCACCTCCACACAACACAATTGGGCAGAAAAAGTGTTTTCCAAAATGTCCAGGGTATTAAATGCAAAATCAATTCCATGTGCATCCAATTCTTTCATCTAGTCAATGGTGTGGCCTTGAATATTTTGCTGACCTTTAGGTGATCAGCTTTATAGTTGTTAAGTTTTTCATCTAGCATCCAGCTCCTTTGGGCCTAGAAATCTCAACTTCCACCATCCCTTAGGATTTTTTTTCCCTAATAATGCTTAGCCCAGTTTTATAGAATGTCACTAAGTTTTGCATTGCTGACATTTTCTGCAAAATTCTTTTCATTTTTCATTTCACTGCCAAAATGTCAACATGCAAATATCCTATGAGTTTGCCAACTTGTATCTGTATAGACACACACAAAAAATGTACAACAAAGACTAGAATAAGAAATGATTAATGATACCAACTATATTGCGTGTTTTTTCTGCACAAGATTTAATCTATATTCACCTCTCATGGCTCACTATGCCACCAGATCGCAAAACAATGCTCTAATTATTTTTTAGATAAATGAACAGCAGTACTAGAGAAAGATGTCCTCCTCCTCATTACTCTGATTACAATGCACAGTATTTTCATAAAACTTAGTCTCATCTTCACTCACAGAAGGCAGTGTTTAGCATTTATAAGCCTATTTTTATTATAGCCTTATTTAGCACATCTATGAATCTGGTTTCCCTGTTCGCATTTGGAAAAAATTGAAGAGAGAAGACTTATTCAGAGTCTCCAGTGGTTTAGGGAACTCTCAGTGCTTGATATTCTAGGGGAGCCAACTAAGTCATAGGACTTGAAAGGGTGGCACTGCCAGAGTTCAAATCATAGTCAGTTTTCTTTTTTTCATTCTGATTCTGGTTTTACGCCATCACAGGAAACTTGTAAATAAAAAGCCAGGAAAATATTATACTTTTTAAAAATTGGAAAGCCCCGAAAAAGCTTCCTGTTGAATTGTATTTCCACTGCCTTTAGACAAAATTTTATCAATGAATTATTTGTAAGCATGGGATACCTTTTTGAAAATAGAACATTGGTGCCATTCTCTATACAGAACAGTGAAGAATAGTAGCTGCTCATTGGCATGATGTTTAAACATTTTTTCTTGCAGGCAAACTATTAGTGAGGTTCAGCTCTGGAGTACCTTACTGAAAAATACTGTTACCATGTGTTTAAAGTGCAACAAAAGATGAACCTTTTTTTCATGCATTCCTAAAGTCTGAAGTGGGTTTAGGGAAGGATGGTAGGGAGCAGAAGCTTTACAATTGTTGTGTAATAACTACACCCAGAATACAATCAGAAGAATGAAGTGACATCATGCACGTGGGTGCTGAGTGATCTAGATACACCATTTCTGGAAATGGTGAAATGTAACAAGCGTAAAGGATGTACTCACACCAGGTATCTGTGAAATAATTTTTGTCATAATTTTACATTTTTTTCATTTATTTATCTATTTTTGGCTATGCTGGGTCTTCATTGCTATGTGTGGCCTTTCTCTGGCTTCCTGTTGCAGTGGCTGCTTTTGTGGAATGCAGGCTCTAGGGTATATAGGCTGGGCTTCAGAAGTTGTGGTGCCTGGGTCAGTAGTTGTAGCCCATAGACTTGCTTGCCCACAGCATGTGGATCTTCCCAGACCAGGTATCAAATTGGTGTCTCCTGCAATTGCAAGGCCGGAGAAGGCAATGGCAGCCCACTCCAGTATTGTTGCCTGGAAAATCCCATGGACAGAGGAGTCTGGTAAAGTGTAGTCCATGGGGTCGCTAAGAGTCAGACATGACTGAGCGACTTCACTTTCATTTTTTACTTTCACACATTGGAGAAGGAAATGGCAACCCACTCCAGTGTTCTTGCCTGGAGAATCCCAGGGACGGGGGAGCCTAGTGGGCTGCCATCTATGGGGTCGCACAGAGTCGGACACGACTGAAGCGACTTGGCAGCAGCAGCAGCAGCAGCAATTGCAAGGCAGATTCTTAACTACTACACCACCAGGGAAGTCCATTTTGTCATAATTTATCTTGTTTCAGAAAAACAAGTTAGTCTTCCCAGATATATTTTGAATTACAATGTATCATTTGGCATTACTGAATCAGATCTACACAGCCTAAACTCAAAAAATATTTTAATTCCAAGTGTCAGTTCAACTTGCTCTTTCTAAGCAAGATCAACTTGAGTCAGTAGTTATTAAACCCCCGATTCTCTGAGAGGCTTAAGAGTCTTGAAGAAAGGGTGCAGTGGCATTACAAAATGTCTTGAAGAAAGGGTCCAATGCCATTACAAAAAGAGCAAGACTTGACTCCTGGGGAAGGGCTGCTGCCATTGTCATAGGATTCATTTCTTTTGGTGGGTGAAGCTCCAAGACCCAAGTTTATTGCTTTGATTTCTCCCACTTCTCTACCTGTTTTTCTCTAAATTAGAATCTAAGCTAGGGAGAGGAGAACATCACATCCATTCACCATATCTATCCTGATGGATATACTGCTCAGAGATGAGGGATAAAACAGATAGTTGGTGTCACTTCTTCACTTCCCTGAAGGAGGTCACCCACAACCTTTACACTTCGCTTCCAACTGGAAAGCTTTCTGAGAACTAGCCTGTCAGTGTAGGATTTGAATATCCACAGATGAAGGTGTTATGTCAATCTAAGTCAACTTCAAGCAGCTCAAAGAAGAAGCTAAAGCTTCCCGAAATCTACAAGATGTAAGTCAACTGTCTGATTCCCACTATTTAAATATTATACAATAAAAGTAATATCAAGTCTTGAATTAACTTTTTTCCTGGGCTCAGATGTGTCACAGGTCATATTTTTAAATGGTGGTGGTTAAACATCCAAAGAATCTGAAATGTTAAGTCAAGTTTCCATTCTTCTGATTGAATATATTAACACAAATTTGCAAATTAGATTAGTGTTGATCCTAGGTTCATAGTGCACCATGTAGCCCTTCCTTTATTTATATTATTCACCTATTTCTTAACTTATTTTTCCATGATAGGATTAATGTATTCCAAATTAGCTTTTTAAACAAGAAAGCCAGTGTAAATTTTTTTTTTAGAGCAGAGTTGATTATCCTGGCTTCCCCGGTGGTGCAGTGATAAAGAATCTGCCTGCCAATGCAGGAGACACAGGTTTGATTCCTAGATCAAGATCCCCTGGAGTAGGAAATGGCAACACACTCCAGTATTCTTGCCTGGAAAATTCCACGAACAGAGCAGCCTGGCAGGCTACAGTCCATGGGACTGCAAAGTGTCAGACATGACTGAGCAACACACATACACACACAGTTGATTTGCAGCGTTGTGTTAGTTCAGGTGTACAGCAGAGTGATTTAGTTACACATATTCGTATTATCTATTCCTTTTCAGATGCTTTCCCCACATAGGTTAGAGTATTGGCCTCAGTTTTCTTCTCTATTATATAAAAAAGTTAGAGTCTACAATACCTAAGGTCTCTTTCAGTTTTGATATTCTGTGAATTAGATTAAAGCCTGAAATGTATTTGGCTCAGTGCCTGGCATATAACTAGTTCTTAATAAATGGTAGTAATAACTACCATTTATTATTATTATCATTATGAAATTTGACAAATTTTCACTGCTGATTCTGAATTTGATCGACTAGAAAAGTGATTAGAATCCCCATAAATTTACTGACTCCTCTACTTGACAGTGAAATTTCTAGGGGCAGCTTTCCCTCTTGGCAGCTCCAAACTGCCCATTACCAATTTATCACTGATTCACAGAATCTCAGGTTGGAAGAGATCTTAAAGGTCATTTTCCAACAAAAGAGGTAGCAGAGGAAGAAATGAGAAGTTTCAGAAGGCAGACTCCTCTCAGAATAATTCCCATTTGTAGAGTTTCAAGATGAGTCCCATGGAGTACTTTTTCACTTCTTGTACTAAACTGCCTGGGTTTCTCTTCATCGCATTTCACTGAATTTTTCTGCTAAGAGCTGTGAAGGACCTTGGCAGAGAGGCCAAACACTAGTGAGGCCTCATTATCAAGTAATATGTCGCTAAGTATCAGGCAGAGTAGAACTTAAAACTGCCGGGTTTCCTGCCATATGGCATGTAACGGAGGGAGAGAGGAGGGTCAGATCGTGAGTGTTACTCTCAGCACACAAAAAGGAAGCGTTTGGGGAAGACTTGGATTTCAGCTTTTTTTCCAGTGTTCATGCTGGTTGTACTCTAACTACTACTATTTCGTCAGTACCTTGTTCTTTTGGCTACTGAGGCATTGAAAATAGGGCTGAGTTGGATAACCAGCAGAGCTGAAGGTCATCAAAGGAGGTGGTTTTCTTTTTTTGCTGCAGCTATTGATCCTTATTTGAAAGCTTCATTCTGGCCAACTGGCTCTAATCAAGGAAGCTAATGAGTTCATTAAGGTAGACCCCAAAGCAGGAAGCAGTGTGTGCTTGTGCCCCAGTAGGAGAGGGGCTTCTTTGGTATTATTTCAGTTTGAGAATCCTACTCTCTGAGAAAACGCACATAACTGAAGTGGAACATAACCATGAAAGCCATGGACAACAAGATGAATGAATCTACATTCATATGCTGGATTTGACAGATGAATGGTGGCTCCAAGTCTTCATTTTTTTTTTTAAAACAGAGCTAGAGTTTTCCCTTCTAAGTATATAGGCATCCAGATGGAAGAATATACCCTTTGAGTAAGCTAAATGCTGGCCCAGGGATTGGTTTACAAAGCAGAAAAGTGGTTTACCCGTTTCCTACCTGACTTTCCAATTCTCTCTCATTGGTGCAGTGAATGCTGTGTGTGTGTGCCAGGCAGGACACACTTACAGAAGGCAAGGGTGTAAGTGGAAAGAAAAAGAGAAACGCAACATGGAGGAAAAAATGTCAGTGAGTAATTTGCCCCTCTTAGGAAACAACCTCCAGGCCTCAGGAGGCTTGGTGCAGAGGCGGCTCCCCATTATCTTCAGAAAGTGAAGCCCAGAGGCAACATGACTTACAAAGAGAAGCGATTGGGGGCTGCCTTTGCTGTTCTAAACAATAATGGCGCCAGAGTCCCAGAGAAACCGACAGCCCATGCTACAAACCCAAGTCCTGAAGTAGTTCCCACAGTGGCCACCCTCCTCTGGATCATCACCAGACAGGCTCTCCTTCCCATCCAACAGCAAATACCTTCCTTTCTGAAGGAAAGAAAGGCTGACTGGCATATATTGGATTTTGACTGAGGTCTTCCCATCCCATGTGAAGCCCATCAGTTTTCTAGAGGAGGAATAATCCAATGTCCTTATGAATAGATACAGGTGGTCTGGGTGACAATTAACAGTGACCTAACAGACTGTAAACTTTCTAGGCTCCAGGTTGAAGAGGGAATGTACAAAGGGACTAGCCAGTAAGGAGGCTGTAACAAAACTCTAAAGCCCAAGCATAGTACTTATGCTTTACCATCTACGAACAACAGCAACAAACCACGTTTACTCTCGAGTTATTCAGAGTCTGAAATCCACTAGTCCTTGTTGCCCCTTCCTCCTCTTTCGCCAGTATCCAGCACAATGCCTGGCACATTTTAGGTGTTGAAAAGATATGTGTCTAACCAGTCAAATAAGTAAATAACTAAAATACATGCCTTTCTGCAAATGATTTAGTTCCTCTGATCTTCCACTTCTTCAGTAGAGTGGGAAAAAAGTCATTTGGCGGGTTTATTTCCAAGATTAAATATGTAATGTGGCATACTTTATACGATGTGTAAAATCATAAAATGATAATTTTATGAATTTAACTATGAGTTTTATAAAATTTGCATGTTTTGATTCTGCAGCTTTGGTTCCGCTGAGGGGAGGAGGGAGAAAAGTGAAGCCCTAGGCAGATAAAAGAATCATTACCCAAGGTGTGATGTGTTAATTACCTTCAAATACAGTTAACCACAGCCTGGTAAGAAAGACAATGGGGGATGGGAAGAGGAGAGAGCAAGGGTGAGGCGGGGCGGGGGGTAGCGGGTTAGAGGTATAGTGAATACTTTAAAGGTCAACTGAATTATTTCATAAGGGGTATATTTTCTTTTCACAAGAAATCGTTCAGTGCCAGAAAAGGCAGGGAGGTTCTTCAGCAGAAGCGGGTAAATCCGAGCTTCTTCCTGCCTGCTGCAGTCACAGTGCAAGATACAGTAATGAAGGCGGCGCAGCCACACATTTATTTCATTCGAAATTCCTCTGTGGTCCTGTTTATATCGAACTCAGCACTGTTACAGGGCCGTTCTTGGAAAAGTTGCAAAACTTTTCCCTTGGTGGAGAAAAAGAAGTCCTCATCAGACTCAGTGGAACGAATGAATGAAGTTATTCCCTTGGCCCGACATCTCCATCCACTTTCATACCAAATAGTCCAGAAACATCTTTCCTCAATTCCGCGACTGGAGTTTTACTCTCCCGTGGTGTTGCCTAGTATTGGAAGCACGGATATGAAAGTCAGCAGGCAACACACTCGGCTTTGGAATCGCCAGTGACTGGCTTTTGCAAGAGTCGATGAGCCTTACCGTCCTGTGTGGTAGCTTCTCCCGGGAGCAGATTTTGTGAAATAAACAGTTGTTGAAAAGCATGAAGAATTAACGAAGTGAAAATCTCGGGCTATTTGTTCGGCAATTGACACGCAAGTGACCTCCTTAAATACTTACTTGTTTAAGGAGGTTCAGAGCTAGGATGAATGAATCTTGGGGGCGCTTGACCAGAACCAGCTTGTAAATCTCTTTAGTCTTTCGGGAAGTGATGGTATATGACTACAAATCCAGAAGGGAGAGGAGAGAAGAGGGTAAAACCCCCACACCGGAGCTCAGCTCTCAGCCCTTTGGAAAGACTCGCTTTTGCTGCTCTGGACCCTGGAGGTTACAGCCCGAAGAACCCAGCGGCGCTAGGACCTGGTAGGCGCCTCACCGTGGCCGCTTTCGGGCGGGCGGAGGAGGGAGAGGAGGAGGGGGATGTGGGAAAGGAGGGGTGTGGAGGGGGGCGGGGGGAGTCATTTATGCAGAGCAGGCGCTGCTGCCATTGCCACTTAGACTCCCAGCGCGCTGCTCGGAGCCGGAGGGAGCGCAGGGAGCGAGGGAGAGAGCGCTCGGAGCCTGGGCCAGCAGAGGGGGCGCCCAGCCGCTGCCTGCACCGCCACCTCCGCCGCGCTCGGGGGCCCCGGGAGGAGCGAGGGCGAGTCGGCGAGTCCGGGAGCCAAGCCCGGCGAGACCCAACTGCGGGAGGGCGCCCGCCCCACTCAGCCGCCTCCTGCGCCGGAGCCGGGGAGCGCCGGCCGACCGCCCCGCGGGCCGTAGAGCTGGGAGCACAGGTCCCCGGAGCCCCAGGGATGGTCTAGGAGTGGGTGCGAGGCTCGCTGCTCAGCTCCCTGCCGGGGCTCGCCGCCTCCCGCCGATCTCCCAGGGCTGCGAGCCGCGGCGGCCGGGGGCTGCGCGCTCGGGCGGCCCAGGCCGAAGAAGTTAGTTGTGCGCTCAGCTTCGTGAGCGGAGCAAGCGAGCGAGCGATCGAAGCAGCAGCCAAGCGCCGGGGCCATGGGCTGGGGGAGCCGCTGCTGCTGCCCGGGACGGCTGGACCTGCTCTGCGTACTGGCGCTGCTCGGGGGCTGCCTGCTCCCCGTGTGCCGGACGCGCGTCTACACCAACCACTGGGCAGTCAAAATCGCCGGCGGCTTCCCGGAGGCCAACCGCATAGCCAGCAAGTACGGCTTCATCAACATAGGACAGGTAACCACTGGCGGGCTGGGTTCTCGGCCCTGAAGCTGCGAGGAAGGGGGAATGGGGGGAGTCCCCCACGACCTCGCGCTTGTCCCCTCCTCGTCTGTCCCCTCCCCCTCTTCCAGATGTGTTCTTGCAGCTGTTGCCCTAACTCTTCTGAGATGCTCTCTCTCCTCTTTCTCACTCACACACACACACACTCGCTCTCCGAAGTTGCTACGATTTGTGTTTGTTTACTTGTTTCTTGCCAATCAGGAGGGACAGGTAGGGTCTCTGGAAGGATCGCGAATGTGCATAACCCCCTGGCAGTTTCAGACCCGACCGGACCTTTTGCAGTGGAAAGTCGGGGAGCAGTGGACTCTTTTAGGGATTAGAGGGTAAGCACGCCTCTGGTGCCGGCTCCCTGTGAGTTTCTGAGAGCCGGGATCAGGCGGGAGGCAAGGCAGGGAAAGCCTTTCCTGGTCGGACCTGAATGTAGCCCTGAAAAGAAGTTTCCTCTTTTAGGAGCGAGAGAACCTCTGGTCACTCAGTGAAGGCGCCAGAGGCGTGGAGGGCTGGAGCTAGACTCGAGAAAGGGGAGAGAGGAGGCGGCCGGACCCGGCGTGAGCGAAGGCTTGTGGGGAGACCTCCTGGCTTCCCCTCTCAAACTGGATAAGCGTGGGGGCTTCCAGATGGAGAGCCGGAGTGGGAGGTGTCAAACTTCCGAGACCACTGACTTGGTTCTGCTTTGGAAAACAGCGGGTCTTCCCTCTGGGAGTTACGTGCGGGACCCGGAGGCGGCGGTGGCGGGGTTTTCGTGAGGTGCTTTGGGCGGAGTTGCCCGGCTGGGGACTCGGAATTGAGGGATGTTATGGGAATGATTAGAGGCGCTACAGATTTGGAGGTACCTCCGGGCTTGGCTTCCTCGCTCTCTTTCCTGCAAGAAATGGGTGGAAGGGGAAGTGGAAGCAGGTCGCAGAAAGTGCTCCCCCATCCTTACACCCCTCCTACTCGCTTCCCCTGGCCTGGCCCGAGGAGTGGCGCTGGTCTGACTCTGCTGAGACTCTAATGGGGGAGGGAGGCGAGGGTGATAGAGGCGCCCTCACAGCAGACGCGCTGCTGGGACTGCTCTGGCTGCACACGCCCCGCGTGCTCTGCCTGGTTGAGGGGAGAGGAAGATGCCGGCTGGGGCCACTGGAGCAGGAGAGCCCAGACTGTTGGTTTCTGATGCTACGGAACTCCATGGCCAGGAACACGTCCTCCAGCATGGGTACTCTGGGCTGCCTGGGGCAGCATCCAGAGCAAGCAGAGCTGCTTTTGCTGCATCTAGCAGGAGCACTGGGGCTTCGAAGGAGCAGGAGGGGCCAGGTGGGGGGTCTTGCTGCTGTTTGAGGGGCCAGAGAGTGGACATGGTCTGGAGAAACCAGTCTAGTGGAGGGCTGGGACCAAGGCAAGGGGCATGGTCTGTATTTCTCCTCCCCCAGTCTAACGCACACTGGAAAGGAAGCCACAGCCAGCCAGATTTTTTGTCTTGAGTGCTTGTCATTTTCAGGAGAGTTTCATTCTAACAGCTTGTTAGGATTCTACCTGCTTCTTCTATCTTCTTCTTCTGGAAGAAATCATTAAGTCTATTCAAATCTTTTTTACATGAGCTTGAAGTTGGGGGGTGCTGCATGTGACCTGGGGAATGTAAAAGGAAAAGCTAATAATAAAAGTAGTCATGTTAATAATCTTTCCAGATTCATCTTTCAGGTTCAGCTAACTAACACTGGGCATCGCCCATAAAAAAGGCATATTTGGAAGAATAGTTCTTGACCATACACTTACTTCTTAATCCACAGAACAACCATTTTTGTTGGATATTACTTCACTTACAACAACAGGGAAGCCAATATTCTGGAGAAGTTACCGACAGGTCACCTATCTAGACAGTACAAGGGTGTGAAATCAGACCTAGGACTGTCTGGTCAAGGCCTACGCCTGCCTGTGAGGATGAAAGGAAGGCGGAAGAAAGTAAAATCCCCATTTCCCTGAATTCTGATTTAGTGACTCAGTAGACGGAAAGCAAATGTCCAGGCTTAATACACAGATACTTAATTTCAACCGACCTGGACTTCTTGAACCTAAGCAGCTTCAGGAATTATGAAAGTGGAAAGATCTGTATCAAAATAAACTCATTAAATAGAATTTATGCATTTGGAACCTGGCAGAATGGGGGAGAAGAAATTGTCACAGAACTCATTTTTGAATAAGCAAACATCGCAGTCTCCTGCAACCTTGCCTGACTTTTTACAAAGGGCTTTATAGTGAAGACCCATGGATTTTCATTTAAAAGGTAATACTAAGAAAATTTACATTCAAGTAACACCAAATGTGGTTTATTGTGGTTTTTACAATGCCAATGAGGAAATTGAGAGCTTACCCGGGTGACAGAGGACTCCTTGAACTGATGCCCTAACCAGTGTAAAAAGAATTCTTACAGTGAAAAGCATTTCCTCTGTAGATCAAAGGACTGAGTCTTGAAGGTGGTAAATTGAGTTCACACATGCAATATCATTGCACTGTAAGGGCCATCCTTTTGTTATTCTTTCTTTATATCAGTAAGCCAGCTGTGGTTCAGTTGAGGGCAGTAGCTAATTTGCAAATGTCTCTAGAATGTGCCCCTGTTTTTAAGCATTTGGGCTTGGGGTCCCGCCTAATGTGTCACAGATTGGAACTGAGGCCTTTTATTGCTTCTATAGTCATTTAATACCCTGGACAGCAGTAGCAGCAGTATTTTTGAGGTCTTTCTGTGTAATATTTTAGGTGAATAAGGTACTGACTTTGTACCACAGTAAAAATCTGGTTTTGAATATCTGTTCAGTGTCATGTTTTGTGTAGCATGTTAGCATTTAAAAGCCACCATAGGTAAATTACTGGCCTGGAGATTACTACAGAAAACCTGGCCTGTTGTGTTCAAGAAAGATAGTATGTGGAGAGCAACACAAGAGAAGTAAGCAAACAGGCAAAAAGAACATGCTTGACATTCTGGAAGGGAACAATAATGAAGTTTTTCTTGCCTTTGGTTATAGAGATAGCAGTTGTTTTGGTAGGTTTTCACATAATGTTTGTATTTTGTGAATGGTTATGCCTCGAAACTCTAAAATGATGTTGTAACTAGTAGTAGTTTTCATGTCAGTATGTATCATATTAGGCTTGGCATTACCATCAGCTCTAGAAGCTCCTGCATTTCTTCCCCTACAAGACCCAACTCCAGGCCATCTCAGTATTTATCATAAGCAGCACTGCTCGGTTGGCTGAGGGTAGGTGCATCTGTCTGTTGGCCCACATGGGGGTGGAAAAAGAGGCCTAGTTTTTAGCTAGCAGTGTAGTGGTGAGAGGATAAAAAAGACATGAAGGAATAAGACCCAGCATGATGTTAACTGTGAACCTTTGTTTGGCTGCAGTCTACAAACCTGGAGGAATTAACTTCTGGGTATTCAAAGCCAGAGAGATGGTCCTCTATAAAGATTGTTTGCTCTGTGCACCAGCTACATTTATCCTTCTGTGAGGTCCTTTTAATCCTTGATTCCAAACTGAGATTACCAGATTACCCTCCCCGCCCCCCCCCCAAAAATGTTGTGACTTATCTTGAGCAAGATTCCAGAAAGATAAAGCCAGCTGAGAGTAATACTGTGGAGAATGTTTTACCTGGCAGTCCCATTGAGAGCAGAGACTTGGAAACTACAGATGCCACTTGCAAGGTCTAGGAAAGCAGGAAAGTCAGTGAACTTAATGGAGCCCCTATTCCTTCATCTGTAAAAGAACAAATCAGATAACAGAGGGAGTCGGCTCTGTACTGCTCAGCACATACTTAAGTAGCTTTGGAAGGTTTGTTGAATCTGGATCTGAAATAAGTGAGATTCAGACTTTATTTAGGTATGATAAAAGGAAGACATTTTCATAATGGAAAATGCAACACACTGAAGATCAGGAAAAGATGTTTGATGACTGAGTCAGAAAAGCTAAATCAGAGCTCTATAGACAGGGAAATGGGTTTTCCATTTCAACTAACAATTTGAAATAGTTTAAAATAGTTTTCCACTGGGTTCTAAACAATTCTGGCTGATTTCCCGTGGCAGTGCTCCCCTCCCTGGTTGATCTTTGCTGTAATCCATTAAATAATGTAGGATAAGCTCACTGGACATGGAAGAAAGGGACAAAAAATAATCTGAAGACTGATTATTTTATAAAGCACCTTGCCTTGGTACATTCTGAGAGATCATATGTGAATTCCTATTTCACTTAATTCTGAATATGGTTTGCATGAGAAAGGTGACAAGAACCATTTTCCAAATCAGCAGAACAGGATGCTTTAGCAGGAAGAAACTTGTTCAGCAATGTCCTGAAGGTCTCTCACTTTCTTGGTTAGTTTTGACCTGTGAATAATGTGGGATGCTTGAAGTGCTGGTAAACAGTGCCCAGTGCTCATGAATGGCATCAGAAATAGGGGACAGGGCTAGTCTGGTCGGTTGTATGGGAGTGCACTGTGCTCCCCTAGTTGAATCCTTAGGCCTTTGTAAATGGATGTAGGAGTCCCAGATTGATCCCTGTGTGAAAAATCTGGCTTTGCACCAGGCAAGAACCTCGGCTCTGATTTCCACACCCAAGAACCTTAGCTCTGACCTCTGCTAGCCACCCTCACATGCGTAGTTCTCATGAGTGGGGGAGCCTTTAAGGAGAAAAAGCAGTTCAGAGTGCTTGGCCTGCTGATGGTGGGTCTGTTGCTTTAACCTCATAGGCTAGGAATGGCTTGTATGTGGCCATTGGGATTTTTGGGGTCTATTTGAAATGAAACACTGCATTTTTGTGAGCCCCAAGGCAGTTGAATTTGCCTTATGACTATCTTTAATGAGTTTATATCCAGAGGTCCTAACCTTAAAGGTCAGCCAGAGAAGCAGGGTAATACACTGGGAAAGTGTCCAGCTATGTCTGACTCTTTGGTTAAGGGAGGGAGTCCTGACCCAGAAACATCCCCTGGGCAGGGAGAGGTATTTGTGTTGTCGGTTCAAGTTATGCGAAGCAATGTCTGGGTTTTCCCCAAGGCTGAAGTATCTGCAGACATCTCTGTGCCTCCGGATTTGATCACTTGGCTAATTCAGGTTGGATTAAATGACAAAGAAGCCGACTTTGGCTTCCTGGGTGGTAAAAATGAACACATATAGATGCTCATGTTATGAATATGCTATGTATATGAATTTTTATTTTTATCAGGATTAAATTTGCACATAGTTAGGGTTGCAAAGAGTCAGACATGACTGAGCGACTGAACTGACTAGAGTGCAGTTGCTCATGCAACATTCTCTCTAGTTCAACAGATTACATCTCTCCACCTAAGTGTACCAGGAAGGAACTATCCAGGCCAATAAACTCTTCCATTTGAGTTAACCCTAGGAGGAAAAAGAGACTAGAAAGAAAACTAAACTAAGTCAGAAGGTTTGCATGAAACTCTAGGGTTTTCCCTTTTATTTATCAACCTGACTCTCAAGTTGGGGACCTGAGAACCTGCCCCATCTGCCTCTCAGGATTGCTGTGTTATCAAGTGCCGTAAGAACAAACATGAACATATAAATAAAGACAGACATAGGAAGAATTATATGATCTATAAGGGCTCCAAGGAGATGGAGGCTGCTCCGGAGGAAAAGTAAGAGAATGCTGGAATTACTAGGAGTTTCTCTAGTGGAGCACTGGTGAATTTTCTACACACAACACAAATTTTCTACACACAACACAAATTCTCTAGTGGAGCACAGGTTCTCGTAGTTGCCCCTCGGGATCTACTGGAAACAGAAATGGGGAGGAGTCAGTGTGGCATCTGACTCTACCATTGTTGTTCAGTCTCTCAGTCATGTCCAGCTCTTTGAGACCCCATGGACTGCAGCACGCTAGGCTTCCCTGTTCTCCACCGTCTCCCGGAGCTTGCTCAAACTCATATCCATTGAGTCAGTGTTGCCATCCAACCATCTCATCCTCTGTCAATGCCCCTTCTCCTCCTGCCTTCAATCTTTCCCAGCATCAGGGTCTTTTCCAATTAGTTGATTCTTCACAACAGGTGGCCAAAGTATTGGAGCTTCAGAATCAGTCCTTCCAATGAATATTCAGGACTGATTTCCTTCAGGATTGACGGTTTGATCTCCTTGCAGTCCAGGGACTCTCAAGGGTCTTCTCCAACAATGCAGTTCAAAAGCATCAATTCTTCGGCACTCGGCCTTCTTTATGGTCCAATTCTCACATCCAGAGATGACCGCTGGAAAAACCACAGCTTTGACTAGACAGGCCTTTGCTGGCAATGTCTCTGCTTTTTAATATGCTGTCTAGGTTTGTCATAGCTTTTCTTCCAAGGAACAAGTGTCTTTTAATTTCATGACTGCAATCACTATCTGCAGTGATTTTGGAGCCCAAGAAATAAAGTCTCTCACTGTTTCCATTGTTTCCCCATCTATTTGCCATGAAGTGATGGGACCATATGCCATGATCTTCAGTTTTTGAAAGCTGAGTTTTAAGCCAGCTTTTTCACTCTCCTTTTTCACCTTCATCAAGAGGCTCTTAATTCTTCTTCACTTTCTGCCATAACAGTGGTGTCATCTGCATATCTGAGGTTATTGATATTTCTCTTGGCAGTCTTGTTTCCAGCTTGTGCTTCATCCAGCCCAGCATTTCACATGGAAAGTCTCACATTTCCCCTGAGAGCCTTGGAGGGTGGTATAGGGATGGGACAATTGACCAGAGCCCCAAGCAGCCATGGCACCCCATCTCTTGGTTGAACAGCTTTGGTTTATAAGGCATATGCGATTTGGAGGTTGCATGATTTTTTATTTTTATATAGACAATCAAACATAGTCTAAGTTTGACTCAAATATGAGTTATGTGTAGGAGAGTAGTGGGAAATAAAACTGAAATATAGAGAGGCCCATAAAGAATACAGATGGGACTCTTTTGAGTACATGTGTCAAAAACCCAACTCATACTGCTCAAATAAAACCAATAAACAGGCAGATAAGGGAACAGGGAATCTGTTGGTTTAAACAGATCCACATGCCTTTGTGTGCATTCTGAAGGCAGAAGCTGAAACTTTTTGCAACCAAATCTCATCTTATCTATACTTTCTTCATGGCAAAAACCTACCCTGACCTATACTGACATCAATTAGGACATTAATGTGTTTGAGTGCAAAAATCTATTACTGAGTTTGATTTTGAGGATGTTGTCCTTGATCCACATAGAGTGTGTATTACATTCCACTGTACTTTTCTCATCTGAAGAATTATGAATTTCTGAAACACATATAGATTCAAGTTTCAGAAAAGTGATTGTGGGTCTATCCAGCTGAAAAGTCAGAGGTAGTACTAACATCGGATTCTTCTCTGTTTCCCTGTATTTGCTTCATTTTCAATCAGGTCCTTTCCATGAGCAGTAGAGCTCTTTTGATTCTTAGTACCTCTCTTACGCAGTCTTGAAATTAACCCCTGAAAAAGATTTCAGTTCTTTCCAGTTGGGTCATATCCCTATTTTCAGGCCAGTCCCTTTGTTTGTGGGGGTAGTGGTGTTTTGGTGAGTTAGCTTGGGTCACTTGTCCACCCTTGAAGTGAGGGAGATGTTGACATTGGGTGGGCACCCTACCAACTGAGGAAGGACAGTTTCCTAAAAGAGGAGAGGATGCCACTACTAGAATAAAGGAAAGGAGTTGTAGGACAAGAAAAATACCCATCAGATTATATAAAGCCTTAAATGCCTAGGTTAGGGAGTTTCAACATGATCAAGGAAGATAAAAAACTACATTGAAGATCCCTGAGAAGGAGGCAACAACGTATTGATTCAAAACACATGAGAAGCTACCATGTAATCCATAATATACTCTCTGCTCTCAGGCACCTAGGATGTTTTTATCCATAACCACTGTTAAGAAAGGCAAGTACTGATGGAGTCTCAGGCAGTGCAGTTTGGTTCAGCCCTGCCTGGTGGGGAATTCACTGGTAGCTGTGTGGTTAATGAACTGGAGGAGGCAGAGAAGGTATTGTTTTGGGCAAAGTTATTGTTATAAACACAGAACTTGTGAAAACTGAAAGAATAGATTCGGAAGCTCTGGTACAGGTGGATTCAATATGGCTCAGTAATCCCGTGGAAGTAAACAGTGAGAAAGAGTGAGAAGATGAAGAGGAAAGAGTTTATAGCTTGGGACCAGGAACATGGGGGACATCCGCGGAATGAGGACAGCCTGCAGGAGAGTTTTGGGGAACAACATGGGAGGTCCAGCTGTTGGGTTGTTGGCAGGTAGAGAGTCATACTGATGGAAATGTACCAGAACCAGGAGAGAATTTAGGGCAGGAAAGAAGTGAGGACTGCCACTCAGCCATCTCAGTATAAGTAGAGCTGTGAAAGGACGCAGGATGCTAGGATGTGAAGCAAACAAGATAGGAGGGCTGAGAATACATCCCGAAGGAATGTCTCCATGTAGAAGGCACGGGATATAGGCAGTAGATGAAGAGGGTGGGGAGGGCCTGAAGACACAGTCATAAAGCCACAGAGGGCTCCACTAGAGAGAATCTAGGTGATGAGAACGGAAACATGGTGCAGTGCTCTTAACACCAGTGCTTGCCTGAATAGTGAGGGGAAGTTTCACTGTGCATCTGCTTGCCCTCCTGCGTTATCTCCCTTCATCTCTTTCTCATCAATGTCCTGGTGTATTTAGGATCACAGGTATAGCACTAAAAGGGTTTGAATCCTAATACTGCCACTTCCTAGCTGGGGCCCCCTAGGCAAGCATCTTAAAGATGCTTAAAGAAGCACCCATCTGTCTTACTTTCTTCATGTGTGAAAAAGATCTGATAGTATTTCCCTCCTAGAATTGTTGTGAGGATTAGTTAAAAGTAGTTAGAATGGTGCCTGGCACATATTACATACCCAGTAAATCTCAATTGTTTCATCTTGTTTTTTTAAGCCAAGTTATGCTCAGTTTCTATATACTTAGCATTATATTGTGAGGCTTTTCCAATGTTACTGAATACTTTTACACACACTTTAATGGCTGCATAATTGAAGGTACCATACTAAGTTGCAATTAGTGTGACCATACACCAGTCAGTCCTAAAGGAAATTGGTCCTGAATATTCATTGGAAGGACTGATGCTGAAGCTGAAACTTCAATACTTTGACCACCTGATTCAAAGAACTGACTCATTTGAAAAGACCCTGATGCTGGGAAAGATTGAGGCAGGAGGGGAAGGGGATGACAGAGGATGAGATGGTTGGATGGCATCACCAACTCGAGGGACTTGAGTTTGAGTAAGCTCTGGGAGTTGGTGATGGACAGGGAAGCCTGGCGTGCTGCAGTCCATGGGGTCGCAGAGTTGGATATGACTGAGTGACTGAACTGAACTGATACCATATTTTGCAAGGGAGAGCACTGGTTTATGCCTGCAGTAAATCAACTGACCTCCATTCAGTATTTTTTTTAATATCCCCTTCACTTTCAAACATATCTGAGTTTGGCAGAGAAATGATATGGTCAGCCTGATTGAGTGTGTGTGTTTGTGTGGGGGTGTGTAATTGCATATCTGTTCTTCCATTAGCTGGGAAAGCCAGGCTGTGCCTCATTCCTATTTGTGTCCCCAGCACCAAGCACAGTGGGTGGCATAGGAGAAGCACAGTGGGCACTTGGGCAGCAAGCGTAATGGGTATACCTAGAGAGGAATGGATTTGGAAAGGAAGAGGAACATGGGTGCCTTGAGACCAAAGAGGAATGAGGGTGAATGGAGATTTAGGGAGTTCATGTTGGGGAGGAAAGGAAGTGAATGTGTGTGGACAATGGCCTGGATCTCATTATCAGTTCAGAGGCGAAGGCCACAGGCAGAGAAAGGGGGAACTGGGTGAAATTAGTGGCCCAGTGCTTCAGTGTTTGGGAACATTGTTAGGAAATTTTGATAAGAGATAATGACCAATGCCAGTGAGAAGAGTTGCCAAGTAGCCATGGCAATAGCTGCTTTTATGTAGTTATTGCTCAGTAAGTAGTGGTTAACAGAGTGAGAAAATGAACCAGCCTCCATTGTTTTGTGCTTTTGTCACTAATCCTCAGGAACCTGAGGTTAGATAAGGACAAAACAGGGAGTTAGAAAGTGTTAGGGTGAGAGAGAAAGGAACAAGAGGCTGTGGGAAGCTGGGGGTGATGGGGATTAATGGTTCTTGAATGCAAAGGATTCCATCTTTGAAATGATAGACCACAGTGTCCAGGTTTTGAGAATCTTGGTAGGGCCAAAACAGGACTGGTGAACCAAAGGAATAGGGCAGTTATAAAGGCTATAGTTCAAAATGAAAATGGAAAACCAGTTTGGTAAGAGGAATAGAAGTGGAAAGATGGAAGCCATCCCAGAGGGTAATTTTGTTTGTATAGATTAGAGCTGTTTTGCATAAAGTTAAGGTCCAAGGTGGGATGACCAGATAAAGAACAGGTGAAGGCCAGTGAATTGGATGGAATCAGAAAACTGTGAGACTGTGACATTAGCAGGGTTATCAGCTTGGTTAAGATGAGGTTTCCAAGTATTTCGTGCTGGTGTACCCGCTAGGCAGATAAACTGAAGTCTGCCCCATACTTCAGTTCTCCTTTGGTAAATTTAGGTATTATCTCTACTTTACACATCTGTGCATTACTATTTGCACTGCTGGTCCTGTGTCAACTTAAGGGATAAAGACAGACACATGAGCGATTGCTTTCAACTCTCAAGTGAGCCTTCCCATCTTTGATTTAAAAACTGAAGGTTGTGTTGAGCACTGAATATGGAGGGAAGGTTGTAAACAGAATGTGAAGCCAGGAATAATATTTAAGGGTGATTTTAAAATGTTTTATACGATGTCACATTTTATGTTTGCCTCTACCTTTTAGTTGTCATGTAGACTACTTTCCATTATAATAAATAACTATACCTATAATTTATTCACATCATGTATTCTTCCCTTTACATAATTATATAGTATAATGAAACTATGTATCTTTTATGTATTCTTAGTTTAACTTTACTGCCTTATAAGAATATGGATATATTTTGAAATGTGTTTTTAAACTTATTTATAATTTGCTCTCTGTATGATGTGTATTATTTTTAGATTGCTCTCTACAATATTAGATTAATCTTGTTGACATTTATATGTGAATCTGATTGTTAGGTTAGGGTTAGTATCATACAAGAAGCATGAAGTTTCTAGTTGAATGTTCTGTGCATTATGCGTGTATGCTCAGTTGTGTATGACTCTTTGTGACCCCGAGGACTGTAGCCCACGATGCTCCTCTGTCCATGGGATTATCCCAGCAAGAATACCTGAGTGGGTTGCCATTTCCTCCTCCAGGAGATATTCCTAACCCAGGGATTGAACCCATGTCTCCCTGGCAGGCGGATTCTTTACTCCTGAGCCCCCTGGGAAGCCCTGTCTGGGCATTATCTAAGGGGTTAATTCTGTCCTGGGCAAATTACTTTGTGGATACCCTGCCATCATTGAAACTGGTTAAGATTTGTTAAAAACAAGTCCTTCCCTGCTGCCTTTCCCAGTGTGCGTGTATGTGTACAGACACACAAATATATATCTCATATATATTTTCCCTGAGTACTTAAGGGCTGATATTTTTGTAATAAGTACTTAAGGCCTGGTATTTTTCTACTCTGAGAAGCTCTTACAGCTGTAAAAATATACCAGTTCTCTCCATATCAGTGTTCCCAGGCTTGTACCTTGTTTTCACTAGTTGAAGTTTCTCAACCATAATAAAACTGGGCAGTGCTCACGAGTTTGAATGCAGTGCAGGTGGGGAAGACAGTTTCAGGACCTTTAATCTTAAGTGTATATCCGTAACTACAAGTTTAGAAGTTTGCCACTTACTCATCCTGGGCCTATTCTTGGTGCATTTAACTAATATGTTTTTTTCTGTTTCCCCTTGTATGTGTGTGGGACCCATTCATCAATTTCAGTTTTTCAAGAGAAAACTAAATTGTAGGCCTTTTAAGATTTATTACAGCCTAGTTTCAGCAAAACCTTTTTTCTTTATTTTTTTAACCCTGGGGTGTCTTTCTACTTGTTTGGTGCTCATGAGCCAGTTTACCAAATGCTGCATTGTTTGACTCATGATAGGATGATGTCATTGCTTCTGGGCTGGTTGGTTGGACAATGCTGAGAATCAGTAAACAAAACTCAGGGATGAAAACAGGTGACTTGAATTCTCCTCTCAGTCTGCCCTGCCACAAATTTTCCACATACTTATGAACTGGTCACAGGTTTTTTTTTTTTTTTCCCTGTCTTAAAGGATTAGTTTTATTCATTGTTTTATTTTAAAAATAGTTATTGAAAGATACCATCAAGAAAGTCAAAAGACAACCCACAGAATGGGAGAAAATATTTGCAAATCACATCTGATGAGAGACTTGTATCCAGAATATATGAGGAACACCTACACTCAATATTAAAAGATAAATAACCCAGTTAAAAATGTGCACAAAGGATCTGAATAGACATGTCTCCGATACACACATGAGAAGATGCTCAACATCATTAGTCATTAGGGAAATGCAAATCAAAACCACAATGAGATACTAATTCACATCATACTCAATTGGACTGCTATAATCAGAAAGACAGATAATCACAAGTGTTGGCAAGGATGTGGAAAAATTGGAACTCTCATATGCTATTCGTGGAAATGCAAAGCATTGCAACCACTGTAGGAAGACAATCTGGCAGTTCCTTAAAAGGTTAAATGTATTAGTAGAAGTACCATATGATCCAACAATTCCACCCCTAAGTATACATTAAGGGGAAATGAAACATTTGTTCACACAAAAACTTGTAGACAAAAGTCCATGGCAGCATTATTCATTGGAGCCAGAAAAAATGAAAACAACCCAAATGTCTATCAACCGATGAATGGACAAACAAAATATAGTGTTTCCTTACATGGAATATTCTGCAATAAAAATGAAGTATTAATACAGCTTCCCTGTTGGCTCATTGGGTAGAGAATCCACCTGCAATGCAGGAGACACAGGAGACGCAGGTTCGATCCCTGGATCTGAAGCTCCCCTGGAGTTGGAAATGGCAACCCACTCCAGTATTCTTGCCTGGGAAACCGCCTGGACAGAGAAGCCTGGTGGGCTCCAGTCCATGGATTAGCAAGGAGTCTGATATGACTGAGCGACTAAGCACTAATACAGCTACAACGTGGATGAACCTTGAAAACATTTTCCCTGGCTAAGTGAAAAGAGCCAGTCACAAAAGGCCATGCATGTAGGATTCTGTTTATATGAAATGTCCAGAGTAGACAAATCTACAGAGAAAGAAAGTAGATTAGTGGTCATCTAGGACTGGAGCAGTGAGGAATTGGTGGGGTGGGGGGCGACTACTAATGGGTATGGGGTTTCTTTTGGGGTGATGAAAATGTTCTAAAATTGGATGTGGTGATTTTTTCACAGCTGTGTAACTGTACTAAAAATCACTGAATAGTATACTTTGATAAATGTATTTGAATTGTATCCCAGTAAAGCTGCTAAAAAATAGTTATTGAGCACCTATTGTTTAACAGCCATTTTAATAGATCCAGTCCTACTATATCTGTCTTTATAGTAAGATATCTGCTCACATGGGAGAAGGCAATGGCAACCCACTCCAGTACTCTTGTCTGGAAAATCCCATGGACAGGGGAGCCTGGTAGGCTACGGTCCACGGGGTTGCGAAGAGTCGGACACGACTGAGCGACTTCACTTTCACTTTTCACTTTCATGCACTGGAGAAGAAAATGGCAACCCACTCCAATGTTCTTGCCTGGAGAATCCCAGGGATGGGAGCCTGATGGGCTGCTGTCTATGGGGTCGCACAGAGTCGGACATGACTGACGTGACTTAGCAGCAGCAGCTGCTCACGTGGAGCTTATATTTAGTGGAAGGAGCCAACCTATGAGGCAGTTATGACATAAAATAATTTCAACTGATAAGTTGCTTTTGGAAAGCAGGATACATTGGTAGAGTCTAAAGTGCCTGAGGATGGGAGGACTCCTTTAGATAGTCTAGTTAGGGAGCCTCATTAAGTAAGGAGCACTTGAGCAGAGATCTGAATAAGGAGCTGGCTACCTGGAGGTCTAGGGTGGGGTGAGGTCCATGCAGAGGAGACAACAGTGCAAAGTCCCTAGAGGAACAGAAACTAGCTGGTGTAAATGAAGTCTAGTTACCGAGGATGAAGGCGTTGAGCTAGAGATTGAAGAGGATGGTCTTAAAGCTTAATTTCGATGATGCCATTTACCTGTTCAGAAGTCAACATTAGCCCCCCATTTACCTTCTGCACTTAAACAGATTCTTCGTCTGGGCTTTTAAAGGCTCCTATCTACTTGTCTCAAAATACTTTTCCTGTCACTTTTTTTT
This sequence comes from Moschus berezovskii, assembly GCF_049115385.1. Classification (NCBI taxonomy): domain Eukaryota; kingdom Metazoa; phylum Chordata; class Mammalia; order Artiodactyla; family Moschidae; genus Moschus; species Moschus berezovskii. The sequence goes on from NC_142466.1 coordinate 59,158,082, forward strand.
TTTTTGGCTCTGTCCCCTAACAAAGCCAAACTGGACTTCCCGTTATTCCCCAGCTCCTGCACGCAATCCTTTCCTGTTTCTGTGCCAGTCTTCCCACCTGGAATATTCACCTGACTCCTTGCTCTTCTAGAAATTCACTTCTTCAAGGTATATCTCAAACGTCACTTGCACAATACCTCACTCTGGAAATACAGGTAAAATACAGGTATAGGCATAGTCACTCTGTTATATCAGTTTGTTGACTCCAATTGTACTTTGCCCCAAATCCTAAGAGGCTGAGTGTAGTTAAGTTTTTCCTTCTTTTTTCTCCTTGTAAAAGGCTTAATTATTCTGTAGCACATAGCATGGTGTTAGCTCTACATAAATAATCATTAAATATTGATCAAATCCTAAAGTATATTTTGAGCCAGCAATGTATATAAAATTAAATCTGAATGCTAGAGAAAAATGACAAAAAATTCTACTACCCAGTCAATAGGGAAGGCTAACAGTGCATAGTAAATTCTATAGGGGAGAGTGATATAAAGGAGACATCCAGGATTGATGAGTCATGTGTGTGTGTGTGTGTATTCTAAAGTCCAGGGATTCCTGGGAAATAGCCTAATCCTTATCTTTGACTATTTCAGATCTTGGCATCATCAACTGGGTTGTTCTTCCTGGCTTTGACTTCATGAGAATTCTTAGTGGGAGAGTCAGAGTACACAGTGTGACATCTTCCACCCTGAGAGCCCAGTCCCAGATCATCCTAGCACTGGGATGGCTTTTCCAAGGATTCCAGGGAACCCTGAGGGCTCTACTGTCTGTGCTCATCTCTCTGGGGGTAACAGTGCAAGCTTTGTGTCTTTTGGACTGGGAGGAATAACAGCTCAGAGGGTCCCCCCAGTGATGGAATTGGTCAGTAGTAAGAGGAGGTTTCAGATGGCAGGCAAATTTTAGTCTGTGTGGAATCATGGGAGTAGCAAAAATAAGCAGATTTGGTGCACGTGACAGACCTTAAAGCTCTGTATAATATAAGCCAGAGAGTCTTGTGATAGTCAGAGGCCCATGGCTGGCCTACCTGGATCAGCCATGGCAGAGCTTACTTGGATGGGCCATTTTGAAAGACCGAAGTTCTCAAGTTAAATCTGCATGAGAGGAGGAATTAAGGCTCCAGGACAGACAGACATAAATTAAGCCCTGCAGCCAGTCCTTAAGGAGTAGCTTCAGAAATATCCTTGGAGATAGGAAATAAACTCAGGACAAATAGAGAAACTATCCATTGGGAGTTAGCGCCACTTAATTATGAATGGAATGCTCTTAGTTGGGTGACATGGCCAGAAGCCAGTCTCTCAATCAAGATGGGTCTCCCCATCTGACCTTTTCACTTTGATCAGATCTAAGCCTCAAATAACCAGTCTCTTCAGGTTCTGGCAGATAGAGGAGGCGAGTTTTATTTTCTGGGTCAGATGAAAGGGAGATGGGAAGGCTGAGTGTTCTTGTGCTGTATGCGGTTCTGGAGCGGAGCTGTTCCTTTCTTTCCATTGCGATGGATCTGCTGTGTGCACATGCATGTGTGCTAAGTCGCTTCAGTCCTGTCTGACTCTTTGTGACCTTTTGGATTGTAGCCTGCCAGGCTCTTCTGTCCATGGGATTCTCCATGCAAGAATACTAAAGTGGGTTGCCATGCCCTCCTCCAGGGTATCTTCCTGACCCAGGGACCAAACCCACGTCTCTTATGTCTCTTGCATTGGCAGGTGGGGTCCTTACCAACAGTGCCCCCTGAGAAGCCCCTGCTATATGTTAGCCCCCTGTTACTTCATGTGTGGACTGTCGTACCAGTCCGACCCTGTTCCTATGTCTTTCCATGCAAAACATGTCACGTAAGGCAGTTTAATTTTTTCAGAATTCTTCCTCTTCCTCCTCTGCTCTTCATCCCTCTTCTCACCTCCCCCTCCCCTCACCACTCCCCTGCCTGCCTGCCCCCCTTCCCCCCTCCCCCATCTATTCTAAATATCATTCAGCCTAAACCTTTTGCCATTCTTTGCGCATGCACTGCCCTGCCCTGCTTTCCTGACCCTGATCATGTGGCTCCCACTGCCTGGACATCCTCATGTTCAGTTCTTACTTGTTCAGCAAAGCCCTTCTCGGATGTCATTTCCTCAGATGAGACTGCCTGTGGATAAAACTTTTTTTTTTTGTTTAAACTCTCACTGAACTTGTAAGCTTCTTTTTCCTGGCATTTGATGTTTTCAGTTTGTAGTCCATTTATTTCTCTGTCTTCTCTCCTTTAATAGATATTAATCCCCCTAAAGACAGGATTTTCTGTCTGGTTCATCTTTGTATCACATATGGTACCTAGAAGAGTGTGCGCTGCCATTCAGAGGGCCTCAGAAAAATAGTCTGAAATGGAGAAATGGTTGTGAGTAAGTGAAGGTGAGAAGGAAACAGAAACAGTAGCATCATTAGTACTGGCCCCTGAATATTTTTGGTTCTCCTCCTCACCGTGTGATAGGATTGTATTTCCCCATTTGGGGTGTAAGTGTGCTCCTCTAACTTCTGTGGGCCAATGAAATGTGAGCAGAAGTGACACACATCCCCTCTTTAACTGTCAGTGCATGATTTACTGTGCTCTCCATCTGCCCCACTGTGATCTGTGAGCTCCAGGCGGTGGGTGCCCCATGGCCTGGGTCCTTGCCGGCCATGCTGAGCGGCGCTCCCAGCCAATGCACAATGGACGTGTAACATGAGCTAGAAACACTCTTTTGTTGTTTTCAGTCACTGAGATTCATGGGTTCATTTGTTTCTGCTGGGGAACCTGGCCAGTTCCCCTTAATACAAAAGTAAAATAGCTTTCTCCTTAGCCTTGCACACAGTATACATGGAGATCTGTTACTGAAGAGGGAGAAAGATCATGTGATATTCTGAATAAGAACCCTGTGACTTAATAGGAAGACCTCAGGGATCTCAGGTATGCATTTTACTCATTATGCAAGTGATAATTATATGTGTTAAAAAAAATCAGAAGCCAGATATTAGGTATTTCCCAATGTGTGTATAGGATTCTATTCCTTAGAGATTTGCATTTCCTGAAAGAAACCCTGAAGATCCCAGAGCTTAATTGCACCTCATTGCTTCTCTCCAGCCTTGTCAGCCAACTGGAGATTTGTTTCGTGAGTTCAGATATACATTCAAAAGACTAGGGAAAATTGAGGGTTATTTCCTTTTCCAAGGGAACAGAAACCATGTATTACAGTTTGTCTTATTTTTTTCCCGTCAAATGAAGATAAATGTTAGCTTTGTACCTCAATTAATTGTTTAATAGCGAACCTGCTTTCTGCTTGCCAACTGCACTTGTTTGTTTGTGCCTTGGCTAAGGACCACACCATACTCTCAGATTATAACACCCACTGCTACAGAATCCGCTTAAATTTGCCGCTGCATTCCATGGGCCATCGTGTCTTCATCGTTAGTGAACTGGCCTCCCAAACATGTGGCTATCCATGTCCTTACTGATTTATGTGAGGTGGACATAGTGGAGAACATCTGAGATTTAAAATGTTATGGCCTGAATTTCCAACTGTTGACATGAATCCAAAGCAGCAGATTTTTCTTCTTTGGCAAGACAGAATTGAAGCAACATGCAGTGATTTAGTTCGCCAATTTGTGAGCTGTTAAAAATCGGAATAACTTAAAATGAGGAGAGTAAGCGCTGCATAATGTGAAAAATATTCTAAAGGTCACATGGCTGTGCAGCCTTAGACAAGTTGAGCACCATGAAACTAGAACTATTTTGAATAAATTTGAAACTGCATGTGAATGAACATGTGGATATTTTTTTCTCTGCTAAAATATTGTTACCGAAGAAGTCAAAATCTTATTTACTTCACACTAAACCTGAAGATCTGAAGAGACAAAGGTTCTAATGAACCCAAGGAGGTCCTGATTCTGCCTTTTAGTACTGCAGCAATGGAGCCATTTCTGGCCTTTTTTTTTTTTTTTCTTTCTTCACTTGTGGCTTTTTTCCTTTGCCATCACTCTGTCCTTCAACATTCACTGCAAATATCTTAAAATATTTACCCAATGCTAAGTACACTACTAAACCCTGGAAATGCAGCAGAGCACAAAAATCTCTACCTTCTTTGAACTTACAAGGATTTACAAGCTTGCTTCAAAATAAATCACCCAAAACCCTATGGCTTAACATGACAGTCATTAACTACTATGAGGCTGTAAGTCGACTGTTAGATTCTTCAGCCAACTGTTGGGTCAACTAGAGCCTGGCTGGTCTGGGATGGCTTCACTCACGTTCCAGTGGTTGGTCTGGGCTGCTGGCTTAGATTATGGGGGTAACTGGCCATGGGTCTCTCATCTTCCAGCAATCTGGTTGGGTTTCTTCTTATAGTGACCAGAAGGTATCTCAGTAGCCAGAGAGAAATCCTCAGTGTGCAAGCTCTTCTCAGATTTTTGCTTGTGTCCCATATATGAACCTAGACAGTGTATTAAAAACCAGAGACATTACTTTGCCAGCAAAGGATCATCTAGTTAAAAAGCTGTGGTTTTTTCAGTAGTCATATATGGATATGAGAATTGGGCCATAAAGAAGGCTGAATGCTAAAGAATTGATGCTTTTGAGCTGTGCTGTTGGAGAACACTTGAGAGTCCCTTGGACTGCAAGGAGATCAAACCAGCCAATCTTAAAGGAAATCAATCCTGAATATTCATTGGAAGGACTGATGCTGAAGCTCCAATACTTTGGCCACCTGTTGGGAAGAGATGCTGCTGCTAAGTTGCTTCAGTTGTGTCCAACTCTGTGCAACCCCATAGATGGCAGCCCACCAGGCTCCTCTGTCCCTGGGATTCTCCAGGCAAGAATACTGGAGCGGGTTGCCATTTCCTTCTCCAATGCATGCATGCATGCTAAGTTGCTTCAGTGATGTCCAACTCTGTGCAACCCTATGGACAGCAGCCCACCAGGCTCCTCTGACCACGGGATCTGCAGGCAAGAATACTGGAGTGGGTTGCCATTAGGAAGAGATGACTCATTAGCAAAGACCCTGATACAGGGTCTTTGCACTGGTCATAGCAAACACCCACTTCCGACAACACAAGAGAAGACTCTACACACAGACATCACCAGATGGTCAACATTAAAATTAGATTAATTATATTCTTTGCAGCCAAAGATGGAGAAGCTCTATACAGTCAGCAAAAACAAGACCAGGAGCTGACTGTGGCTCAGATCATTAACTTCTTATTGCCAAATTCAAACTGAAATTGAAGAAAGTAGGGAAAACTACTAGACCATTCAGGTATGACCAAAATCAAATCCCTTACAGTTATAGAGTGGAAGTGAGAAATAGATTTAAGGGACTAGATCTGATAGAGTGCCTGATGAACGATGGATGGAGGTTCATGACATTGTACAGGAGACAGGGATCAAGACCATCCCCAAGAAAAAGAAATGCAAAAAAGCAAAATGGCTGTCTGAGGAGGCCTTAAAATAGCTGTGAAAAGAGAAGTGAAAAACAAAGGAGAAAAGGAAAGATATTCCCATTGGAATGCAGAATTCCAAAGAAAAGCAGAGAGAGATAAGAAATCCTTCCTCAGTGATCAGTGCAAAGAAATAGAGGAAAACAATAGAATGGGAAAGGCTAGAGATCTCTTCAAGAAAATTAGAGATATGAAGGGAACATTTCATGCAAAGATGGGCTTAATAAAGGACAGAAATGGTATGGACCTAACAGAAGCAGAAGATACTAAGAAGAGGTGGCAAGAATACACAGAAGAACTGTACAAAAAAAGATCTTCACAACCCAGGTAATCACGATGGTGTGATCACTCACCTAGAGCCAGACATCCTGGAATGTGAAGTCAAGTGAGCCTTTGGAAGCATCACTACAAACAAAACTAGTGGAAGTGATGGCATTCCAGTTGAGCTATTTCAAATCCTGAAAGGTGATGCGGTGAAAGTGCTGCACTCAATATGCCAGCAAATTTGGAAAATTCAGCAGTGGCCCCAGAATTGGAAAAAACCAGTTTTCATTCCAATCCCAAAGAAAGGCAATGCCAAAAAATGCTCAAACTACCGCACAATTGCACTCATCTCACATGCTAGTAAAGTAATGCTCAAAATTCTCCAAGCCAGGCTTCAACAATACATGAACCGTGAACTTCCAGATGTTCAAGCTGGCTTTAGAAAGGGGAGAGGAACCAGAGATCAAATTGCCAATATCCACTGGATCATCGAAAAAGCAAAATAGTTCCAGAAAATCATCTATTTCTGCTTTATTGACTATGCCAAAGCCTTTGACTATGTGGATCACAATAAACTATGGAAAATTCTGAAAGAGATGGGGATACCAGACCACCTGATCTGCCTCTTGAGAAATCTGTGTGCAGGTCAGGAAGCAATAGTTAGAACTGGACATGGAACCACAGACCGGTTCCAAATTGGGAAAGGAGTACATCAAGGCTGTATATTGTCACCCTGCTTATTTAACTTCTATGCAGAGTACATCATGAGAAATGTTGGACTGGATCAAGCACAAGCTGGAATCAAGATTGCCGGGAGAATCAGTAACCTCAGATATACAGATGACACCACCCTTATGGCAGAAAGCAAAGAAGAACTCTTGATGAAAGTGAAAGAGGAGAGTGAAAAAGTTGTCTTAAAACTCAACTCAGAAAACTAAGATCATGGCATCTGGTCCCATCACTTCATGACAAATAGATTGGGAAACAGTGGAAACGGTGTCAGACTTTATTTTGGGGGGCTCCAAAATCACTGCAGATGGTGACTGCAGCCATGAAATTGAAAGACGCTTACTCCATGGAAGGAAAGTTATGACCAGCCTAGATAGCATATTAAAAAGCAGAGACATTACTTTGCCAACCAATGTCCGTCTAGCCAAGGCTATGATTTTTCCAGTAGTCATGTATGGATGTGAGAGTTGGACTATAAAGAAAGCTGAGCGCCAAAGAATTGATGCTTTTGAACTGTGGTGCTGGAGAAGACTCTTGAGAGTCCCTTGTACTGTAAGGAGATCCAACCAGTCCATCCTAAAGGAGATCAGTCCTGAGAGTTCATTGGAAGGACTGATGCTGAAGCTGAAACTCCAATACTTTGGCTACCTGATGTGAAGAACTGACTCATTAGAAAAGACCCTGGTGCTGGGAAATTTCAAGGTGGGAGGAGAAGGGGACGACAGAGGATGAGATGGTTGGATGGCATCACCAACTCAATGGACATGAGTTTGGTTGAACTTCAGGAGTTGGTTATGGACAGGAAGGCCTGGTGTGCTGCAGTCCATGGGGTCACAAAGAGTTGGACACAACTGAGCAACTGAACTGAACTGGTACTGGGAAAGATTGAAGGCAGGAGGCGAAGGGGATGACAGGAGATGGTTGGATGGCATCACTGATTCAATGGATATGAGTTTGAACCAGCTCTGGGAGATAGTGAAGGACAGGGAAACCTGGTGTGGTGCAGTCCATGGGGTATCAAAGAGTCAGACAAGACTGAGTGAGCACCAAAAATAACGTGTATGAACATCTCCTAAGTCAAAGCAAGTCACATGACCAAGCCCAGTTTCAAGAGGCAGTGACATAAACTTCACAACTCCATGAGAGAGACAAAGAGTTTGTGGTCTGTTTTGCAGTCTATCACAGGGAGACTGTTAATAAATAATTGAATGATGAACAAAACGTGTGTCGACTGGTGGTAAATCCAGTGGACAGAAAGCAGGGAAAGGGGAACATCTGGAACAGTTTTTCAGTTGTAAACAGGATGACTGGAGAAGTTTTCATGGAAGAAGTGACATGGGTAAAGATCTATAGAAGGTGAGCTAAAGAAATGGACCTTCCAGAAATGTGGAGGAGACACATTCTAGTAGAGGAAGCAGCCAGTGTTAAGGCCCTGAACAGGGGAGAGCTTGATAGAACAAAGTAAAGGTGAAATGTTAAGGGAGCAATCAGGTAACAGCGGGGCTGGAGAGGCAATGGGGATGGGAAAGAGAGGTGAGGGAGATTCTGTAGATCAGTGTTTCTCACATTTAAAAATATTATTTGAAGTATGTTTGATTTATGGTGTTTCAGGTGTACATCAAAGTGATTCAGTTACGCATATTCTTTTTCAGATTCTTTTCACTGTAGGTTTTTACAAGGTATTGAATATATAGTTATCTGTGCTATATAACAGTAGGACCTTGTTGTTTATTTTATCACTTCTCACATTTTAATATGCACAGAGTCCCTTGGGGAACCGTGTCAAAATGGAGATTCTGATTAGGTCAATGGGGCCAAAGGTTCTGTGGTTCTAACAAGCTCTCCAGTGACACCACTGCTATTGGTCTGGGGACCACACTTTGGCACAAGCCTTAGGTCTCTGTAGGCCATGCTCAGTAAGGACTGGACTTTCTCTGAGGGAAGAGGAAGGCCATTTGGTAGTTTTGAGCAGAGGTGTGACCTGGTCTCTGTTATGTACTGAGATATTAATTGTTTAGAATGTTGACATCCACAGAGTACAGGAGGTGGAAACATCATGCCATCTGACGTGGAGTGCAACTTGATCTGGATTTAGCCTGCTGAGACTTTAGTCATCTGAATTTCCTTTCATCTACAGGGCTGTTTTCTTTTTTGTTGGTGAACATGAAAGAGACCTGTCTCTGAACATCCTTTCCCCAACCCCACTCCTATATGGGATTTGCTCTAGAATAAACTGGCTCCGTCTCCTTGCAGTCACCCAAGTCCTGATTAATAGAGCTGGGCTGGACTCAGCCTTTTCTTTCCCCCAGCCTCAGGGACCCTGACTAAGTGGCTGTCAGTCTGGCTCACATTCCAGCCACCTGGGAGCCTTTAAGGATACCTTCAGTGCTTCTGATGAATGGACCTTGAGTGGGGTCTAGGCATCAGTTGTCTTAAATATGCATTCAGGGTTGACAGCCACCACTGTGCTCAGTTCTTCCTCAGCACCTGATGGCCTGGCTGTGTCCCCAGAGCTCAGAGCTTCTCTCTCCCCAAGGAGGCCACCTGCCCTCTACTCTGGTCTCAGCCTTCTCTATTTTCATTACCATCAAAACACAGGACTTATTAGCTCATTTTCAACTCTGTTGCACTTTGACAATTTCAGCCTCAGTAGTCAAGTTTTGCTAAATTACAATCTATTTGCTTTTGGAGTGGGGTGGGGGTCGTCTTTGGATAGCTACACATATATAAATATTTGTTGATGTTGAGGTTCACAGATTTCTGCTTTTTGTGTGCAATTTCTGTTTAAAGGCCCTTGCCACATAATAAATCTTTAAGTGAACTCCAGGATCTTTACCCAGTGGATGGAATACCAGGAATATGGGCTGAAAATCATTTGGCTCCTGGTTTCATGTTTATGAAATGTCTCCCAAGTTGCTTATAGATGTACTTTCCTACCCTGAATACAATGTCTGCTTACTTTCATCTCATGTCTCATTACTACATTTCACTATTTATAATAAGTACACTAGAAATGAATATACATTGTGCATTCTGAAACACTGGTGGACAGCAGTTATATTTTTGTATTACACATAAGCACTTAAATAAATATGCTGCTTACTTAAACATTTCTTTATTTTACAATCCACCAGGCAGTGCAAAATATAGAAGTGGCCTGGAGTCTGTCTCAACCTTTGAGAGGTCCTTCTGAAAAAATTCCTTAGGAAAATGCTGTTATCTTTTTCCTTTTCATCTAGTCTGTAAGTATATAGGTCTTATTCTTTAATGGCTTTTTGTTTTCTAATCAGAGTAGGAAATAAAGAAAAATGAAAGGCCAGTGCAAAATATTATCTGAAACTTGTTACACAAATTTGCTGTATCATCATGTACCCGGAATGACTTGTCTGTGCATTATTAACTTGTAACAGATTTACACTAATTATTAACTCAACCAGATAGGTTTACTCAAGTGTTATCATAAAGGGTCTTGTGATGTGAGAGTATGATCAAGTTCCATAACATTTATTGCTTGAGTTTTGCTGGATCCAGCATTCCATTAAGGCACTACCTTGTGCATTATCACATCTGATTTGGCTATTCCTTATTGTTGGAAAGAAAGGGTGTGTGTGGGGGTGTTTTAATTAATGGTAATTTGTCTTGAAAGACAAATGCCACTTCCAACAATCTGTGGCTTTGGAAGATTCCTAATAATGTCTAATTAGGTAGCAAGACTCATCAGGTTTTAGAGTTGCTAGCAATTGTGTCTCCTAGATCTTCGTTGGAGAAGGCACTGGCAAGCCACTCCAGTACTCTTGCCTAGAAAATCCCATGGATGGAGGAGCCTGGTAGGCTGAGTCCATGGGGTCACTCAGTCGGACACGACTGAGACACCTCACTTTCACTTTTCACTTTCACGCATTGGAGAAGGAAATGGCAACCCACTCCAGTGTTCTTGCCTGGAGAATTCCAGGGGCGGGGGAACCTGGTGGGCTGCCGTCTTTGGGGTCGCACAGAGTTGGACACGACTGAAGCGACTTAGCAGCAGCAGCAGCAGCAGCAGCACATCTTCGTTATAAAGAATCTGAGGCCTCAAGAGAAGACGTATAGTTAGAGCAATGAATGGGCGTTTAGCAGACCTGAGTTATAGTACCTTTAAGCTCAGTGGAAAAGAATCTGATACTGGGAGGGATTAGGGGTGGGAGGAGACGGGGACGACAGAGAATGAGATGACCGGATGGCATCACCGACTCGATGGACATGAGTTTGAGTGAACTCCAGGAATTGGTGATGGACAGGGAGGCCTGGCGTGCTGATTCATGGGGTCGCAAAGAGTCAGACACGACTGAGCAACTGAACTGAAAGCTCTGATTTTAAAAGTGTCTCCTGAGAACTGTCTTATTAATAATATAGAGAAGCTTTTCTGGTCATCTTAATCCTTTATAGGAAGGATATCAGTTCAGTTCAGTTCGGTTCAGTCACTCAGTCGTGTGTGACTCTTTGCGACCCCATGAATCACAGCACACCAGGCCTCCCTGTCCATCACCAATTCCCGGAGTTCACTCAAACTCATGTCCATCAAGTTGGTGATGCCATCCAGCCATCTCATTCTCTGTCGTCCCCTTCTCCTCCCGCCCCCAATCCTATATCTTTAATAAGTATTGCTAATAATTTTTGTATTTATCAAGACCTATATTACTTTAGGAGATCTGTGAGAGGGGAAAATTTGTCAAAGGCATTTGCATGGATAGGTTTGTGGTGTATGAAAAAGTATCTCTATTTTGGAGGCAATATTCTTTTCCCTATTTCTGTGAAAAATCTCACATTTATACCTTTTGTTGTTAAACTATCTTGAAAAGAAATGTTAGATTTTTTTTCCTGATTTTGGTACATCGAAAGGTCATTTTTATGGTGGTGGCTGTTTAGTAATGAGGTAAATGATTGATCTAATGGCTGAAGCATGAATACCTTGCTTGATCTCTTGAACCAGAGAGCTGTTTTCTGGGGAAGGTCACAAGGCCCATTTTGGGAAAGGTAGGAGTAGTGGTCACTTTTACAAATAGGAATATGACCATGTTATAATGGGGGTGCTTGTTCCCATGACTGTAACCTGAACTCGGTTTTCCTTGGGTTTGTTAATCTGTATGATGAGGGGTAAATTGTTGTAGCCATTATGTTGAGCACATACACATTCCCTTTATGGGTCTATGGAAGTTCGACAGTAACTAAAATAACAGAATGGAGACATTTCAGCATATCACTGTAAGAATTCAAATTAATGTACATTTGAGATATGGGAGTAAATGCTTGTGACTGTCCAAACCATTCTCCACCCTGGGTCTTCATCACTTTAGTTTATTGCAGCTTTAAACCTATTTCACAATTTAGCTACAAAATGTTGGCATGTTTGAACCAAGAGGGAGGAAAACTTGCGAAGCCCCGTTTTCCTGCTAAATTGCCTGCCTCTATCTGAGTGATGAAAACATCGCAATCAGGCAATATCCAGTGTTTGGAGTATTAAAATAATTCATTGGTTAATTTTTAGTCTTGTGAATACCTCAGAAAATTAATATATATGAAATTCCCTTACTTTTTTTTTATTTATTCAGATGTGAGGTATTTGTCCAGGTAAGTCTGTGTCTTCAGTTACTGCAAAAAAACTGTAAACATGACTATGATTCTTTTGGTAAAACACTGTATTGCATTTATCTTTTATGTCAACAGTAAGTACTTAGGACTGACAGAAGGGAAATACTTACCTCCCAAGAACATTTTCTTAAACATCACTTTTGAGTTTCTATTTTATAGATACAAACATTTACTTGGTAGGCGTAATGGTTATTTAAACTCTCATTTTGGGTTTATTTGACATAAATTTAAGATCAGACAAGGTGCTGAGATAAAGGTCAATGGACTTTTTGTGTTAAAAAAAATTAAAACTTCAGCTGGCTCAAGAATTGCTGAGATAAAGATATTAATCCTACAGTTAATCAGGTAGGAGTTGAAGCTTTAAAAATAATTGAAAATAGGGCTCCAAGCACAGATTATGGTTTTTTTAGGTCTATTTAGGATTTGTATTGAGTAGTGAAACTAGCCCTGAGCTTAGTTTCAGAAAAATCTTGTTTCTGTTACCACTCATAATATACAGTTGGGTAAACTGCTGGATTTAGCTGGGCTTCAGTTTTATTATTTGGAAAATTGGGGTAATAATTCTTCACTTATTTCACAGTACTCATTCATTTATTCATTTTATGAAGGCTTAATGGGCAACCACTCTGTGCCGGGTGCGGCCAATGGAGCAATATTTAAAAACAGTAAGAAAAGAGCTTGATCAGATAGAGAGTAACTGAAGGTTAGAGAACACTTTTTCCAGGAAGTGATATTTGAGTTAAGATCTAAAAGATGAGAAGGAATGAGGCAATGGGAAATTGGAAAAAAGGGAATGCTAATTCAAATGGGACCACAAGTGCAAAGGTCCTGAGAAAGGTGGCCAGTGGGGTTGGAGCATAGTGAATGAAAGGGAAAAGTGTTAGAAGATGACAATAGAAAGATACATAGGCGCCAGATCTGGTAAGCCAGATCTCCTTGTGGGCCAGATTACCAATTTTTAATTTTATTATAAAATTAACAGGAAGTAGTTGGCTAGTTTTACAAAGGAGCATGATATTATCTTAATTACTCATGTAGAACAATGTAAAGAAAAGATGGAAATTAATATTGCCATTTTCTGGGATAAAACAAGACAAAAACCTGATGAATTATTAATCCTGTTTACAAAAGTGCAAAATTCTTAAATTTTGCAATGGTGCTAAAACATGCAGATCATCCAAAACACTGGCATTAAAAAAAATTATATTGGAATATAGCTGATTAATAATGTTTTGATAGTTTCAGGTGAAGAGCAAAGGTATTTAGCCGTGCATACATGTGTATCCATTCTTCCCCAGACTCCCCTCCCATCCAGGCTACCACATAACATTGAGCAGAGTTCCCTGTGGTATACAATAGGTCCTTGTTGGTTATCCATTTTAAATATAGCAGTGTGTACATATTGATCCCAAACTCCCTATCTCTTTCTCCCATTCTTCGCTCTTGGCAACCATAAGTTTGTTCTCTAAGTCTGTGAACACTGGTATTTCTTGCAAGTATTTTGGGCCAAGTTTATGCATGGATGTGAGGGGCAACAGATCTGCCTTATTGGTATTTTGCTTACACTGATGTTCAGATGTTGTTGCCTCTGAGGATTTATCCATAGGAACTTCCCTGGTGGCTCGGATGGTAAAGAATCTGCCTGCAATACAGGAGTCCTGGATTTGATCCCTGGGTTGGGAAGATCCCCTGGAGAAGGGAATTTATACACGGAACTAGATGTCACCTGGGAACTGGCATTGGATTAAATATCTGCCCCCCATGATCGAAAGAGTAGGTAGTCCATTTGTGCACAGTCATGAAGTCATAGCCGTTGGATATCGTGGACAGATAGTGTCAATAAAGCCGGACTCCAGAGGAAATATTGATAATGCAAATAAAGCCTTGTATATCTGATGGTGTAATTATGATGATATTTGGGGCTACTTTATACATCTTCTCAGTGCTTGATAAACTCTCAGATGGATGAAATAACATTTATCTACTAAGACATCTGTTGAAATATCAAAACAGTTTACTTGAAAAGAGGAAGAAAATCATGTTCTGATCTTTACAGCTTGAGATAGTTGTTGAAAATTTAGAAATCATTATTGATCCTCTACACGGAAAGCAGAAACTAAGAAGATATAGTCCATATTAAGTAGAATATGGCAAGACCTAATGGTTATTGTGAGACAACTTTTAATTTTTAATAGTTTCAATTATTAATGCATATATTACTTGTGAAGTTTTAGTTCTGAAACTTTATTCACTTCGTTATGGAATGAACTGATCCATCACAGATAACTATACCTCTCTTAGTACTATGAACATTATTAATGTTTTTAATTATCTCCTAAAATTGGGTTTGCATAAAATTCTACTTGAAATCCAATTTTATTTTAAATGTAGATTGGGCTCATAGCATTTTAAAAGGGCAAAGCCTATAATTAAAACCCTAAAACTGTGTAGATTGTATGGGAATATGGTGGGGGTAGGTTTGTACTTCACCTTGGCTGCACAGGTGAAGATAGCAACATACTCACATCCTTTTCTGGATGTTTTTTTCATCAGTCATCCATGATGGCCATGTCCTCACCTCTTGAACTTAGAGTTGGCCAAGAGGGAAATGACTAGATTCTGATTCAGGTTTGGGTTGGGCACGGGAGTGTGCACTTCTGCTAAGCTCCTGGGTGCTGTGTGTCAGTACTGCTGGTCCGATGCCTCTAATCCTGGGGCCATACTTTGAGAACCACCAATTTATAGATTTTTACTTATTTTCAAGGCAGTTAATGTTAGATGTCATTAACAAAATTTAGGAGACTGAGTCTCTTATGCTTTTTCATTTTTGTTTCAAAATCACCAGCCATATTTTTTACAGTAGCTTCATGTGACCCCATTCTTTAGCATCATCAGTCGTATTTGGTTGTGATTCAGGTGGCCATGTTTGTGGAAAACAGTCCTTTACTAAGAGATGTTGCAAGACTTCATTCCTTTGATAAAAAGAAAGCTTTACATATTGTGAATGGTTCTCAGGGTTTCTGTTTGCACTGTGTAATTCCAAATGTTGAAGTGGTTGCTATGGCTTTAGGGAAGCTCTTTAATTGGATAAAGCCAATTTGGTAATATATTTTAATCCAAACAACTCCTTAACTTTTTGCTTTTCCATTTACATCGCCTTTCCAACTAATTCACTTTTATTCCCGGACCTTTCCCTATACACATTTTTGGGGATCAGGTTTATTTGAGGTATTATTTGCATACATTAAAATCTCTATATAGTTCTGTAGGTTTTGACAAATGCATATAGTCATGTGACCACCTTCAAAATAAAGGTACAGAACAATTCTGTCACCTCAAAAGAATTCTCTAGCTCTCTTATGTAATCAGCCTCTTGCTGCTGCTGTGCTTAGTCGCTCAGTTCTATCAGACTCTTTGCAACCACATGGACTGCAGTCCACCAGGCTCCTCTGTCCATGGGGATTCTCCAGTCAAGAATACTGGAGTGGGTTGCCGTTTGCTTCTCCAGGGGATCTTTCCCACCAAGGAATCAAACCCAGGTCTCGCGCATTGCAGGCAGATTCTTTACCATCTGAGCCACCAGGAAAGTCCAAGAATACTGGAATAGGTATCCTGTCCCTTTTCCAGGGGATCCTCCCGACCCAGGAGTCGAACCAAAATTTCCTGCATTGCAGACAGATTATTTACCAGCTGAGCTACCAGGGAAGTCAATCAGTCTCTTGCTGCACCCCAATTCTTGGCAACCACTAATGTATTTTCTGGTTTATAATGCCTCTTCCACAATATCATATTAGTGGAATATGCATTTTTATACATTTTGAACCTGGTTTCTTTCCCTTGTTATAATGCATGTGAGATTCATTCCTAATTAATGAATGAGTAAATGCATTCCTTTTAATCACTGAGTAGTATTCCATTGTGGGTATACCAGTTTGTGTATTCGTTCACCAGTTGTAGGACAATGGGTTGTTTCCAGTTGTTGATGATTATGAGTAAAGCTGCTATAAATACTCATGTACAAGTTTTTGTATGAACGTAAATTCTTATTTTTCTTGGAGAACATATTTAGGATGGGGATTTTTGGGTCATATCATACATGAATATTTACTTTTATAGGAAACTGCCAAACAATTTTCCAAATATTCCCAACACTATGTGATCTTCCATTTACCTGCATCCTCACCATCATTTGGTTTTGCTGTTTTTTTTCTTTTATTTAATCCATTCTAATAGGGCTTCCCTTATAGCTCAGTTGGGAAAGAATCTGCCTGCAATGCAGGAGACACAGGTTTGATTCCTGAGTCAGGAAGATCCCCTGGAGAAGGAAATGGCATCCCACTCCAGTATGCTTGCCTGGAATACTCTCATGGACACAGGAGCCTGGCGGGCTATAGTCCATGGGGTCGCAAGAGTCAGACGTGACTTAGCGACTAAACCACCACCACCACTAGTTGTGTATCTGTGATAGCTTTAATACAAGTGGTCAACAGCTGCATCCAGTGGTAGAGCCTCAAGAGCTATAAAAATTGGACCCAACCTCACATCTGCTTAGATGGAAAACTGAACATCTGACTGGACACCTCTCCCACCTGTTTTCTGCCATTGTGCCACAGATGCTATTGCTTGTCCCCTGCTCTGGATTCTGTGTTTAAGGTCACTTTCCTGCAAGTGTTAACATGGCCAGTCTCCAGGAAGGACCAAGATAGAGACAAAAGAACAGGTCTTCTCTGAACAGCCATTAGAAAGAGACAGAGCTTCTCCTCCTAAGAAGGTTTTTTAACTGAGGGTGATGAGACCAACTGTCTTAAACACACATTGTTTCTCTCATGTGTTCTTAATGCTCACAGCTTTTCCCTCAATCTTCCCTTTTATGAATAAAATGTGTCATTTAAAATTCTGTAGAGCTCAACATAGCTTCTGTTTACCAGTACGATAAAAAATAGGAAATTCTCAATCTGGTTATACTAAA
Organism: Moschus berezovskii; assembly: GCF_049115385.1. Classification (NCBI taxonomy): domain Eukaryota; kingdom Metazoa; phylum Chordata; class Mammalia; order Artiodactyla; family Moschidae; genus Moschus; species Moschus berezovskii. Next base: position 59,175,141 of record NC_142466.1, read on the forward strand.
TGCATTTTTCTAAAAAAATTTTTTTTGAGAAAGATGGCTTTTGAAATAATTAAAAGGATGAATAAAAGAACAAAACATACCAGTTACATTAGTGCTAAAATCAAATTGATTAGATACTTTCTCATTTAAACTTACTTTAATTAGATAGGAATAATTGAACAAAGATGATAGAATTCAGAGGAAATTGTCCTATTTCTGCAGAATTAGATGAATAGATTAGAACAGTGGTTGTTCACCTGTAGAATCATTTAGAATGCTTTTTCAAAGAAAATATTCATGCCCTGGCTTTAACTCATATCCTTACATCAGAATCTCTGGGCTGGATGTAGAGGGAAACTAATATTTAGTGTTTTTTTTAGCCTCCATATAAGTCTAATGTATGGCAAGGGTTGAGAGTCATTGAATATAAAGAGAAAATTTAGTGTTCCTGGTGTGATTCTAGAAATGTGGCCACCTATCAGAATCTGTTTGTTTCCATATAGTATATGGAAATGCTTTCAAGTTGCAAAGGTGATCTGTAATGAAAAGAATAATATGGGCTATGTGTGCTCTTTCTCTCTCAGCCTCTCCTGGACTCTCTACTTTGTGTGGATGTGTGTGTGTTTATTTGTGTGATATGTGTATTACAAGCAGGTGGAATAGGTTAAATATTAAACAATAATTTCTAGTAGTTTCTCCAGATATTACTTACATATGGCTTTTTAAAAACTTTTTAAAAGAATAGCTGACTATAAATAGCTGTCATAAATGTTTTTATCTGAGGAATATAGTATGAGGATTATAGTAAATTAAGGGCATAATTATTCATTTTGGAAAAAAATGGATAGAAGAAAGTAAAAGCCTAACACCATTTACAGTTCATTCTTGCATAACTGTTACAAACATATTATACATTGAATGTGAAATCCCATTCTTATCTATAATAGACTAATATAAAAATTATTTCAGTGCTCTTGGGAGAAATATTCTGATTCAATAGAGAAGATGTAAATTTCAAACTTGCAATTGACACAATGCAGTTGTCAGGGTCAGGTCAGAATGTTACCTGCATCTTAACAGGGTCTTTGCTTTGTTCACTCTGTCTTCAGTATCTCTGGATCAGTGTTTGACCTAGAGTGTGCTCTCAGTAAAGAACCAGATGTTTAGGCACGCTGTGAATATATAGAGCAAAATATAGAAAATGACATTGTATATTCAACAGAAATGTAAATTTCTATCATTTACATTTAAGAAGTTAAAATATAGACTGGAGGAGAACCAAATTAAAAAGGGCATCTGAGAATTTTTTAGTTGGCCAAGTGCATTCTGTTAAAAATATTTCAATTCTAAGCTACTTCTAATAGCAGGACATCACCCAGGGAGGTCATAGGATCATGAGTCCATTCTGGCTCCACCATACCTAGATTTGAGATGTGTTATGTTCTGGGCTCCAGGTTTTCTGGGGACGCATAGCAGATGCTGGCATGTCTAGGGGAAGCAACTTTGCGATGGCTTGTCTCATGAGGGAAAAAATGGAAAAACTCGGATGTTCAGCCAAGAACAGGGAAGACCCAGTCGGGACGTGTTGGTTGTCTGGCACACAAAAGAAGGATGACCCTATGGGTTGCCATCACAAGCTAGAACCAGGAGTGAGGAGTGGATTTAGACTGGTTATCTGGAATAACTTTGTAGTAAATGTGCTGCCCCAGAAAATGCAGTGCTCTGTGTTTAAAGGTTGAAGAATAGATTCCTGCACTCAGTGGAGGAAAGGCAGATCAAAATTCTGTATAAGTTTTTTTCCAACTTTGTTACTCTCTGATTTGTTTTGAGGCAGATCTCCTGTCCTGTGTGAATAGTGGGGTAGGTTGTAGATTTCTCACTAGAACCTGGGAAAATCTGGTGCTCACTCTATTTTCTCTGTCTTACATTTCCCTGGTCAAATTGTCATACCTGTTTCTTGCTTGCTTGGTATTTGTAGTCAAGATGTTTTTGATCACCCACTTTTATGATGAACTATAGGGACATATATTCTGCTATGCTCTGCTGATCAGATAGCTTTAGAATAAAATAATGAGGCCTCATCTTGGTGAGGGCAAAAGGGTAGGATAAAGAGTGGGTATTTGAGTGTGCACATTGAATTGAATGTGGTGATAGAAAACCCTTTGAATAAATTTTAAATAAAAAAATGCTGTGACTAGAAAAAGCTTAGATTTTTTGAGATCAGACTCGGACATTTTCTCACTTGGGCTTGTTACTTAGCTCCTCCCAGGTTTGGACTGTTTTCTTCTCTATGAAATTAGAATAATTCTCCTTCTTTTGCAGGGCTGTTGGAAAGATTGAATATTATGTAGGAAAGCATCAGCAAGTGGTAGCTATTGTTGTTAGTAGTATTAATTACATAATGGCTTTGAGAAAACAAGTGACTTACTCCTCTTTTGCTGGGCAAGTTGCTTTATCTTACTTTTCAGTTTGTTTTGAAGATTAAGCAAGAGAGTGTTAACAAAGGTGCTGAGCAGAGTACATCACTGTATGGCTTCCCTGGTGGCTCAGATGGTAAAGCATCTGCCTGCAATGCAGGAGACCGGAATTTGATCCCTGAGTTGGGAAGATCTCCTCGAGAAGGAAATGGCAACCCACTCCAGTACTCTTCCCTGGAAAATTCCATGGACAGATGAGCCTGATAGGCTATAGTCCATGGGGTCGCAAACAGTCTGACACGACTGAGCGACTTCACTTTCACTTTCACAGCTACATAGAAATTGATAACTGAATACCCAGAGAGTCCTGAAAATTATGAAATATAAACAGACTCCAATACAGTCTGGCTTCATTTTCTTTGCTTCTCATGCATGTCTACTGAGATACTAGTTCTATGTTGTATTAGTTTCTTATTGTTGCTGTAACAAATGATTACAAACGTAATGGCTTAAAACAACACAAAATTATTATCTTTCAGTTCTTACGGTCAGAGGTCCTAACCTAAAGTGAGGATGTCATCAGAGTTATCTTCCTTCTGGAGACACTAGACAAGATGAGATTCTAGACTCATCTCCTTGCCTTTTCCTTCTAGAAGCCACTCGAATTCCTTGACTCGTCTGTCACCCCTTCCTTCATCATCAGAGCCAGCAACATAGCATCTTCAAATCTCTAGGTCTCTCTCTTTGACCTCTTTTTCTTTCTCCCTGTCTCCCCATCTCTGATCTCTGTTTCCATCTCTCTCTCTCTCTGACCTATGCTTCTGCCATCACTTCTCTCTGACTTTGCATCTCCTCTTATAAGATTATCCAGGATAATCTCCCCATCTCAAGACTCTTAATTTAATCAGCTGCATTGTCCTTTTTGCCATAGAGGGTGACATAGCCACTGGTTCTGAGGATTAGGATATGAACATTTTTAGGGGACCATTACTGAGCCTGTAACATGTATGCATGTTTTAGAAAGTTGCTCTAAAATCATAGAGGTAATAGATTTTCACTTGAGTATCCTGATTTTTAAAAAATGATTGTAATGCTTTTGCTCTGATTTTATGTATTCTAATATGGTTCTCTGAAGATCTGAGTGATTGACTTGAAACTATAGGTCTAAGGAAAACATTTTTCATATCATTTTGTGGCATTTCATGGCCCAGTGAAAGCATCCAAGGTACTTGGTACCAGGTTTATACTTACTTAACTTAGAATGCCCCTTGAACTTCAAGGTGAAGGTGTGCCCTAAAGACACTTTCTCACCTACCTGAAGACACTGTTGTAAGTGTGTTGGGGTCAGTGATAGATTAGGAAATAGAGAACAGGTTTCCTGTCTGCATAGAGGACAGGGATGAACTCTCATTACTCTCAGGGATGCTTTTCAATACTTTCTTTTCTGTATCTGCTCAAAGTAGACAGAAATGTCCCTAAAAACATCCTCTCTGCATACAACTATTAGGAGCATCGTCTTATGGGTAGTTGTTTTAAATTCACCCTTAGAAACCTTTTATTTTAAACATCTTTTACAGTAGTTAACATATGCCGTGGAGTTAGGCTATCTGGAGTCAACCTGAGCTTGGCCTTTTCCTAACTGTGTGGCTCTAGGCAAGTTCTTAAAATTTGTGAGCTTCTGCTTTTGTGCATATAAAATGGAAACCGTGACACCTACCTCATACTGTTGTGAGGATACAGGGCAGTGATGCTGGGCAGTTCGTTTGCCCTTCATAAATATTAGCAGTTCATCAGATATCTGAAGTTACTTGCCTTCTAATTTAACATTTAATGAATTCAACAGCCTTGTTATACATACCACTTTGGTTCAGTGATTCTAAGAGGTCATTGATTATGATAAAATAAGAGAGGGAAATATAAAGGCAGATTTTGGTGACCATGTGGTTGTTCATAATAAATTCTTAATTTTTGAACATGTTTGCATATGATAATGTCATTCATTCATTCAACATTTAATAAGAGTAAAGTGTGTGTTATGTTATGTGTTAATGTTACATCACAGAAAGGGTTATAAAGAGATTTGCAAGAAGCCTTCCATAAGGTTTAGAGACATGTTCACTGTTGCTTTGATTACCTCAAGAGCATGGGCCATTCATTCATTCAATTATTTATTGGGATACCTGACACTGCTAATAAGAGCTAGGGCTGATCCAGCAGTGAGTAAAACAAAAATTCATGTTCTGTGAAGCTAACATTCTAGTAGAGGAAGACCAACAATAAATGGGACAAATACAGAGACTATATAATGTTAAGAAGATGATAAGTGTGAAGGGGAAAATTAAATCAGGGAAGGGGCAATGGGATATGCTGCAGAGGGAGATGGTAAATTCAAGTGGGGTGGTCTCAGAAATGCTCCCTGTGAAGTGGGCATTTGAGCAAACACTTGAAAGAAGAGAAGATGTGAGTCATAAAGATTTCTAGAAAAGCATTTTTTGTCACGGGAAAAGCAGGTGTAAATGCCCTAAAGTTGGAGAGTTCTAGGTGACTTTGGAGAAAGCAATCATGGCCACCCTCTCTTTGAGTCTCATTTGAATGTTACAGAGTCTGGAACACAGAAGGCAAATAATAACAATGGTTTGAATATTTTCAGGGAAGTACAGAGGAGTCACCACAGTCAACATTTTAATGAAGGGAAATCAGCTTACCCTGGCACTGCTTCTGGAGCTTTCTCTCTGAATGGAATTTAGCAAGCAGGAGTTTCAAAAGATTAATTGTGAGCATTAGAAAGATGTTGACCTGCAAGAATAATAATCTTACTGACTTGGTTTCTCCCCACCTCACCTGAGAGGATGGGAGAAAATCTGGACTGAAGAGCCCCTTGTCACTGGGTTCTTGCATTTCCCAGTCTCTGAATCATTCTACAGATGGGAAAGAGAACCAGAAGTCATTAGAGGAGCTACAACTTTTGAATTCACCATTATTGAGGTATAATTTAAATATCCCCCAAGGCAGCCATTTTTAGGTAAGATTAGATGAGCTTTGACAAACGTCCATACCCCGAGGTGTGCTTATAAACACTAAACAAGTGACTTTCAGAGAAAAAAAAGAAACCTTAATTGTAACCTTTGCCAATTTTTCCTGATGTGCTAAAAACTTCTGCCATTGTTGATGTCAGGTCATCAATGTAATGTCCCTGAAGAACGTGTTGGAAAAAGATGCGTTTGGATTTTGCAAACCTTCACTGAGCTAGTTCCAGCATGCCGGAGCACTTATCACTGATAGAATTACCACCACAGTCATACAGGAATCCCCCAGACTCAGACATTTCTCCAGGCTTTCCCCAAGGTTATCGCTGGTCTGTTTGTTGTCATGATAGAGTAACTGTCCTAGAATTTCTTATCAGTGGAATCATACAGTGTGTACTCTTGGTGTCAGCATGCTGTTTTGACCTTCATCCATATTGCTGCTTCCTGGTAGGCTTCCCTGGTGGCTCAGACAGTAAAGCGTCTGCCTGCAATGTGGGAGACCCGGGTTTGATCCCTGGGTTGGGAAGATCCCCTGGAGAAGGAAATGGCAACCCACTCCAGTACTTTTGCCTGGAAAATTACATGGATTGAGGAGCCTGGTAGGCTACAGTCCATAGGGTTGCAAAGAGTCGGACATGACTGAGCAACTTCAGTTTCACATGTTGATGCATGCATCATCAGAGGTTTGTTCCTTCTTATTGCTGGCTATTCCATTCTATAGATATACCATAGTTTATTTATCTAGTCACCTGTTCATGGATATTTGCATTGTTTCCAGTTTGGGGCTGCTATTAAGAAAGCTGCTATAAACATCTGTGTGTGAGTTTTTGTCTGGAAATAGGTCTTCATTTATCTTGCATAAATGCTATAAATGAAATGGCTGGATCAATAGGACGATATATGTTTCATAAGAAATTACCACATGATTTTCCAAAGATGTTGAACCATTTTCTCCTCCCACTAGCAATGTATAAAAGTTCTGATGCTCTGCAATCTCATTAAAAATTGATATTTTCTGCCTTTTAAATTTTAGCCATTTTGGTATGTGTATAGTGCTGCTATTATTTTAATTTTCATTTGAGCATCTTTTCACATGCTTAGTGGGCATTTGTAAATCTTTTGTGAAATGTCTGTTCAAACTTTTGCTCATTAAAAAAAATCTAGGTGTAGATTGGTGGTAAAAAAAAAAAAATTATCAAAAAAGAGTACATAATTTGGGGATATATGTAAGTTGGAGAGGGTGGGAAGGAAAATAAGGCAGACAAGCAGCCTTAAAGAACTACTGGTTTATCGAGGTGCCCGTGATCTCGGCACTTCATAACCAAGGTGACCAACTCTCCCAGTTTGCCTGGGACTGATCCAGTTTGAGCACTGAAGAGTCCTGTGTCCCTAGAAACATGTCCGTACTGAGCAAACAGCATGATTGGGCACCCTATAGAACTGTCTATAAGAAATTTGCAAACTCTGTGTGTGTAATGACTATAAGTCATTAGGCTGGTGAAGGTTTTAGCTGCCAGCACAAGTGAGTCTGTTAGTAGTGAATGAATTCTGACAGACCACAAGCTCCTCATCAGGGGTAAAATAATATGGGTCTTCTGGCTTCTAGCTCTCTGTTCAGAAGTTAACAGCTCACCTGTGACATAGGAATTTAGGAACACTGGGAAAGCTCTCTCCTACTGGCAGAAAAAGAGGGGGGAAAAAGCCTCTAATAATTCTGTTTTTGACAGTGATTTTTTTTTTTAATTGCAAGCACCGTGAACTCACTTATTTGGCTCATGTTTTAAATTTCTGATCAACTGCACTTGTGCATGGAAGAACCAGGGCAGTGTCTTACTAGTTATTTACACCTTAGTATAAAAGAGTTTATAAAAAGCCTTACCTAAGAACATAATCTAGTTTGAGCAAAAGTAGTGATAGGAAAATTCTGGGTGCAAGGGTGAAGGGCTATGACTAAGGAAGAAAAAGCATAAATGCTTGACAGAATTGAGAATGAGAGATGAAATTCATAAGCTTTGTGTTGTGTATGAGTTGTGTTGCTAGGCACGGAAGAGAGTAGCTATATAAAAGAGGAGTTTAAGAAGATCAAATGGGAAGGAATTCTTCTCGTTCCTTTATGTGGTGTTAAGGTCCCATCACTTCATGGGAAATAGATGGAAAAACAGTGGAAACAGTGTCAGACTTTATTTTTTTGGTCTCCAAAATCACTGTAGATGCTGATTGCAGCCATGAAATTAAAAGACACTTACTCCTTGGAAGGAAAGTTATGACCAACCTAGATAGTATATTAAAAAGCAGAGACATTACTTTGCCAACAAAGGTCCATCTAGTCCAGGCTATGGTTTTTCCCGTGGTTATGTATGGATGTGAGAGTTGGACTGTGAAGAAAGCTGATCACCGAAGAATTGATGCTTTTGAACTGTGGTGTTGGAGAAGACTCTTGAGAGTCCCTTATACTGCAAGGAGATCCAACCAGTCCATTCTAAGGGAGATTGATCCTGGGTGTTCATTGGAAGGACTGATGCTAAAGCTGAAACTGCAATACTTTGGCCACCTCATGTGACGAGTTGACTCACTGGAAAAGACTCTGATGCTGGGAAAGGTTGGGGGCGGGAGGAGAAGGGGACGACGGAGAATGAGATGGCTGGATGGTATCACCGACTCTGTGGACATGAGTTTGAGTGAACTCCGGGAGTTGGTGATGGATAGGGAGGCCTGGCGTGCTGTGATTCATGGGGTCGCGGAGAGTCAGACACGACTGAGCGACTGAACTGAACTGAACTGAAGGAAAAGTGTGAGCTCTGATCTGCTATTGATCATATATTTCATCTACTCCTTTAGTTCTTGATTTATTTATAAGATGTCCCAGTTATGTATTATTCCTTGTTTTAGTCCTTGTTGCTATTGCATAACATATAAATACAGTCATGTTTTGTTTTACATTACCCCAGAGGAGCTAAATGAAGTTCCTTCTTATAGATAATATTACTGATGTGTTTTCATACACTGTCTTTCTTTTGAATCACTTCCAACATGTTATGACTTTTTTCTCCTTAGTGTTTATTAAATGCCCTCAACATGCACAGTGTTGTTGAAAGAATATAAAAGACACAATTCTTGCCAATAAGAGACATATTACTAGATGAGAGGCATAATGATGCTTTTAGATGTTTATATATATAGATATTATTTTTATATTTATCTTAAACATATAAGAAAGATATGCAAATAGTTAATATAGATTACTTTGTTTGGATGAGGTAGAATAATTGAACTAATGCACACTGCTCCTTAGCTCTTGGCTTGCCAAAAAATATAGAGATGTCTCACCTACCACCTTCAGAACCATAATCCCAGAAGACTTGGTACTTCAGTTAGGGTAGAAATAAACCCTTTTTTTTTTGCTTTTTTTGGGGCCTTAATTTAATAGCTCTGTGATTCTCATACTGAAGATTTTGAATCATATATAGCTCTAACATCTGTAGCTTTAGCAATTTAAGTATTCTGATTTTCACATCATTCATTCAAGAGTCTTTTCCCTCCTGAGAACACGCTGTGTGTTGAGCCATGTACCAGAAGTTGGGAACAGACAGAGGCACCTCTGCCTCGTAGGAACTTATAGGCATGCAGGTGGGGACACAGACATTCAAAGAATAATTGCACTAATCCAGGTATGACTAAAGGTATATAATCTTAGGATTCTGTGAGATGATGTAATAAAGAAAGCTGACCAGGTCTGGGAGTTTGCAGGCTTCCTTCTTGTGGTGAGACCTAAAGGGTAAGGAAGAGAAAGCAAGGTGGGGGTTGCTGGTGGGGAACAGTGCTACAGGGAGAGGGTGTGTATCGGCACCACATGGTCCAGGAACTGAAGGAATTGCCCGCAAACGTGACTTGATGTGAGACAAGAGGAAGGCAGCACCCGATCCCACAGGCCCTGCAGGTCGAAGGTGGATCGTGCTCTTCACTCCATGAGTTAGGTAAAGCATGTAGACTGGTTCCTGGTACAGCATAAATGTTGATATGATGTTATTATTGTTTACTTTAAAAGCTATATTATTAGATAATATTAGATCTTACTATTTAAGAGAAAAGGGAAGCCACTCAAGGGTTTGGAGCAGGGGCATGACGTATGACAGTCAAATGTACATTTTATACTGAACTCTGGCCACTGTATATAAAAATAGGAGAGAGGAGTTTGGCGCAAGCAGTTGTGAGAAGCCCAGAAGCCAGTGTAGTTATTTAACAGACAGGATATCAGAGCAGACACTGTGGCTCATCCATCGCCTGGAGCTTGGTTTTGCCTGTAGCCCATGACTTCATAGGTACATAACTTGGAGGGTCTCTGTCACGTGAGATTGTATACGCATAAAATTACTTTTTCAGATGTCGTCTATCCAATTTGGAATGTTCAGTGGAGCCAACTGCTGAATCCAGTGCTTGGTCTGTTTTGAAAGACATTCACTATTGACTATTAAATAGCTTGGAGAATTTATCAGGAAGGCCAAGTTTAAGAAAAGGCCCCCAGAGCCACTACAGAATGGGCCGCCACCAGAGCAGCTGCCTCTGCTTCAGTGAGGCAGCTGAGGAGGGAGGAAGCTATCCTCTGATATCCCTGTAGTTCTCAAATCTCTTTCCAACTGACTGACAAAACAGGATGTGCAAATCAATGCCCAGAAAGCTAGCAACCAGGTACTAAGACCTCTACCACCACCATCGTTAAGAAACATAAGTGTCTCCAAGAGCATGCCTCACAATGCCATAGTCTGCCTTTTTTTGGTAGAACCTTAATCACATTCAGAACGCTGGTTGCATAGAACTAAGCTCTGCAGTATAGGAAGACTCCCTAGAAGGATGTTGGAATACATCTTGTGAGCCCATCCATGAGATGCACCATGAAACTTAACTAAATTTACCCCGACGTGAGAGAGTCAACAAAGGTATACATTTTATCACCTCACAATACCAGCTGTGTGCATTTGGACACTACTAGAGCCTCAACAGCCTCCTTTATCAAATTGGAGATAGTGATATTTGTCTTCAGAGGCTCTTAGGGAGATGAAGTTAAATAACAAGACATGACAGGCATTCAGTAATTGAAGCATCAGCCAATCAGTGAACACCATTCTGCAACCTATAGAGCAGTGGTCCCCAACCTTGATGGCAACAGGGCCTGGTTTCATGGAAGACAGTTTTTCCATAAACTGGGGGTGGTGATGGTTTCAGAATGATTCAAGAGCATTGTATTTACTGTGTACTTTGTTTCTATTATTACATCAGCTCCACCTCAGATCATCAGGCATTAGATCCCAAAAGTTAAGGACCCCTCTATTGAGGAAATGGAATCCCTTAAAGATGGATATTAAATAAAGATTACTGCTTAAAAGACTTAATGGCCCAAATAGATGTGGCCCTTGTATCTGTCCTATGGGATTGGATGAGCATATTTTCCCCTGGAAAAGTAGATGGGACTTGGTTGTGTACTGTTTCAGATATTTGTTTGTGTTTAAAAAAACAATGCATCCACATTCAGTTTGTCAAGTTTTTGTCTTGAAATACCCCATGCATATAAACACACATGTCCTCTAGATTCTCCCTTTTTCTCCTGAAAAAATTGGGTCATAATATATGCCTCTCTGCACCTATATTTATTTATTTACCCCCTACCTTGAAGATTAATCCATTTCAGTTCATGTAGAACCAATCACCCATTGATGGCAGCCAGTTGTTTGTCTTCTTTTGCTTTTACAAAATTTTCTCTGCCGAACATCCATTCTTGTTCATAGGTGACTATTATATCTGTAGAATTAATTTTAAGATGTAGAAAGGCTAAGTCAAAGGTTAAGTACTGTGTATAATTTTTTTGATATGACCAAATGACTCTCCAAATGCTTGTACCAGAGCTTTACCGATCCCGTATAAGCTGCATTTGTGCCTGCATCCTTGTCAACAGTGTATCATCAACCCTTTTGATTTTTGCCAGTGAAATAAGGGAGGTGATACCAGAGTAGATCAAGAGGAATCCTGACCAAGAGACAGAGGTGAGGGATTAATTTGAAGATAAGAGGTGAGAGAAGGTAGGATTTAAATTTCAATTTAGAAAGGAAACTCATAACCTTCTGCCACTTAACTGTGTGACAGGCAGTGACCTGACGAGGCAATGTACCTGCTGTTACATTCAATCTTTATAGCCATGTGAACTCATAAACACTGTCATCTCACATTTCACTCCGATGCCCATTCTCTCTCCACTACATTTCCTGTGTCCTTATTTCATAGTTGAGGAAACCAAGGCCCAAAGAGGTTAAGTGATGTATCCCAGATTTCAGCGAAGTTAAGTTAGGATAAAGTTTCCACTTTCCAGCTCCACGTACACTGCATTAAGCCAGGATTCTGGCCTGTACCATTGAAGCCACAAAGGATCTGAATATATTTTCAGGGTGTATTTCATCCACGGTTTAATAGTTGAGTCTAATTCAGTCGTTTCCTATAGTAGAAGAAATTGTGTAATAGTTGAGTGGACATGATCTTAAACACACTAATATTTTTCATGTTAGTAATAAATTCTTCCTCAGAGATTCTCTGTTCCTTTTCACAAAAACTACTATATTTATCCAAGGAGCATTCTTGACAGAAGCTCCATGAGATGAAAGCTCTAAGCTTCTTGGGATTTTAAGATTTTCTGATAAAGGATTAAGCAGCCCCTCCTGAATTCTACCCTTAGTCCTTTGGAATTTTAAAATTGGCCTGTAAATCCTTCTTAAAACACCCTTAGAGACTGGGACTGATACCTGTGCCCTATTCCTTATTGTTTTCTATCACTTCAGAGTTCAGGATCACTGAGATTAGAAGTGTTAGCCAGAATTTCCTCGTTTCCCACTTGTTTGCAGAGTCCAGGATCTCTTCTGTGTGTATCTGGGCGGTTTCCACTTGAATCAGAAGTGGGAGACTGCAGACATTCATATTTAATGAAGATAAGAAACATTCAATTAAAGCATGAAGTCCCAGTGAGGAGATGACTCTTAAATGGCACAGAAATTTGGTTAATCATCCCTGTTGGAAGGGTTGGACAATGTTTGAGAACGTGATGAAAAGATGGGAATAAAAATAAACCCTTTATCTGAAAAAGTAAGCTGAGTCAATGACTTCTGTTTTTTCAAATTAAGAAGGCCTAACTTTGGAATTGTCCTAATTGGAAAATATCCTGATCATAGTCATTCTTTTACAGTAGAGCAGTGGTGTTCTAGCAGTGGAGAAATAGACCCTTAATGTATTTGCCCAAAGCAAGGAAAGTATAAGTGTTAAAGAATGGAATCTGAGAGCTATAGTGATCTTAGATATGAACTAGCCTGAAGTCCAATTTTATAGACAATGAAACTGAGGCATAGTAAGTATATGCAATTTATTCAAGAAGACATTTTTAGTGACTGTAAGCCAAATCTAGAACCAAGCTCTCCTGCATTAGCTCATTGCATGATTTAATGTCCTTTATGTGACCCATATTTCATAATCTGCTGAAAGAATATGATTGTTTGGGATTCTGTTTGTTTTTTTAGAATGTACAGGGATTTATTTTTACAGCTATCCTAAACCTAATTGTTTTTAACTAAAGAAAGGGGTACATAAATGAGAAGACTAATCTGTTAAAGAAATAGTTAAGATAAGGGCAATTAAGCTATTTTCACACAGGAAACTTAGCTGATAAGACATGTAATCTTTTGTTTTAGAAATTCTGCTTTTAGTTTTGCAACACATGAATAAGGGCTATGTATTTATACTGTCTACTGAAGTCAGGAAACAAACTAGGTAGTGTTTTCTTTGCAAATGATAAACTGCTTAGGACTTGTTTCAAATTAATGATATAAGTAATCTAACAAGGTCTTTCATTGTACATTTATCAGAGCAAACAAAATGCAATGTGTTTTTATAACCAGATAGCTATTCGATTTTTTTCCCCCCACATTTGGATATAGATTGATATAGAATTACTTAAAATGCTGCATATAAATGAAACATTAAAAAGGAGGTAGGGAGAGCCTAGGCTGCCCCGTTACAATCTTTAGTTCTGCAGTCACTGCCTCAAGGACACTCATTTCATATCACATGTCCTTCCTTTGAAAAGTGATCACCAAGGTTCAAGTAACATTTAAGCGTGGCCAGCAACTGCATAATTTACGGACTTTTTTTTTTTTTTTTGGTTTAGTGTTCTTATTTTAATGACAAACCAGGAAAACGAAGATTTTTCATATATTAACTCTCTTTTGTTCCTTCCCTCCTACCTTTGCAGATCGGGGCCCTGAAGGATTACTACCACTTCTATCACAGCAGGACGATTAAAAGGTCAGTTCTCTCAAGCAGAGGAACCCACAGTTTCATTTCAATGGAACCAAAGGTAAGAAGAACCAGTTGGGTGGGGACCAAGAGATAGATCTTCTGCATTTTTCATTGGTAATCTCACACTAGGAGCTGGTAACTAGCACGAAGTCTTAAATTTCAAGAGCGATCATACTATCCAGTATCTTTGTTTCCTTTTTCAGACCAAAAATAGACAATGGTTTGATTTGTTATTGAAGTGCCTGTGTCATCCTAGTTGGAGAACAGCCCAGGGCTATCAGAAGTAGGAATTGGCATAGAGAAATGAAAAGGGAGTATATGTGAGGGCAGATAGGGATGTATTCAGAACTAGTGAAGTGTTAAGGAGACCATACCTTCTGCGTATTTGCTGAAGTTCTATCTGAGCTCCATAGAGGGGTCTCTTCCAGAAGCTTCCGGTCACTGTGATCCTTGCAGTTTCAGTTGGCATTAATACAGTCAATCCATTGGGAGCCCAAAGACCAGACCATGGCCAAGACCATGTCTGAGACAGGAGGAATTCTGAGCACAGGATGGATAGAAGCTGGCTGCTTCTCTTGGGGGCTCATCAGAGATCTTTCTTACACGTTGTCTTGAACCCAATCCTTTTGGGCTGTACAGAAAGCATAATCCTAGGGGAAGCTAGGAGGACATCTGTGTCTATGTCTAGATTCTCCCAGTCCATGTTGGTGGCAGTTCAGCTTTGAAATGAGAGATAGTAAGTGGTGGGCTTGTATTAGGGACAAACAGGCTAGTTAACTGGCAACTAAAGCTCTGGGGATGAGTTAACTGTCTGTCCTTATTAAGCTGGAGGAAGGGATTGTCTCTGACAGAGAACCACTTGGCCTCCCAGATATGGCAAGTAAGAGAAAGAGAGGACAGGGGCACCAACCTGGTCATCTGTGGGCTCATGTTTGTTATTTACTCATTAGGAAGCGTTGCTTTTTCCTCATTATGATTAGGGTTTACTGTGTGAGCTCATTTTCAAATAAATTGGTCAGCAAGTCCCTACCAGTGAGCATAACAATTTCACCTAGAGATTCCTCGAAAATTATATTCCTTATTAAAGCAACAAGGTCCCTATTTGAATTAATATGCAAATCAGGTTTGCAGTTTGGAGTCCTGCCCTCGGTTATGTGCCACAGTTTGCCTTGTTTAATTTTTTTCTGGAATATTATCACACAGTGTTCATGATTGTAAAGTTATATCTTGGTGGTTAGAAAAAACACTTTTGTCATAGGGCCCAATTTTCCATGGGTTAGAGGAACATCCCCTGATACTTAATACTCTGGCAGCCTGTGGATTATATAAATATATATATTTCCCCTTCATCTCTATTCAGAATTAAATGTTACTGGAAAAGCAATCTGTTAGGACATTCTTGAATTAGCAAAGTTTTTGAAGCGGAGTCACGTTTTTCATCTGTTAACTTTTCCAAAGCTTTCTTGAACTTCAATAATTTAAATGATTTTAATTTCAGACCTCATGTGCATAGTCAATGTGAATTTGAAAATCCAAGTACTGGTTGGTTTGGGAGGTTAGAACAGGAGAAAACATAGAGCTGTTTCAATCCTTAATGTTTTCTTGGGGATGCTCAATCTTCCCTTCTTATCTCAATGTATCAGATTGCGCGTGCAGGACCCAGCAGAGACCTGGGATGCTGGGACACATAGTGCTCGGTGTGTTCATCCTTCCCCACCCAGGGCAGAGAAGCAGGGCAGGTTCATGCCAGCCTCAGGCTACATGCTCAGTTCCTCTTCCTCCTCAGCGCAAGAAATAGCCCAGGGTAGGACTGTACCTTCCTCCTCGTTCTGACATGCCTGCCCCTCTTTCCCACCCCGCTGTTTATACAAGAGATGCCACAGTTCTACCAACTTTGCAGGTGAAGGGCCCCAAATGAGCAATTGCCCACAGTTTGTTGCAGATATTTCTTAAAGTCTGATCATTCCTTCAGTTGGTCATTTCTTGAGCCTCTGGGGTATGCCAGCCCCTGTGTTAGGCTTTGAGGATTTGTGGGTAGGGTGATCCCCTTAGCGAGCTTGCTGCAGCCTCCCACAGTAGCTTTCAGATGTAGCTTTTTTAAATTACAAGATGTTACAGTGCTTCTCAGTGTTGGGGATGGAGGAGCAAAGGAGATGGGGTCTACTATATTCTTCCTCCTTCTCAGTTTCCTCCTCAAAAAGCTCAGGCCTGCTTAGGTTAAGTTTCCTTTTTAATTAAAAAAAAAAAAAAAAAAACAACTTTATTACAGAGAAGTTGCAAAAGCATCATGAAGAATTCCTATATTTGCTTTCCAGATTCCCCAAATGTTAACCTTTTTTACATTTTATCATGCTTAGTTGATCATTTTTTCTCTCTCTCCTCTCTATACACGTGCAGTCACAGGTACATATATAAGTTTCTTTTTGAAAATTTGGGTGCAAATTGCAGACACAATGCCCCTTTAAATACTTTACTGTGTATTTACTAAAACCATGGACATTTTTGACACATAACCGGATGTACATTGGCTCACACTTTGCTAAAATCTGGATATTAACATTGATTCAGTATTGCTATCTCGTTTACAGATTTTATTCATATCTTGCCAGTTGTCTCTTTTCTGAGCCAGGAGCACATCAGTTGTCATGTTCCCCAAGCCCTCTCGGTATAAACACTGTCATACTTTCATCTTCTTTTTTGTTTTCTTTTTCCTTCCTTTCCCTTCTCTTCCCCTCTCTTTTCTTTCACGATCTAGAACTTCTGCAGAGTGCTGACCAATTATTTTGGCGAATCTCTCAAGTTGGGCTTGTCTGATTGATTGTGATTAGATTCAGGCTTGGCAAGAACCCGAGAAGTGCTGTGTTCTTCCCAGTGTATCAGATCAGGAGGTACATGGCATTGATGTGTTTCATTACCCTTGATTTTAACTTTGGTTACTTGATGAAGGTGGTGTCTGCCAGTTTTTTTTTTTATTTTAAAAATAAAGTTTTCCTCCCACCTAATTAATAACTGTTTTGTGGGAAAAAAACTTGGAGACTGTGTAAATTTCTATTGGCTGACTTTATATTTTTTCACTCCCAGCAGACCTCATGGGGAGTATAAAGTGTCAATGTGACTTGCTTTCTAGGCAGATCTCCTTTTCTTTAATCTTGGGTGTGTGTGTGGTGGGTGCTTTGTGTGCCAGAGTTGGAAGCACTTTTATGATTAGGGGATGGACCATGGGAAATGGCTTGGTGGAAAACATTGGTGATGCATAAAGTTATTTTTGTTCATCATAGTCTCCAGAATAGGAAAACACACATGGGTGAATTGCAAGGAATACATACACTCAACAGATCCTAGCATTTACTTGCGGGAGTAAATTGCATGGCTCCTTCTTCTCCCTGCTATTGTTTTTACTTAGAGGGTTCTAAAGAAGGATATGCAAAAGTAGCAATGTTATAAGAATAACCCTCTTGGTGCTAAGAAAATGCTGTGGTCAGTTAGGGCACAGGAGCGCAGAGAACAATAATAGACTGGATTCCCATATGTTAAAAGTATGTTATGATTAGCTTTCAAATGACAGGGATCCACAGACTTCTAAGATAGCATTGCTACACAATAATAACACAGTTCGGCGAAAAGTGTTGGTACAGTGTTACAGCAGTTGGAAGGGTGAGTCTTATAATGTTCTTGACTCACCAACTTTTCTCCAAGAGACCTAGGTTAAATTTGAGAAACAGCAGTCTTGAGTTTACATTCCCAGAAGCCTCTCATTAATCTGCTTAGAAATCTTTGCCAGCTCTGTGGCATTTTGGTCAAAGAGGGCGTTATCTATAGGAGCTCTTGGGAATAAAAGTTCTTTACAGCTCTTTAGCAAAATCCCATGGATGGAGGAGCCTGGTAGGCTGCAGTCCATGGGGTCGCTAAGGGTCGGACACGACTGAGCGACTTCACTTTCACTTTTCACTTTCACACATTGGAGAAGGAAATGGCAACCCACTCCAGTGTTCTTGCCTGGAGAATCCCAGGGACGGGGGACCCTGGTGGGATTGTGTCTATGGGGTCACACAGAGTCGGACACGACTGAAGTGACGCAGCAACAGCAGCAGCTGCCCATGAAGATACAGGCGGGGGCAGAGGAGATACTTTTCTTTCATTCTTCTCCTCCTTCCCCAGAACAGAAAGTCAGAATCCTACATTTCCCATTAGAGCAGACTTTTAAAAACAAAAATATAAACTGTTACTCAGTGAACCCCCATGACCTCTCCATGTGTAGTTAATATACAAACACAACTTCTGTCTTTGCCCATTAGACTTTATCTTGAAGATATTGGCCTTTCAGTCTTTTATCTTTTCTAATCCCTTTTCTGTCTTCAAATATAAAGATCAATTTTTATCCAAATCTAGGATAGTATTTGGAGAAGGCAATGGCAACCCACTCCAGTACTCTCGCCTGGAAAATCCCATGGGCGAAGGAGCCTGGTAGGCTGCAGTCCATGGGGTCGTGAAGAGTTGGACACGACTGAGCGACTTCACTTTCACTTTCATGCATTGGAGAAAGAAATGGCAACCCACTCCAGTGTTCTTGCGTGGAGAATCCCAGGGATGGGGGAGCCTGGTGGGCTGCTGTCTATGGGGTCCCACAGAGTTGGACACGACTGAAGCGACTTAGCAGCAACAGCATCATAGGCTCCTTAGAGTAAGATTTCTCTCTTTCTTATTCAATAGCTGGCATACCATTCATCATATTCCTATGAGGATCATTTTCAGATCTGTTAAACATGCCCAATGACAGAAAGCTGAGTAATGGACAAGGCAAACATTTCTATAATTGAAGAGATTTAACGCGTTGAGCTAAAATCTGCTTGTCTGTAACTTCTACCTATAGGATCTATTTTTACCTTCTAGATTTATACATAACAGCTCTTTATATATTTGGAGCCCCTCACTTAGTCATATAGAACTGCAATTGGTCCTCTATTGGTGTGACCCAGAATTAAGTTCAAAGCTTTAGCCTATAGAGAAATTGCTCATTTGTTACATTTGTACATAAGCCATTTCCTCTGAAGGGAATTTTAGAGCAGGACATTCAAACTTTGTACAATGACAGCTAAAGGAGTGTAGGAAAAATACAAAAAGGGAGAATGAAGTAATTAGAGATAGTTGGCAAGATCAGATGAAATCAAACCTGTGAAGAAGAAAGGTAAGTTCAAATTCCTTGCTAATCCCGGTTGGGACCAATTGTATCCAGGATTTGATTTTCAGATGATAGGAATTTTTCTTTTTGCCTCAAGGGTGAAGACCATGTGATGTCCCAGTTCATTTCACTACCCTCTTCCCCTCTAAGTGTCTATATGCTTGTTCTCTGGGTCTGTGTCTCTATTTCTGTTTTGCAGACAAGATCATCTATACCATTTTTCTAGATTCCACATATATGCATTAATATATGATATTTGTTTTGCTCTTTCTGACTTATTTCACTCTGTATGACAGTTTCTAGGTCCATCCACATCTTTGCAAATGATCCAATTTTGTTCCTTCTTATGGCTGAGTAATATTCCATTGTGTGTGGAATCCTTCTTTTCTGGATTTCTCATGAGAACCTGCTGTATAGCTCAGGGAGCTGTATGCAGTGCTCTCTGGTGACCTAAATGGGAAGGAAATCCAGAAAAGAAGGGATGTATGTATACATGACCTTCCCAGGTGGCACTAGAGGTAAAGAACCCATTTGCCAATGCAGGAGACATAAGAGATGCAGGTTTGATCCCTGGATCGGGAAGGTCCCCTAGACGAGGGCATGGCAACCCCCTCCAGTATCCTTGCCTGGAGAATCCATGGATAGAGGAGCCTGGTGGTCTGCAGTCCATGGGGTTGCAAAGATTGGGGTGCAGCTGAGCGACTTAGCACTTTTGCACATGTATACATATAGCTGATGCACTTTGCTGTACAGCAGAAATGAATATAACATTGTAAAGCAATTGTGCGTGTGTTTGTGCTACTGCTGCTGCTGCTGCTAAGTCACTTCAGTCGTGTCCGACTCTGTGTGACCCCATAGACGGAAGCCCACCAGGCTCCCCCGTCCTTGGGATTCTCCAGGCAAGAACACTGGAGTGAGTTGCCATTTCCTTCTCCAATGTGTGAAAGTGAAAAGTGAAAGTGAAGTTGCTCAGTCGTGTCCGACCCTTAGCGACCCCACGGACTTCAGCCTACCAGGCTCCTCCATCCATGGGATTTTCTAGGCAAGAGTACTGGAGTGGCTTGCCATTGCCTTCTCCGGTGTATGTGCTATATTCCAATAAAAGCTAATTTTAAAAAGGCCATGTGATGGAGTAAAATGAGCATACAAGAGTACTTTGTTGTACATAGTGGTCATGTTCCTGAAAAGTTGTATACATCTATTTATCAGGCAAACCCCATTTCCCATGGATTCACTTTATAATTTCAGAATCAGTTTATCTTCCCAGTAGATCACTGATCTATGGAGACAACCAGTGCATTAGTTTACTCTTTCTTAACTCTGAAGCAAACCATTTATAAGTTGTTTGCACACACCTGATCTGCCCAGGGGACCTTTGAAAGTAAAGAAACCTTATTCAGTTAGAAGTAGATGTTCAGCAGTGTCTGCGTTCCATCTTGCCCTATTCCCAGGGATGCACCACAGCTTTGCCTCTTCCACATTCCTTCTACCCTGAGTACAAGTGCTTCCTGTTCCGACTGCTGCCCCACTTCCTCTCACCTCACGTACCCTCATTGCAACTGGGGCTCCCCTGGACTGTTTTCTCTGGTAGGTTAGTTTTCTGCTCTCTGGTCTTAAATTGATGCTAACTTCATGATTTCACTTTGTTCTGTGAAGTGCAGTTTTATAACAGCATTCCTGGGCTTGTGCTCAGTGACTGTGTGGGCAGATTCTGGGTATGTTCAGTTTGGAGAGAGGGTCAGTCTCCTCTGGGGCAGGAACCTGAGGCTGTGTGTTCTCAGCATGTGTCATAACCCTAATGACTGCACAGTTGCCTCACAGGATCTCACCAGTGAATGGAAGTAGTTACCAGGTATCTTGAGAATGCCTTGTGTTCTTCTGGAAGCAGTGTGGACTTGGGTCTGATGATAAGCAGAAAGGATGTGGATGTAGTGCTCAACAGGCATGTTGGGGGGCTCTCTTGTTCTGGATGACCTTCTTTAACCACCTTTCACCAGTTATGAAATGTGACTGCTATGGCAAATTCCTCGCTTCAGATTTTGATAGCATTTCTGGGCCTTTGCAAACACCACTAGACTGTGTAGACTCCTGGGAGAAGCATTTCAGCTGTAAGTTTGCATCCTGTGATGAAGGTATAATGGCAGGATGGTTGGGAGTTTGGAGAGACAGAAGGAGTGTGTGGGTACAGATGCCACTAAGTCCTCCACCTTCCCTTCTTTTCTGTCTTGTTTTCCTATCTCCTAGATGTCTGAATGATCAGAAACCAGAGAGTCAGATTGTACACTGCTAGGTTCTCTAATGGGAAAGTTTGGGTCATTACCCAAATCCCTTATAGACAGGAGTGAATTCAAAAAGTAGTTTTTTAAGCTACTTTGGAAAAGTTGCAAATCTTTATTAGGGAGCACTTGGCAGCATTTCATTTTGAAAGTTGTAAACTCACATGCCCACAGTGGATGGGAGATAAGAAAAAAGTATGATGGGCCAGATGGAAAATCACTGGGCATAGGACAGAGGGGAGAGCCTCTGCCATGTGGGTGGGAGTAGCCACTGCCCAGCAGCATCATGTTGGCGAGCTGGCCCGGGCTTGCCACTTCAGAACCGGCAAGTCTGGACTTTCACAGGACATTTCTCAATTTGAAATGTTGGCCAATGATTCAAAAGTTTAAACATATTCATGGGGCCCACAAAAATGCATCCGAAGGGCACCCCAGGTTGTGATCCCTGAGATGGGCAAGGTGGGAAGGCAGGTGCCAGCACCTTCATAATTTGGCCTCGGTCTTACCCTGACCTGCACACTGGTTTTGGCGTGTCAGTCACACTCCCCTGGGTGGATCAAGCATGATTTTTCTCTATGTCTTAGTCTGCAAACAAAAATTTCAAGATTTTTAAGTATAAATAATAGGCTCAGGGCCCTTGAGTTTTGAGGAAGAGGCTGCTGCAGGTGAGGACACAGTGGTGGTGGTGGTGTGGGGAATGTTCATTCTAGCTCTTCTTATGTTTTTGACCAGTTTTCCACTGACAACAGTCTCAACAGGAAATGAAGCCTGGAGGAAACAGGATAAGTTGAAGAAAAGAACAAACAACAAATAAAGTAATGACCGTGTAAAAATAGGAAGAGGAATTAGATAGGATGGGGTAGGGTAGATTATGGATTTTTGCCACTTCAGTCACTTGAAGGAAAGGTCAGATGTAAAATCTTTATTATTTTCTTAGTTTATGTAGTATTTCTAAGGTATCAGCTTCTACAACAGGGGATGATGAAATGAAAATGAAAACAACATTCTGAATTTCTAGATAGGTCTGATCTTAGTTCAGATTACTTAGGACAAGATATCATAGACTAGGTAGCTTGTAAACAACAGAAATTTATTTCTTCTTGCCCTATAGGCTGGGAAGTTCAAGGTGATGAACTTGATCAAGTTCAAGATCAAGGTGCTGGCAGATTTCCTGTCTGGCGAGAGCCCACTTCCTGGTTCATAGACAGTCATCCTCTTACTGTAATATCACCTGGCAGAATAGGCAAGGGAGCACTTTGGGATCTCTTTTATAACAGCACTAATCCCATTTATGGGCTTCCCTGGTGGCTCAGAGGTTAAAGCGTCTGCCTCCAATGCGGGAGACCCGGGTTCGATCCCTGGGTCTGGAAGATCCCCTGGAGAAGGAAATGGTAACCCACTCCAGCATCCTTGCCTGGAGAATCCCATGGACGGAGAAGCCTGGTAGGCTACAGTCCAAGGGGTCGCAAAGAGTCAGACACGACTGAGCGACTGAACGGAACGAATCCCATTTATAGGAGCTCCACCCTCATGACCTAATTACCTTCCAAAGGCCAGACCTCTAGATACCATCACGTTAAGTATTAGGTTTCAACATATGAATTTTGCAGAAACACAAACGTTTGGTCTGTAACATGACTTAAGAAGAGAACTTTAGAGTCACAGATTCTGTTGAACTCTTGGGCAAGTTAGGATATAATAAGTAAGCAATAAGCGAAAACAGCAAAAAAACAACAAAAGCTAGCAACAACAACAAAACTCAAAGCTGTTTTATTTTTCTGACTTTGAAGAGAAACATACTGATTTATGTATTTATTTTAATGAATGCGAGAGTAAATAAGAGATCCAATTAAAACATCACCATTGAAAAGGCATGATTTGTTAAAAAAGCACTTGTGAATTTTGTTTCTGTGCTCCGTTCTACCAAATGTCAGTCAATTCTTTTGACATAAAAAAGAGGCAATATGGTACAGCAGAAAGAACCTTTGGATTCTTATTCTTGCTCTGATCTCTGGGGAGTGAGCACTTAATTTCCTCTGACCATTGATTCTCCCCTCATTTGAAGACTCACCTTTGTTCATGCATGTACTCAGGGAAATATTGATGTATAGTACAGTATAATGAGTTGTACATATAAGAAAAGATCAAAACATAGGTTAAATTCTTATAATAAAATAGTAAGTTCTCCGTTAAAATGGTGTTATAAATCTATACATACTTGTAAGGAAAAATCCTGAAAATAATATGTAAAGTAAAAAAAAAAAAAAACGGTATAGAAGGGCCTATCCTGTTTATGTTTTATGTTTAAAAACAAACAAAAAGACCTGTGCATATGTGTGTGTAGTTATATGCAGCGTAGCTTTGGAAGGAAACACAAACACACAAAAATAACTCAATAACTTCCACACTGTATGACTTTTAAAAAACTGTTTCTACTGACCCTGTTTTTGTTGATATCAACAATGCTTTGATATTTCGTATCTGGTGAATTCATTTCTTTTCTCATCTGCCTGTATCTTTCACTTGATGTGGTGATTGATCATTTGCTCCTTCTTGAAAAAGAACTCTGTTTCCTGAGATCATGTCTCCCAGTTTTTTCCTTGCCTGTCCTGTACCTTCAGTCTTTGTGGATGGTTCTCCACCACCTCACCTATAAATTTTAGAGAGCTCAGTGCTCAGCTTTATGCTGGTGTCCTTGCTTCTAATTTATATCTCCTTCTCTCACCTCCCTGACATCTCCAATTAGATATCTAGTAAGCATCAAAACCATTATATGACATATACAATACTTTTAATTTCTATCCATCACCATGGCACTTTTCCTTTCAAGTAAATGGCACCATAATTTATCTGGATATCCTAGCCAAAAATAGAGCAATCTATTCATGATTCTCCCTCTTTTCCTCATTTCCCCTCTTGGAACCAGTAAGAGATCCTGCTGGCTCCACCACTAAAATTTATCCTGAAGCTGTGAATCTGGGCTTTCCTTTCCTGCACTGCCACCAGCCTGATTAACCCACCCTTGTCTTTGACTTGGACCACAGCAATTGCTTCCACTTCCACTCTTGTTCTTCTGCAGTCATCCTCCACAGAGAGTAAACTTCTTAAACTGTACAGAGATCAAGTCTTATAAAGACTTTCCATGGACTTTGGAATAAAATCCTTTTTCTTAATGATCTTTCAGGGCCATCATGATCTGGCCTCTTCCTACCTCCATGAGCTAGGCTTTGAAATGCCTCTTTCTTGTTTATCACTTGCAGTCACATTGACCTCTTTCTATAAACACCAAACTCTTTCCCTTTGGCTGGAACAAATTTCCTTTGGTCTTTGCATGAAGGTTTCTTCTCACCATTCACATATCAAAGCAAATGTCACCTACTTTGAAGAACCTTCAGGAATCATCCTTGCTAATGTACATCCTTAAGCTCATCTGCCCAGCTCCTGTCTAGCTTTCCATATTAATTTTCTCTTTGATACCTATCTGAATTTGAAACCATATTGTTTCTTTATTTGATTATTGTGGGTTTTCCTTTCCAGGATAAGAGTCAGTAAGGGCAGGAGCCCCATCTAATTAACTGTGGTATACCCTTGACCTGGAGTAATATCAATAGGAGAATAAATGAATGAATAAGTGATATTTACAAATTAACTTTTACAGGAAAATAAATGATGGAGGAAATAATAAATGGGACTATAACTTTCTCTGTTTGCTTAGAACTCATCATTTTATGGTGATATACACAGTACTATCTCATTTTTGGACAGCTAGTTGGAGAGACTGTTTCATGAAATGAAAGAAGTATTGAATAGAGTTGGGATATTTGGATTCTGGTCTTAGCAATTCTCCTAGCTCAACTTGCTATTAGCAGGTCACTCCTCACTGGGCTTATTTCACTTGTAAAATCATGGAGCAGGTGATCTATTTTCTGACTTTCATTCCGAGCCATTAATTACCATCTTGAACCAATGTCACTTGTGATTTTGCTATTGGTCCACATTGCCCATCAAATGTTCCCTTTTCATATTTCTTGTTCTAATGTCTTTCCAAACTTCCTCCTCTTTCTCTCAGTACTTAGAATATTTCTTAGCACATTCAGCTCTCCCCCGGACCCTGTTCTACCCAAAAGAGTAAGTTTTGCAATTAGACTTGAGAATAATCTGGTTAGTCTTGAGACAGATACAGACCTTACCTATTCAGGAATGCATATGATAAATGAGGAACAAGTAACATTGCCTCTTTGTTTTCACAGTACCTGTCTCTCACTGATACGAAAGTATGATAAAAAGAATGGTAATTATTATTACTGATGCTCATGAATTCCAAAAGGCAGTTTTGTATAGCAAGACATAGTTAACACAAGTTCTTCTAAGGAATTTAATGTTTTATATGGTTTTTGGAGAAATAATACCTTCTGAACAGACAACAACAAAGGACAAATTTTTAAAAGCTTGCCGTGGAAATTAGAAATATATTGGGAGGGTAGTGAGAATGGTAGGTAGGAAGTAGAAATAGAAGAGGCCAAAAATAAAATCAGATTGAGTAAGGGTGGACACAGTTCATGGCAACTGTTGGTGGAATGTAGGTTCTTTAATCTGTTGACAAAGCTAAACAAGTGTTTTCAGGTTTGAGTTTTCAAGCTTAGGCAGTGATCCCACACCCCAGAAATAAAAATGGCAAAAGGCAAGCAGAGTGAGCAGATGGAGGGCAGGCCTGTGTCTTAGTGCAAATTTACTTGGCCCCAGCTCAAGGTCAGCCTTTGCTCTACAAAGAATGTTCCAGTAATGTCCCTCAAGATATGGACAAGCTTTGCAGACTTACTCTTTGGACCAGCAGGAAGCCCCTTTTCAGATCCATCTATTCACAAAGAGAATATGAGAAAGATGGAGACTCTATGGAGACTTGGGGAAAAAAATGGGGTCATTACTCAATACAGGGAAAACTGAATTCTCCCAGAAATGAGATAGCATGAGAGGACTGTCTGGAGTTCAGCCATTCTTTCATTTACTTTCTCCAGGTATAATTTTGAGAGCTTATCTTGTGCAAAATACTGGGCTAGACACCAGAGCTTTTTCCCTGTGGAGCTTACCCATGGAGCTTGCTACTGCTGTCACTTCAGTCGTGTCCAACTCTGTGTGACCCCATAGATGGAAGCCCACCAGGCTCCCCTGTCCCTGGGATTCTCCAGGCAAGAACACTGGAGTGGGTTGCCATTTCCTTCTCCAATGTGTGAAAGTGAAAACTGAAAGTGAAGTCGCTCAGTCGTGTCTGACCCTTAGCGACCCCATGGACTGCAGCCTACCAGGCTCCTCCATCCATGGGATTTTCCAGGCAATAGTACTGGAATGGCTTGGGTTGGTCATAACTTTCCTTCCAAGGAGTAAGCGTCTTTTAATTTCATAGCTGCAATCTTTAGGCTTTGGCCACTTGGGATTGAGAAGTCGAGCTTTGATTGCATCGTCCAGTGCCTTGTCATACTGCTGGATTTTCATATAGGCTGCAGATCTATTGCTGTATAAGATACAGTTCTGAGGGTCAACAGCCAGGGCTTCATTGTACAGAACAATAGCTGTGTGGAAATCTCCATCATGACAGGCCTGATTACTCTGACGAACTTTCTCAACAAATTCAGCTTTGCTCAGCACTGGTCCATCAGGACTTCTCCGGCCAATAGTCTTAGCACCAAAGAGAGGAATCGGAGCCGGCGCCGGCGGCGACTCGGGCTACCGCCGTCTATGACTCTGTGCCGGGGTCGACCCCGGGGTGGGCTCAGGAGCGGGCGGCGGCGACTGCTCCATCCCGGCGGGGCACGGGCCGCGTCCGCCTCTAGCTAACAGGCCCGCCAGCTAGGCGCGCGCGCCGCTCCCGCGCGCCATGTTCCCGCCGTGCCGCGCACCGCCGTGGCGTCTCCCATGGAGTAAACCTCAAGTCCAGGCCAGAAGCCAGAAAACCCAGTTCTCAGCATTAGTTCCTGTCCTCAAATAGAATTCTGACAACACTGGAAAACTGAGACTTTTGATACTTTTTGGGGTTTGGTTTTGATTTTTTGGCTAAACTATGTGGCATGTCAGGTCCTAGTTCCATGCGGGATCCTTGTTACCTGACCCGGGCTCAAACCTGTGCCCCCATACATTGGAAGCACAGTGTCTTCACCACTGGATCACCAGGGAAGTTCCCTTTAATAAAGTTTTAAAAGCTTTTCACGAACACTTGCAAGTTTGTATTTATATTTAGGCTTCCAAATAACAGAATATACTGTTAATACCAGCATGTCCCAAATATTGTATGGGCCATACTTCTATTAAAAAAATATGTTTTCACCTGAAATGGAAAGTTAACCGAGTGTTCTCTGTTATTATTTTGTATGTCTGACAATTCTAATTTATAGTCAAATCCTTTTGAGATTACAGTTATGAAAAAGCATACTGATACTGAGACATTAGTACATGTAACTACCGTAAGGCACAGCAAAGGATAAAATGGATCAAAACCGCCTTCTCCCATGACCACAGTAAATCAGGAGATTTCCCATGTTTCCTATGTCATGAAGTGTTCATTATCATTATATAAGAACCTGCTTAGAGTAACCATCATTTATTTACCATATATGTATGTTGGGACATTTAGATTGATTCCCTAGCTTATAGTAATGCCATTAAAGTTCCCCTGTCCCCACCCATGTTAATTGCTTCTTTGTTGTTTGGTAGCAAATCTCTTTCAGCCCCTAGTAAAACGTTTTGCAAACTGTTCTTGATTCCAAGAGACAAAGCCAGTTTTCTCTCTGGCTGAGCTCTGTATACCTGACCTCTGTGTGTGTGTGTGTGTGAGGGGAGGGTGGGTCACGACAGCTAACCTGAGAGCTGCCACAACAAGGGCATTTGAAATGAAAGCATCTATTTATCAGCCTTCTGATCAGCTGTGCAGATTTGCAGATTTTGTAGATTTTAAAGCAGTGTCATTGCAACAGTGCTCCTTCACAAGAGAAAGTTCCAGCTCCTTAGACATGAGTGCTAACCAGTCGTTGTTATTAACTGATAGGAACAGGTTGGAAGTCCAACCTGGAACAGAACCTGAGACTGCTAAATTACCCCTGAGAGGGCAAAGGCTCCTGTGAGGCTCTAAAGGAAGATAACAAGATGAATCACTAGTACAGGAAGCTAGACTCTTCCAATTCCTTGACGCTCCAGCTCCACCTTTGAGGGGCATTGAGATTATCTCACTGGGAATAAAATTTAGAGTGTTTCTCCCTTTTGCATCAGTTCTAGCATCTTGCATATGAGTTAATAACAGTGGTAGGGAATTAGGAAGCCATTCTTTAAGAGTCAATTTTCTCTTATCAGAAGTGTAAGTAGAGCCCATGTTTAGCCTTGTGTGTCTAATTCAAATTTATAGTTGAGCAAACTGTGAAGTGACAGGCACAGCTCTCTGTATTTGTGGCATAATTTACAAGTTTTGAATCTGATACATTACATGACTAGAAAGGATAGTCATGGGAAAAATGGTACCTAACAGCTTTTTGAGAGCTAATGGGATATGTTTTTATTAAATCCTTTAAAATCTTCACTGTGTTATGTATATATTTTAATTCTTTATAATTGGTTTTCCCTTTTCATTATGATTTTCAAACATACAGCAAAATTAAAGAATTTAAAGTGATCACCATTATACTTGCTGTCTAGAGTCCACCATTAGCATTTACATGCTTTTTTTAATCTCCTATCTATGTACTTATCCATCTTTACTCATCTGTTAGTCCATTTAATTTGCATATCTATGCACCTGTCTGTGATCATTTATCCATTTATCTGTCTGGTTTTTGATGTATTTAAAAATAAATTGCAAGCATCGGTCCATTCCCTTTCAAGTACTTCAGCATGCATGTCATTAATATATTTGCTTTCTGATTTTTTTTTTTAATGTAAACTTCATGTACAGTGAAACTCACAAATGTTAA
Source organism: Moschus berezovskii (assembly GCF_049115385.1). Lineage (NCBI taxonomy): Eukaryota > Metazoa > Chordata > Mammalia > Artiodactyla > Moschidae > Moschus > Moschus berezovskii. Next base: position 59,204,298 of record NC_142466.1, read on the forward strand.
ATGTATAGTCTTGGAGATCTGACAAATGCATACATATGTGCAGCCTAAAACCCTTTCAGGATGTAGATTGTTCCCATCAACCCCCAAGCCTCTTCCCCAGTCACTAGTCTCCCTCCCGAAGAAAATCACTGTTTAATTTTTTCCCACCATAAATTGATTTTTTTTTAAATTAAAGCCTAATTTACAGAGTAAAATTTGTCCTTTTTAGTGTACAGTTCTGTTGATTTTGATAAAAGTAGACAACTGTGTAACCACCACCATAATATATAGATCTGTCCCATCACCACTGGAAATACTTCTGCATCGTTTATAGTCATCCCCCTCCTCCACACCCAGCTTCTGGCAACCACTGATCTGTTTTCCATCCCTGCTGCTGCTGCTGCGTCGCTTCAGTCGTGTCCGACTCTGTGCGACCCCATAGACGGCAGCCGACTAGGCTCCGCCGTCCCTGGGATTCTCCAGGCAAGAACACTGGAGTGGGTTGCCATTTCCTTCCCCAATGTGTGAAAGTGAAAAGTGAAAGTGAAGTCGCTCAGTCGTGTCCGACTAGTAGCGACCCCATGGACTGCAGCCTACCAGGCTCCTCTGTCCATGCGATTTTCTAGGCAAGAGTACTGGAGTGGCTTGCCATTTCCATCCCTAGTCTTGCCTTTTCTAGAATGTCATATGAATGGATTAAAGTAGTTTGTAGCCTTTGAGTCTGGATTCTTTCACCTGGTAGAGTGCATTTTAGATTTCATGTACAAGGTTGTGTGTGTATCAGTGGTTTGTTCCTTTTTATTGCTGAAAGAAAAGTGTTAGTCACTCAGTCATGTTCAACTTTTTGGGACCCCACGGACTATAGCCCACCAGGCTCCTCTGTCCATGTAATTCTCAAGGCAAGAATACTGGAATGTGTTGTCATTTCCTTCCCAAGGGGATTTTCTCCACCCAGGGCTCAAACCCAGGTCTCCTACATCGCAAGCAAATTCTTTACCATCTGAGTCACCAGGGAAGCTCTTTTATTGTTGAGTAGTATTCTATTGTGTGGCTAGACCACAGTTTATCCATTCACTGGTTGAAGGATATTTGGTTCATATCAGATTTTGGCAAATATGTATAAAGCTGCAATACACCAAGTGTAATAGATTTTTAAGTCTGCTATAAGGTGGATTTGCCCTACTCGGGTTTTGGTGTTTATTTGTAAATTCCCAGTCCTCTATCAGACATGGGACAAATGCATAGTCAGGAGTTGCTAGAAATGTGAATTATATGATCTGGGGGAAAAAATGTTTAGTTATTTCACTCATATGAAATTTGCAGCTTGTAAATCCAAGTTGTCAGTATGTGTTACATGACATTTTTCATTTTGACTTTGGAAGCCTGAAAAAAATATCATTAACTGTTTGAATTTCATAGTTTAAAGTGTCTGTCTTATGGATGATTTTTTTCAGTTGGGTTTGGAGCATTTTTCTCTCCTTGGCAGGACAAATATTTTTATTTTCTAGCCTCATTTCATAAGCAAGTATGTATAATTCACCCTGATGTACTGAGTACCAAGGGCAAAGAGTTGATGGTAAAGGAGCAAGAAAAGTGAGATTGGGAAGAAAGGATATGGGAGAGGGGAGGGCTCCACAGAGCAGTAAGAACCACCAATAAATATTTCATTGGGTTGCTATGTGGCAGCGGTTACACCAGGTCAAGTTGCCTAACAGTAAGTCCGCTTGATGCTGGTTTTTACTGAGCTGAGCGACTGATGAAGGGATAAATTTCGCCATAAGATTGTGCTTTTGTTTTGGTCAGACATCCAGTGCCAAATGTGAGAACCTGCCAGGTGCCTACTGGGATGAAACCTGCTTGTCTCTTCTTGCTCCTTGCATTTTCTGTGAAAGCAGAAATAATTTGGTCATTTTACTTACATGCGTGTGTGTGTGCATTCATAATAGAGTTGGAAATAGCAAAACAAAGAGCTTGCTTTGTTCATTTGCTCAATATTCACTAGAAATGTATTAAGCAGCTATCAAATCCCCACACTTTTGAAATTTTAAGTCAGAATAATCAGCCCTTAGTAAAAGAAAAAGATTTCTATGTAGTTTTGTCATTATTGTAAGAATTAAAGTAGAAGTGAAATTAGACTTATTTGCCTCAGTAAAATCCTGTGGGGATGATAATCTTCCCTCTTTTCTCTGAGCTAAGAATCAAGAAGGAAACAGTGATATAGAAAACTCTGGACTTAGCATTGCACCAAAAGGTGCTAAACGGAGAAATTTCAAATAGGAATAAAAGGACAGGAGGCCATCTGAATTAATAATAAATAATATTAACAATTAATAAGATTAATAATTGGTAATTGTGTGACTAAACAGTATATGGAAACAGAGAAAACCGAGTGATTTTGAACAAAACAAAATTTTGGAATTTTGTTTCTAGAAACAGGCATGTTCACCGCCCCCCGCCCCCCCGCCCCCCACGCCCATGTAGTTTGTTCATGATTTCTGAGACTGTCATCAGGGAAGCATTTTTTTCTTTATAGGTATATTATCGTTAAGATTAAGTTCATCAGTCACTTTAACCCTCAAGGAACATCAATAATCTGTCTTTGTGTTTGTAGACCTGGATGCAGCTTATGAATTTACAAGTGCACAAGTTGGTTAATGATCCTCGCAAGAGGGAGGGAAAGTGCATCCTTGTCTAGCTTCCTCTCCTTCTTCTCCTGCTCAAGAAAGCTGATGTCTCACCAGGAAGACTCTGTGGTACTTTATCCTTATTATAACGATAGCTGTGTTACAAAGTTATTGAGTTACAATGCCATGGCTTCTTTCAAGATCAAATTTATTCATAATTGCAGCTGTTACAATGGCAATTTGTTACACTTAAAATGCTTGGCTCTCCGAAACATCACTATTAAGGCAAGTGAAGAGGGAGTTTGGCTGCCTGGATCAATTGGATTTAGACCTGAGGAAAACCAAAGGGAAATAAATACATACATATCCCATGGAAGCCTCCAACCACTCAAGTCAGCCGACAGACAGGAGCATGGCCTGAAAAACTGTCTTACTCTTTCTCTGTAGGGCTTTCTCAACAGGAGACTAAGTCTGTGCAGCGCTTGCCAGGGAGAAAGGAAAATGATTAAAAAAAAGCATGCTAAGACCTTCCTTACTAGTGGTGGCATACAGGTCTCTGTAATGCTGTCTGTTGACATTCTATCTAAACTATGAAACATCTTTCTTTTCTTGAATACACATCTTTCTCAAAAACTGTTTTGGAAATATTTTCTGATTGACACTAAATGTTGACTGCATCCTAATAAAAACTCCATTTGTGTGGATCACAGTCATTCAAAATAGACACTTTGAAAGAAAAATTAGCATTCATCAAGCCCCTACTATATGCTGAATCCCTGTACTATGCAATTCATGAATGTTGTCATTTAATGTTTTAGACAAACTTTGAAAGAAGGGGCATTTCTTTCCAGGAGAAAGACTCGGAGAGGTTAGGTGGTTTTGTCAAAGCGTGTGCTGTTTAGACTCCACCATGCTTACTCCTGCCTTTGACAAAGATAAAAAGCAGGAGGGTAAGAAATAGCAGTTAAGAAAGTTTAATATTACTTAGGCTGAAGAATCAGCTTCCCTTCTCCTAACTCTTTAAATCCCCTCTCACCAACACTTTAGTCATTTCTAATGATTTAAGTAATTTTAAATAGCTTAAAACACTTAAACTTCAGTTTTAAACAGTAACTTCCAATTAATTCAGTTACACTTAACTGAAGTTGGGAAACTACTGTTATGTCTGAAAGTAAGAAAAAAAATCATCATCATAGATACTGATAGCCTGCTCATTATGTGTCAGGCTCTGTAGTAGTAGCTCTATATTAATATATACTAACTTGGTGTTTTGCAACTTCTTTTTCTTTTTCTTGTCCTCCCCAGGGGTGAAATTCAATTAACCTTATTAATTTGAATTTGAATTAACTTCAATTTTACTATAATGAGAAACATTAAATAAGTTCTTTTTAAACATTAAATAAGTAAGGAATAAGTTTTTGTCAGGCAGAGTTGAGCTGAGAGCACCACAAACCGTTCTAATGTCTAAGATCTTTTCACCCTCCAACAATAGCCCTCTTGGTGAGAATACATATACTAACTTAAATCATTTGATGCTAACCCTAAGAGTGAGGTCAGCCCTAAGAGTGATGACCTGTGATTAGTCTACCCACTTTACAGGTGAGAAAATGGAGACCTTGAGAGGTTAAATAAATTGTTTAAGTAGCTAAAGTTTCCAGGCTGTACCTTCTTAACCTTCTTGTACTGCGTTGCTTCTGACTCTTTAGTTATTCATACCAGTGGATGCCTTTTTATAAGTACATTTTACACTGTCTCAAACAGTAATCTTTGTTAGCAACGTGGTTCAGTCTGTCTGAGGCTGTCCTGTTTGTTGCCTCCTAGTTAACATACATTTGAGTTCTGGCCTTGGTATACTTTGTAGGTCTCAGCCTGAGCCCTTTACTCTGTTCTCTGTCTCAACACTTTACTCTTTTATCAACTTTAATCCTTCAGATAACCCACTACTGAACTCAGCAAACAATCCATATATTCCAAAGTGCATGCATGTCCTGAGTCACTTCCCAGATTATCTCCCATGGCAGCATAAATTCTGAGTGGGCGTTCAATATCTCATCACACTTTTGAAAATCTATTAATATCATTTAAATGTTTCTTTGAAGTAATTCTAGATTCATGGACAAAACAGTGAGTCAGATGTACCACCTTCCACGAAACCTAAGAGATTAACTGCAAGGAGATCCAACCAGTCCATTCTAAAGGAGATCAATCCTGGGTGTTCATTGAAAGGACTGATGCTGAAGCTGAAACTCCAATACTTTGGCCACCTCATGCAATGAGTTGACTTACTGGAAAAGACTCTGATGCTGGGAGGGATTGGGGGCAGGAGGAGAAGGGGACGACAGAGAATGAGATGGCTGGATGGCATCACCGACTCTATGGACATGAGTTCGAGTGAACTCCGGGAGTTGGTGATGGACAGGGACTGTGCTGTGATTCATGGGGTCGCAAAGAGTCGGACACGACTGAGCGACTGAACGGAACTGAACTGAAGGTGCAAACTAGACAGAAATATTGAAATGATAGCTGGGAGGCACTGCTGCCTGAAGATCAATTAGAGACGAAGATAAAATATTTTGGAACTTGGGCAGGATTATAAAACAGATGCAGTTTTTCCTTAGTGACTTGCTCTCACTGGTCTTCTCTCTTCCCTGTATCTTTACATTTTTTGTTCTCAACATCCTCAATATTCTCTTCCTCAGCAGTTCTGAGACTGACTCTCAAAACCTTTAATTCACAGCAAGTTATAAAAGACCAATAATATCTTCAAGTATTATTCCTTCCCAGAGGATTTGCAATTTGGCAGAAATTGAAGCTTAGACATTAAGGGTGACAATTTCAACTCAGGGGGAGGAAATTCACAGGAGGGCTTTACTGATGCTCCTGGAAGCCTCCCCAGATGGCTGTAGACTACAGACTCACCCGTAGGCCTGTTTGTCAGGTTCCAAATCGAAATGAGTGTTGGTTTCATGGGATTTCCTACGTATCAACCTTTTCCAAGATGTGAACTCCGTGTTAAGTGAAGCCCACCTTCTCCTGGCTATTGTGTCTTGTTATGAAACCATGTCTAGACTCGGTCCTAAGAGAAGGCTATGGGCCCAGTGATGAGTGAGATGGCTTCGGCTCTTGGCTCCTTCTAGTGGCCGTGTGGGTGGTCTTGCTTGCCTTAGTTTCTCCATCTGTTTTAGTGGAAAGGATCTTAACACTGTAGGAGATCCCAGAATGGAATGTGCTGTGTAAACACAAGGCAATGTTGTTACAATAAATAGCAAATTAGTGACTCTAGCTTAAATTTCCTACACTTGAGGACTTGTGGGTGGACCAAAGAATCAGAAATTGTCACTAGGAAAAAAAAAAAAATTTCTTCCTCCTATTTTCTGACAAAAACAGAATTTGAGGATTTTGGCTACCATCTGTTGAGAGACTCAATTCTGCCTCTCCCAGTGGAAGGCTGGAATGAGGGCTGCAGTGGAGTCTGCTGCTGCCGCTGCTGCTAAGTCACTTCAGTCGTGTCCGACTCTGTGCAACCTCATAGACGGCAGCCCACCAGGCTCCCCCGTCGCTGGGATTCTCCAGGCAAGAACACTGGAGTGGGTTGCCATTTCCTTCTCCAATGCATGAAAGTGAAAAATGAAAGTGAAGTCACTCAGTCGTGTCCGAGCAGTGGAGTCTAGCATTCTCTTAATGAGCTGGCTTGTTGAGATCTGCCTCAAGCGTTCTAACCTGTGTCTCTAGCTTTTTGGTTTTCTAATTTTTACAAATCTCATTTTTTTTTTAGTTTAAAATATCCTGTTGAAATATATTGCTGTATTAAGATTGGCATTTCCTGTTAGGCTCAAAGAGATGAGAATGTCTCCATTGTGATAGTCTAGCTTCCTTATGGAGACAATCGCGCACATATAGAGAGTGATGCTTGCTGGTGGTTGAGTGGCATTACTGTTTTAGGTGATTCTGTTCTGAGAGATTCTGTTTCCATTTCACGTCCCTCCCCCACCCCTCCAAGGATCCATAAGTGGGCAAACAGATCCTCCTTTCTCACCTGAGAGTGATAGTTTAAGAAATAGAGAAAAGGACAGCAACTTTGTGCCCTGAATCCCAGATCTTAGATTTGCCCCATGCAGTGTGCCATCATTTATTGGGGGTAATATTATCTGTCTTGTCTATCTAACTAGTCATTTTGAAGCTCTAACGACATTTGAAGATGCCTTTTAAACTTGAAAAGATCTGTAAAAGTGACACATTAGCGATAGCAAGTGTAAGATCGAAACTGGGGTAAACCTAGCTAACTTTTTTATGATGCCTGGGTGAGAACGGCCCCTGAGTTTATTAGGCTGAGAATAAGCTCAGCCTTTGACCCAGTTCAGGCTCAACCATGGTCAGGAGTTGACTTTTTGAGCTCCTGTCCCAGTTGGAATAGAGTGGAGTTCAGGGGTGGAGGATGAAGCAAGTTTATTAGGACATTCTACTCTGTGTATTCCACAGTGATTTGTCCAACCTGACTGTAAACAGCAGCTGGAAGACATTCTGCTGAGTCCCCATGTGTATCCATGGATTGTGCAGCTTGGAGTTCAGGGGAAGGGCTTGAGCTGTAGAGGCTTAAAAAAGCCAAAAAAATGTGTGCAGGAACAAGGCCACTACCTATGCGAGATTCATGAACTTAAAACTTTGGGACTCAGTTTACTCTGTGTGGCAGGGTTGTTTCAGAGATTAATTGAGATAATGCACATGGAATTTTCTTTCCATGGAAGCCTGGGCCCTTGATTTGAAATCAGAAAAAACATTTCTGTTTTTACTCTTCATTGACAGTGAACATTTGGGCAAATGATTTTTAGCTCTGTGAGCAAAGGTTTCCTTCTCTATGAAATGGAAATTCTGATAAGAACTCATATAAAGGTTACAGAGGTTGATTTATGCAGAAGGCATGTTATAAAATTGAAAATAGTGTATTCATTCATTTATTCATTCAGCCAACACTACACATCTACTTTGAATTTTTGCCCATAACGAGTTAGCAGTCTAGAGGCAGACAGGCAGAGAAACTGACAATCACAGCACAATGGGAGTGTGCCCATGACATGGAGGGAACACTGAGAAAAAAAAGTGCAATTATTTGAGGAATCTGGAATATCTTCCCAGAGGAGTGGTGACCCATAAACCAACCTTTATGGAATAGAAGTTGGACTGCAGGCAAGAACACTGACGTGGGACAAGGGTTTCTAAAGGAGAAGACTGGCGAGGCTTTCTGGCCTGTGACAGGAAATGATGGTACATTCGTTTTGGCTGGAGCTTAGGAGTGTATGTGGGCCAGGAGGCAGGTAAGATGGGGAGGTACAGAGGAAGAGTCTGATAAGGAGGAACCCTAGGAACCAGGTCTTGATGCACTGCCTGTGTCATACCCAAGCATGAGGGCTTCAGCTTGCATGTGTTGGAGTGTCACGTCCTGTATGTGAGACTACAGAATACTACGTACTTATTAAGAGAGGATGCTGCAGAGCCACCATGAGCTGCACGTGCATCCTGATACTCCTCAGCGCCCCTTCCAAGATGAGAGAAGGATTTTCACTAACCCACTGAGCTTCTTACCTAAGCAGTCCACCACATTCCAGGGTGGCCGGGCTTGGGGCCAACTCGGGGGCTTGCCAGGTTAAGCTGAAGAAACCTTCTGAGAGTCAACTCACATTGGTCTCATCTGCAACAATAAACATTCCAGTTGAAAAGCAGTTACTGGGCACTACAGTGTACATGGCACATCACTGTGCTAGGTGCAAGGGAGAAATAAAGACAAGTAATGACAAGCTGCCTCTCATCAAGCCCTCGGTGTGGCTTTGGCCTGGTTGTATGTGCTCTACGTGGGTTAACTCCTTTAAACACTCCGCTGAGATGGTGTTGTAATCCCTTTTCCTCATAGCTCAGAAGGAGCAGTGTTGCATATACACCTAGTCTGCAGAGGAGCTGGGCTCTCAGACTCAGGTGCCCAGGACGAAGAATCCGTGCTCCAGCGCCTGCTTGTGGCATGTGATGGAGACAGATGTATGCATGACTAAATGAATGGAAAGTGGAGTCTTGAGAGTAAAGGGAATTGTAGGAAATAATGTGGACTAGAATTAGGTTCCTTTCTCAACTGGGAAATGAAAACAGTGTTTATCACAGGATATTAAAAAAAAAGGATAGTAAATAAAACATAAAAATAGAAAAAATCTTTTGCTTACATTTCTTAAAATCATAAGTCAGAAGAATCAATCAGGGCAGATGTCAGATTCTAACAGGCTTACGAATTGAAGGAGAAATGAAAGAATGGGGAGGAATAAGATTAGTTTGAAAGAACCAAAGATAAGGGAAACTCAACAGGCTAGACTTTGGAAGGAGTGAGAAGTCTGAGAAAGCTCTGTGGGCAGCTAATCATTGAAAAGGAAGTAGGGGTGGGGGAAGCAAAGCCATAGAGAGAAACTGTCACAGAAAAAACTAATTTTTAATATTCAGGGAAAACAAGGCATGTGATCATGCTGGAAAAGCATGATTAAAGAGATAGCAAAAGGATATTTAAAATATTGAAGATTGCAAATTTGATCTTGTTAGTCTAAAGTTGAGTTTATTCGTTTTCTTTATCACAAGTTTGCCTTTGTTTATTACTCCTCCAAATCATGTACGTGGAAGAGAGGGAGGACAGAGTGAGCATCGGGCATCCTCAGGACTCCTGCCATGCTGTTTGCTCATATCTAACAGCTGTTTGCCAAGTGCATGCTAGCACCTCAGATCTCCGCGAGGTTCCATGATGAATTCTAACCTTCCAAAATTTTGAGAGTGAAAAGGGGTGCAGATGACACCAGGACAACAGGCTTGAACTGCAGATGTCCTGGTCCAACAGGGACATCTGATCACTCTGTCCGTGATGATTAAGGCTCTCCACAGGCTTAAGTTATTGAGTGCCTTATATATCAAGCTGCAGTCTGCATCCAATCACAATGAAAAGTGGAATGGTAGAGTGCTGAAGGACTGGGTCAGGCAGCAAGTACCAGCAAGGACAGTTTATTGCTAATCTAAGAGTTCTGTCTTAGTCCCTGAGTCCACCAGTTACTGTCGCCCCAACTGAACTGAGTCTTATGTGATCGGACTGAGCCTGAAATTCAGGTTTCTGTTACTATGTAGTCTTATGTCCCTGGCAAGGCACAGATGGTGGGGCTGATGTACCTCTGCAGGGAAATGATGCAGGGTTGCATTGACTTGATACAAAGTGACTTAACTCCAGAGAACATTCAAGAAATTTAGAGCTTTTTGGTCAACTAGTGACATTTTCTTAACAGTTTAATTGAGCAATTGGTTGACATTTTAGAATTCATTCTCTCATTAAATCATTTAAATGAGTCTCCAAAATGGCAGCCACAGTTGGCCATTGTGTTCTTGACATGTAGCTAGTACAGCAGGGTGTGTGCTAAGTTGCTCAGTCGTGTCCAGCTCTTTGCAACTCCATGGACTATAGCCTGCCAGACTCCTCTGTCCAAGGGATTCTCTAGGTAAGAATACTGGAGTGGGTTGCCAAGCCCCTCTCCAGAGGATCTTTCCAACCCAGGGATCGAACCTGCGTCTCAAGTCTCTTGCATTTGCAAGCAGGTCCTCTACCACTAGCACCACCTGGGAAGCCCATGGCTAGCACAGCTGTGGACCTCAATTTTTAAATATACTTAATTAACTTTAAATTTTAAAACTTATCCTTGATCCAGTTCTTGGAAACTGGGTTTAAGTATCTTTGATACAATTTGGGTATGTGACTCTACTATTTCCACTTCCAATTTTATGGCATCTAAGTACAGACCAAGTATTACCAATGAAAATTTGGTGTCCTATATGCAGATGACACTACCCTTATGGCAGAAAGTGAAGAGGAACTCAAAAGCCTCTTGGTGAAAGTGAAAGAGGAGAGTGAAAAGGTTGGCTTGAAGCTCAACATTCAGAAAACAAAGATCATGGCATCTGGTCCCATCACTTCATGGGAAATAGATGGAAAAACAGTGGAAACAGTGTCAGACTTTGTTTTTTTGGGCTCCAAAATCACTGCAGATGCTGATTGCAGCCATGAAATTAAAAGACGCTTGCTCCTTGGAAGGAAAGTTATGACCAACCTTGATAGTATATTAAAAAGCAGAGACATTACTTTGCCGACCAAGGTCCGTCTAGTCAAGGCAATGGTTTTTCCTGTGGTCATGTATGGATGTGAGAGTTGGACTGTGAAGAAAGCTGATCGCCGAAGAATCGATGCTTTTGAACTGTGGTGTTGGAGAAGACTCTTGAGAGTCCCTTATACTGCAAGGAGATCCAACCAGTCCATTCTAAAGGAGATCAATCCTGGATGTTCATTGGAGGGACTGATGCTAAAGCTGAAACTCCAATACTTTGGCCACCTCATGAGACGAGTTGACTCACTGGAAAAGACTCTGATGCTGGGAAAGGTTGGGGGCGGGAGGAGAAGGGGACGACGGAGAATGAGATGGCTGGATGGCATCACCGATTCTGTGGACATGAGTTTGAGTGAACTCCGGGAGTTGGTGATGGACAGGGAGGCCTGGCGTGCTGTGATTCATGGGGTCGCGGAGAGTCGGACACGACTGAGCGACTGAACTGAACTGAACTGAATTGAGATTTGTTGTAAGGGTAAAGTGCATACCTGATTTTAGAGACTTAGAACCAGAAAACAGAATGTATCTCATTAGTATATTAAAATAGCTTGTTAATAATTTATTATATCGTTTAAATGATGAGATGATAATATTTTGAAATAGTGTTAGAAATTATTAAAATTCATTTCACCTGTTTCTTTTTGCTTTTTAATGGGTGGGACCTCTAGCAAATTTAAAACCATGCACATGGTTGCTTTCTCCTTTTAATGGGTAGCTCTGATTCAGGTATTGATTACCTGCAGTGTCTCCAGCTCTGAACTTACCATAAACAGACTTGGAAGCAGTGAGAGTCCTGCCCTGGTAGAGCCTAGGGTCCCTGTATGGAGGGGGGGAAAATAAACAGATACACACAAATAAGCAGCATGATTCAGATTGTGGTAAGTGCTGCAAAGCAGTTATGCAGGATGATGCTGGACTGATTGGTGGAGGGAGGCCACGTTTAGAGAGTGTGGTCGGGGAAAGCCTCCTGGGATAAAGGGATGAATTGGCCTGAGACCTCGGAGGATGAGGAATTGCTGGGGGGATCATAGAAGGTTTCTTGGAAGAGAAGATCTTTGAGCTAAGCCCTGAAGGGTGGGTAAACTGTGCTTCTTTAGTTCATTCAGAAAGACGTCTTGGGCTGCTGGGTCAAAAGGAGGATGTAGAGAAAGCGCCTGGCTTGAGACCAGGCTTGGCAACTCGGAAGGCTCAGCTCCAGCTGGGCCAGGGGCCAGGCCATCAGCCAGCACATGAGAGAGTCTGTTGGCAGATTCACCCTCCTGCAGCCAGCGGGATGTTCAAGTTAGGAATGTGACAGAGTGGCCCTTCCATAAGACTCCAGACGCTTTCAGTTTTGACAGCCGGGTATTCACAGCAGAATACACAGTAGATTTTAACACTGTGGTTGGTACCTGGCTCGGTTGTTCCACCTAACCTTGGAAAGGGGTGGAATGCACTGGGATTGATAGTTATTGTCCTCTGCTCCCTGAAGTCTCAGCAGAGATTGGGAAGTGGACTGAGAACCAGCGTTCGTGATGGACACACATAATAGGCCCATCTGTAAAGAGTGGCTCTGTCAGCAGGTGCCATGAAACTGGTAAGATATCATCCCCAACTGGGTAGTTCAGATTGAAATGGGACCAACAAAAATGATGAGTGGTGACAGAGTCCTTAACAGGCCTCTCCAGGGACTCAGCACTGGTCCTGTCTTGCTTCTTAAGAAACGGTGTGTGTAATGATCAATCGCATGGGTTCTGGAGGCAGGTCTTGTCTTAATCCTGCCTTGCCAGTCCCTAGCTGTGAGCACATGGGCAGAAAGCTAAACCTATCAGAGTCCCAGCTTCCTCTCTGCTGATCACACCCTTTACATAACGCTAACCGGCCTCCTAGGACTGTTATGGGGACTAAGCAATAAGATATAGACATAGAGTCTCGCTTATAGAAAGTGCCTGATAAATTGTAGCTATTGTTATTATTGGTATCATTTTCATTATTCCCTTTTTTCTTTCTTTTATTCATTTAAAATACCATATAACAGCAGAGTTAAAGGATCAGCTCAGGCCCATGGCTCACTGGTTAGTCTTTTGGGGATACTTTATCTGACAATCAAGAGATCACCACTAACACCACTCTGGGGGGAAATAACATAGTCTTGGCTCTCATGGGCTGCAGGCTCTGGCAAACATATGGAAATCACAGCTTTCTTCTGACATTATTCTCACATTTCCAGTGTTAACAATTTACAGTGAAAATCTAAGGAGTTTTTGTGTCTGAAATAAGCAACTTGGAAGTAGAATTACAGGGAGGTATCTTCACCTGAATCATTTTGTTGGCAATGATTGCCCCGCTGCATTCTGACATTTAGTGTTTGTGAGGTTCTCAGCCAATTCAGAGAGTCATGGACTCTGTGCCAGGCAAGGAAGTGCAGGTAGTATCAGAGCTTTTATTCGAGTTCATTTTTACTTTTGGCTAAAGGATAATTGAATGATGGCTTACAGTGTAGCAGAAAAGCGTGGACAGAGCTGTGGGTTTGCATCCCAGCTCTGCTTGGTCTCATGGGTACCCTTGAACTTTGCTTAGCTCTTCGAATCTTGGTTTCTTTATCTGGGAAATGGAGAGAACATCCAACCTTTTGATGGAGATTAGAGACGGTCTAGGTAGAGTACCTGGAACTGATGGTGTGGTTCTTGGTGAGCAGAGCTGTTGGCACTGGTGGCTGAATTGTTCTCTCTCAAGAGAGCACGTTTACATGTGGAGGGTTGAGATGGCTCAGGCCGGGATACTGGGAAAATGTAAATTCCACACTTAGGTAGGTCATATCATAACAGGGTAAAAGTTCTTTGGCCAGAATATGAGTGAGTGTTCCAAGAATTTCTTATATCACCATTTTTTTCTTTCTTCTTTTTTTAATTTTTACCTCAAGACAGTGAATATTTACATTGCTTGACTAGTACATTTGGAACTTTGAGAGTATTCTCAGAACTCTCTTCCTGATATTATCTCAATGTACTTGAATATTTTTACACACATCTTGGCTTAGAATCAATGAAACAAAACTTGTGTTTAAAACACAGTTGTAAAAAATGCCAACAGTGGGATGAGTTATGGGGTGGTCAGCTCAACCTTACCAGAGAGTGGCTGCCTCCACCAAGCAGGGCTTCCTTCATACCTGGGCTGTTTGTCCGTCATATATTTGATGGTTACTAGGTGTGTGTCGTGCATGTTTTACGTATCACTGAGGGAATAAAGTCCACAAATGCCAATGCATGACTAATAACAGCATAATTTCAGTTTGATGAGTGCCATTATTAATTCATGGTTCATTTCCAATTCACATATTAAGTCCTCCCTACATATCTGCTCTATATGTTTATAAGGCTATCTCCTTGTAGGCTCACATTTTTTCTTTAAACTTTTTATTTTGTATTGGGTTATAGCTGATTAACAAACAATGTTGTGATAGTTTCAGGTAAACTGTGAAGGGACTCAGCTGCACATATACATGTATCCATTCTCCCTCAAACTCCCCTCCTATCCAGGCTTAGGCTCACATTTGTTTTTTTATTTTTTCCTAGGCTCATATTTTAAGTCAGTTTATTTTCAAAATTTAGAAAGCCAAGTTTATTCTAAATAGCACCTTTGTCTCTTCCTGCTGTGTAGAAGAGTCATTATCTGCACTGATTCTGTTGCATGTAAAAGCCAAGCATCAAGTATTGGTCTGTGTAAAGGTGGTCAAAGGGCAGGCCTCAGAGGAGGAAGAAAGACCTTCCTTATCACAAATAAACTCTAACCTCACTTGGATTCAAGTTCCTCGTTTGTAAAATGAAAGGTTTGAGCTAGATAATCTCTAAGATCCCTAGCCAAAAGGCAAAGAATCCATGGCCGAACGTGAGTCTGCTAACTAATCATGCCATGGGCCTGGATTCCATGTTCATTAGTGACTTTTTTGGTGAGAATGTGTCCCCCTTTCTTAGGTGTATGAAGCAAAGACTAATAGATGCAGAAAGCTAGCTAGTGTTTTGCTTGCTTAGTCACTGATTCCAGAATAGGAAGGGATTCTTGGGAAGAACAACATCCTTCACTCTGCACCTGCCACCCGAGGGCCACAGGTCCCCAGCAGTGATGGGGTTTGTAGTTAGGAAGCAGACTCTAGCCTGTGAGCTGTGGTGAGCACGTTAGAGAAAGGCAGCAGAGCATGGATGACATGCATGGTACAGTGTGCAGAGGTACAGACAAGGAGCCCGTGCCTGCCCACAAGGGGGTTTGCCCTGTAATGCCATCTTGACTGCTTTTGCCTCTCAGCCCCTGTGTTAGTAAGTGCATCTAGAAGTTACTCCAGGGTTAATGCCTCAGATGCATATCAGCTTGTACTGAGGCAGGACTGGAAGGGGCCCTGGAGGTAGGTCAGAGAAAGGAGAAATCTCTGGGGAAGTCCTGACAAGAGTCAGTTTCAGCGGGTTGTTTATTGGCTAGGAACTGGCCAAAATACCTCTCAGATACGGCTTAGACTGGTGATTGGGAAATCAAAACTCTGACAGTTTCATCCTATTCTTGATGTGAGGTAGCTTGAGACTGAAAAGTGACTTCATGGTTGTCACCTGCAGTGCTTCCCTTGCCAATTTTTTTTTAGTAGTCACTTACAAATACGGAAGCCCATTTATTGGATATTCACCCCAAAAGAGAGCAACTTACCACCCCAACCTGTGGGAATGTGCTCTTGAAAAAAAATCTCTCTTCTTGTTATATAGTCCTATGAACTTCGATTAAATTCAGTAACTCCATGTTTAAACCCCCAGAGTGTCCTGCTAGTATGTCAATAAACATATTTGACAGTTTGGTCTCAAGGTGGTGAGGGGATCGGAAAGGTACTATTTTCTACAAATACCTACTGCTATGTGCCTTGGCTCTCTGCAAGCCAACGTAACCTAAATTAGATAGGTCAGCTCACTTGGGCAAGGATGTATAGGAAGTGTTGCTCTCTCGAATTAAATCTAGAGCCATTTAGTTTTGGAAAAGTAGTTCTGCCTCTTGATGGCTTCTGGTTCTCTCCCTCAGGGCACAGTCAGCCTCAGTAAACAGAGAGCGTCCAGGGGGAAGGAGGTAATCCATTCCTCTGCAGCCTCACTGCCAATACAAGGTGATAGTTTTTAGCCAGGGCCTGTGAGGAGCCATGCTGTGCTTTAGATGTTCAACTTTCACCAACACTCCTTTGGGTGTGGGTTCCTATTTTCTTGGTCGTTGGTCCACTTCGCAAGACAGAGTGCAGCAGAAGAGTGTACTGCATCTTTCCAAAGGTGGCAACATAGAACATTTTAGAGCAAGAAGGGACCAAGGAGAATCCTCTTTTGCTAAGACATACACTCCTTGGTGTTGTAATAACTGCACCCCCGGGCTGTAATCTCCTAGAGGGCAGACCAGCCTGATCCTTAATTGCCAGCAATTAACTACATTGTCTTGCCTACTCTGGGAAGTCAGAGGCCTGTGGGTGGATTCACTGATGAAACACCAATGCCTGGCACCTGGTAGGGGCTCAGAAAAGGGGTCTCCAGTTGGGTTGATATGATAACTTATTAGCAAGGACCACCTCTGTCAAACAAACATGAGGTCAGTCTCAGGAACTAGGCCAGCTGATTCAAGACCTCGAATGCCAGTGCAAGTCTGTTCCAAAGTTCTGTTCTATTCTTTCTGTGTTTACAGGCAAATTGATTCATTTAGCAATCACTTTCGGTAAGTCCTTTGTCAGCCAGGTAATCTGCTAAATGCCAAGGACACTGACATGAGAAGTACAGTCTCTTCCTTCTAGGAATGTAAGCTTTCATCCGGAGAAGGCAATGGCAAGCCACTCCACTACTCTTGCCTAGAAAATCCCATGGATGGAGGAGCCTGGTAGGCTGCAGTCCGTGGGGTCGCTAAGGGTCGGACACAACTGAGCGACTTCACTTTTCCCTTTCACACATTGGAGAAGGAAATGGCAACCCACTCCAGTGTTCTTGCCTGGAGAATCCCAGGGACGGGGGAGCCTGGTGGGCTTCCGTCTATGGGGTCACACAGAGTCAGACACGACTGAAGTGACGCAGCAGCAGCAAGCTTTCATCAGGCAACCCAACAAATCAATAATAGTTCAAAGGTTTGTAATAATGGTTGTAGTAGAGATAAACGTAGGTTTCTCAGAATACACCAGAGGAGGAAAGTACACCTTCACCAAGAAGATATTAGGATAAAAGAATTTACCTACTGAGGTCCTCTGGCAAGAGTTTGGAAGAGGAAAGAAATGAGGACCAAACATTGTAGAAATCCCACCAGGAAATTATTAGGGAGTTCAGTGAGAAAGATATGCGAGAATGAGGATCTGAGTTAGGGTGATGGCTGTGGGAATGCTGAACGGTGGTCAGATCTGACCCATCAATGGTGAGGAACATTTGATACGGTTTGTGGGATCTTTTTGTGACCTTCTTTATTGTGAGCTTATTTAATTATTTCTATTATCTTAGAAGTCGTCATATACCTTACTTTTTTTCTAAACTTTGCTTTGGTAAACTCTAAGACATATGCGTTCATCAGAATTGTTCCTTGGAAGGTCTGGAAACCCACTTGAACGGGGAAACATCATGACTGCCCTCAGTGGAATTCTGGCATCAGTGTAGCTTTCCTTGGTTCTAGTCTTCAATCCTAGGCTACTGCTGATTAGTCCATAAGGAAAAAACAACTGGAAAGTTTGTGTGCACCCACAGACAAAAAAAAGAAAAATCTTCTCAGAGGTTAATGCAGATTGTCCTCATGCTAGACAAAAAGTAGGTATAAAAATTTTAGAAGTTCAGTGGAATTTTACTCACTAGGTGGTATCTCGGAACTGGTGAGGGTCTCTTGTGGTATGAAGTAAATACTTTATTCAAGAAATGGCCTACTGGGGAGGGTGGGGAGGAAGGGATATCCATTCGCCCTACTGTTTAACCCCACCTCCTTGTCTTTGGAGGTTACTCTCTGAACCCCTAAGGGTGGCTCACTCTTCTGGCCTAACCCCTTGAGCTTGTAGACAGAGAAATTGAAACCAAAGCGGTAACAAGGCTGGACACAGATCTCCTGATTTTCAGTCCAGTGTGCCTGTATAAAATTTTGACCTTCAGTGTCACTTTCTGGTCTATGGGGACCGAACTCAAGCTTGCAGCCTTTGGGCTAATGAGAGCAGTAAACTCCTTGGTGGGCATAGTTGGGCACACCAGCACATTGCCATGGCTGCATGGTGGGTAGTCTGGTGGCAGGAACTGTGCTAAGTATCTGACATGAATCACTTCCTTTAGTCTTCAGTTTCATTTGTCTGCCTCATTTCACATTCAGAGGTTAAGTAACTTGTCTGAGGTCAGCGTGCTTTGCAGTGGACGGGCAAGCATTCTCAAACACAGGTTGCCTGGACTTCAGAAACCTCACTTTTAATTAGTGACTATCATGTTTTCTTTTGTCTCATCTTGTCTGTTCAGTGTAGTTCAGAGGAGCTGGGTAACCAAGCATTTGATTACAGTGAGTTAGTGGGTTTTTATTTTTGTTGTTTTTCTTTTTAATTTGGGAAATATTTAGACATTGAACTTCATGGACTCTTAAGTTACAAGTCAGAAGGTGCCCTTGAGGGGGAAAAAAATTTTTTTTCATCACTGCCAAGGCTGTGCTGAGAATTCTTTTCCTGATTGAGATTTCTATTTTTCATTCATCAGACAATTCTCTTCTGCCATTTGCAGACTGAGTGTCTTAACCGTCTTAAAATACTTCCAGCTGAGTAATGGAGGACCTCTGCAAAATTCCTTACATTGGTGATAAAAACCCCAGTATTATGCCATTTCCTGTCTTACTTTCTTCTTTCTCTCACCTTTCACCCACTAAAACTTCTAATAAAGTGATCAGATTTGACTAATCTCCAGGCATAGAAATGTTATAATGAAACAAAGGGGAGGAAAAAGATATGTTCCCTCAACCCACTCCATCAGCTGAGAAGAGATTGCAGAAGGGATTCTCAATCTGTGTTCTGTAGAAAGAAACTTGGGCACAGATTTACCTGATCAGGATTCTTGTTTCAAATTCTGTGACTTGATCAAATCACTTAATCTCCTTGTGCCAGGCGCTCCCCACTGGGGAAAGGATGATCATGGGACAGTTTAATGGTGTTAAAGAAACAACAGGTAGATTTGATTTTGCACAAAACATGAAAAAACTCAGTTTTACTTTCAAAAGCAGTAACCAGTGAGTTCTTTACCCATTGGAAATCCAAGTACTGGAAAAAACCACCACTACCACCACCACCTGTGTGATTTCTTCCTTTGCCCAGCAGCAATGACCTCATTGGTCTATTTTGAGCCTAAATCCAGAGACTACGATGTGAAAATGACAGAAGATCATTTCCCCTCCTCTTGCCAGAGACTGAGAACTCCTGTCTTACCAGAACTTGCTTTTTGGCTTTCTCTAACACACTGGGGGCTGAAAAGTGACTGACCTACCTTTTATTCCTTTACTGAAAGAGTAATTAAAACATTCATTCTGTAAATCCTTTAGGGGTGCCTGCTCCAGACAAGGCATGGCATGGCTGCTATGGGGGCTGAGAAAGCCTGAGATGCTGCTTTCAGCCCCCCAAACCTTCATGAATTCTAGCTATCATCTTTAAGCCTGTTGCTTTGGTTTTCCTCCTCTGCCGTCCCTCCCCTCGATTCTGTGCTACCAAGTGTTATAATGAACCAAGTCTCTAGGAAGTAGACTCAGCAGGTGCTACAGTTTTGACGGCCCTTTCTCAAGTAGCCAAGACTCAGTGGGAACTATGGTCCAGGCCAGGCTCTCACTCCACTGCTGAGAGCCCAAATGTGCCAGAGTGGGACACGTTGGAGGAGGAGAGTGGGGCATAGAATTGCTGACAGTGCCTGGGTGCAATAAGGGCATCGCAACCCCATGAACACTGACACATCAGACTCCAGGGTAAGCTATCCAAAAGACACAGCAGGGAAAAAGGAAGCTTGATGGGGGAAAGCTGCGGCTCCTGGGTCTTCCCACTGAACAAGTGTCAGATTTGATGACAGTGATGAGAACGTGCTTTCTCTTTCCTTCCCTGAACCTCAGCCCCAGGGCTCCCATAATTGACTGTGGTGGGTATGAGTTACGAGTTCAGGGAGAGGGAGGCCCAGTGGAGTGACTTGGCACTCCTCCGCAGTGACACAGAAGCCGCCAGGAAGCTGGGAGCCAGGCGCTGCCTGGCCTTCACGGAGGGCAGGCGGAAGCTCCGTTGGGTGCACTCACTCATCAGGCTCCACTCCAGACTTTGATGTGCTCTGACCTGCAAGTTTGGTCAAGTACCATCTTGCTAGAAGCCTTGTCAGTGGTTTCTAAGGTAAAAGAACAGCAGTGAAATTGAGAAAACATTTGGTTTGCCTCAGGCAACTGGATTTAGGTGAGAAAATGCCAGTCCCATTCCCATTGGCTCAGGGATTTTGGACCATATTTTTCCCGGAGGCTGAAAGGCACGCTTTTCCCCCATCCTGACCAGAGTAGCTGTTTGCTGAATATTTCAGAGGGTGATGATGGTGTTTAAGAGCTGCCGCAATTCCAGTGTTTTTGTTGCAAAACATCCCTGCCCTCCCTGCCAAATGTAAGGTTAGAGTTCAGGGAGAAAAAGGGAAAAGAGTGGAAACCCAAGTCAGACACCTTCCCCAAAGGCCCACCTTTCTCATTTCTCTCTCGACCTTTTGGGGACCCAGCAGGGGGGTCTTCATCCAGACCTCTCCTCATCAGAGATGTCCTACTACTTGCTGACTTAACACATTTTGAGCTCATTTTAGGTTTAAAAATGTCAGGTAGCCTCAAAAGAGCATAGAACATTTGTGCAGACTTTGTGCATTCACTCCTGAAGTTGTACATCTGTCTTTTGGCAACAGCAGGAAGAGAAGACATTGATTTTTAGCCCAACCTCATTTGATTCATCACGCTCAAGCTTACCAACCTAACAAGCAGTAGTTTCTCGATTTCTAGGATTTGAGACCTTGACAATAAAGAGATTTACAGATGCTGGAAAGATTAAAAAACAGAAACTACCAAAGTATTGAGAAGACTTCAGATTGAAAAAAGAATAAAATGGATGAAATTAAAACTTCACGTACCCAATTCTGAATTTTTATGTACCCACCCCTCCCCCTCAGGTTTTTTCCCCTGTGATCAACTCATAACATTAGGGTCCATGGAAATTAGAAACAAAAGCTATTGCCATTTATATTTAAATAGCTTAGAGAATAAGACAATGTGTGCAGTGGAGCTGAATTAGTCACTGGAGAAGTGTTTCTCCTCGTATGACTATAACTTTCACAATCATTGCTCATGAGCTGTGGAATTAAGTGGTATGTTATATAAAGAAGTAAGATGCTGACACACTTTTGATATTTAGCATATCACCCCATGTCCTGTGCTTGGAGAAAGAATGACTGCCCTTTCCTTTGCCAGCCTTTGCCTATTTTTATATTAATCTCAGCTGAATTGAACAATTTCTCCACTCTGTACAAAATAATGCTCGTCTTTGTATTCACTTGATATACAACTTGAGGGCATCCAATTTTTGCAAATACAGATCTGGGAATATCTTGAATGTTTTATACACAGAGTTGCAGGATTGGTCAAAGAGAATCAGAATCTGTTAAGTGATTAACACTTTGTTTTAAGGTAAAATTGTCATTTTGGTAGTTATCTAAAACTTCAGCTCTATTAAGGGCAGAATGAGGTGTAGTTTTAAATGCTCAATGGATTTTATTAATTATCTTGCCTTGGCTTTCAAATTGCTTAGAGGACAATGATTCAAAAGGCAAATACACGTAGAATGAAGTCATGCCACTATGTTTTTAATGCTGTGATAATCTTGATCCCAGAGTGAAGCTGGAGGGAATTCTGTGCTGTCCCAATTTAATCCCTACCTTAAGATTACATTTAATCAAAAGTGTGAATTTAACTCCAGGTAACATGCAGACAGTAGAATTAGTTTTAGGTACTTTAGAATTCCATTTCCTTTTAATACTTTTAAGCAATCAAAATTGTTTTCAAATTTCCTCTCATTGCTTGCATTAATTGTCCTTAAGTTTAAAACAGAAGAACCTGAAACCCAACTTAAAAAATGTAAGATTCTTTGCCATTTAAGTATCTAATGAATTTATATCACTGGCTTTTCTTTCTACCACCTCTAGTCCATGTGCTAGGTGCATCTGTGGGCTTGCATACACAAACACACACTTTTCTTCTTCTTTTTTTTTTTTTTTTATAAAAATTGAATTCTGTTTTTATGCACTGGAAAGCAATTTAGCATGCCTAGGAATTGGGAGTTATTTTTTTCCCAAGAGGACAAATTACACTGGTCTCAGAAGACAGATATTTTATATTTGAATCAAATATAATGTGTCGTGCCCTCAAGGGATTTTAAGAAAGTTTAGGAAGTGACACATCAATGGGAAAAAGAACCTAAAATCTTCTGAGATTATCTTTCCTGGAAAGGTAAATCAAAATATGTATTGGGTTGGCCAAAAAGTTCATTCGAGTGTTTACTTTTTGGCCAACAACAATATGTTGTTATTGAACATAGGGAAAAAACTATTGCTTGTGGGTACTATTACTAGTGCCTATGATGGGTGGTCTTGAGTTTAGAAGATAAGTGTTCTTTAAAGGAATATGCCCCAGCTTGTTTTTTTCTTATCAGTTTGGCACCTTTTCTTATTTTGCTTTGAGTTGGTTTCAATCATTTTCTTGTTTTTTTATTCCCCCTCTGTTCAGTTCAGTTCAGTTCAGTCGCTCAGTCGTGTCCGACTCTCCGCGACCCCATGAATCACAGCACACCAGGCCTCCCTGTCCGTCACCAACTCCCGGAGTACACTCAAACTCATGTCCACAGAGTCGGTGATGCCATCCAGCCATCTCATTCTCCGTCGTCCCCTTCTCCTCCCGCCCCCAACCTTTCCCAGCATCAGAGTCTTTTCCAGTGAGTCAACTCGTCGCATGAGGTGGCCAAAGTATTGCAGTTTCAGCTTTAGCATCAGTCCCCCTCTGTAACTGCTTTTAAAATCATGCTTCTACTGTGTGCTTTGCTTGTGGACAAGTTGTTGACCATTTAAATATTGGAGATGCTCTTTATTAATCTGGGAGAATGCTTCCTTTAGCATTGTGGGATTTATTGACTTTATTTAACCCTGGGCCCTTGTAGTTTGTGAAAGACTGCTAGTTTCTGCAATAATATTCCAGGTTCTTGTACTATGTCAACCACTACTTCATTCATGTATGTTTATCCATTTTAATTTAGACACTGTCTTTTGTTCCTTCTAAGACTTAGATTGGTATTGTGGAAGAAATGGGCCCATCTCAGAAGATAAAAGTCTGTACAGCAATAGATTGCAAGTCGGGGATTAAACCAAGAAGGGTTCCATGATACCTTAAAGTAAGATTATTATGTAGAAAGAACCATCCTATTTATTGCTAGTAAAGTAAAAACTCTTGTGCTATCATTTTCCTTTTGTTGAACTGTGAAATACCATATTACATTTGATAGAGTTAAGCATATTCCCTTCTTAACACTCTCTCCTGTTTAAAATTTGCTGCAATTTTCTTAATAGCTAAAAGACCTAAACATACCTAATAGAAAATGTATTAATTCAATATAAAAATATTATCTATTCCTCTGCACCTATTTATTGAGGGCCCATTGTCAAGCATTGCCCTTGGTACCAGGAATACTAAAACTTAGTTTCTTTCTTTCAAGAAAGGGGGAAAAAACATGCAATTCAAATACAAGGTATTAAGTCCTGTATGACCCTGCATGCATTTATATAGCACAATATATTTGGAGCTTCACAGCAATAATGTTATTTACAGATGAGAATATAGAAAGTTAAGATGTACATGGTTTGCTCAAGGCAGTCAGGCTAGTGATTGGTGACATTCTATCAAGAACTCAGGTGGCACACTTTCCCAGTTCATTATTCTGCACTGCCTATCTGTGATATAGTCTAGCCTAACTCTGTCTGTTTGCTTGTATGAAGAGTACATGCTATATACTTTTACATATAGCTCCAGAAATAGCCTCCTTGCTTTTTTAATATAAACTAATTTAATGTGAGATTGTTTTGCAAAATTTGTACCAATATGCTATCCTTTTTTTCAAGGAGTTGCAGAGGTGGTAATTGATATGTCCTCGAAAGCTGGATTAACTATATCTTCTGTTTTCTAATATGTGTTCCACACCTGCTGTTACACTAAATAGCCTTTTATGCCCTTTGTTGTTGTTCAGGCGCTAAGTTGTATCTATTTCTTTGCAACCCCATGGACTGCAGCATGTCAGACTTCCCTGTCCTTCACTATCTCGCAGAGTTTGCTCAAACTCATGTCCATTGCTTCGGTGATGCCATCCAACCATCTCTTTTTCTGTCGCCTCTTCTCCTGCCTTCAATCTTTCCCAGTATCAAAGTCTTTTCAATGAGTCAGCTTTTCACATCAGGTGGCCAAAGTATTGGAGTTTCACCATTGGTCCTTCCAATGAATATTCAGAGATAATTTCCTTTAGGATTGACTGGTTTGATCTCCTTGGTGTCCAAGGGACTCTCAAGAGTCTTCTCTAGCACCACAGTTCAAAAGCATCAATTCTTCTGTGTTCAGCCTTCTTTGTGGTCCAACACATCTGTACATGACTATGGAAAAACCATAGCTTTGACTATATGGACCTTTGTTGGCAAAGTGATGTCTCTGCTTTTTAATATGCTGTCTAGGTTTGTCATAGCTTTTCTTCCAAGGAGCAAGTGTCTTTTCTGTCATTACCCTTTTCTCATGTTTGAATACTTCATACTTGGTTTCCTTTATATCCTAGGAGTCATTTTATAGTTTCTCCTCTATTTAGAGGACATCGAACCTGTGGTTTTTATATCAGTATAATTGAAAGAACAGAGTCTGCCTCAAAGCTCCTTACTGGACCCGTTTGTAGTGGCTAGAATTGCAAGAGTATTGTCAAGATGGTCTTCTGCCCAAGGCTTCATGCTTTCGAGAGCCTTACACTTTAGAGGGCCTTGTTGAACAGTTTTTTTAAGCTGAGTTTTTGTCCCTATCAGCTGAGGAGTGATGGGGTCTGGGAAACATGCTCACTCTGAACCTGTGTCTTCTGCTAGACCGTTTTCCCTGGTAAACTGGAGCCCAGAGTTAGTTGACCAGATGACTGGGAACCAGTTTGCATGACTTGTGTCAGTCTCTTTCCTGACATACATGCACTCTTGGTATACTCACCTCTAGGCCTCAAGGGATTGCCCTAGGCATCTGTGGCCCGTGGATAAGCCAAAATAGAGACACATAGTGTTTCAGGACCTTTGCATTAGTCATTTGCATCTTCCTTGAGACATTTATAAGACTGACTTTTTCTCATTCAGGATTCTGTTAAAATAGCACATCTTTCAAAGAGACCTTTCTTGACTGTCTTACCTAAAATAGCTTCCTCCTCCATAATCACTCTGGACTACCTTATGTTATTTACTTTTTGCCCCATTTAACATTATGAAAATCTATTACATAATCTTTTATTTATTTACATTATTATGACCTAACTTCCAGTAGAATGGAAAGTGCCTAAAGGCAGGAAATTGGTTATTTTGCTCACTGCCGTCCTGTAGCATTCAAAACAATGTCTGCCACGTAGTAGGTACTCAATATAATAATTTGGAGTGAATAGATGAATGAAAGAAAAGGCCTTGAAGATGGGGAGTAAATTTTACTGCTTTAATTGGATGTAACCATTTTCATTTTCCCCTCTCACACATCATTTTACCAGGAATCGGGAGGGAAAAAAAGCAGACAACAGTTTAGGAAATTAAAAGTGTGCAAATTAAGAGTGGAATAATTTGAGGGGATAAACATGACTTTAATTCTCTCAAAGTAAGTGATACAGTTACAAACATAATGCCATGAGTTTTTCACAAAACAAAATAAGGCATGATTAAATTAATGACACATTTTTAAAAATTTGGGATTCTCTTGGAGAAAGCCAGCTAATTATAGAATTTTAGGACGGTTGAGGTTTTCCACTGTGGCCTGTGTTGTCTTCTTTTACCCTGTTCTAATCATACGTGCAATGTTTATTTCACAACTTTCTTCTCAGTTGCCTTTGAAAATTGTACGATTCCTCATAGTCCTGATTAGACGATTCTCTATTATAAGTTTCTGATGCCTAGAGTCGTTAAATAGGATTCAGTGTGCCTATCTCAAAGAAATCAAGTGAAAATTCACCTGCAGATAAACAGCAATGCTTATTTTGTTCAAAAATATAGTTCTTTTAAATAGCAGAATTTGATTATGGTTTTTTCAACAAAAAGAGTGACTCACATCAAATAACAGTGTCAGTTCAGTTCAGTTGCTCAGTCGAGTGCAACTCTTTGCAACCCCATGAATCACAGCACGCCAGGCCTCCCTGTCTATCACCAACTTCCGGAGTTAACTCACACTCATGTCCATCGAGTCGGTGATGCCATCCAGCCATTTCATTCTCTGTCATCCCCTTCTCCTCCCGCCCCCAGTCCCTCCCAGCATCAGAGTCTTTTCCAGTGAGTCAACTTTTCGCATGAGGTGGCCAAAGTATTGGAGTTTCAGCTTTAGCATCAGTCCTTCCAATGAACACCCAGGATTGATGTCCTTTAGCATGGATTGGTTGAATCTTCTTGCAGTCCAAGGGACTCTCAAGAGTCTTCTCCAACACCACAGTTCAAAAGCATCAATTCTTTGGTGATCAACTTTCTTCACAGTCCAACTCTCACATCCATACGTGACCACTGAAAAAACCATAGCGTTGACTAGACAGACATTTGTTGGCAAAGTAATGTCTCTGCTTTTTAATATGCTATCTAGGTTGGTCATAACTTTCCTTCCAAAGAGTAAACGTCTTTTAATTTCATGGCTGCAATCACCATCTGCAGAGATTCCGTTCCGTTCCATCGCTCAGTCGTGTCCGACTCTTTGTGACCCCGTGGACTGTAGCCTACCAGGCTGCTCCGTCCATGGGATTCTCCAGGCAAGAATACTGGAGTGGGTTACCGTTTCCTTCTCCAGTCTGCAGAGATTTTGTAGCCCAAAAAGTCTGACACTGTTTCCACTCTTTCCCCATCTATTTGCCATGAAGTGATGGAACCAGATGCCATGATCTTTGTCTTCTGAATGTTGAGCTTTAAGCCAACTTTTTCACTCTCCTCTTTCACTTTCATCAAGAGGCTTTTGAGTTCCTCTTCACTTTCTGCCATAAGGGTGGTGTCATCTGCATATCTGAGGTTACTGATATTTCTCCCGGCAATCTTGATTCCAGGTTGTGCTTCTTCCAGCCCAGCGTTCCTCATGATGTACTCTGATATAAGTTAAATAAGCAAGGTGACAATATATAGCCTTGACGCACTCCTTTTCCTATTTGGAACCAGTCTGTTCCATGTCCAGTTCTAACTGTTGCTTCCTGACCTGCATACAGGTTTCTCAAGAGGCAGGTCAGGTGATCTGGTATTCCCATCTCTTTCAGAATTTTCCACAGTTTATTGTGATCCACACAGTCAAAGGCTTTGGCATAGATAATAAAGCAGAAATAGATGCTCTTCTGGAACTCTCTTGCTTTCTCCATGATCCAGCAGATGTTGGCAATTTGATCTCTGGTTCCTCTGCCTTTTCTAAAACCAGCTTGAACGTCTGGAAGTTCATGGTTCACGTATTGCTGAAGCCTGGCTTGGAGAATTTTGAGCATGACTTTACTAGCGTGTGAGATGAGTGCCATTGTGCAGTTTCTTGAGCATTCTTTGGCATTGCCTTTCTTTGGGATTGGAATGAAAACTGACCTTTTCCAGTCCTGTGGCCACTGCTGAGTTTTCCAAATTTGCTGGCATATTGAGTGTAGCACTTTCACAGCATCATCTTTCAGGATTTGAAATAGCTCAACTGGAATGCCATCACTTCCACTAGCTTTGTTCATAGTGATGCTTTCTAAGGCCCACTTGACTTCACATTCCAAGATGTTTGGCTCTAGGTGAGTGATCACACCATCATGATTATCTTGGTCATGAAGATCTTTTTTGTACAGTTCTTCTGTGTATTCTTGCCACCTCTTCTTAATATCTTCTGCTTCTGTTAGGTTCATACCATTTCTTTCCTTTATCGTTCCCATCTTTGCATGAAATGTTCCCTTGGTATTTCTCATTTTCTTGAAGAGATCTCTAGTCTTTCCTATTCTGTTGTTTTCCTCTATTTCTTTGCATTGATCACTGAGGAAGGCTTTCTTATCTCTCCTTGCTATTCTTTGAAACTCTGCATTCGGATGCTTATATCTTTCCTTTTCTCCTTTGCTTTTTGCTTCTCTTCTTTTCACAGCTATTTATAAGGCCTCCCAAGTCATTTTGCTATTTTGCATTTCTTTTCCATGGGAATGGTCTTGATCCCTGTCTCCTGTACAATGCAATGTACAGAGCAATATTGCATAGGAACAGGGAATGTTAGGTCCATGAATCAAGGCAAATTGGAAGTGGTCAAATAGGAGATGACAAGAGTGAACATCAACATTCTAGGAATCAGTGAACTAAAATGGACTGGAATGGGTGAATTTAACTTGGCTTGAAGCTCAACATTCAGAAAACAAAGATCATGGCATCTGGTCCCATCACTTCATGGGAAATAGATGGTAAAACAGTGGAAACAGTGTCAGACTTTATTTTTTTGGGCTCCAAAATCACTGCAGATGCTGATTGCAGCCATGAAATTAAAAGATGCTTGCTCCTTGGAAGGAAAGTTATGACTAACCTTGATAGTGTATTAAAAAGCAGAGACATTACTTTGCCAACCAAGGTCCGTCTAGTCAAGGCAATGCTTTTTCCCGTGGTCATGTATGGATGTGAGAGTTGGACTGTGAAGAAGGCTGATCGCCGAAGAATCGATGCTTTTGAACTGTGGTGTTGGAGAAGACTCTTGAGAGTCCCTTATACTGCAAGGAGATCCAACCAGTCCATTCTAAAGGAGATCAATCCTGGATGTTCATTGGAGGGACTGATGCTAAAGCTGAAACTGCAATACTTTGACCACCTCATGCGACGAGTTGACTCACTGAACTCTGATGCTGGGAAAGGTTGGGGGCGGGAGGAGAAGGGGACGACCGAGATGGCTGGATGGCATCACCGACTCTGTGGACATGAGTTTGAGTGTACTCCGGGAGTTGCTGATGGACAGGGAGGCCTGGCGTGCTGTGTTTCATGCGGTCGCGGAGAGTCGGGCACGACTGAGCGACTGAACTGAACTGAACTGAACTGACCAGTATATCTACTACTGTGGGCACGAATCCCTTAGAAGAAATGGAGTAGCCATCATGGTCAACAAAAGAGTCCGAAACTCAGTACTTGGATACAATCTCAAAAACAACAGAATGATCTCTGTTCGTTTCCAAGGCAAACCATTCAGTATTACAGTAATCCAAGACTATGCCCAACCAGTAACGCTGAGGAAGCCAAAGTTCAACGGTTCTATGAAGACCTACAAGACCTTTTAGAACTAGCAGCCAAAAAGGATGTCCTTTTCCTTATAGGGGTCTGGAATGCAAAAATAGGAAGTCAAGAAACACCTGGAGTAACAGGCAAATTTGTCCTTGGAGCATGGAATGAAGCAGGGCAAAGGCTAATAGAGTTTTGCCAAGAGAATGCACTGGTCATAGCAAACACCCTCTTCCAACAACACAAGAGAAGACTCTACACATGGACATCACCAGATGGTCAACACCGAAATCAGATTGATTATATTCTTTGCAGCCAAAGATGGAGAAGCTCTAGACAGTTAGCAAAAACAAGACCGGGAGCTGACTGTGGCTCAGATCTTGAACTCCTTATTGCCAAATTCAGACTTAAATTGAAGAAAGTAGGGAAAACTACGAGACCATTCAGGTATGACGTAAATCAAATCCCTTATGATTATACAGTGGAAGTGTGAAATAGATTTAAGGGACTAGATCTGATAGATAGAGTGCCTGATGAACTATGGACAGAGGTTCGTGACATTGTACGGGAGACAGGGACCAAGACCATCCCCATGGAAAAGAAATGCAAAATAACAGTGTCAGTATTTAGTAACTTCTTGATTATTTGTTAGTGATGTGAGAGTTGGACTGTGAAGAAAGCTGATCACCGAAGAATCGATGCTTTTGAACTGTGGTGTTGGAGAAGATTCTTGAGAGACCCTTATACTGCAAGGAGATCCAACCAGTCCATTCTAAAGGAGATCAATCCTGGGTGTTCATTGGAAGGACTGATGCTAAAGCTGAAACTGCAATACTTTGGCCACCTCATGCGATGAGTTGACTCACTGGAAAAGACTCTGATGCTGGGAAAGGTTGGGGGCGGGAGGAGAAGGGGACGACCGAGTATGAGATGGCTGGATGGCATCACCGACTCTGTGGACATGAGTTTGAGTGAACTCCGGGAGTTGGTGGTGGACAGGGAGGCCTGGCGTGCTGTGACTCATGGGGTCGCGGAGGGTCGGACACGACTGAGCGACTGAACTGAACTGAACTGAACTGAGATCAAGGAAGATTTAAAGACTGGAACATCCTTACATGAATGCAGACTTTCACTGGATTCTGATTCTTTCCCTAATTAACTCTGATTTCTTGATCAGTATTTTAGAAAACTTTGGGGATATTTTGGCTTCAGATTTTAAGGTTTAGAAGTAGCTTGTCAGTGCTAAATCATCTCCATCAGTCCCTTATTTCCAAAAGAAAAAAGTACATAGCCAATATTCCCTTAAGTAGGACTTTTTGTTTGTTTGTTTTCAAAGTTAGAAGAAAACCAAGGAGAGAAATCCCTTTGTGCTCCATTTCCCTGTTTTGTCAAAGCTAATAAAAATTGTGAAATATCGAAGCACGCATATTTATTTCCTGGCATCTGCTTCATCGAGTCATAAAAGTAGTAATATAGTTTACTGTATTCCTTTTTAAATATTCATCTTGCATCTGCACAGAATGTCTTAAGGTCATCTGTCCACAGGAGCACCTACGTCACCTCTGTATTGCATTTAACACGAACTTTTTATTCTCAGTCAAATCAGAGATAGACCACATACACAGATAAACATTTCAAAGCTAGAAAAAAGAGAGTAGAGAGCATATTTAGTCTGTCTTCTATTATTACAGATAAAAGACGCCCACAAAGATTTTGCAAGGTCACACAGGTGGCTGGTGGTGAATCTGAGATTATAAACCAAGTTCCTCAAATTCCAACCCATCTTCTCTTATTTACCCATCTTTTCTAATATTAACTGTTATACATTAAAACCACCTAAGGTACTATTTATATACTATGTTTATCATTATTGTTTTTAAAATATGTTATGATTTAGGCACTTGTCACATTTGATATTCTAGGATTATATAATAGTAATCAATGGAATATGTTAGAGGAAATTTAAAATCGTTTTTATAGATAACATACTTGCATAGTTCAAAAGTAACAAGATAGTAAAGGGTCAGCAGTAAAAACGTTTCCCTCCTGTTCCTGGATCTCAACCCAACCACCTAGTTCAACCCCCAACCCCCGACCCCCAACCCTCCAAGGAAGCATCCAGTGTTATCAGAGTTCTCTGTGTACAGCATGACCTCAATTCAGTTCGGTTCAGTTGCTCAGTCATGTCCGACTCTTTGCGACCCCATGAATCACAGCATGACAGCCCTCCGTGTCCATTGCCAACTCCCGGAGTTCACTGAGACTCCATCAAGTCCATCAAGACCATCAAGTCGGTGATGCCATCCAGCCATCTCATTTTCTGTCGTCCCCTTCTCCTCCTGCCCCCAATCTCTCCCAGCATCAGAGTCTTTTCCAGTGAGTCAACTCTTTGCATGAGGTGGCCAAAGTATTGGAGCTTCAACTTTAGCATCAGTCCTTCCAATGAACACCCAGGACTGATCTCCTTTAGGATGGACTGATTTGATCTCCTTGCAGTCCAAGCGACTCTCAAGAGTCTTCTCCAACACCACAGTTCAAAAGCATCAATTCTTTGGCGATCAGCTTTCTTCACAGTCCAACTCTCACATACATACATGACCACTGGAAAGGTGCAAAAATTGTATCTTTTATAGTCTATGGCATTTTCCTTTTTTTTTTTTGTCTTAGGCTACATCATGGAGACTATTCTCTGTCAAGATATAAAGCCCATTTCATTATCTTTTATGTACTCCACCATGTTGATGTGTTGTTATTTAGTTAATTAATCTCTGTCAGTATATATTCAGATTGTTTACTGCTTCAGTTATTACTAGAAGTGCTTCAGTAAATAGCCTTGCATTTGACATGTGTTAATAAAAATGGAGGACAGCAGAAATTAATGTAACATTGTAAATGAACTATACTTAAATAAAATATTTTTTTTTAATGTAAGGTGAATTTCTAAAAGCTGAATGACGTCTTCTTAGGATTTTTGTAGGTCATGTCCAGTTACTCTCCACGGAGTTGGATAGATTTACATTCCCATCCATTATGTGAGGATGACCGTTTTACATTCCTCACTGGTAAAATGTCTTTGGTATTTAGAATGTTTATATCCAAAAAGTGAGATGTGAAAAGCTTTATCTTGGTGTGGGTTTGATTTGCTTTTTTGTATTTATATTCATGAGGTTAGGCATGTTTTTATATGTTAAAGAAACTTGATTTACATTTTCAGCTATTATTGTGCTATTCTCTTTACCTGTTTTCCTATTGCTTTTTTCTCTTATTGAATGTAGGAACTCTATATCTAAGGGAAAGAGTATTTTATCTATGGTTGTTGTTGCTGTTTTTCAGTAACTCAGTTGTATCCGACTCTTTGCAACCCCATGGACTGCAGCACGCCAGGCTTCCCTGTCCTTTACCATCTCCTGGAGCTTGCTCAAACTCATGTCCATTGAGCCAGTGATGCCATTCAACCATCTCATTCTCTGTCATCCCCTTCTTTGCCTGCCTTCAATCTTTCCCAGAATCAGGATCTTTTCTAAAGAGTCAGCTCTTCCAAAACAAGTGGCCAAAGTATTGGAGCTTCAACTTCAGCATCAGTCTTTCCAATGAATATTCAGAGTTGATTTCCTTTAGGATTGGCTGGTTTGATCTCTTGCAGTCTCACGAGTCTTCTCCAGCACCACAGTTTAAAGGCATCAATTCTTTGATGATCAGCCTTCTTTATGGTCTAACTCTCACATCCATACATGACTACTGAAAAACCATAGCTTTGATTAGATGGACCTTTGTCAGCAAATTAACATCTCTGCTGTTTACTACGCTGTCTAGGTTTGTCATAGCTTTTCTTCCAGGGAGCAAACGTCTTTTAATTTCATGGCTACAGTAATCATCTGCAGTTATTTTGGAGTCCAAGAAAGTAAAGTCTGATGCTGTTTCCACTGTTTCCCCATCTATTTGCCATGAAATGATGGGACCAGATGCCATGATCTTAGTTTTCTGAATATGGAGTTTTTCTGGGTGTGTGTGTGTGTGTATGTGTTAGTGTTTATTTTTGGCTGTGCTGGGTCTCATTGCTCTAGGTGCAGTGAACAGGGGCTACTTTCTAGTTGTGATGCATGAGCTTTTAATTGTGGTGGCTTCTTTTGTTGTGGAGCACAGGCTCTAGGGCATGGGGGCTTCAGTAGTTGTGGTGCATGAGCTTAGTTGCTCTTGGCAATTGGGATCTTCACGAACAGAAATGAAACCCTCGTCTCCTGCATTGGCAGGTGTAGTCTTTACCACTGAGCCACCAGGGAAGCCCAAATGTTGAGTTTTAAGTCAGTTTTTTCACTTCTCTTTGACCTTCACCAACAGGCTGTTTAGTTCCTCTTTGCTCTGTGTTTCTCTAATTTGTGTTTACCTTGTTTATGAAGTAATTTTTGCCATGCCATGTTTATGCTTTATTTAGTTGAATTTATCAATTTTTCCAAATCTCTTTTTTGATTTGTATTATACGTAAACAAACATCATTCACTCTCAGGTTATTTCCTAAAATCTCCTAAAAAAAATCTGTGTTTCTTATGGTACTTTATGGGTTTATTTGTTTACTTTTAATATGATTCATTTGGAATTGATCCTAATGATTAAGATGTGGGAATGGTTTAAATCTTATTTTCCCCCCAGTTGTTTGGTGTTTCAACATCATTTATAATGTACTCTGTTTTTCCCCATTGATTTATGATAGCAACCTTATGACATAGTCTAGTTTTGCATATTTTTAGTCAGTTTGTTGACTTTCCATCCCATTCAGTTGATATAGATATTTATGTCATTATTTATTTCAGTCATTAGCTTTAATATCTAAAGGGAAGATTTCTTCTCACTGTGGGATGCATTTTTAAAGTGACACTACAGATTTTTTCAATTTCAGTTTTATTGAAGCATAATTGACTTTTAAAACTATAAAATTGTACATTGTTGTGATTTGATATATTTGATCTATTGAAAGAATTTCTCCCTTCTAGTTATTAATAATTAACACATCCATCACTGCCCATATTTATCTTTTCTTGGTGAGAACATTTAAGTTCTACTCTCTCTTAACAAATTTCTGTTGTACAATATAGTGTTATCAGCAATAGTCACCATATTTTTCCTTAGATCCTCAGACTTTATTCATCTTACAAGTGAAAGTTTATATCTTTTACCAGCTTCTCCCTATTTCCCCCATTACCCCCAGCCCCTGGCAGTCACTTTTTATATATTTTTTATGAGTTTGACTTTTTTTTAGATTCCACGTGTAAGTAATACATGCAGTATTTGTCTTTCTTGTAATACCACCATTGATTTTCTGTTTATATTTTGTGATTGGCTATATAATGGGCTTCCCAGGTGGCACTAGTGGTAAAGAACCCACCTGCCAATGCAGGAGATGCAAGAGACATGGGTTTGATCCCTGGGGCAGGAATATAACCTGGAGTAGGAAATGGTACCCCACTCCAGTATTCTTGCCTGGAAAAGCCCATGGTTAGAGAAGCCAGGATGGCTACCGTCCATGGGGTTGCAGAGTTGGACACAACTGAGCACACACATACTGTCCATACTTAGATAATACAGATTCATAGAATAATATCCCTTTCTCTGATTGGTGACAGATTTCCTTCCTCATGTATATAGTATCAGAAAGTTGGTAAATTCCAAAATCATGAGATATGAGTTCAGCTGAGACTGTGTAGGTAGGCTTCCCATAATCATCCATTAGCATGCTTCACTTGACATGTAGAACTAACAAAAGCAAACGTTTCAGCAAAGATCCTGGAGTGGCTGCTGCTGCTGCTAAGTCACTTCAGTCGTGTCCGACTCTGTGTGACCCCATAGACGGAAGCCCACCAGGCTCCCCCGTCCCTGGGATTCTCCAGGCAAGAACACTGGAGTGGGTTGCCATTTCCTTCTCCGATGTGTGAAAGTGAAAAGTGAAAGTGAAGTCGCTCAGTCATGTCCGACCCTTAGCGACCCCACGGACTGCAGCCTACCAGGCTCCTCTGTCCATGGGATTTTCTAGGCAAGAGTACTGGAGTGGCTTGCCATTGCCTTCTCCACCTGGAGTGGCAGATGTCCACTATTCATGTGGACCATGGCGGCAGTAAGCTCTGAATAGTGGGAGGGAGTGTCCTTCACACCGTGTACCACACATGTGGTAAAATTAATGGAGGCTAGACTGATTTCACAGGACTGAAGTTTTTCTTTCAACTCTGACTTTAATGTAGATTCATAATATATAGGAAGTAGAACATTTAGAAGTTAAACCAGTAAGGGAAAGCACACTGTTTTCCCTTTTTCCTGGGCTGGCCATAGTTTTATGAAAATAAATTTCTAAGTGGCTTTTCTTTGCATTGGGCTTCTTGTCAAGAGGTGAAACCTGTATAACGCATTACATCTGAGTTTTTTTTTTTTTTTTTAAGGTCTCAAGGGCAGACATATGGATAATGGTTTAAAAATATAAATATGGTCTTTCCAGTCATAGAAATCTTCTGCCCCAAGAGGTGCTTTTCCCGCTTTCCCAAAAATGTAGGGCTCAGGACTCATAAAGCACCAAAGCAAAATACATGGTGTTTGACACTAAAAAAAAAAACCAACCCAACTGTGCTTTTCTTGAGTTTTGCAGCCCTATGATCAGGCAGAGTAACTTATAGTCAAATGTAGATGTCAACTTGCTGTGTTACCTTCTAGCCACTGAGTCCTTTAACTAAGCGTTTTTGTTTGGTAAAATTACAGAAGAGATGGTGCTTGGTGAGATATTTTGTTCTATTTTCGTACCTATAGTTCATCTAGGAAAATGACTGTCACTTGCTTTTCTCACATGCTTATCCTATTTATCCATTTCTCTGTGTGTGTATACATAAGGAGAAATACATACTCACAGTGTCATTGTAGAGACAGCTACCCCACTGTAGACTTGTCCCGAGCTTGAGTCATTTCATTATTGGGTCCACACGAGATTTAATGTCTGATTTGTAAATACATAGACATTGGCAGTTCAGAATTTATGGAGGCTCTCTTAGGAAAGACCACCACCAATATAGGGTTAGTTTGAAAAGCATTCTGTCCAAATGGATCTTACCAAGTGTTCAAATATGAACTAGTTCACCCTTGCCCTCTCCCACAGAGGGCGAGGGTGGGATAATTAGGAGAATGGGTTGAAACATGTAAAAAAAAAAACAAACAAATATGAACTAGTTCAATCTTGTTGGGGTAAATCTTATAGACAGTACTATAAGAATTATAAATATAATTTGCATAGTCAAAATTTTCATGAATGATCTATTTAGTATAGTGATAGATCCTGCATCAGATGTCATTTATGAAGATAACATTTTTATGAAGTGAAGAACTGTAGAATACTTGCTAAATATTCTTTAGTAAAATTAAGTCCTTCAGAGGCAAAGATTATTCTTAGTCATCTCTGTATTCCCAGCCCAATGTCTGGTATTGAATAGGCACTTACTGTGTATTGAATGAATAAGTGAGTGAAAGAAACTCATTTCTTAGATTGTCTGAAATAGATTTAAATGTTTCCTTGAAATAGACAAAATACATACACGCCCATGCTTGCTGCTCTGCTTTGAGAAGGAAGTTGATTTTGTTCTGTGTTTTTAGAAACATGGTCACTTTGGAAATTAGTCTCTTCATTAAAAAAATTGTATACATTTTTAATGACACACTAGTTTCAATATGATTTCTAAACAACAGTCTCTTGAAATAAAGCAAAAACAAAATCCCTATTAGCTTGCCTTGGAACTATTGTTCAGTAGTTTAAAGAAATAATTTGTAATACCTTTTATTTGGGCTTCCCTAGTGGCTCAGATTGTAAAGAATCAGTCTGCAATACAGGAGACCTGGGTTCGATCCCTGGGTCAGGAATATCCCCTGGAGAAGAGAACAGCAATCCACTCCAGTATTCTTGCCTGGAAAAATTCCAGAGACAGAGGAGCCCACCGGGCTACAGCTCAAGGGGTTGCAAAGAATCATACATGACTGAGCAACTAACACAGCACATCTTTTATTTAGTGTGTACACATGTGTCTGTACGTGCATGTGTGTAAGTGATGTAGAATGATTCAGTGCCAGAGAGTCACTTGGTCTAGATTAATTAAAACAGTAACAGAAAACTTTTACTTTCCAGAATATTATTTTCATTTATTGACTTTGTATGCATAATTTTGCTTAAATAACCTATCAGCAAAAGTACTTATATGATGTTGAGCTGTTGATCCTAATCATAAATAGATCTTATATTTATTTGGGAGGCTATATGATTCTGTTTGCCTTGTTAGTGAGATAACTAAGAATTCACTATTTAAATTCATCTTGCACACCAAATCGTTGTTCAGTCACTAAGTCACGTCTGACCCTTTACAACCCAATGAACTGTAGCCTGCCAGGCGTCTCTGTTCATGGAGTTTTTCAGGCAAGAATGATGGCATGGGTTACTATTTCCTTCTCCAGGGGATCTTCCCAGCCCAGAGATCAAACCCATATCTCCTGCATTAACAGATGGATTCTTTACCACTGAGACACCAGGGAAGCCCTCCGATATTTTGTTGAATAATATTTTCCAATATGAGAATCGTAGAAATTTATTAGTTGGGCTTTTGGCCCTAGTATCCCTGGGTTGGGAAGATCCCCTGGAGGAGGAAATGGCAACCAAATCCAGTGTTCTTGCCTGGAAAATCCCATGGACAGAGCCTGGTGGGCTACAGTCCATGGGGTCACAAAAGAGTCAGACACAACTTAATGACTAAACAACAACAAACCTTGTTTATAGCCATGCATTTTGAGCCTATTCATTTCTCCTTTAATATTTCTTTTCCTCCAGTAATCTTTGAAATAGGAAGGAGAGGTTTTGAAGTCATTATTGAATGGTATGGGTATAGAGTCACAGTAGTGGACAATAACATCTGTGTCGCTCTGTTTTTAATTCCTTTATGGAGAATACAGATAAATGGTAGAAGGAAGCATTTTAGAATAGTATGACTAAATTATCTATGGAAAGAAGAAATCAACAAAA
Source organism: Moschus berezovskii (assembly GCF_049115385.1). Lineage (NCBI taxonomy): Eukaryota > Metazoa > Chordata > Mammalia > Artiodactyla > Moschidae > Moschus > Moschus berezovskii. The sequence continues at coordinate 59,242,552 of NC_142466.1, forward strand.
GGGAATTTAGGAACAAATTGTAGAATGCCACCTGGGCTGATATTACAGTTGAGATGCTCTGTTCAAGATGAAACATGCTTATTTTTATGTTGCCATAATGATTCCCTGTTTTTAAAAATACCCCCGTTCATACCCATATCATTTAGGTTACAAATCTGTATCAAATGCAGAAGTTCCCTTATGTTTAAACATAAGTTGAGGCTAAATGTTAAGACCTTGGCGTAGAGGTTTTGAATTTTGGAGCTGGCAGAGAACCTGTGGCTCAGGAAATTGAGTGACAACTCCCATTTTATGCCAGAAACAGGTCAAGTAGGGCTTTGATTTTCCGATTACCCAAATAGTGCTTTTCCCACCACTCTGTTGCGGATAGCCACTTTTAAAAAATTTGTGATCCTAGAGCATTTGATCCCTAGATAGTTTGATGTGTAATCCTAGAGCATTGAAAAATTTATGTAAAATTTGGCCTGTGGGCCAAATCCAGCCTCCCATGTGTTTTTATTCAATGTTTTATTGAAACATCAGTTCAGTTCAGTTCAGTCGCTCAGTCGTATCCGACTCTTTGCAACCCCATGAACTGCAGCCTGCCAGGCCTCCCTGTCCATCACTGACTCCCAGAGTCCACCCGGACCCATGTCCATTGAGTCAGTGAGGCCATCAACCATCTCATCCTCTGTCGTCCCCTTCACCTCCTGCCCCCAATCCCTCCCAGCATCAGGGTCTTTTCAAATGAGTTAGCTCTTCGCATCAGGTGGCCAAAGTATTGGAGTTTCAGCTTTAGCATCAGTCCTTCCAATGAACACCCAGGACTGATCTCCTTTAGGATGGACTGGTTTGATCTCCTTGCAGTCCAAGGGACTCTCAAGAGTCTTCTCCAACACCATAGTTCAAAAGCATCAATTCTTCGGCGATCAGCTTTCTTCACAGTCCAACTCTCACATCCATACATGACCACTGGGAAAACCATAGCCTTGACTAGATGGACCTTTGTCAGCAAAGTAATGTCTCTGCTTTTCAATATGCTGTCTAGGTTGGTCATAACTTTCCTTCTAAGGAGTAAGCTTCTTTTAACATAGTTACACCCGTTTATTTATTTACTGTCTATGGTGCTACAATGGCAGAATGAGTCGTTGTAGCAGAGATTGTATGACCTGCAGAGCTGAAGATATTTATTATCTGGACCTTCAGAGAAGAAGTTTGCCAGCCCTTAGTATAAGGTCAGGATGAATAAATTAGTTTTTAAAACTAACACTATCGATTTAAAATAAATTGGGAGTTAAATATGCTTTCTGAAAAAACTCTAAGGGATTGGCACATTGTTGAGAAATATGAATGAGCTTTCATAAAAGAATGCAAAACCTACCTGCCTTAAAAATAGAACCAGGATTTCTAGGGACTCCTGAAGCTCCTGGACGTAGATTCTAGTCTCCAGAATGAAACCCGTGACTGACACGGGATGGGAACTGTCTCAGATTGTCATTGATGTTGTGCTAACCTGGACGGAACTTGAACACTCACCAAATGTCCTTCTTGGCAGGTGGAGTGGATCCAACAGCAAGTGGTAAAAAAACGGACCAAGAGGGATTATGACTTCAGCCGCGCACAGTCCACATACTTCAATGACCCCAAGTGGCCAAGCATGTGGTATATGGTGAGTTCGGCTGGCCAGGGCCTGTGGCATCCTGTTGTGTGTTGTTCAGCGATGTTGGGACCAGGAAGACAGAGAAACAGTGAGGTCTTTCCTGTTTCAGGACCCACCATTGGAGGTGGGTTAATGGCCTGTGCTATTTTCTGGATCTTTTTTGAAGTTAACTCTCTGGTTCTAAGGAGAAAGAGGGACATTCTGATCCTGAAGGCATTTCTATTTGAGATCTTACTCTGTGTAGTAGCTCTGTAAGTTTGGGTCAGAAGATGGGAAAATAATATAAAGGGCAGACACCCTGAGACTTAGCAATAATTGTGTTCACGTCTGGTACACATCAGCTCTACCCTGAAACCAGTCTGGTTAATGGATACTGGTTCTTGGAAATCATTGAAATCACTCTGCTTGTAGGTAGCAGATTCCTAACTTGAGTTATCTAAATGTATCTTCTCACTTGGGGTAACAATTTTTTAAAAACTAGACTAGGAAAAAAATAGTTGAAGAGTGTTTGACTTGTAGCTTGTTCAGTAGTTCAAGCCCTCTCCAGTATTCTTGCCTGAAAAATCCCATGGACAGAGGAACTCACCTGGTGGACTACAGTCCAAAGGGTCACAAAGAATCGTATGTGACTGAGCACGCACACAGCGGTTCAAGCAAAAACTTTCAACAAGTGAAACTTAATGTGTTGGGAAGAATGATCTAGAAATTCACTTGATGTTGCCTCCTTTGAAAATTTACTTCTCTAACCTTAGGGTTTTATGTTTGTGATCCCTGAAAAATTGACTAGAATATGATACTTTATCATGAAATTTATATGTTATCAATTTGCTCTATAATCTGCAAAAAGACCTTAACTTTTTAAAAGTTGTTTTGAAAATCTTTATTGTAAATTACTGCCAGAATTATTCCCCCATTCTACCTTGTTTTTTGCAGTCCCTGACCCTGCTTCTCTATCCACCCATTGCATGCCAAATACGTGTCTCATGCTTTTCTGCCTCCTTGCATTTCATTCGTTCTTCCCAGAGTGGCCTTCTGTCCTGTCCCGCCTCCTCAGGTCAGAATTCTCCATCCCTCAGAGCCCACACCTGAGGCTGCCTGTTTCATGTCTCCCATGTCCTTGTCTGTCACTGTTTGTCCTTCCTCTGCTCTCCTGGGTCTGCTGTCTCTGCCATTCCGGACATCCTCCCCTTGGCACTTTGTTTTATAGTTTTTATTGTATTTTAAAATCTCCTCTGTTTGTGTGTGGGGGTCACTTATATCCTCCCATCTGAGAATGTAGCCTAGCACCTAGCAACACTAGGAATCTGTGTTCATTTTTAGATGGGTGAATGTGGCTGGCATTTCTCCCAGTTCCCCTCCTCTTAGTCTTACCCAGATGTGGAAGGTTGTGGAAAGATTTTGGACCCCAACCAGAGTTTCACACAGAAAACTCTTTCATGCATAAGGGGAAATAAAGGAGCCATAAAGCTAAGTTCAAAGGGAGATGAGACTCAAAACAACATTTGAGTAGAAATCAGCTGAGTGGACCCTGATGCTGGGAAAGACTGAAGGCAAAAGGAGAAGAGGGTGGCAGAAGATGAGATGGTTAGATAGCATTACCGACTTAATAGACATGAGTTTGAGCAAACTCTGGGAGATAGTGGAGGACAGGGGAGCCTGGCATGCTACAACCCACGGGGTCACAAATAGTCAGACATGACTTAGTGCCTGAACAACGAGAGGACAGTGAGACACTTGCCAGCTTATTAGCTCCAAGACCAAGAAAGAATAAACCATGAGGGAAGGCATTAGAGGGAGTGTTAGCAGGAGCTCAGGAGCATTTGTCTGTGCTGACAAGATGATAAGGATGTAATAGGATTAAGAAGTAGAATGGAAGCAACATCCCCTTACACCTCTCTTCTTAAGGCCCAGGGGCAGTGAGTCCCTCTTTGACTTGCATTTCTTTTTTGCAAGAAAGAACCACATTGCTATCTGCACATGTCCCACTGGACAGTCTAAGTGGACAGCAGCTCTCCCTGACCCTTTCATCACTCCAGCAGGTCACGCTGGGCTGTTGCAGGAGCCATGGTCAAAGTGACTCCAAAGATTTCAGTGTGTATAGGGGAAGATCTCCTTACACCCGAGAACCTCTGCCATTTCTTTGGAAATTCTCTTTTTGATGTGAGGAAAAGTTAAGAGAGAAGAGCTTTTGTTTGATTCTTTAAAGTACTGGATGTTTTTCAACACATACTTGATGGTAATAATTCAAATAGATCACATTCATTGAGCACTTACCACATACCAGGCAAGGTGCTTATACTTTATTCTAATATTTTTCTAATGTAGTTTAAACAGAGATGTGTGTTTAATATTGGCCCTGTGTTATAAGAGTTAGGAATCCAAGGCTCATAAAGTTTATATCATTTACCTAAGATCACCCAACCTGAAAGTGATGAAACAGCAATGCCAATCCAGGCAGGTTGACGGAAGTCCACAGGATGAACATGGCATCATAACCCCACCCTTCTACTATTCACAAACAACTGTAAGCAAGGCACTACAGCCCTCCAGGAACTTCTAATCTGTCCATGGAGAAATGACTGAAGTTCAAGGGAGAATCATGGGTGCTGTGTAGGATGGGCAAAGTGTCTTGGGAGCATGCAAAGCACTTCAAAGCTTCCTATTAAATACATACTTTTTCCTTAATGAAAGCAACAGGAAATTGTCTGGGGCTTCAGTTGGAAGACTCAAAGTTGTGACGGGAGTTGGAGGATCCACTGACAAGGTCACATGGCTGGTTTTTCTCCACCTGGGCCTCACTAGAGGGCTGCTTGAGTGGCCCTTTGCCATGGCTCTATCCTCCCCCAGGGCAAATGATTTAAGAGGTTGTGTCAGAGGTGGTGATGTCTTTTATGATCTAATCTCAGAAGTTACTTCTGTAATTTTCTGTTGACCACATGTTTGAACTCTAATTCAGTGTATGAGGGGACTACATAAGGGTGTGTGTACTAGAAGGCGAGAATGGTTAGGAAGCTGGTTACCATAATTAAATGAAATACTACATGGGAAACCTTTAGCACAGTACCTGGCAGTAGAAGACTCATTAAAATAAATTACAATTGTTGTTGTTCTTCTTTTGAATTACAATACATGCTGCTGCTGCTGCTACTGCTGCTGCTAAGTCGCTTCAGTCGTGTCTGACTCTGTGCGGCCCCATAGACGGCAGCCCACCAGGCTCCCCCGTCCCTGGGATTCTCCAGGCAAGAACACTGGAGTGGGTTGCCATTTCCTTCTCCAATGTGTGAAAGTGAAAAGTGAAAGTGAAGTCGCTCAGTCATGTCCAACCCTTAGCGACCCCACGGACTGCAGCATACCAGGCTCCTCCGTCCATAGGATTTTCCCGGCAAGAGGACTGGAGTGGGGTGCCATTGCCTTCTCCGACAATACATGCTATCTTCCTTTTATCTGTTTTCATTGCTACAGTTGAAGGGTGTGATCATATGTGCAGTGGACATCCCTCAGAATGCTCAGTGACATGTCATTGACACTGTTGAGACACAGTGCTGATTTCCTCCTCCCTTTTTCTGAGTCCTGGGCCCTGCTGCAGTGTTTTTTGAGGGTTACTTGGCGAACCTCCATAGGGTCCTGCCTTCAGCTCGTTAGCCTAGGCCTGGTCCTGTCAGTCTGTATTTATCACAGGAGAACAGAGATTAAAGAATGGCATGAAGTGTGCCTGAGTGTCTCTTTTAATTAATTTAAAAGCTTTACCCTTGTCGCTCCTCCCGTTGGAAACTGGTATGTGAAACCATTATGTCCAGCCTTGAGGCCTGGGCAGTATATTCAGGGAAAGGTGCATTTACAAGAGTTTGTTATGGAGACGATGGCTGGCTAATTACTCCTCTGACCTGAAACTCTGCTCAGGCTTCCAGGAGCTGGCAGGGTCCAGTGCTAGAAACAGAACTCACTTCTCATTGCATCGGTAGACTCCAGCATCTCCTCTTTGTGAGCATGGTGGCAAGTGCTGAGGATTTAGGAAAACATGCTCTGTACTTCCTTCGAAGATCAGTAAGGCAGAAGAGGAATATATAAGTGCCAATGAGTTTGCCAGACAAACAATTCTGCCCTGAAAGTGTCTCTGGGATCATGTGCATACACCCAGCTCCATGGGCTTTGGGTTCTAATTTTTGCTTATAGATTTGCTTCTTCTGTTAAAATGTCCTGAGTAGTAATGGATGCCCAAGCTTGGGTCGCCTATAAGAGATTGTTATTTTTGGTATAGAGGAGGGCTCAGGCAGCAAGATTTCATCAGAATCCCCTGGTGAGTCTAGCAGGCAGCCAGGAATCCTGAGTTATTTATTCACTGCCCACATCTGTGATAAATGCTCAATGAATGCTAATAAAATAGATGAGTAAACTGGATATCAATGATCATCTCCATAGCTGAGAAAATAATTGTCTGTGTCAAACATTTTGCCAAACTTTCATGTGCATTATCTTATTGCCAGTATTCCAGTGAGTTGGGACCTATTATTGTCTTCATTTTAGGGCTTCCCAGGTGGCGCAAGAGGTGGAGAACCTGCCTGCCAATGCAGGTGACACAAGAGATGTGGGTTTGATCCCTGGGTTAGGAAGATCCCCTAGAGGAGGGCATGAAAACCAACTCTGGTCTTCTTGTCTGGAGATTCCCGTGGACAGAGGAGCCTGGCAGGCTACAGTCCACAGGGTCGCATAGAGTCAGACACAACTGAGTGACTTAGCACACACACATGCATTGTCTTCATTTTACACTGAAGAAATTACAGAAGAGACACTGTTTACCAGTGGGCAGATTCGAACCAGTCACTCTGACTCCAGAGGCTAGACTTCCAACAGTTGCATCACTGGACTTCCTGATAATGACATCACAGATCACCTGGAAGGATTACAGCCCACCCCTCTCATGCCCCCCAGTGGAAATTTGGGAATTTGCATTTCTAACAAGCTAGTGCAGGTGATGGAATTTCAGTTGAGCTATAAAGCAGAGACATTACTTTGTCAACAAATGTCTGTCTAGTCAAGGCTATGGTTTTTCCAGTAGTCATGTATGGATGTGAGAATTGGACTATAAAGAAAGCTGATATTTTTGAACTGTGGTGTTGGAGAAGACTCTTGAGAGTCCCTTGGACTGCAAGGAGATCCAACTAGTCCATCCTAAAGGAATTCAGCCCTGAATGTTCATTGGAGGGACTGATGCTGAAGCTGAAACTCCAATACTTTGGCCCCCTGATGCGAAGAACTGACTCATTTAAAAAGACCCTGATGCTGGGAGGGATTGGGGACAGGAGGAGAAGGGGACAACAGAGGATGAGATGGTTGGATGGCATCACCGACTCAATGGACACGAGTTTGAGTAGGCTTCGGAAGTTGGTGATGGACAGGGAAGCTTGACGCGCTGCAGTCCACGGGGTCGCAAAGAGTTGGACACGACTGAGCGACTGAACTGAATAAGTTCCCCATTAATGCTGATGTTATTTGACTCTCAGGACCACTTAGAGATCTCTTTGCTCTAGCATATTTTCACCATGGGGTTTATGTGAACACAGTTGGCCTCCACCTCCCCATTATCAGTTGGAGGAAGAAGAGCTTTCAAAAAACTTAGAGACACTTTAAAGTGCCTTTGGTCAATTTAGCTTGTTTCTCTTGATCTTATACATTTTACTTACTGAAAAAATTTTCTATCTGGGAAGCCGACAACTTTAATATAAAAAGATATTTTCACTTTACTGGCACTGATTAAAAAGTGCCCTTGCCTAAAACAGTCTTTCAAGATGTTCCACAGACAAAGGGTATCTGATGGGAAAGATTGTGAAAATCTGGCCAAGTCTTCATGAACTTGGTGTAATAGAAATGTTTTTAATGTACAAAGCTGGTATAATGGGCCATTTTGATCCCCTGAAGAAAAGTCTCTTTGATTCTAGAAAGAGCGTGGCTAAGTAAGATGCCCCTTCAAGGATCTGGGAATGCCAATTGAGCAAATTCAGGAAGTTAAATATTTTTTATTACAAAATATTTAAGACATACAGAAATTTGAAAGAGAACCACAAATGCCAGTCCACCCACCCCCAATCTGAAGAATAGAATGTTATCTATACAGCTGAAATCCCTTGTGAGTCATGTCTTTATAGTGTCTGTTGATCCCTTACAGAGTTATGGCAGATGCTGCATTTGAAATACAGGAGGAGATGGGAATTCTCCTTTGTTGGCAGGATGGTTCTCTTTATGGGAGGGATTATTCAATTTATAGTAGATTTTGTATTTTCTGAAATCATCCTAAACCATTTATATATGAAATTTGTACTCAGGCTATTGACAACGAGTCCCAAGAAGGCCACTTGGAAATGAAACTTGGAGGAAGCTATAAGTTTAGCCAAATAGCTCTTTTATTCCTTTAGTCATGTAAATATTTTATTTCCTTAGGAACATGTTATAGCATTGTACAGTATTTCTTGTCTAACTGTTAAGAACTAATACTGATTTTGAAGAAGCCCATAGTGAAATATTTAAAAAAAAATTTTTTTCCTGCCTTATAGAAGGCAAGCTCAATTCCAAAGGGAAAAGTAAAGAAGGCCCTGTGAAATCTTGCTCTTTGACTCTCAAACTGGAGTAGTTGAGTATGACTGGCATCCTTAACACATAATTTTTTGTGATGAATATTGGGTGGCCTACTTAATATGCATTTTTAAAGCCAGGGTTTAACAAACAGGCTCACTTTTTGATGCACTACCTCAAATTTCATGAAAACTCTCTGGGTGGTTTTTTTTTTTTTAAGAGAAAAAAATCACATTTGTCGATCAGCAGAGTGAAAATTAACTGAGTTCGGCTGTGCGTGTGAGGCATATCTGCCAGAAGCTATGAACTAGCTAGGATAGTAATTGTGAAAAATGATTGTAAGCCACATGGTTCTTTCTCAGCCAACTGGATGGTATTCAGTTCTCCAAGAGTGTGAGGCATTGCTGTTTCTGTGGTTGGCACACATTTTCCTAATGACTTATACTGTCATTTGACTCTAATAAAATCTGGTGGGGTTTGTGGCATTATTGTCCTGGCAGCTTGGAGATCATCTTTTTATGGCACCCCATTTAGCTGTTTTAATTGAAAATGCAACATGGTGTAAATCTACAGCCATGTGGCCCATCTTGACGCAAGCAGGAGGCCTTCTGAGAAAGGACAGACTCCAGCCAGGCAGCAAATGATTTCCTGGTAAGAACTACTGGGGGTTGAGATGTGGTTTTGGCGCACTGATGTTTTGCTTCAGACTAGCTCTGCGTCCTGTGGAAAGGTATTTCAGCTCTCTCACCCTTAGCTCATCTGAACAAATGAGGAATCTAGACTAGATGCTTTCTTGAGGTCATTCCCGCTTGAACCTCCTCTAGGTCCACACGGCAAGTTGAACTAGAGATTGACTGTTAGGGAGACATATACCACTACATCTTGATTTCCAGCTCAGACCTACCCTGTTCCTGACTGCTGTATCCCATGCTTTTGTTTCATCACTGCTTCAATCTCAGTGTGTCCCCTTGTTGGGGTCCTTGAGACCACCCCCAGATTTGGTGATTCACTGGGAGGAGTCACATAATTCAGCAAAGAGTCATACAGCTATGATTTATTTCAGTGAAAGGATATAATGTGAAATCAGCAAAATGAAAAGCCACATGGGGCAAAGTCCAGGGGAAACCAGGCTGAAGCTTCCAAGAGACTTCTCTCAGTGGAGTTACAGGGAAAGCACTTAATTCCTCCAGCATGAATTGTGCCGTGTGTGACATGTTGGCTACCAGGGAGCTCTTGAGGGACTTGGTGCTCAGGGTTTTTACTGGGAGTTGGTTGTGTCGGTACCCAGGGCCTTCTATGTACCCAAATTCCATTCTCTTGGAGGCATTCAGCACAACCATATTGTTTGTGTAACCAGCTTAGACACAGTGAGACAGTTTTATGAAGGAATGGTGAAAACTCTCCCCAAACCCAAATTCCCAGATGCCGCCAAGAGTATTTGGGGAGCCAAACACATGAATGACTGAGTTGGAATTATGCTCCTCCTTTATTAGAACTTTGTGTTCACTGAATGAATAAATTAACACCAAAGAAAAATGCTCATAAGTGATAATTCCAAGAAAAAGCAAACTTGAATCCTAAGTATAAGTCCATATTTGTTTTACAGCCTGAAAAATCCCTTCATGAAGGATAATGAAATCATATGAAGTCATCATTATTATCGTGAGTTAATTAGCAAGCTCCAGTTACAGTTTTGCTATTGGCACCCTCAATGGACTACTCTCAACTGACTAGACAAACTGACCATGATATGGTTGTGGTGGAAGTCAGTATATTAGAGGTATTAGTGTTAGTCACTCAATCATTTCTGACTCTTTGTGACCCCATGGACTGTAGCCCACCAGGCTCCTCTGTCCATGGAATTCAATAGGCAAGAATTCTAGAGTGAGTAGCCATTCCCTTCTCCTGGGGATCTTCCCTATCCAGGGATCAAACCTGGGTCTCCTGCATTGCAGGAAGATTCTCTACTGTCTGAGCCTCCAGGAAATACATTAGAGGTATTAAGTTAACCTATAGTTTACTAGTCAAATTACTTTTAGAAGAGGCCAGTAAAAAATCACTTCGGATAATATTCATTGCTGCCTGGGACATATTATTACAACCTTTATTAATTGCCTTGAGCAAAATATAACTTATTCCATACTGGTAGTTCATCTTCTCAGCTTTACTTTCAAAGAGTAAAAGTATGTCCATAGTCTGGTCCTTTGGCCCTGACTCTAATATGATGAAGGTCTGTTAACAGAAACAGAGTTGTTTTTATCAAGATTTTAGTAAGATTTTTCTTTAATTAGTAACTCATTTTCTGCTGGAGAGCTGACAGAATTGACCCTTGAGCTCACTTAATCTGTCGTTGTCTTCTTAACATGTTGATTCAAGTTCCTTTATCAAAGTTTGTCTGAATTCCTCATTTCTTATTTACTTCTCACCCTGTATTGGGATTAGTTTTAGTGATCAAGACACATTTTTTGGCTTATTTTTTATACATTTCTCTGCCAATAAGTAGGGTTCTCTTGGTAAGTACTTCATAAATATTTATAGATATAAAATGAGGAGAGAATTGGTCATTTAGACATCTTCATTTTCCAGATTCACAGAACTGAGCTGGCTCTTCCTGAAAGATGATGGTGCATATTCAAATATCCTGTGTTGAGAACTCAAATTCTAAAGTTGTCTGAGACAGCAGCATCTGGAATGCTGTTTTTTCCTTAATTTTGGTTGGCAGTGAGCTTGACTGGGAAATTAATGGAGTAAAAGAAATAATTCTTAGCAATCCAATGATGAGAAGAATAAGAAAGAAGAAAAGGCCTAAATCATCTGGGGAGGAGAAAGTAATAGTTATCTTTTATTGAATGCACTTTGGTGTGTTTTTTTTTTTTTTTTCCAGTTTCTCAAATGTTAAAAAAAAAAAAAAATTCCTTTGTAGACTATCTCAGCCTTGGGTATGGGATTGTAGGCAGTGATAGATAACCTGGTATGCAAATCATATGGGCACCAAGAACTGCACCATACCAGATGAAGTGAAATTATACTGAGGCAAGTAGGATAAAACTTTAAGTTCCAGAAATATGATTTGATTACTTAATTGAATAGGTCAGAATCAGATTGGGTTCATAATGCAAGAATGCTCTTCTTGGTGTCAGACAGTGTGGACAAAGTACAAAATGCATTCACTGATTATCCTTTCCTTGATTAAAAGGAGAAGAACCTGATAAGAAACCTAATTTCTTCCATTACGTTAAGGAGAAAAATAAAAAACTATTCCATTTGGATGGTATCTATTCAGATATTCAGTACAACATTTACAGAATAATCTCAAAGACTGCTTGGAAGAAATGTAACTTTGGAGGGCTTTCTTTTCTCTCTCAATTTTCTGGTGAGGTGAATGTTGTCTCTTGTAAAAGCCTCCCAGGATAGACATTCTGATCCAGACATACCAAATTAGCGTGTCTGAAGCAAAGAAAAGAAAATTATGCCCAGGTAACAAGACTGTGTTCTCCTAATGATCTCTTTGCATGGTTTCCTGAAGATCAGTTAAATTAGTGTCTTAAAAACTTGATGTCTGGGTTTGTTACTTAGTGATAGAGGAACCATCCTTATGTTTTAGTGAACTCAAATTCAGCAGTAGTAGGTTAAACATAGCAGGTATACAGATTTTTTTAAATCATTCCTCTTCTGCTAGAATGTTTTATTTGACCATTCTCATTTTGCTTTCATGCCTCTGCTCTGTAGCCCAGGCCCTTCTGCTTCACATCCATGAACTATTCACAAGCACCCAGAAGCAGTGCTGTGTGTGTTTCTGCAGTTAGCACCTTGAATCAGGTGGTCTTTAAGAAAAAGATACTAAAAAAAAAAAGAAAAAGAAACACTGTCTTGTAGACCACCATATTGGGATGGGCCTAAATAATAATTTCATTCAAGCCCTCAGCTCATGCTCAGTCCCCATCTTGTGTATTTTCAGTTACCAGAAAAATACGCTACTTGGGCAGCCCTTTCTCTCCATAGTGAACATTTCAGTTCAAAAACACCTCCTTGCAGTTTATCAGAAATGTGGGTCCTTGTCACTCCACACACACCCAATGGTTTAGATTCCAGACTGAGGATTACATCTGATCTCTGTTTCACCAGCTCTCACTACAGATATTACAGAAACTTTTTGAAAATTTGAAACAAAAGTAGAGAGAAAATAGAATGAACACCGCTTTCCCATTTCAGTTCAGTTCAGTTCAGTTGCTCAGTCGTGTCCGACTCTTTGCGACCCCACGAATCACAGCACGCCAGGCCTCCCTGTCCATCACCAACTCCCGGAGTTCACTCAAACTCATGTCCATTGAGTCGGTGATGCCATCCAGCCATCTCATCCTCTGTCGTCCCCGTCTCCTCCCACCCCCAACCCCTCCCAGCATCAGACTCTTTTCCAGTGAGTCAACTCATACCAACTTCAAGGCCAGTATTCATTCATTTATTGCCCCCCACTCTGATTATCCCAAAGCAAATCACACATTTAATTTCATTTCAGCCTTGAGTATTATAGTATTGGGTTGGTCAAAATGTTTGTTTTAGTTTTTCCATAAGATATTACAGAAAAATCCGAATGAACATTCTAGTCAACCCAATATGTATCTCTGTAAGGAAAAAATTAACAAGAAAGCCATAATATAATTATCACATATAAGAAAATTAATGATAGCTTCTTTGTATTATCAAATATCCAGTACATTTTCAAATTTTCCCTATTGGCTCATAATCTTTTCTTTGTAATTTGAGTCAAGATACAAATAAGTTTCATATGTTGATTGGTTGTATACCTCTTCAATATCTTTTATCCTACAGATCTTTATTTTTTCCTTTGAAAATGTTTAGTTTAAGAATCTAGGTTATTTAAAGCTTCATGTGGTCTAGATTTTACTAACTGCATTCTAGTCCCAATATCATCAATAAATTAGTAGGTAGTAAAAACTAGAGGCATGATCAGATTCAAGTTCAATTTTTATTTTGCTAAGTGTGTGACCACTTACTATCTAGTTGTTATGTGTATGCAGATATGTTGTATCAGGAGGTACAACATATCTGCTTGTCACTCTGTGATATTACCATTACAAAGAATTACAAAGAATCAACCATTGTGTGAAAGTGAAAGTCGCTCAGTCATGTCCGACTCTTTGTGACCCCACAGACTGTACAGTCTATAGAATTCTCTAGGCCAGAATACTGCAGTGGGTAGCTTTTCCCTTCTCCAAGGGATCTTCCCAACCTAGGTCTCCCATATTGCAGGCAGATTCTATACCAGCTGAGCCACGAGGGAAGCCCAAGAATATTGGATTGGGTAGCCTATCCCTTCTCCAGTGGAACCCAACCCCGGAATCAAACCAGGGTATCCTGCATTGCAGGCAGATTCTTTACCAGCTGAACTACAAGGGAAGCCCACCATTGTATAAATCCTTTAATTATTCATTGGGATTTGCAAAGTAGTCATCTTCTCTATCTGTGATTTCTTCTTCACTTACTGCCAGAAATACTTGAATAGAGAGAAACTTTGCTGTATATTACTTGGTACAGTGAGGTGCAGTCCCTACAGGAACGATGTGTACTAGGGGTTACTTCTCTAGCATTCACTGAATGCTACCAATGAGTTTATTTCTGCTTGCTTCATTACTAGTTCATGGATTTAAATATATTTGATATATTTCATTGAAATTATAAATCTTATTCTTAAATTGACCCATCTTTGGTCAGTGAGAAATCATTCAATTTATCTCGTAAGTCTTTTGATATGACTTCAGCATTCTTTTTTTCTGGTTTGATAAGCTATTCCTTACTCTTGCATATTTTCTGTTCCAGATATGGAATCAACCATTTCCCCAAAGACCCCCTAGTTCCCTATTTTTAAAATTGATATTGAAAGACTACTGTATGAATGCTGAGACTCTCATTCAGTTCAGTTCAGTTCAGTCGCTCAGTCGTGTCCGACTCTTTGCGACCCCATGAATCACAGCACTCCAGGCCTCCCTGTCCATCACCAACTCCCGGAGTTCACTCAAACTCATGTGCATCGAGTCGGTGATGCCATCCAGCCATCTCATTCTCTGTTGTCCCCTTCTCCTCCTGCCCCCAACCCCTCCCAGCATCAGAGTCTTTTCCAGTGAGTCAACTCTTCGCATAGTTGCTGTTTTATCAGCATGTTTTAGTTTATTTCACATTCTGTGCTGTTGATGACAGATAAAAGACATTACAGAGATAAGCAGTCTTATAGCTTGTGTAGGAATATATAGATGCAGAGGAGCCAAATCATCTGTGCTAGCAACCTGGAAATTCATATTCTATTTTGGAGGGGTGACATTAATGCTACTAGGTCTGTGCCCAATAGCATATGATCATTTCTCTTACTGTTCCAGTTTAGAAAAGAATGTGTTAAACTTGCCATTCTTTATTGATACAAAAGATGAGATAAAGCAGGACTAGAAACATTTCTAATCGTGAAAGTTTGTCCAAGAAAATGAAAGATTAAAGACATCTGTAATGATCAAACCGGATGCACTCTGGACACGTAAAAGAAATGTGCAGTGAGCAAATCATTTAAACTAGTTGTACACACTAATGAACATTGAATTAGTTCTATCCTCCCAGGACTTAAGAACTAGGAGTTACCACAGACTGCTCAATAAAAGCATTAATTCAACATATAACAGGAGGGAAAATGTCAGAAAGCAACAGGGAATGTAATTCCCACAGAAAAAAGGTAAATTGGTAATGATTTTATTTATTCAGCAACTTGTATTGAGCTTCTCCTATGTATTAGGCATAATTCAAACTGCTGGAGATACAAATATAAAAAGATTGTGTCATAGGCAAGCTAGGAAATAGCTAACTTTCTGTAATATCTAACAGTGTATTTAAGAATTTTAACATTGAGTTATAATCTTTGGTTTGAGTACCTGGACCTCAAATTCATAACATGGAAATTGAAGTGATATTGAAATTAAATGGTGATACATGACAGGATTTCTTGGCAGTCAAATGAGTGATTTCCACACAGTTATTACAAAAATTATTTCCCATGGAACGTTACTTCTAATGATTGTTCATAGGCATCTCCAAAGTCAAGTGATTTGGGACATGCTGATATGAACAGACTTTAAAATGTTTTTTTTTTTTTAATTGCAGGACTTTTCAGAGCCTTTATTATCTTTGTGAATTGATAGGAGGGGGCATATAAATGGAAACTAATAATTGATCTATTTGTCCAAGAAAATACATCTTTAAGTGAAATATTATTTCAATTGACATTGAGTTGTAAGTGATCAGAAAATTCAGTCCAAAGTGGAAGAAGGAAAATTAAACAGTGGGCAAATGGAGGGAGTTTATTGACTCATGTAACTCCAGATGGGCATGCCAGACTTGATGCAGGAGGTACAGCAGGTCTCCATGAACCCAATTCTTTCTGCCACTCAGGGTAGCCCTGATCTATTCAAATAGTGGTTTCATTCTCAAACAAGCTTTCCATTCATGGTTGCAAGATAACAGCCGGCAGTAGTTTCTAGTTGAAATCTAATGGGTTAAAAAAAAATAGCCTTTCCTTTAGTATGCTGAGAAAAATCCTTGGGAGACTACCTTTTCCTTCTCTGCTCACTTCCTTCCCTAGTCTGTTCTTGTTTTCTGAACACTGAACCTCATCTGCCTGTGGAATACCTTTGGAATGAAGTGATTTCTAGGGAGAGTGCATACTAAGAGTTAGCTGGAATCCATAGAACATCATGAGGCTTGAGAATGGAGGTCACCCCACCCCAGCAGAAATCCAGGGGTATGGGTGAGCATCCTTGTCACGCAGGTTCCTTGGCAGAGTGAGTAAAGACAGCCGTTGAGAAGCCCTCACCAGATAGCCTGAAGAAGAGATAGTTGGCTCACCGCCTCAGCAAGGGCAATGTGCAGTGTCCAAGGCCAGGGTAGTGGGTGGTCTGTAGACACTGGCTTGGCTTCCACTTGGCTCCTAGTATGACTAGATGGCAACTGTCTCTTGCTGGATCCTCTTGAAGTCTGTCATTATGGCATGAGCTCTCTGCTCTATGCCCTTGGGAAACTAACTTTTTTTTTTTTAATTGTGCCAGAAATTTTTTCACCCCGTGTTTTGTTTTGATAAATTGAAATCTATAGACACATGAAAAGAATAGTAGGAACACATACATTCCATTCACCTGGATTTAACCAAAATTAATATTTTGCCTCTTTGCACATACACAGTTTACCCCCTGAATATTGAAATAAAATTGAATACACTGTAAAAATACACCCCTAAATATTTCAGGATGCCTATCCTAAGAATGGTATTTTTCTATATAACCAAAGTACCATTCTTACTTCTAAGAAAGTTAACAATAGTCTTATCCAATTTACTGTCCATATTCAAACTTTCCCAGTGGTCACAAAAATATTTATAATAGATTTGTGTCTTTTGATTCAGAACCTAGAATCCTACATTGACATTTGTTCCATCTTTTTATCTCCTTTAATTTAGAAGAGTCTCCCTACTGGGTGGTGGGATGGGAGGGCAGGGGGAGAGTTGTGAGGACTGATTTTTCATGTTGATGATTTTGATGAGTCCAGGCTGGTAGTTTGTAAAATAACTCAGTCTTTGGGTTTGTTTGATGGTTTTTCAGGACTTTAGAGGGATTAAACATTTCTGGTGTAAGAACTACCCAGATGAGATTATATATTTTCATTGATTCATATTAAGAGGTAGATTGTTAGAAGTCTCATTTTTAGTGATGTTAAATTTTTTTCCTTGATTGGTTGAGGTATCTACTAGATTTCTCCATTGTAAAGGAGAATTAATTAGCTTTCTAATTAGTAAGAAATTTGGGATGTAATAGTTTGAATCTCATGAATTATCTTGTTTCCTGTCAACTCTCCCCAAGGTTTTGACATCTATTGATGATGCTTGCCTAAATTAATCATTAGATCAGTGATTACAAGACGATGATTGCCTAACTCTGCAATCCCTTCTTCATTCCTCTTATCTTTTAATACCATTTTGAGTTCATGAATTCTTTTAAAATGTTGTGATTCATTACTGACATTATTTGTTTTTGATTCTTACATTGCCCCAAGTTTGGTGAGTGGGCAACTTTTCACATTGCCCCTGAATCCTTTTGAGAAGACCACAGTCACTTTTTTAGTGCTTAGGGCCTCTTCCTCAATGGCACAACAAAGTGTTCACCTTGTATTTTCTCTACCTCAGACCTAGAAATAATCAATTTATCCAAGTAGATTGTTTCTTTTATTGAGGAGTGATACTTAAAAGTCAGGATTCTGGTAGCAAGGGCGTCCTTGGTTGTAGGCGCTATTTCAGTGGACAGTGATGAGGATTGTGTATCTATTATTATTAGTGTTACCTCCAATTCTAATCCCATAATATGGCTTCATCCTCCTGCTGTTGTTCTTGAGTCACTAAGTCATGTCTTTTTGCAACCCCATGGACTGCAGCCTGCCAGGCTTCCCTGTCCTTCACCATCTCTTGGAGTTTGCTCAGATGCATGTCCATTGACTCGGTGATGCTATCTAACCATCTCATCTTCTGCCACCCTCTTCTCCTTTGGCCTTCCATCTTTCCCAGCATCAGGGCCTTTTCCATTGAGTTGGCTCTTTGCACCAAGTGGCCAAAGTATTGGAGCTTGAGCTTCAACATCCGTCCTTCCAATGAATATTCAGGACTGATTTCCTTTAGGATTGACGAGTTTGATCTCCTTGCAGTCCAAGGGAATATCAAGAGTATAATCCAGCACAATAATTTGAAGACATCAACTTTTTGGCACTCAACCTTTATGGTCCAACTCTTAAATCTACACAGGACTACTGGAAAAACTATAGCTTTGATTATATGGACCTTGGTCAGCAAAGTGATGTCTCTGCTTTTTAATAAACTATCTAAGGTTTGTCATAGCTTTCCTTCCAAGGAGCAAGCATCTTTTAATTTCATGGCTGCAGTCACCATCCACATTGATTTTGGAGCCCAAGAAAATAAAATCAGTCACTGTTTCTACTTTTTCACCATCCATTTGCCATGAAGTGATGGGACCACATACCATGATCTTAGTTTTTTGAATGTTGAGTTTTAAGTCAGCTTTTTCACTCTCTTCTTTCACCCTTATCAAGAGGCTCTTTAGTTCCCTCTTTGCTTACTGCCATTAGAGTAGTATCATCTGTTTATCTGAAGCTGTTGCTATTTCTCTGGGCCATCTTGATTCTAGGTTGTGATTCTTCCAGCATGATATTTCACATGATGTACTCTGCTGGAATTTTTCAGTTCATGTACTGTTGAAGCCTAGCTTGAAGGATTTTGAGCATAACCTTACTAACATGTGAAATGAGTGCAATTGAATGGTATACGTTTTTTGGCACTGCCCTTTTTTAGGATTGGAATGAAAACTGTCCTTTTCCAGTCCTGTGGCCACTGCTGAGTTTTCCAGGTTTGCTGAACATATTGAGTGCAGCTCTTTAACAGCATCATCTTTTAGAATTTGAAATAGCTTAGCTGGAGTTGCATCATCTCCAGTAGCCTTGTTTGTAGTAATTCTTCCTAAGGTTCACTTGACTTCACACTCCAGGATGTCAGGCTCTAGGAGAGTGACCATACCATCGTGCTTATGTGGGTCATTAAGACCTTTTTTGTACAGTTCTTCTGTGTATTCTTGCCATCTCTTTTTAATCTCTTCTGCTTCTAAGGACCTAAGGAATGTTAGGTCCTTACCATTTCTGTTCTTTATAATGCCCATCCTTTCATCAAATGTTCCTTTATTATCTCTGATTTTCTTGAAGAGATCTTTAGTCTTTCCCATTCTGTTGTTTTCCTCTACTTCTTTGCACTGTTCATTTAAGAAGGCTTTCTTATCTCTTCTTGGCTGTTCTCTGAAACTCTGTATTCATTTGGGTATGTCTTTCCTTTTCTCCCTTGCCTTTTGCTTCTCTTCTTTCCTCAGCTCTTTGTAAAGCCACCTCAGACAACCACTTTGCCTTCTTGCATTTCTTTTGCTTTAGGATGGTTTTGGTCATTGCCTCAAGTACAGTGTTATGCACCTCCATCCATAGTTCAGACATTGTCTACCAGAGCTCATCCCTTGAATCTATTTATTGCCTCCACTGTATAATCATAAGAGAATTTTTTTAGGGCATACCTGAATGGCCTAGTGGTTTTCCCTACTTTCTTCAACTTAAGCCTGAAATTTTGCAATAAGGAATTCATGATCTGAGCCACAGTCAGGTCCTGGTCTTGTTTTTGCTGACTGTATAGAGCTTCTCTATCTTTGGCTGCAAAGAATATAATCAGTCTGATTTTTTTATTGACCATCTGGTGATGTCCATGTGTAGAGTCATCTTTTGTGTTACTGAAAGAGGTGTTTGCTATGACTAGAGTGTTCTCTTGGCAAAACTCTGTTAGCCTTTGTCCTGCTTCATTTTGCATACCAAGACCAAACTTATCTGTTACTCCAGATTTGCATTCCAGTCTCCTATGATGAAAAGTGTATCTTTTAAAAAATTTTTTTTGGTGTTCTAAAAGATCTTGTAGGTCTTCATAGAACTGTTCAGCTTTAGTTTCTTCGGTATCAGTAGTTGAGGCATAGACTTGATTATTGTGATATTGAATGGTTTGCCTTGGAAATGAACCAAGGTCATTCTGTCATTTTTGAGATTGCTCCCAAGTACTGCATTTCGGACTGTTTTGTTGGCTACGAGGGCTACTCTATTTCTTCTAAGGGATTCTTGCCCACAATAGTGTATATAATAATCATCTGAATTAAATTTGCCCATTCCCATCCATGTTAGTTCACTGATTCCTCCTCTTAGCCCATTTCATATTTCTCTACCCCTCCCCCCACCACCAGTGAGAACCATGCTTCTCATCAATATCACTAATGTAGTGCTGCACTTACAAAATGTATTGGAATTACCATACCAATAGCACCACCATCCACAAACCTACTCTGGTGAAATTCAATGTTTCTTTTTATTTTTAAAATGTATCCGACTGAGGCAATACAGTCAGACTACTTGAATCGAAAGTTGGTTTCATAAATGCATTTTTCTTCTATGATTATGTCATAATCAACACACAGATTAGTTTGTTTCTGTCCTGTTCAGTTTTAGAATTCCCTCTCCCATCATTATATATTTAACTATGTTATTTAATTTTATTTCAGAATATGTAAAACATATATATCAAAGTGAGATACATAAAATACTATAAATGCATTTTTTCTTTTTTACTTTTATCACTTAATATACCCTGGAAATTACTCCTTGTTAGTTCACAGAGATCGTTCTTCTTTGTTTACAGCTGTGTTCTGGTAGGTTTACCATAATTTATTTGATTAGACATCGGTGAATGTACAGTTAGCTTGTTTTCAATATTTTGTTTTTACAAATAACTTCTCATTGAATAACCTTGTGCTATGTTTTTATGTTGTTAGAGTTGTATTTTTAGTGTAAATTCCTAACTGTGGGATTGCTCAGTCAAAAGGTAGATGCATATATATGTTTAATATTAGATCCCCCTCTGTAGAGGCTAGACCAGTTTATATTCCCATCAGCCACGCTCAAGAGGACCTGCTCCCCTCACCTTGCTTGTTGTCAGTTGCTTCATTTTTGGCTAGTTTGATATGTGAGAAATTGTATTTCTGTGTGTTTTAGCTGATGTCAGAATCACAATGCCTGCTTTTGTATTATTGGCATTCAAATAACCCTTTATTCCTGGGCATTTGAATTACTCTATTTTAGGAGTTAGATTCTGCCCTGTGAGCCAGTTTAAATGCATTTTTTTTTTTTAGAGACTTAAGATCATTTACATTTATAGATATAATTAAGGAGTCTCAATTTCGTCATGTTATTGTCACATTTGGTACATATGATTTGGATTGTGTTACATTTACTGTGTTTCATTATGTGGTCTGTTTTGGCTCTATTAAAATAATCTCTTCTGGCTTTTGGGAGGATTTATATCATATTTGAGTGACCATTAAAAATAACTTAAATCTTCTCAGTTTCTTTTTTCTCACTTAGGCATCTATATTTGATATATCAACTTTAAACCATATCCTTTAACTCTTACTTCACTGACTATGCATTAGTTCATTTGGTTTTATCATTTCTATTTCTTTTCCCCTTCCATTTTAAGTTCATTTTTCCTGCTTTGTCAGAACACATACCTTGTACTTACTCTTCTTCCATCCTTGTTCCCACCTTTGCTTTTATTCTTAGGCTTACAATTAAATATATATTCCAGGTGCACTCTCAGTTATTTTGCAGGTCATATCTTGATTGGATAGGCTTCCCTTGTGGCTAAGTCAGTAAAGAATCCACCTGCAGTTCAGGAGACCTGGGTTCAATCTCTGGGTCAAAAAGATCCCGTGGACAATGAAACGGCAACTCACTCCAATATTCTTGTCTGGGAAATCCCATGGACAGAAGAGCCTGGAGGGCTACAGCTTATGGGGTCACAAGAGTCAGACACGACCTAGTGACTAAGCCACATCTTGATTGAATAAAGTACATTCTCTACCAGACTACCTAGGAGGGGCTTGCAATAGTGGTTTTCCCTGAGATCTTCTGATGTGAAGAACTGACTCACTTGAAAAGACCCTGATGCTGAGAATGATTGAAGGCAGGAGGAGAAGGGGACAACAGAGTATAAGACGGTTGGATGGCATCACTGCCTCAATGGACATGAGCTTGAGTAAGCTCCAGGTGTTGGTGATGGACAGGGAAGCTTGGAGTGCTGCAGTCCAAAAGAGTCAGACACGACTGAGCAACTGAACTGAACTGAACTGAGATCTTAATTGTATTAATGTCATTGTAAAGCCTTGATACTTGAAGGATATCTTGGTTGATTTTTCTTTCCTTGAAAGTGACTCTTCTTTTTTTTTCAATCAATTTTCTTTAAAGAGTATTGTTAAAAATTAGATCTTTCTGCCTATTTTCTTTATTAGTTACTTGCTCTTGGGTCATTTTGACTTCTGCTTTTTTTAGTCCTTTTCATATATTTATGCCTTTTCTCAGTGTTCCTGGTTATACTTTCAGTTGAATCAACTCTCTCAATTTTTAATTTCTTCTTTATTTGCAAGATTAGTCAACTCTAGTTTCACATCTATGTTTTCTGTCCATATATATTTTTTAATGTTTTATATGAGCTATAGTTTCATATCTACAGATTTTTATTTTAGTGTATTTCACTTCGCTTCAGGTGTTATGTTACAGTTTTTTCCTCTTGCATTTTCGAGCAGAATTTCTATAAACTGGAGTACTTAGATTCACTGTATATTCTTGTAGAAATATTGAATGAATATTTTTATACTGGTTTCCGTTCACTTTGAAATGTTTTGTTTCCTTAGCCCATTAGTAGCAGTTGTATATAGAAAGCTGTGGGAATTTGGCTGACTTGTTAATAAGTTCCAGAGTTCAGTAGTGCTGGTATTTTGGTAAAGTTTATTTGTTTTGATCAATGTTTTTGGAGGGAGTTGAAGGCAGATAGTTTGTCTTGATTTTGTGATTTTCTTCTTATTTTGTTTCTTTACTTCTACTGTTCATCTCTTTCTTATATCCTTCTCTATCACCTCTTCAAGGAGTGCTCCTTTCAAGTTGCCCCCTCTCCCCAGAATCTCTGCTCCTTTGCACTATGTGGTTATTTCATCTGTTCTGTCACCACTGGGATTCCGCTCTCTTTATCTCTGCTGAGTCTTCACCTGACTTTTTTTTTGCCCCATGTCATCTCCAGAGCTGCTTCTGTAGGATTTGTGTGTTTTTCTCCCATTAATGTGTAACTTGAGGTTTGTTATATTTTTTCTCCCAGCTATGATGTAGATATATTATCAATATTTTAATATTTTCTCCTATTTGATCTATATTTGTGTATGTGTTGTGTTTTTTTGTTTTTTTTTTTTTTTGGCAGAAATTGAGATTTAGGTGGTTTTCATTATCCTACTGGAGCCAGGATTAGATTCTTCAGAGTCTATACTGGATATGAAAAACAGGGAACACTGCATGTTTCCTTATCTTTAAATCTCTGCTATATGGCATTGAAACACGTATGTTGTCATATGTGAGACGAATCAATAGTTCAGGGTCAATGCATGTTATAGGATGCTCGGGGCTGGCATGCGGGGATGACCCAGAGGGAGGATAAAGGGAGGAGGGAGGTGGGAGGGGGGTTCAGGAGGGGGAACTTATGTAAACCTGGGGCAAATTCATATCAATGTATGGCAAAACCAACCAATATAATATTGTAAAATAATTTGCCTCCAATAAAAAATAAATTAATTACCTAAAAAAAAAAAAATCTCTGCTATAGCAATCTCAATTCTTCCTTAAGAAACATAGATGCAGGTGGCTAAACCACAAGACAAATTATTATCATTTTATAAGGAAGTTGTTGTTCTGTTGCCCAGTTGTGTCCAACTCTTTGCAACACCGTGGGCAGCAGCATGCCAGGCCTCCCTGTCCCTCACCATCCCCTGGAATTTACCAAGTTCATGTACATTGCATCAGTGATGCTGTCCAGCCATCTCATCCTCTGATGCCCTTTTTGCCTTCTGCTCTCAGTCTTTCCTAGCATGAGGGATTTTTCCAATGAGTCTTCTGTTTGCATCAGATGACCAAAATACTGTAACTTCCGCTTCAGCATCAGTCCTTCCAGAGAATATTCAGGGTTGATCTCCCTTAAGATTGACTGGCTTGATCTCCTTGCTGTCCAAGGGACTTTCAGGAGCCTTCTCCCGCACCACAGTTTGAAGGTATCAATTCTTTGGCATTCTGCCTTCTTTACAGTCCACCTCTGAGTGACCACTGGGAAGAACCATAGCCTTGACTACACGAACCTTTGTTGGCAGAGTAATGTCTCTGATTTTGAACACACTATCTAGATTTGTCATTGCTTTCCTCCCAAGAAATAATAGTCTTCTGACTTCATGGCTGCAGTCATCGTCCACAGTGATTTTAGAGTCCAAGAAGAGGAAATCTGTCACTACTTCCACCTTTCCCCCTTCTATGTGCCATGCAGTAATGGAGCCAGATGCCATGATCTTAGTTTTTTTAATATTTAGTCTTAAGCCGGCTCTTGCACTCTCCTTCACCTTCATCAAGAAGCTCTTTAGTTCCTCTTTGCTTGATACAATTACCTTTTGTTAGATACTAAGGTACTAAGGATTGCCAGAGTTAGTAAATAAGAATACAAAGTGTCCAGTTAAATTTGAATTTCAGATAAACAATGAATAACTTTTTACTGTATGTCAAGTAAACATCTACTAATATCGAGAGGCTTCTTCCTCTGTGAGGAAAAGCCTTTTTGTGACTTCTTCCTTCCTTCCTTCGTTCCCAGTTGGGATACTGGTGAGGAATATAATAAGGGCAGTGGTGGCAATTATCTTGCAACCAAGAGGCACTTTCAGAGGACAGAGGTCAGCTAAGCATGGTGGCTGAGCAAATACAAAGAATCTGGTTCCTTAATGATGTCATTAAGCTACTGCACCAAACTGGAAATCCCTGCTTCCTGATTTCTTAAGTGATAATTAATTAGCTTTGTGACTGTGGTTCACTGGGCTTTCTTTTCTGTAGCTAAAAACATCCCAAACTAACACAGACCCTTTCTCACTGAAAAGTAACTTTAGGATTTATAGATTAAACCCATCTTTTTAAAGGAAGTTTCGTTTTTTGCCTGTTTGCTCTAGTTAGTCTTTTGGATACAGTTACAGTGATCTGTCACTTTGTAGTTCATTGTGTGCGTTCTTCCCTATTACTGAAAGTAAGGTGCTGCTGAGTGAATGGAAAGTGGGTAGGTTTTCCTGCCATGGTGGATGTGCAGCTCTTTGGATCTGTTCAACATGAATTCTTCATCTTTCAACATCTTTCTCTACTTTTTCCACTTTGGAAACTCCTATCCAAAGGTGTAAACATACCACTGTCAGATGTGGGATGTTTTGGGCCATGATTGTCTGTGAAGTATTTATATTAGTTACCCATGAAGAGCTTGCCAATTAGATAGGAAGGACCACAGATGCTTGGAAAACTATATTCTAAAATATGTATGTAGTCCTGGTGAATGTATCTGTGGAATGCTGAAACGTTAGTATTGGATTTAATTGTGTTAACATTACTGCTTTCATTAGCAAATGGAAAACAATGTGACTTGGGTTGCAAGAGTCCTATTCCAGTTTACCCTGAATATGCCATTATAAGAGCTACTATAAAGTTCAGCTATGTTTGTATAGCTACTTTTCTGGAATTGTTGTTTTTCTTTAACAGAAGGAATTCTTTAGGACACTTTTAAAGCTAGTTGCTTGGTTAAATTCTTTAAAGGAGTCAACATTTTTTATTAATGAGGAAAACATTAGCAACTACACTTACTCTAGTGTAGGATACAAATGACTTCAAATGATTTGGTTTTCTTACTCATTATACTTTGGGCTCTGGAGAGAGTCTCACCAGTCGAAGAGGCAATCTTCTCTGTAGGTTCCTTTATTGAGTAGCTTATCAAACGCATGATGGAATCCTTAATCCTTTCTGAAGCATCTACACTTGTCACAGGAGAAGAAGCACTAGACATATTGGTCTGTCCAAGCAAAATGTTTCATTGTCCTTTCAAGCCACTTTGTAGATTTTATACTCTTTTACATCTTCAAGTGAAAGCAAAGATGTCAGGGAGATTCCGATGATTACTTAGTCTAGAAGGAGCAATATTAAAGCAGGCTTTTTAGTAGCAATCTGAATTGATTTGTCTGATTGTCAGAGATTTTATTTTTTGCTTTGCAACATAGATTTATTTTTCTGTAGGTGCATGGCAGTAGTAGCATGTGTCACACTCTTTATTGTTATAGGTTTGTCTTAAAAAATGTTTTGATTTTACTTTGTTTTTGAAATGTGAAAATATTTTTTGTTTTACTTTTTGAACTTTAAATGATAATAGGCCTGAAATTTCAATGTTGCTCTAACTTGCTTTTCTAAGGCTAGGATTTATTGTCTGATACCTATTAACTGTAAAATTGTAAAGAACTTAAGGTATAAATTTAATTACACATTTCATTTGTTGCTATCCAAGTTCTCTTTTTTATTTTCTTTATGTTGTTCAGTTGCTCAGATGTGTCCAACTCTTTGCAACCCCATGGACTGCAGCACGCCAGGCTTCCCTATCCTTCACCATCTCCTGGAGCTTGCTCACGCTCATGTCCATTGAGTTGGTGATGTCATTCAACCATCTCATCCTCTGTTGTCCCCTTCTCCTCCTGCCTTCAATATTTCCCAACATCAGGGTGTTTTCTAATGAGTCGACTCTTCACATCTATTACCGTAATCTTTAATTATATTGTTTATATCATTTGTCTATTATCTGTCTACTCTAACTTGAATGTAAACTTTTTGAAGGCCACACCATGTGTTTTCTCATTCCCTGATGTAAGATCAGCATCTAGAAATCATTTAATTATCACTGGAAAATTAAAAACAAACTAATAAAACATAAGTGAATGAATGAAATATTTTGACAGTTAACCGATTTAGAGAAATGTTAATGGATCTGCCATTCATCTAGCTATTATGGGACAAAATCATTATATAATAGATATATGTCCTTCAGAAGGACTTGCAGATAACTCAACTGGGACAAGTATGAATTAATTACTGAATCTTACACAGAAGGTTGAAAATTCTCCAGCTGTTCATGTGAATGAATGAGCCATCTTAAACTTCCATGTCAATCAAGCCTTCAGATGCATGTAGCCTCAGTGAACATCTGACTGCAAACACATGGAGACCCCAAGGGAGAACCACCCAGCTGAGCCCTGCCAACCCATTGAACTATGTGCCATAATAATTTTTTCAGCCATGCAATTTTGGGATTGTTGGTTTGTACTATACAGGAAAAAGAAAAAGTTAACAATGTAAACCACATTTGTGGATACTAAGAAATTTCTCTCCAAGCAGTACAATTATTTTTTGACTCATTATAAATATCAGTTCTCTTCTTTGATTCTATAAAAACATAAAGACTAGATTATATCTGAAGAATTAATGTTACCAGGAAAAAGAAAAGATTCATGGGTGCCCAAGTGGGCTATTGTATTGACAAGAAAGCAAAAGTGAACTCAAATTTTGTCTGCAACTAATCATGGTCATGTGAGCTTTGACCACCCTGCCTCTCATGACATAATCACTTAATTTTAAGAATAAGAATTTTGACACACTGATAATATTACTCCCTCTTCTCAGTGTTTCTATACCACAATTGTTATAGATTCCTTGTAGAACGAATATATTTGAGATAATAACATGTTAAACAGCATAGTGAAAATTGTTCAAAACCTTCAGGAAGTTGAGTCAGTAATCTCACATATCCAGAGAGAAGCAAACCTAAAATCTTAAAAGACTTTGAAATTCCATACCCATTAATTTTTTTTTAATTTTTTTTATTGGAGGCTAATTATTTTACAATATTATATTGGTTGGTTTTGCCATACATTGACATGAATCCACCCCGGGTGTACATGAGTTCCCCTTCCTGAACCCCCCTCCCACCTCCCTTCTCCCCTTATCCTCCCTCTGGGTCATCCCCACATACCAGCCCCGAGCATCCTGTAACATGCATTGACCCTGAACTGGCGATTCATTTCACATATGATAATATACATGTTTCAATGCCATTCTCCCAAACCATCCCACCC
Source organism: Moschus berezovskii (assembly GCF_049115385.1). NCBI lineage: Eukaryota > Metazoa > Chordata > Mammalia > Artiodactyla > Moschidae > Moschus > Moschus berezovskii. Next base: position 59,270,449 of record NC_142466.1, read on the forward strand.
TCACCCTCTCCCACAGAGTCCCAAAGACTGTTCTATACATCTGTGTCTCTTTTGCTGTCTCGTATACAGGGTTGTCATTTCCATCTTTCTAAATTCCATATATATGTGTTAGTATATTGTATTGGTGTTTTTCTTTCTGGCTTACTTCACTCTGTATAATAAGCTCTAGTTTCATCCATCTCATTAGAACTGGTTCAAATGCATTCTTTTTAATGGCTGAGTAATACTCCATTGTGTATATGTACCAAAGCTTTAAAAACTGGAAATAGAACGGCCATATGATCCAGCAATCGCCCTCCTGGGCATACACACCGAGGAAACCAGAATTGAAAGAGACACATGTACTCCAATGTTCATTGCAGCACTGTTTATAATAGCCAGGACATGGAAGCAACCTAGATGTCCATCTGCAGACGAATGGATAAGAAAGCTTTGGTTCAGTTCAGTTCAGTCGCTCAGTCGTGTCCGACTCTCCGCGACCCCATGAATCACAGCACGCCAGGCCGCCCTGTCCATCACCAACTCCTGGAGTACACTCAAACTCATGCCCATTAATTTTTATATATAAGTCCAACAGACTAACACACTTTTTTTGTCCTTTTTCAAGTATCAACTTTCATCTCCTTTCTTGAGGCAAAACTTAAGGAAACCACTACTTAAGACCAAATTTATGCTGCTCTCTATGTTAACTTTAAATCCATAGAGAAACTGAAGTTTATGTTCTATTAGGAAAGTTCAAGTGATTCTTATTCTGGAAAGGGATGAGCTGTCTAACAGCTCTGGACATCACTTGACTATGCATAGCTTCACTGTCGTGCAGATTTGGCCCTCTCTTCCTCTTCCATCCTTCTGTATCCTCTCCATTATACATATGTTTCATTTTTTGACTTGGTCTTGATTGAAAATATCCTTTCGAAGAATTGACTTAGGGACTTGGAAGTATTCATAAGTTCTGCAGGATCCTGGAAAGGTACACCTCCTTCAATAGAAATTTGAAAAAAAAAGAACATTAAAATATAATAAGCCTTGGAAGGTAAACCTGCATGTATTGTCTTTTTGCTTCACTGTCTATCCACTCTTGTCCCTCTGTCTGTTTGTCCATTCATTTGTCCATCCATCCATCTAAGAGAAAATGATTATGTGGTCAAAACCTGATGGCAGAATGCTTGAAGGTTTGGGAAGTTCTTGAATAGGTTTATGTATGCAGGTCAGGAAGCAACAGTCAGAACTGTACATGGAACAACAGACTGATTCCAAATAGGAAAAGGAGTACGTCAAGGCTGTATATTGTCACCCTGCTTATTTAACTTATATGCAGAGTACATCATGAGGAATGCTGGGCTGGAAGAAGCACAAGCTAGAATCAAGATTGCTGGGAGAAATATCAATAACCTCAGATATGCAGATGACACCACCCTTATGGCAGAAAGTGAAGAGGAAGTCAAAAGCCTCTTGATGAAAGTGAAAGAGGAGAGTGAAAAGGTTGGCTTGAAGCTCAACATTCAGAAAACAAAGATCATGGCATCTGGTCCCATCACTTCATGGGAAATAGATGGAAAAACAGTGGAAACAGTGGCAGACTTTATTTTTGGGGGTTCCAAAATCACTGCAGATGCTGATTGCAGCCATGAAATTAAAAGGCGCTTACTCCTTGGAAGGAAAGTTATGACCAACCTAGATAGTATATTAAAAGCAGAGACATTACTTTGCCAACCAAGGTCCGTCTAGTCAAGGCTATGGTTTTTCCCGTGGTCATGTATGGATGTGAGAATTGGACTATGAAGAAGGCTGATCACCGAAGAATTGATGCTTTCGAACTGTGGTGCTGGAGAAGACTCTTGAGAGTCCCTTGGACTTCAAGGAGATCCAACCAGTCCATTCTAGAGGAGATCAATCCTGGGTGTTCATTGGAGGGACTTGATGCTAAAGCTGAAACTGCAATACTTTGGCCACCTCATGCGACGAGTTGACTCACTGGAAAAGACTCTGATGCTGGGAAAGGTTGGGGGCGGGAGGAGAAGGGGACGACAGAGAATGAGATGGCTGGATGGCATCACCGACTCGATGGACATGAGTTTGAGTGAACTCCGGGAGTTGGTGATGGACAGGGAGGCCTGGCGTGCTGTGATTCATGGGGTCGCAGAGAGTCGGACACGACTGAGCGACTGAACTGAACTGAACTGAATAGGTTTATAGTAGTTCTTCATTATTTTTCTAACTGTAAAATGGATTTTTTCCCTTGCCTGAAAAATAGCTGCCTCTACTATTATGTTTCTGAAGAATATTGCTATTTATGAAACAATATAAATGAAGAAATATGACATTTTAATTAGGGTATTTGAAGATGTCCCATATCTTCAAATGATATTCAGATTTTTCCTCCTTGACCTTAAAGGTCTCTAATATTGTTTTTTTTAATGTTATCTGTCATTTCTTTTCAAAACGTCTGTGAAAACTTCTATTGAAAATTAGAAATAGTGGAGCAACTGAATTCTAAAGTCAGTTGGTTAGGCTTATCCGAAGTATGCTGCATCCTACTCATTGTAAAGAAAAGGCAAAGTCCTCCAATCTGTTGTCTTTTCTTCCTGAGATCTTGAAAAAAGAAGAGACAGGAGTTTCTGAGTAAGATTTCTACATAAAGGAGACAAGAGAGTAAAAGAGTTCTATGCAAGCAGAATTTTGTAAACTATGAAATGGCAATCCACTCCAGTACTATTGCCTGGAAAATCCCATGGACAGAGGAGCCTGGTAGGCTACAGTCCATGGGGTCGCAAAGAGTTAGACATGACTGAGTGACTTCACTTACTTACTTACTTATGTAAACAAAGAAGTTACATTTTAGAAACGAATGAGGTTTGTTTCTTGCTAATGTTTGCATAATTATTAAATAATGCTGAGTTGCTTCTCAAATTCATTTTCTTGAACTCCAGTGTAGGAATTATTTCTTGGCTTTATAGACTCTTGAGGAAAACATTTCAATTGATATTATCCCTAAGCAAACACAACTTACTAATTTACTAATTGCACAGTTTTGACAAAGATTAGTATATTATGAATATTTGCTGCTTGATTCATAATCAGGTAAAGTCATTTGGTAACACCAAATGTCTCCTCAACTCATGGAAGAATTTACTGCATAACGTAGAAGAAAAATAGTATTAAAATTAAGCCATTGACTGGATACCAGAGAAGGGTCAAGAAATGTTTACTTCAAAGCATCATACCCTGTATTGTTCCAGAGGAAACAGACTTGCATTCCCGAATTCCTCTCTGGCCAGGAGAAACTTCCAAATAGCCTGTAAGGGGATAACAGCTCATGTGTCACAGTGTTGCAGCTCTTTTGACATCTGCCAAGAGTGTTGAACATCATTCGTGTACTCAGTACCCCCAAATGAATGTCCTTTTTTATTGGAATGTGATTGTTAGTTTCTGCTTACAACAGTATGAATCAGTCATATGTATACATATGTCCCCTCCCTCTTAAATCTCCCTCCCACCACCCCATCCTATCCCTCTAGGTCATCATAGGGCACTGAGCTGAGCTCCCTATGCTATCCTGCAGCTAGCTGTTTTACACATGGTAGTATACATATGTCAATGCTACTATTTCAATTCATCCTACTCCCTCCCTTCCCCCATCCCTGAGTCCATAAATTTGTTCTCTCCATCTGCGTCTCTATTCCTGCTCTGCAAATAGGTTCATCAGTACCATTTTTCTAGATTTCATATATATGTGTTAATATATATTAATTTATCCCAAGGGCTTCCCTGGTGTCTCAGATGGTAAGGAATCCGCCTGCAATGCAGGAAACCTGGGTTCGATCCCTGGGTTGGGAAGATCCCCTGGAGAAGGGATTCTAGCATTCTGGCCTGGAGAATTCTATGGACTGTATAGTCCATGGGGTCACAAAGAGTTGGACATGACTGAGCCACTTTCACTTCCATATACAATATTTGTTTTTCTCTTTCTGACTTATTTTACTCTGTATGACAGGTTCTAGGTTCAGCCACATCATGGGTGACTCAATTTTGTTGCTTTTTATGAATGAGGAAATATGTCATTGATGGTCCCTTTTTTCTTGTATAATTCTTGGTGAAGGCTTTAGTCCTTGCACATTTCCTATTCTTTGTTGAACCTTTTGATATTTTTTAAATCTTTTGTTGGTAAAGTTGAATAAGTAGATGCCCTATTATGGGCCATGAGTAAAAGAAAAGATTTCTAGATCTTATTTGAACCTTTTCTATTACCTCCATTTATGTCTTACCTATATAAATTTTATTCTGCATTATATCTCAGAATTTACTTCTGCCTTCTCCCTTTAATATCAATTTATAAGCTGTTGAGTATTTTTACTATGAACTCCAGAGGTTATTAAAATTTGTAATAATGACTTCATTACTACAAGTAGCTTGAAATTTCATTGAAAAGATAAAACCTATATAAAATTAGAAATTGCTGGTATTAGGGCTGTGTGGGATGAACAGGAAAGCACTGAGCTTCCTGTGAAGGGAATGAATCCCAGGGAACTTGAAATTTGCTTTCAAATTGTATATTTGACACATTAAGTGTTCTTACTGTGCTTCCTCCTCAACTACAAAACCAATTCTTTTTCCCTTCTAGATAAGCTATCAATAGTTCACCTTGATTTGCTGATTTCTCCTCTCTTTCTGGCTTGGCTTACTTCCCTCAGACTTATAACTTTAGTGTTAGTTTTTGCTGTATAAAGACCACTCCCAAAATTTTGTAGTTTAAGACAACAGCTGTTTGTTAGATTTATGATTCTGCAAGTCTGAAATTTGGGCTGAATTTGACTTGCGGATGCATCTGTGAGCCATTGTAGGTCAGCTGGGTCTAGCTCATCTGGCATGAGTTTAGCTGGGACAGTTTTATCTATTCCATATAGTCTCCCAGCTTCTAGCAGGCTACCTTGGCTTGTACACATGGCAACCAGGAAGAATTACAAGTGAAAGGGTGTAGGAAGTGTGGAAATGGAGCGCTGTTACTTCCGCTACACTCTTTTGGCCAAAGCAAGTCACCAGGCCCACCCAGAATCAAGAGGTGAAGAAAAACCCTCCTGCTTCGTGAGAAGGAGTACATGTGCTATGGGCACAGGGCGTGGTGGAAATTGCGTCCATGTTTGCTGTCAGCCACAGGTGGTGATGGCCTTGAATTTGCTAAGACCGTCAAATTTATACACTATATATATATGTCCCTTAGGGAATTTGCACTTTGAGGCAACAAATGACACTAGACAGTGTATGTTCATTGCCAGCTTGTGAAGCGGCTCAGAGGCCAAGATGTTAGTGCTTTATAGATGTGAAATAGATTTGAGGTGGGAAATGACAGTATGATGCCAATATTTTAGGAAGAATTCACTTGTGGATCTGGGCAGAAAGAAACTTTAGATCCACATATCCAGTCGCTATAGACTGCTCCTGTTGGATGTTACTTAAATTTCCATGTTTCTAAAACTGAACTCACTATTTTCATTCTCCAGCCAAATTTCCCCCTCTTCCTGTGTTTCTTTTCTCAATAAGTGATCATTTGCTCTGTAGTCCAAGCCAGATATTTGATCTTTCTTGATTCCTCTCTCTTCTCTCACCATATTCATTCACTGTTGTTATCAACAAATCTGTAGAATGCCTGCTGTATATCAAATACTATGGCTTCTTTGGTTCCACTAATCTAGACCTCTGTCATCTCTCAATCACTAGTATTCTCTCCAGGTTTGGTCTCCATGCTTTCCTGTATGTTCGAGAAGACCCACAATGACTTCTTAAAACTCAATCTGTTCTTTCAGTTGGTATATAATTATTGAACTTCTGTGGGTTAGACAATGCAAATACAGAAATAAACAAGGCAAAGTGACTGCCTTCATGGAGTTTACAATCCAGTGTGGGAGACAAACAATAAAGAGACAAATTGATAGATAATGTGGTAGTCAGGAGTGCTATGAAGAAAAGGAAATCAGAGTCAAGGGCAGAGAATGACACAGCATGCTATCTCAGATAGGTTTACTAGGAAGAGCCTCTCTTCAGTCAGTTCAGTTCAGTTCAGTCGCTCAGTCGTGTCCGACTCTCCGCGACCCCATGAATCACAGCATGACAGGCCTCCCTGAAGAAGGCTGATCGCTGAAGAGCCTCTCTTAGGAGGTGATATTTGGACATAAGAGAGGGAACCCCACAGATTCTGAGGAAGAACATCCGCATGTGGGAGAAGTGTAAGTGTCAAGGCCCTGAGATGGGAGTAGGGTTGGAGAGGGAGAGGATAGTGTGGTGGAATGGAGTGAGTGGGAATGAGAGGGGTGGGCCAGGAGGTCAGGGAGATGGCTGCAGATCAGGTCACGAGCACTTTATTGGCTGTAGAATAGACAGGGAGTATATTGGAAGTGTGAGGTAAAGTCACTGGAAATTATTGGAATATTTATTGAGAATAACCCTGACACAGTTTATAAAGATCACTATCAACTGTTCAGTTCAGTTCAGTCGCTCAGTCGTGTCCGACTCTCCGCGACCCCATGAATCACAGCACGCCAGGCCTCCCTGAGTTCACCAACTCCCGGAGTTCACTCAAACTCATGTCCACAGAGTCGGTGATGCCATCCAGCCATCTCATTCTCTGTCGTCCCCTTCTCCTCCCGCCCCCAACCCTTCCCAGCATCAGAGTCTTTCACTACTGCATGCAAAATAGACCTTAGAGGAATAAGAGATGGTAGTAGCTAAAGTTGGTTTGTAGCCATGAAAATGGTGGGAAGAGGTCAGGTTCAGTAGCTGTTGGGAAGGATTTGCTGATGGTCGTTTATAGAGAAGGAGAGCAGCTGCAGATGCCATGCACTGTTGTGGGGGAGACCAAGAAGCCTGGGCCTGAGCAGCTTTGGAGAGGTCAGAGAGGGTGGAGATCAAGTGTTTTTCTTGAGAATTAAGTTTGAGATGCACTTTAGGCATCCAAACCATGTCAATCCCTATCTTACAACTCTTGAATGGTCTTTTCATTAAATTATGATAAAGTTCAAAAATTAGAGGCGGGGGAGGGGAAACACACGGCTTGTAGGAACGTTTACAGTCTGGCCTCTCCAGTTTCATCTCTTTCCATTTTTCTCATCTTCCCCCCGCCCCCCACATCTGTATCCTTCAGCGATACTGAATTTTTCTCCATTCTTTGAGCATTCCAGTCTCTCTTTGATTATTCTATACCCTCATTAAAAAAAAAAAACACATCCACTTTTTAAAAATTTATTTTTAATTGGAGGATAATTGCTTTACAAAGTTGTGCTGGTTTCTGCCATACAATGTGAAGTAGCCATAAGTATATACATGTTCCCTCCCTCTTGAACCTCCCTCCCTTCCTACCCCTCTAGATTGTCACACAGCATCGGGTTGAGCTCCGTGAACACATTCTCTTTGTCCCTTGCTTCCCCTCTGACTAGTCAACTCATGTTTGGGGGCTTAAATGTCATTTTCTCTCAGAAGTGGTGTCAGCCTTCCCACACGTTCCCCTGACTGGGTTCCCACAATACCCTGAGAACTCCTGTTAAAATACTTGGTTGTTTTTGGAAAAAAAGAAAAGTAAGCTCCTTGTTTGTTTGTCATACAAACTAGACTTCAAGGACTTGAGCATTGCTTTGGCCATATAGTGGCCAGAATGTAGTAGGTGATTGATAAAATTGTTTTGATGTCAGGAGGATAGATTGAAAATCTAAACGGGGTTAAAGATTAAAAGTATTGGATCAGAACCAATGACCTGAACTGCAAGGTGCTGTGAAAATCAAAGGAAACAGGAGAGAAAGGAGGTGTGGTTTAAGATCCAAATTTCCAGATCTGAAATCTGGATCTGGTTTTTTAATCTCAGTTATTTGAGAATAGTGAATTCTCAGGCACTTTCGACATGTTGTAGGAGTGATGTGGACTTTCTTGAGTTTTACACATTCATAAGTGAATGGGCTGTATCTCGTGCCTTTGTTGGTTTTCTGTGAGCTGTAGTTTCTGGGAATTGAGCAGCTCTCATTCCTGTAACTCTTGTAACCCAGTCATTCGTGTACCTCCTTCAGGAGGATTCAGTGCGGCTGTGGTGCTGTTATCCCTCTGATAGGAACTCTAACTCGGTGTAAAGCCCCAAAGGTCTGTTACTTATTTTTATTTTATATTGTACTATATTTTATTTATAGTGTTGTGTTTGTTTTTTTTATTAAAAAAAAAACTAGAATTTAAGAGAAATCAACACTTTATAGCAGATTCACTCATTTTAATCTCACTAGAGAAAGAAAAATATTTCTTTTGCTTTAATAATAAATTGTGTTATTTCTTCAGTAAATGAATTATAAATTTATTAGTTATGTGATGCTGTCACTGAGTAGGAATTTATGTAAATATCATTAAAATAATAAAGGTCACTAAAAAAAGAGAATAGTGAGAACCATAGCACATGCAGAGGACCATTATGTAAAGGTAGGCTTGGTGTTAGTGTTGCAAAAATATCCAGTAAGTTTCAGAGACTGGTTCCCCTTTATCATCGTGGTCAGGTAATGTAGCTGAAACCCGTTCTCCAAACACTAAACAAGACACGTTGAAATTCCTTAAAGAAAACAAGATTTGTTGTTGTTGTTGTTGGCTCCTTGTTTTTGCTTTCTTAAATGTTTTTAGTACTGAAAGTTTCTAATTCAAGATGTGTCAGGCTTGGAAACATTCAGAGGATCACAAAATTTACAAATGAGAGAAAGCTTGTCCACTAAACTAAATTCATAGATCATCCAGTTACCCTTTGGCTGATCTGTGAAATTCATTTTCTTTTCTTCTAAAAGACTAATTTTTAAAGAGAAGTTTTAACTTCACAGCAAATGGAGAGGGAGGTACAGAGATTTCCCGCATACCCCCTCCCCCGACACATACACAGTGTCCCTCAGTATCAGCATCTCCCTCTAGAGTGATACATTTGTTACAGCTGATGAACCTGCATTGATCTGTAGTTTACATTAAGATTCCTAGATCCTAGATCTGTAGTTTACATTAAGATTCACTCTCAGTGTTGTTCATTCTGTGGGTTTAGACAAATGTACAGTGACATGTATTCATCATTGTAGTTTCATACAGAGCACTGCCACTGCCCTAAAAATCCTTTGTGCTCTCCTATTTGCCCCTTGATCCTCAGTCCCTATCAATCACTGATCTTTTTACTTCCTCCATAGTTTTGCCTTTTCAAGAATGCCATATAGTTGGAAACATACATTTTTTTAGCCTTTTCAGATTGACTTCTTTTACTCAGTAGTATACATTTAAGTTTCCTCCCAGTCTTCTCATGGCTTGCTAACACATCTCTTTTTAAGCACCAAATAATATTTCATTTTCTATGGCACCACAGTTTATCTATCTATTCATCCTCAGACATCTTGGTTGCTGCCAAGTTTGGGCAATTGTGAATAAAGCTGCTGTAGAACTTCCCTTTGCAGGTTTTTATGTGGATCTAAATTTTCAGCTACTTTAGGTAAATGCCAAGGAACACAATTGCTGGATTCATACGGTTAAGAGTATGTTTAGTTTTCTAAGAAACTTCCAAGCAATCTTCTGAAGTGACTATATGATTTTAATTTCTACCAGCAATGAATGAGAGTTCCCATTGCTCTACATCTTCACCAACATTTGGTGGTGTCAGTGTTCTGGATTTTAGCCATTCTAATAGGTGTTTTAATCTGCATTTCTCTGCTGACATATGATTTGGAACATCTTTTCATATGCCTGTTTACTTTATGTGTATCATCTTTTTCAGTGAGGTGTCTATGAAGTTCCCTGGTTCATTTTTTAATTGAGTTTTTTTCTTCCTGTTGAGTTTAGAGTACTTTGTACATTTTGAACAACAGTCCTTTTGCAACTATTTTTTCCCTGTGGCTTGTCCTCTCCTTCTCTTGACATTGTCTTTCATGGAGCAGAAGTTTTAAATTTTAATGAAGTCCGTCTTTTCAGTAATTTCTTTCATGCATTATGTCCTTAGTGTTGTATCTAAAAAGTCATCAACATACACAAGATCATCTAGATTTTTCTCCTGTGTTATCTTCTAGGATTTTTAGTTTTGCATTTCAGATTAAAGTCTATGAGCTATTTTGAGTTAATTCTCACAAAGGATGTGATTTTTAAAAAAAATTTTTTTTTATTCATTTCTTTGGATGTGGTGGGTCTTCGTTATTGCTCACAGGCTTTCTGTGTCTTCTGCAACATGTGGGCTACTCATTGTGGTGGCTTCTCTTGGAGAAGGCAATGGGAAACCACTCCAGTATTCTTACCTGGAAAATCGCATGGAGGAGGAAAATCCTACCTGGAGGAGCCTGGTAGGCTACAGTCCATGGGCTCGCAAAGAGTCAGACATGACTGAGTGACTTCACTTTCACTTTCTTTTGTTGCAGATCACCGCCTTCTAGGGTGCCCAGGCTTTAGTAGTTGTGACACATGGAATCTAGAACACAGGCTCAGTAGCAGTTGGCATGTGGGCTTAGTTGCTTCGTGGCATGTGGGATCTTCCCAAACCAGAGCTTGAATCCATGTCCCCTGCATTGGCAAGTGGATTCTTAACCCCTGGACCACCAGGGAAGTCCCCCAACTTTTGTTTTTTTTTTGCATGTGGATGTCTAGTTGTTCCATCACCATTTGTTGAAGGGACTATCTTAGGTCAAATATATTGCCTTTGCTCCTTTGTCAAAGATCCACTGACTATGCTGCCTCAGTTTTTTGATTCTCATTTATGAGTGGATTTTTAGGAACTAGGTTTATTCTCATTATCCTCTATTTGGCGTATTTCATACAACATTTCTTCTAATTTTTTCTGTTAAAAAATTTTTTTTTTGGTATTAAGTGAGACACTCTTAAAATTTCGTGAGTGAGATATAATTTTCCACCAGTTACATTGTGTTGGCCAAAAAATTCATTTGGTCAACCCATATTAGGTGTGTTTAGTCACTAAGTCATGTCCAACTCTTTGCAACCCCATTGACTGTAGCCTGCCAGGCTCCTTGGAATTCTCCAGGTCAGAATATTGGAGTGGGTAGCTGATCTCTTCTCCAGGGGATCTCCCCAACCCAGGGATCAAATCCAGGTCTCCCACATTGCTGGCAGATTCTTTACTGTCTGAGCCACCAGGGAAGCCCCAACCCATATTATGGAAGATGTAAATCATGGTTCCAGCAGAGTTGACATACTAGTATAAATATGTGAAGTAAAACATGATGATTCATAGGGAGTCATTTGACCAATGTACTAGAAAATAGTTGGACACCATTCTCTCTTCCTACACCCCATTTGTAACCTCCAACCACCAGCTGAGGGCCCAGCCACAAATAAAAACTATTCAGATCATCTTAGCTATCCTTACAAGGATCAATTGCCCTTTCAAGTTTGCCCAACCTAAATCTCAAAATAATGAAGAGAATCATCATTTCATAGTAATCTATTTCTCCTTAGACCATAAGATTGCTTGGTTTTGAATCCTAATTCTACCATTGACCAGCTGTTTGACCTCTGGAAGGTTAAAGGCTGATTAAGTCCTGTGTTCTTTAGCTGTTAAAAGGAGATAATAAAAGTACCTCCCTCCAGCTGTTCTGAATCTTACATAAAGCTAGTTCATATAAAGGGATTAGTACAAGCTTGGCTATGGTAAGAATCTAGATGTCAGTTCTATGTCCACTTAAGGGATTCTATTTTTTTCCATTTCTTAGAACTCTTAGACTCCAGATTTTACAAAGAATTCCAGGCATATTTACACCTTAATAAGTTAACTAGATATGTTTCTGAGTTTGTCTATAAAATAGATTTAAAATTTTTATTTTAATTATTTTTATTGAAGTATAGTAGATTTACAATGTTGTGTTAGTTTCTGGTATTCAGAATATATTCTTTTTTTCAGATATTTTCTATTATAGATTATTATAAGACATTGAACATTGTGTCCTATGCTATACAGTAGGACCTTGTTGTTTATCTATTTTATATAAATTAGTGTGTATCTGTTAATCCCAAGATCCTAACTTATTCCTTCCTTACTTCCCCCATTTGGTAACCAGAAATTTATATCCTGGGTCTTTGAGTCTGTTTCTTAAAGCAGATTTTTATAGTTAATTCTACTCTCTTATTATCATTGTATAGTCAGAGATGCAGTCTTATGAACCACTGTATCAATGACAATGAACAACAGATGTTTTCAATGTTAACAGGCTATTGGCAGCATATAAATTGGCAGTTCATTGGAGACCTTAAGAACCTGGAAAAGTTTAAAAACAATGACAATGAGGGTTCCTCCCCACCCCCCAGTCTGAAGAAAATGATGGTGAGAGCATAACAAAGGTGTTTATTTTTGGTACAAACTGTTCTTTCATTGAGCAAACACTGTGATATGTTTATAAAGACACAAGAGAAGTGGACACACCCAGAGTGGTTTATAAGCAAAATAGCTCATAGCACTGGTATGGAAGAGGCTGTTTCTAGAACTCACAGAACAATCTCTCTAAAATTTCATTCCTGAAAAGAATAAAAGGTTTTATGGATAAGGACGTGAGAGACCTAGAGACCATTGTTTCTGCAGATATTTGCTGCGTTGTGTCCTTTCTAAATACTTTGTCATCTATGTGTAGACCATCATTGAAACACAAGACGTTTTTCAAAGCTGAAGGTACATAAATTTACTGTAAATATTTATCATACCTATACAGTGCAAATATGTGTTTTTCATCAGCTTCAAATGAGCTGGAAGTTTCTGACCCGTCCCTTTTGTGAATACCAGCCTAGGGACTGCATCTGTGGTAACAGAATTCCAGAAATGAGTTTTATTAGTCCTTCCAGTTCTCAACATGGCAGACGGAGTATGAGGAAGACATGGTTAATATGTGTTCCTTTGGTCTTTGGGTGATGCTCTAACATAGACTGCTGTCAAATAAAGAGAGTCCAGTTTAAAGACCATTTTGATCAGGCGGTTAAGGAAATGATTAATTCCTTTTCACTTGGGCCAAGTTGACTGGCATCGATATTCTCTTGTCTTTGCTCTTTGGGTACCTTGGGCATATGAAACAACATTAGAAACATGTTAGGAAGCCTGGACCACTTGAAATAGGTATTAAAAACCTAAAGGTCACATTCAGGTTAAAGGGTCCTGATTTAAGGGTCCGCTAAACTTGTGACTTGCAGAAACACCCCTGGCTCTCATTATCTTTTTTCCTTTGACATTTCAGCCACCTGAAATAGTAAACTATCCATATGAAAATATCAATTGCATATTTCCCCTCCTTCCTCTTTCTCCTGTATCATGTTGGCAGATGAAAAGAAAAAGTGGTACAAAAATATTTAATGGTGAAGTCAGAGTCAACAGAAGCAGAGGTGGAAGAAAGAAACCTAATTGCTCCACTTTGAACACACATGTTTTCCATACATGGCTGGTTTTCTTCAATTTTCATAATTACAATTTCAGGCAGCATCCTTCCACTCCAGGACGGTCATCCCATGTGTGGGTGACCCATTTCCTGTACACTTCCTTCCTCCAGCCCACTTCTTGGCCACATTAACATTACTTCATGTCACAAATGATACCACAGGTGGCCAGAACAGGTTTTGAAAAGGGAAAAATGAAACAGAAACCTGTCAGAGTTGCTTTCTGTTAAATTAAAATATTTGATGAGGTGCGGCCCAAACTGTTGGCCAGAATGAGACTTCCAAAAAGCATTGGCAATTTGGAAACCTGCACTATTTCTTTCGTGATCTATTAACCAAGCATTGGCTGGGCTATCTCTGACAAGGTCAGGGAAGCAAGCGTTTGGCAGTTGTGAACTTGGCTATAAAGTGAAAATATGCCTTCACTTTTCAGGTGTAATTGATCAGCTAATATTGACTGAAACCCTAGATTAAAATCGGTTTAATGCATAGTCTTTTAGGGGCTTACAGTCAAAGGAGACAAAATTTACATACAAGTTTCAACAGTTAACCATAGTGCAGCAGAATTCAGTGTGTAGGGGTTAGATTGTGTGGAACAAAATATATGTATGTGTGTGTCTCCATTCCTAAGAGAAGAGATAGCTAACTAGGCTGAAGGATGAGGGAAAGCTTTGTGGAAGTTGTTCCCAAGCTGTACTCCAAAAACTGGGGCGCAGGGGGAGAATGGAATTTGGGTCAGTGTGTGCAGGGCCTCAAGTGCCAGAAGGAATCAAGAAAGTAACAGAAAGTTGCAAATGTTCATAAAATATATAAGCCTCTATTTTCAACAGAATTGATATTATCTGGGTTGAAAGATGGGTATACCATTTGTTAGAATGAATCCATAAAGCTACTCAAGTGTGTTTGTAATGTTCAACAAAAGGCAATCTCCTTTGGAGAATAAATTAACAAATTCGTGTCAGGAGATACTAGAGGTATCTGCCACTTGCTACCATGTGACATTGAGGGATGAAATTTGGAAAGAGGTGAGCTTCCATTTTGTTGTTGTTCAATCGCTGAGTCATGTCCGACTGTTTGTCACCCCATGGACTGCAGTACACCAGGCTTCCCTGTCCTTCATCATCTCCCAGAGTTTGCTCAAACTCATGTCCATTGAGTTGATGATGCCATTTCATCCTCTGTCGCTGCCTTCTCCTCCTGCCTTCAGTCTTTACCAGCATCAGAGTCTTTTCCAATGAGTTGGCTCTTCACTTCAGGTTGCCAAAGTATTGGAGCTTCAGCATTAGTCCTTCCAGTGAATATTCAGGGTTGATTTCCTTTAGGATTGACTGGTTTGATCTCCTTGCTGTCTAAGGGACTCTCAAGGACTTTCAATTACGTTGTATTTAAAATAGGAGTCAATTCATGGCTACAAAGCTCAGGATGACCTGACTTCTGCTATCCCTTCTAACGTGCTACCTTCTGTGTCATTTCCCCTCACATCCACTAATCTTGCCTGGAAAATCCCATGGACAGAGGAGCCTGGCGAACTGCAGTCCATGGGGTTGCAAAGAGTTGGACACGACTGAGCTACTCAGCACAAGCACTACCAGGATGAGCTCTGAGCTCTTGGGCAAGCCAGCTCTTTCTCTTCAGCCATATCTCAACTCACATTTCACGTTCTCAAAAGCTGGGGTCTTTTTGGACCATCCTTCCAGGAGAGGTGTATGCTCAGTCCCCTCAGTATTGACTGCCATATTACCCTCTTTAATTCCTTTAAAACATGCTACAAATGGCCTTCTTTGTTTTCTTTATCATCTGTGTTTCCCGTTTAGGAGGTCATGAGGACAGGGGACCTCATTGTCCCTGTTCACTGCCAATCCCCAGCGTGTCACAAGTGCTCAGTAAAGTACGTGTTAGATGCATCAGTGTCAGTGGCGTCGTCATTATGCCTCATGCCTACAAAGCACAGGTTCCCCTCCCCTCCTGAAGTGCTGAACGGTTACAAAGCAGGAGGAAGATAGTGAATGGTGTGGACCTGGGGTGGCTTGCGTTGCCATGGCAGTAGGCTAGAGTGGCACATCCCTTTTCCTTTGTTCCTCTAACTGAGCCTTAAGAACCTGGAAAACAATACCACTCAGAGGGATATTTCACAGAGATGGACTTTGAAGGAATAATTGTGTGGGATGGATGAATGCTAGTCAATTATATTGGGAAGAACTGCTGGTTTAATTCATCTCTTGATGTGTTTGTATGTTGTAGCCATTGTGGAATGAAATCACTGCACATAATGAGCTCAGGTTCACTGGCTCTCCAGCCTGCCCTTCAAAGCCCTCACACACATTTTCCTGTGTCTGTCCCCCATCTGGACTGTGCACTCATCTTCCCTCCCTTCTCAGAGTAGTGCTGAATGACTCTGTTCACCCCCTGCAAATTATGGTGCAATACTCATTGTTAATTTACTGAAAGAAGTTTCAGGAGATTGTTATTTTTTTCTTTTTTATGGGTTTCTCACAGCAGTGGCACACCTCTAGCTGACACTGTACAGAAGCTGCTGAGGTTTTTCTCATTTGCAGCCGGGCTTTACTAGGTGCCTGGTTAAGAAATTATAATGTTCTTCTGTTATCTTGTTTGGGTTTATAAATGAAATGCTACAAGGCCTTTTTTATGTGTCATTAATTCATGTTAACAATAAAATGGTGCACTCATTGCTCTGCTGTTGAGATACTTTATCATGGTTTTCCAAAGGATCTATGGTATTAGAGCAGGGTAGAACTGGCAGAAGAGATTTCTGTTTCACTTGCATTACCCACATCTCTCCTTCCTCCCTTCCCCTGTTGTCATGTTGGAGATCTGTGCTTCTACTTGAACAGACAATCCACCAAATTCATTAATTTAATGTATTGTCTTAAGTAGGTCATTCTCCCATCTCCTCTCCATTGTTGTAATCTGCAATGTCCAATTCTCCCTCTTCCTCCTTTAGCACTGCAGTGACAACACACATCCCTGCCAGTCAGACATGAACATTGAAGGAGCCTGGAAGAGAGGCTACACGGGAAAGAACATCGTGGTCACTATCCTGGACGATGGCATTGAGAGGACCCATCCAGATCTGATGCAAAACTATGTGAGTGTTTGCTATGGTCAGAATGCCTTCCCTCCTGGGAAACAATGGAACTCATGTGAGGACGATCAAAAGCATGGAGGTTTCCCAGGTGACTCTGGTAAATATTCCACCTGCCAATGCAGGAGATGCAGGTGCCATCCCTGGGTTAGGAAGATCCCCTAGAAAAGGAAATGGTAACCAACTCCAGTATTCTTGCCTGGAAAGTCCCATGGACAGAGGAGCCTGACAGTCCACAGTCCATCTGCAGTCCATGGGGTCACAAAAGAGTTGGACACAACTTAGTGACTAAGCAACAACAAAAGGGGGAAAGTCACTGAAAAATAGCTGTTATGTATTGCTCCCATCTTACAGAAGATTCACTCTCAGAGGACAGGAATCAGGAGATAATGCTATCCACTTTTGTGTGCCTTTGATGTTGTGATGACAAAAGGCAGGTGATAGGTAACAGAAACCCCAGCTGCTGCTGACAACAACTGCTCCTCTCAACAATTTATCCATGCAGCCAGATAACACTCCTGCTTTCCTTTATGGAGAAAGTGTACTTATAACTCTTCTCAAGTTATTCTGTGAGTCTCTTTCTCTCTCTGCCTCTCCCCTTTTAAAGGACAATAATGAATATTCTCCCCATAGTCCTCAGGAATCAGTCAATTCCCTTGTTTAAGAAAGGACCATGATTCCAGGACTCAACATACGCTAAGCCTGAGATCGCAGAGCAAGTGAAAGGGCTGAGACTCAGTACTTTCACTGAAAACCACAGTCCTGATGCCCAGTGCTCACTGGACACAGGTCGATTTCTTTCCCGGGGGCCTCTCGGTCCCCTTTACCACTGTGATATTTCCTGCCTAGAAATATGTCAGTGACCCCTCTGTCCCTTACTCTCCAAACATATCCCTTCCACCAGCTTCTCCTCCCTAAGTTTGGTTAGAAGTCTGTAAGTATCTCCCAATATGCTATTCTCTGCTCCAAATGTGTGTTACCTGATACCTCAGTGTTCTCCCTAAAATATTTATTTTGTTACTGAAGAGCCTCCAGTGACTCCCTAGTGTCTGCAAATGTAACTCTGATTCCTGTCAGGACCCTGCAGAAACTCCTGGTAGCCCACTCACACCAGTGCCTCCTACACTGCCTTCTGATCTCTTTCCTGTTGACGACTATTTCCACTAGAACACTGGTATTGCTGCAAACCCATCAAGACTTCAGTCACTTTTACCCATGTCCCTCTCTATACTTCATGACTTCTTTTAATTCCAAAACTTTGGTTGTGTGAGTTTCCCTATATTGTTTTCATGTTGTTATTGAAAAAAAAAAAATTGAAGTTGGTGATTTTCTATCAGCTTACAAATTTCCTTTCACAGCCTTGAAAAGACAAGCAGCTCTAAATCATGATGAAATCAGGACTCACATTGACCCTTAAGGAGGAAAGTCAGGGGGCAGGTTTGCCCTGTGCTTCCAGAAGAGCCCCACAGAAAATTCTAAGCTATAACTCATAGGACTACACCTCCTCAGATTTTTTTCCTTCTCTCCTATTGGGTTGGCCAAAAGTTTCTTCAAGTTTTCATGTAATACTGTATTGAAAAACCTGCATGAACTTTTGGGTCAACCCAATATATTCATGGTCGTTAAAAGAGCAACGTCATTAAGTCCAGCCTATCTCGCTCTTCCCTGAGCTGGTGGGAGTCCTGAGAGAGGCTTTGCCCATAGGTTCCCTAAACACATCAGTACAGAGGATTCTCCATTCTCACAGGCCTGCTGCCTTTCTCTCCTCATTGCCCCTCCGGAACTGGTGGACACAGCAGTGGCCCTGAGGAAGCTTGTAGTGGATGCACTCAGAATGGACATGGCCTTTTCTTTAAGGCTGAGATTCCAAGAAAAGAATAGAATGTCCTCTTGAAATCTGCTATTTCTCTTTCTCTCTCACTGTTTGTCTTCAGCCTGGGAAGGCTTGGTTTCTCCTCACAGTGGAATCACCAGCTCTGTTTGTCTCTGTTACCATCTCTCTTCTGACCTCTCTGTCAAATACCGCCTCAGCTTCACATGAAACCATTTAGGTAGAAATGTCCATGTATTTTCTCCACTGTTTCTTTCTCATTTGCTTAATATCACTTATTGCATGACCCTTAATCTCAAATTAGTTTTCCTTTTGTCAGTCAAACCTGAAAAGATTCTCATCTTTGCAGATAAGATACTTCTAAGTCACTTCCGAGACACATCAGAAAGTACCACTGACTCACACAGCCACCCCAATTCCTAACCTATGAAGACCTTCTTTGGGCACTCAGGATCACCCAATATCACCTGATACTTTATCAACTTTAACTATTTTTCGTCTCAGTATTCAATCCTGTTGCCCTTTTCGTTTCAAAAATTCAGCGAAGAAACTTCACAAATCAATTTTTACAATGAAATATTGAAACAGTTTCTCCTAAATTAGATGATTTTCCCTAAGGTTGAAAAAGAGAGAGAGAGGAGGAACTGCAAATTCATTTAGTTCTCATTTGAACCAAACATTTGAGTGGCTGCCCTCACCCTGCCTCCAAGCATACACAGGTAAACTTCTGTGTCTTCACCGAATAGACTTTTAGAATTTATAAAGGAACTTCAATTCAGAAGTTCCTCATTTGCAGGGTAGACACTGAGGCCTGAACTGGGCTAAAATGAGTTAGCCCAGGTCATATAAAGAACAGAACTATGGCTGGCCATGATAAGAAAGATTTCTTGTCATATGCAATGCAGTTTTTATAGAGCTTTCCTATTCTCCACTGCATTGAAATGCATCCGATTAAATACAAAGAGGCTTAACCTAAATGTGATTGCATTCTTTACCTTTTTCATTTTTTTTCTTCCCTTGAAAGAAAACTCTCTAGAATTTCCCTGTGCAGTTAGCAGTACTGGTGCCCTTTTGGTTCTCCTAAAGTTAGAGCTGGTGAAAGTAGAGACGAGCACATTGGACTAGATGGGATGCCTGGGTTCCAGCCTTCACTCCATAGGCAATTCGTTTCACGCCTTTGGCCAAGTTACATAACCTGTCTCAGGCCTCTGTTTCCTTATGAGTAAAATTAGATGATATCACCCTTCATGCTTGAATGAACACTGAGTTGGGCTGCTTTGTATGTTTCTCTGTATGGGAAGCAGGACTTACTCTATATATCATGTGTATTTTACTTACTTCCCCCAAACATTTCAGACTCCCTGTACCTATTAAGTAATTTTCAGAAATAAGAGTCTTTGATAAGAAAGCAGAAAGCAAAGAGCATTAACGTTCACTAAAACTGATAACAGAAATCATAAAGCATAAGAAAATTCGAAACATCTTAAATTAGTTGTGTCTAACATGATATAAATTTGAATGATGGAATAATCCACTAATTTTTTTCTTAGAAATTTGAATATTTTTCACAATTGTTAAAAAAAAACAAATGCAGCTTTGGTTTCAGAGAAACTTCTGTTTCATTTGAAACCTTGACATAAAGTAAAACTTTATTATTTTGTTTGGGGCAAAAGCCCTTTGGGTATAAATAAGAAGTCTTGAATTGTAGACCCTTTCATAGTAGATAAAACATCTGAAACCAGACAAATATTGCTTCATAGAGGTCCCAGGATAACCTGATACAGTAGATTTCTAATACTCATTTTTAATTGACTTGCCAGTTATTTGTGAATGATCTTTGTCTCCAGAAATCTCTGAATTGTGATAATGTATTTGTACACTCAAGAAGTGAAGTAAGGAATAGAGAGAGAGTCTATGAAGAATAAATCACTTTGCTTCCAGGTGGTCTAGCAGTACTTTGCAGAGTAGGTGGTTATTGGGGTGAAGGGTCAATGTGAGTTTTGAGGGAACAGTGCTGGCAAGGATGGACTGAGCACATCTTTGGTCTGTAGAGAGTATTTATTCCCCTTTATGGGACAAAATATGACACTGTGATCGAACAAGGCATTCTGACACCACTGGACCATGAGTGTTTTATTTAATCTAATTACTCTCTTGCAGAACTGTGTTTAAGGAGTCATGAGCCTTCAGGTCTATGGGTAATTAATGAACATCTGTATCCTTTCTTCCTCTCCTCTGTGACCCAGGATGCTCTGGCAAGCTGTGACGTGAACGGGAATGACCTAGACCCCATGCCCCGTTACGACGCAAGCAACGAGAACAAGTAAGACCCCTGTGGGGTGGCTGGTGTGTGGCCCATACGAAGCTTTGTTTTCTGCTCTTGCCAAGGGAAATCTTTCCTTGGAAATCTTTGGTAACAAATGATCCCTAATTTGCTGTAAGATAAACAGTGTCTTTCTGTTAAAGCTTCTGGATATAAAAACGGGTGGTCCCCATGGTAAGAATGGTTGCAGAAAGAACCTGGGGGAATAACTTAAGGATGTGGCTGGGGAATATTGGTTCTCATGTGGTCACTGGCCTGTGACCCACTTGTTCAGGAATAGGGCTGCTCAAGGGAGAGGCAAAACAAAGTGTCGCCTGGACTTTACTCTGTCCAGTTCAACATATTGGATTGAATGTTGTGCTTGAGGTCTCTGCCAGGGCTTTCCGGTTTGCTTCTTTTTTCTACTCTACGGTGATTGTATTCTTTACTAACATGCCTGCAATACCTATATGGTTTTTCATGTATGGAACACATTATCACGCTTATCCTCCAAGTCACGAGCTTTAGAAGCCCATGTAGCCACATTTACACTTTCCAGTTAGTGCAGTAGTTCTTTGGAAAGTAAATGAAATGCACAATCATTTTTTGCTTATGATGACCCAGGTATTTTTCAAAGATTAGTAGAATGTTTCTAATCTCTAGATCACATTAAACTTTGGGCTTTTACTTCAAAGTTTTTTTCAGGATAATGTTGTGATTTAGATACTATCATCTGAATTTTTACTAACCTGTTTTTGTTTGGGATCACAGAAGTTGTAAAGAGAGGTGTTTTGTTCATTTATTATGTACAGTTTCTACCTTGCATTTTTCCTAAGGGAAAATTTTCTCACCTGGTATTATTTGATTAAGTCGATAAATTTAGATAAAACCATGCAGCCTGGATAATTGTGACTGTGCATGGGGTGTTCCCCTGCCCCTTCTTAACCATTTACAAAGAAGCCTTGAAAAAGTTACCGTGAAAAATATGCTATTTGATAATATTAGCAATTGAATCAATGTTATAAATCAGATTTAGTGGTGAAAGCATTAATATACAAATTGACGTAGATAGAATTTTCGAGAACTTTTGAAACAAAAAAAAGGGCCCGGGAGTAAACCGGATAGTTTTCCATCAAGCCTGGTCATTACTGTCTAGATTACACTGTTTAAAGTTATAATCAATAATCTGAGACAACGTGAGCTAATTTACTTAACCTAATTTGCAAACTAACATGAAACACTGAAAAAGAAACCTGAAGCTTCCATACTTAAAAGGTCACCTGTGATAAATTTCACTCTCTAGTGCAGTCTACTCTAGTGCAACATATATGCTCCTAAAAATACTGCTGCTGCTGCTAAGTCGCTTCAGTCGTGTCCGACTCTGTGTGACCCCATAGACAGCAGCCCACCAGGCTCCGCCGTCCCTGGGATTCTCCAGGCAAGAACACTGGAGTGGGTTGCCATTTCCTTCTCCAATGGATGAAAGTGAAACTAGCACTCTGCAAAGTCTAAAACCACAGAGTAATAGGAAAATGTAGTTGGAGCTCACACTCAGAAACTTCATCAATGACATGCACAGAAAAATGGTAGGCACCTATTAAAAATAATAGCCCAGTTTTATTCATTTTAAGTGATTAAGAAATGTATAAAACTAATCAATGTGGCACTTTATCTTAAAAACACCAATACAGTATACTAACGCATATATATGGCATTTAGAAAGATGGAAATGATAACCCTGTATATGAGACAGCAAAAGAGACACACATAGAACAGTCTTTGGGACTCTGTGGGAGAGGGTGAGGGTGGGATGATTTGGGAGAATGGCATTGAAACATGTATATCATCATATGTGAAACGAATCACAAGCTTAGGGTCGATGCATGTTACAGGATGCTCGGGGCTGGTGTGCGGGGATGACCCAGAGGGAGGATAAGGGGAGGAGGGAGGTGGGAGGGGGGTTCAGGAAGGGGAACTCATGTACACCTGGGGCAGACTCATGTCAATGTATGGCAAAACCAACCAATATAATATTGTAAAATAATTAGCCTCCAATTAAAAAAGAAAAAGAAAAAAAAATAAAATGGAAATAATAAAACATAAAAAAAAATTCTCCCAACAGTCCTTAGATGTGAAGCAAAAAAAAAAAGGCTCAGATAGGTCAAGTGGACAATGGTTAAACAGGTAGTAAGAGATGGAGATGTTAGGAAGCAAAGAATCCAACTCAAGTGGTTTGTTTACAAGCTCTTGCTCTGTATATTATACACAAGGCTAAGTTCTTAAGGTAATGAAAAGGAAAATGATCCAAGTACCTTTCATTTAAATGAGTTGTGACTAGAGATAATTGGTTTCAATAACAGTAAGTTTGAGAGAATGAAAGATTGAAATATTGACCAAAATCGTTTGACAATACAGAGTGCTGAGCTGACCTTTGACATCTTATCATAAAGAAGGCTAAAAAGTGTGTGCCAGTCTGGTACTTCAAAATAGAATATAATTCAGAGAGCTAGGTTGGGTTCAGAGCCCCTTTCCATCAGCTTTATACTTAATCTGTGTCTTATCATTATAAAATTAAATTCTAACTAGTTTGTTTATAATATAATTCTGTTGTGACACTGACTTCTTAAGCTGTACTGTTTTATTTTTATACAATTTATAGAAGTTATACTCCATTTACAGTTATTACAAAATATTTATTATGAAGTATTTCCTGTGTTATATAAAACATCTTTGTAGCTTATTTTACACCCAGTAGTTTGAACCTCCCACTCCCCGACCCCTATACAAGACCTGAAATTGGCTTATGGAAGTGTGTGCCCATTGCGTCTGCTTCTACTCACATGCTTGCCACTCCGTGTGCAAGAGAAAAAGAGGAAGAAAAAATGAGATAAAGATGAAAAATTTGAAGAACAGAAAATACAGAGGAAAATAATGAAATAGGCTGGGAGGAAGGAGTACAATTCAGCAGAGTGGAGGATACCTTCCAGGATGGTCTTTGGAAGCATGGAAGCTTGCAAGTTATTATGAAGTGGAAGGAGGGTTATCCGAGGTCAAAGAGGAAACAACAGCATCAGATGTAGACACATTGTGTTCATGAGGTGTGTAGTTCTGTGTGTTTTGTGTATTCCTACAGTGCTCATTGCAATGGCAATCCATTCCAGTACTATTGCCTGGAAAATCCCATGGACAGAGGAGCCTTAGGCTATAGGCCATGGGGTCGCAAAGAGTCGGACACAAATGAGCGACTTCACTTTCACTTTCACAGTGCTCATTGCAACTTAGTATGTTTTCTACATTCACCTAGAGTTTCTGATACAAAATTGTTCATAAACAAATGCAAATTTCACATTATATTCAGATCATTCTGTAGTATGTTAATGTTATTGAAAATTTTTTTTTGTTTTCAAGGCAAGCATTATAGTACAACTGATTATACCATATCCACTGGGTAAAGTTATCTCGTCAACATTTGTGTGTATAGAGAAAAGAGAAACAGGAAAGCTGGAGGAAAGTCAAGATGAAGTTAACACCCAAAGTATCCTTGTACAGAGTGTGAAGGGACAGGGGTGCTGTAGGTGGGAACTGCAAATGTGTAGTGCCCTGTAGCCAGTTCTGTCTGAATCTAGATGTGGCGAGTTTTGTATCAAAACTCAGTGGTAATGGCTATTCTCCTAAGGTGTATCTGTCCTGTGACTAACAGTGCTGACCACGAAGTGTGTATGTAAAGACAATTCTTTGAGTGTTGGCTTTGATGGCTTTTTTACTGACCGTCTTTTAAAAACTGTATCCTTTGTGAGGACACCTTTCAAACTTGGTTGCTTGCCAAGACCTTTGTTCAAGAAAAGTAGCTATCTTCCTGGTCACACTGGTATATCCTAGTGTGTGCTGTTTTGACCTGTGCTAAGTAGTGCTCTGGTTCATTGAGTGTAGTGTGGGTATGAGTGCTAGAGGACACAGGCATGTTCTGGATGTGTGCTTAGGTTTGTAGCTTTGACAGTGAAATATGACATTTTCCAGAGTGCAGCACGAGCACTCCTACCTCTGTTTTATGAAAATCAGCCGTCACCAGGGGCATCAGAAGGCCCTATCAATCCATGCACATCCAAGACACATGTGTGCATGCTTGGTCGTGTCTGACTCTTTTGGGACCCCATGGCCTATAGCCTGTGAGGCTCCTTTGTCCGTGGAATTTTCCAGGCAAGAGTACTGGAATGGGTTGTCATTTCTATATTCCAGGGGATCTTCCTAATCCAGGGATCGAACCCATGTCTCTTGTGTCTCCTACATTGGCAGGCATATTCTCTATCACTGCCCACTCAGGAAGCTCGCTGCTGCTGCTAAGTCGCTTCAGTTGTGTCCGACTCTGTGCGACCCCATAGACGGCAGCCCACCAGGCTCCCCCGTCCCTGGGATTCTCCAGGCAAGAACACTGGAGTGGGTTGCCATTTCCTTCTCCAATGCGTGAAAGTGAAGTCGCTCAGTCGTGTATGACTCTTAGTGACCCCATGGACTGTAGCCTACCAGGCTCCTCCGTCCATGGGATTTTCCAGGCAAGAGTACTGGAGTGGGTTGCCATTGCCTTCTCTGGGGAAGCTCACTGCTGCTACTGCTAAGTCACTTCAGTCGTGTCCGACTCTGTGACCCCATAGACGGAAGCCCACCAGGCTCCCCTGTCCCTGGGACTCTCCAGGCAAGAACACTGGAGTGGGTTGCCATTTCCTTCTCCAATGTGTGAAAGTGAAAAGTGAAAGTGAAGTCGCTCAGTCGTGTCCGACCCTTAGCGACCCCACAGACTGCAGCCTACCAGGCTCCTCCATCCATGGGATTTTCTAGGCAAGAGTACTGGAGTGGCTTGCCATTGTCTTCTCTGGGGGAAGCTCACTAGTGCTGCCCAATTTTCCTTGGCAAACCACAAGCATGTATTGGGTTGGCCAAACCCAAATGAACTTTTTGGCCAAATTTAGGCATTTAGGGTTAAAATATCATCTCTGTTCATTAGACCATAATTATAAATATAACTGATGGATCTGTCTTTAAGAGTGGGTCCTTAGATAGATAATTCTGTATTAGTATAAGTCAATTGACATCAGAAAATATAGAGTGGTTTGTAGTTTGAGAGTTGACTTTTAGCTTTGGTTCACCCTAATAGCTTTATGGTCTTTCAGTTCAGTCGCTCAGTTGTGTCCGACTCTTTGTGACCCTATGAACCACAGCACACCAGGCCTCCCTGTCCATCACCAACTCCCCAAGTCCACCCAAACCCATGTCTACCGAGTCAGTGATGCCATCCAACCATCTCATCCTCTGTCATCCCCTTCTCCTCCTGCCCTCAATCTTTCCCAGCATCAGGGTCTTTTCAAATGAGTCAGTTCTTCGCATGAGGTGGCCAAAGTATTGGAGTTTCACCTTCAACATCAGTCCTTCCAATGAACACCCAGGACTGATCTCCTTTAGAATGGACTGGTTGGATCTCCTTGCAGTCCAAGGGACTCTCAAGAGTCTTCTCCAACACTTTAGGCTTAACTATTCTGAGCTTTAGTATTTTTAGAAATCTCAAAATGGGCATAATACTTCCAAAGATTAGCAAAAAAATATGTAAAACAGCAGGCGTAGGGCTGACTGTATAATAGATGCTGTGAAGTGAAGTCACTCAGTCGTGTCCCACTCTTTGTGACCCCATGGACTGTAACCTACCAGGCTCCTCCCTCTGTGGGATTCTCTAGGCAAGAGTACTGGAGTGGGTTGCCATTTCCTTCTCCGGGGGATCTTCCCGACCCAGGGATCGAACCCAGGTCTCCCGCATTCCAGGCAGACGCTTTAACCTCTGAGCCACCAGGGAAGCCCATAATAGATGCTAGATAATTATAACTTATTATAATTATGTATTCAGTTCCTACATCCAGTTCTTAATTAATAATCTGCTAAAATTATAATTGTCTCAAAATACATGTGCATATGAACATTACAAATTTCACTTAAGATTTGGAAGCCTTTGTTTATTTCCATGGTTAGAGGCTTAGATGTGCTTTATGCTTCTATAAGGGTTGGGAACCATGACTTATTTGGTAGACAGTAAATCTGCTTTTTTGAAAAAATAATATTTATTTGGCTGTGCCAAGTCTTTTCTTCATTGTAGCATGAGGAATCTTTAGTTGAGGTATGTAGGATCTAGCTCTCTGACCAGTGAATGAACCGGGGCTCCCTATATTGGGAGCACAGAATCTTAGCCTCTGGACCACCAGTTAGGAGGAGTGTTAATCTAGGGGAGTCCTACTCAGAGTGGTCCATGGATGGCTGCAAGTTCATGAACTATTTGCTGATGGTGAGCATTACGGTAAAGAGCTTGTGTGTGCATGCTCGGTCACTAAGTCATGTGTGACTCCTTTGTGACCCCATGGGTTGTAACCAGCCAGGCTCCCCTGTCCATGGAATTTCCCAGGCAAGAATACTGGAGTGGGTTGCCATTTCCTCTTCCAGGGGATCATCCCAACCCAGGGATTGAACCCACATCACCTACATCTCCTGTGTTGACAGGCAGATTCTTTACCACTGAGCCACCTGGGATCACGGAATTTGCCAAATCTGCTTCTCTCTAATTCCATCCAATATTCCATCTCCCTTTACGGATCACGGTGCCTTAAATTTAAAGTGAAGCTATGGTTTTCCCAGTAGTTATGTATGGATGTGAGAGTTGGACTATAAAGAAAGCTGAGTGCTGAAGAATTGATGCTTTTGAACTGTGGTGTTGGAGAAGATTCTTGAGAGTCCCTTGGACTGCAAGGAGATCCAACCAGTCCATCCTAAAGGAGATCAGTCCTGAACATTCATTGGAAGGACTGATGCTAAAGCTGAAATTCCAATACTTTGGCCACCTGATGCAAAGAACTGACTCATTTAAAAAGACCCTGATTCTGGGAAAGATTGAAGGTGGGAGAAGGGAATGACAGAGGATGAGATGGTTGGATGGCATCACTGACTCAATGGACATGAGTTTGCATAAACTCTGGGAGTTGGTGATGGACAGGGAGGCCTGGTGTGCTGCAGTCCATGGGAGTCACAAAGAGTCGGACACAACTGAGCAACTGAACTGAGCTGAGTGAGGAGGAGGAATTTCTAAACATCACCTGAATGCAACTGAAGCATATGTTGTACAAGTATCTTCTCATTGTACAATCTGACTGGTAGGCTTCAGAGAATATTTGGAATTATTTGATACCTAGCTGTGTTTGTTCATTCATTCAGTGGATAATCATTGAAACACTACCTGTTGAGTGGCTCTGTTACATGCTTAGGGAATACAATGATGCAGTAATATAAGCTACTAACTAATTAGGTAATGACTTAGAATCTGTAACCTGAAGAGTTTTAGTCCTATCATTGGCTATTCCTAACTGTGCTATGGAGCCTGAGGGTGTGGAGGACTGACTGTACCGTGTCATTTTATATAAAGGACTTGAGCATCCTTGGAGTTTGGTATCTGCAGAGAGTCCCTGAAACCAATGTCCAGAGGATACCGAGGGATGACTGTACTACTAGACAATGTACCCTCGAAACTATATGCAAATCATCTCTCTCAGATTTACCTGATTACGTTTCTAGTACTAAAGCTTTGGGGTAAAGAATATCACCTCTGAAGTAAAAAAGTTATCAAAGTCCTTTTCTTATCACTTTTTTCAAGTCCCCAAACAGTGGTGTATCAAACCTAAATAACAGATAAAGAAATAGCATGATTGAGAGAGACCATAAAACCTGTTCTCCCATTTCACTTTTCCTCCATTCATATTAACTTGCAGAATAAAGCTGACTGCATTGTTCTAGGCTTAAAATAGAAAATGCCTCCCTGTGAATGAAACAGTCTCCTGGCATTTCATGCCACTACTCCCATTTCTGATAAATGAATTATTGATGTCTGAGTTAGATTTTTCCTTCCCTAGGTTGCTTCTTTTTAAATGTTCCCTCTGCTTAAGAGTCATAGCAACATATTTAGTGGGAGATGAGACCACATGTTGAATCTTGAATATGTACTTTATGAGCCCAGAATCTAATTCCCTTTCAAAACAAACCAACTCAGAGGTTAAAGACTCATTTTCCAAAAGGAATGGAGTTTTCATCTTTGTCACTCATCTCTATTCCCAGGAAGGTTTAGCCAGTGTGGATGGAAGTACATTTCTTCTGGTTCTTTAGTGTCCTTGTCACACATCATTTCTGGTTTTAAGAATGTCACCATGTTGTGTGGCCTTTTCATTCTCATCCCTGCAGATGAGGACTGTTGTCAGGAGATGGTATTCAAAAGCAGACCTGGTGAATGTAGGTCATGCTGTCCACCATTACAGCAACTATTTTATCCCGGCACTGGAGAGAAGACCACACTTGAAATCTCCAATCTTAGCCTGTAGAAGCATCGTTTCTTGATACCCAGGATTTAGCCACAGATGTTCAGATAAAATTATCCTGTAGCTAAGTAAGTCAGACAAAAATCTACCCAAGAGAAGTGGGGCCATTAACAGAGGCTGATTGTTTTTTTCCAAATATTTTTGAAAAATTTGCTCTCATCCCTTCACAGAATAACACTGTGATATACTCCTATGTGGGATTCCCTGGTAGCTCAGCTGGTAAAGAATCCTCCTGCAATACAGGAGGCCCCAGTTAGATTCCTGGATCAGGATGATCTGCTGGAGAAGGGATAGGCTATCCATTCCAGTATTCTTGGGCTTCCCTGGTGACTCAGCTGGTAAAGAATCTGCCTGCATTGCGGGAGACCTGGGTTCGATCCCTGGGTTGGGAAGAACCCCAGGAGAAGGGAACAGCTACCTACTTCAGCATTCTGATCTGGAGAATTCCAAAGGGGTTGCAAAGAGTCAGACACAAGTGAGCAACTTTCACTTTTATAGTACTATATGGGGAAGGAAATGGCAACCCATCCAATATTCTTGCCTGGGAAATCCCATGGACAGAGGAGATTGGTGGGCTACAGTCTATGGGGTTGCAAAAGAGTCGGACATGACTTAGAGACAAACAACAAAAATCACAACAATCCTACTATATACTTGATCAATGATTAGCACGTGAATTTATGTAAGTGAAGTCACTCAGTCGTGTCCAACTCTTTGTAACCCCATGGACTATAGCCTACCAGGCTCCTCCATCCATGGGATTTTCCAGGCAAGAATACTGGAGTGGGTTGCCATTTCCTTCTCCAGGCATTTATGTAATGTTGACTACAAATGTGTTCAAAAGAGATGGTTGTGAAAAATCATCTGATACTTTCCATATACATCTATAGATTTTTTGTCCATGAAAGAACCTGCAACAAACATTGTATAAAATTTGTTTCTATTGCATAGGTTCATGATGCAGTATGTTGAAATAAGTAACATTTGGGACCATCTTCTAGATTCTGGGAAGTGGTCCATGTCTGGGGCCTCACAGAAAGCTGATTAACAGTAGGAAAAGTCTGCTCTCAGACCAGAAGCCAGCCTTCCTGTCCCTTCCCTCACCAGCCATTAGTCACAAGTCCTGACCATCCTTACCATTTCAGTCCACCTCTTTATAGCTCTCCAAAGACTGATGCTCGTCTCCCCTGACCATCCATCCACACTAGCCTTCTGTTAGTCTAATCCCTTCTTCTCACCTGCATCCTTGGAAAATCTCCTAGATGGTCTCCCTGTCTCTAGTCTCAGCTCATCCTGCTACCCAAGTGATATTTTAGAACCAAAATAAGAATACTAAAAAATCTTTTATATACTCAATCAAAGAGAGTATCAGTCACTCAGTCACGTCCAACTCTTTGCAACCCCATGGACTGTGGCCGACCAGGTTCCTCTGTCCATGGAATTCTCCAAGCAAGAACACTGGAATGGTTAACCATTCCCTTCTTCAGGGGATCTTCTTGACTCAGGGATCTAACCAGGTGTCCTACATTGCAGGCAGATTCTTTACCATCTGAGCCACCAGGGAGATTTAATACCTTGAATTTTTATTAAAATGCAAGATCCTTCATGACCCGCCTCTTCCCTCATTATTAAGTCTGTTCAGCTCTGTGTGTCCACCCCTCCCCCCACTTTATCAACCCTGCAGGACTTGCATAGTTCCCTGAAGGTGCCACACTCATTCAGCCTTCCACCATCTGCATCCATGTAATTCCTCCTTTCCCTTCCATTCACATCACTTCTTCTGGGAAACCTTCTCTCACCTCCTGCATCCGAGTTGGATGCCCTCCAGTGAGTTTTCACAGCATCTGTGAACTTACCTCTTTTAGTGAATAAAACCTTTGCTATTGTAAATGGGGTCACACACACCTAGATAGGGAATAGAGAAGCAAAAACAGATTCTGAGATGAGTTCCAATTTAGTTTGGGATATGAAATGTCTGTTTGGTCGTACAAAAGTTGCAGAAGTATCAACCTTGACTGGCTCACCTAGATGAATTAGCAAAGTGTATCCCAAAGTAGTAACTATTAAAGGGTGTTATATATAATGAACCTTGTGTTAAATAGCTTTTACCCTCTACCCAGAAAGCTGACCTCTGAGGACTGCATTAAGGGACTCCCTTGCCCTCTGGCTTTCCACTGGATTTGGCCAGGGAACATTCAAGCAGGATATCAGTGGGATGCAGAAGAGTAAAGAAAGGATATTTGCTTTCTGCTCCCTCCTTGCTGAGCCTTTGGTGGTTAGCTGTGTCCCAGATGGTCATATTTCCCCTTAGGTGGCCCTAAGGCTGACTTCCTAACAAATGCCTTTTGTGGGTTCAGTGACCACTTCCCCAAACTTCTTAGATCCAGGGATTTCCCAGTGTTGCTAGTCTAGAATGTTGTATTCTTCCTCATTGATTTTCCCAAATCCTGTCTGCTTCTCAATATAAGTCCCTTGAATATACTTTTTGACACTAAGATATAAGGCCCTGAAATAAATTTTTATACTCAATATTCAAGAGTTCAGATATCTCTAAGAGAGAAAGTACCTACGCCCTTAAGAGTTGTCTTGGTGGCCGTTTATTTATTCTTTAATGAGAGCTGAGTAAATATAGAAAGTGGTTGTCTAACCTCAGATTCCTATAAGCCTAACACCTGAAGAGTATTTCTTTTTATAAACTAGTGTATGAATGATTCCAGGGCTCATAATCATGATTAAACTGCACAGTTTTCAGGCCCTTTGTTGTTCCCTCTGTCATTCAGTGTGTTCTCTTCAAGGACTTGGGGACATAGTCTCTTGGGGCTCACAGTACCAGTTCTGATAAAGGGTCTGATTGATGCTATAGGTTACAATGAAGTTTGGGTTTAATTTATGCTTAACAGTGCCCTATTGACATGAATAATTGATAGTGGCTTCCATTTAAATTTCTTATTTAAAAAACAAACTCACAACTTCCTAAAGCCTCTAAAGCAGATGGAAATTGGAGTAAGAGAGATAAGTATCCTTTTTAAATAATGGATTAAGCATTTGAGCAGGGTTTCCAGACAGGTATATTTATTTATCTTTCTGTTTTCATCATCTCCTCTAACCTCCACCTTGGATCCTTCTATTTCTCTTGTTTCCTTATTTCCAGAAATATGTATAATTGAGAGCACAGAGACCTTGAGAGGTCAGTGCTAGCACTGTGTTATTTGTATTATTATTACAGAGAGGTGGAGAAGGCGTCCAGCACCATTCATGTGTGATCAGCCAGTGTCCACAGGCTGAGCAGGAAACAAACTGAAGACAAAAACACTGTTTTTGTTTATTCCACTCCGTATATAGATACCTGAAGAAGAATATGCTGAAAGTATAATCAAACTGCAAACTAAGGGCTTATTTTAATATTAAGATATTATTAATATTTAGATATTGGTTGCGTTCTTATTCAAATCAAATGCCTTCTAAGATAAGGGACTGAGGTTAGAATTTTGTTTCTACAAGCTAAAGGAGATGTTATATTTTTGTTTTAGCAATTCAGTTAATGACAATAGAAACCTATTGTTCCAGTGTACTGAAGATAAATAAATGTGTGTGTGTGTAATATCCATGTAGCTGTCCTTTTCAATTTTAATAAAAGGTAGAAAATATGTCTTAGATCAGGACATACATGCTGATTTCTCTTCTCATAAAATAGGTCACCAAAGAAGGCAAGGTGATAGAAAACTGTCCCGATTTTGGGTGAGACCTGGTTAACAGTCTCCACCTTGCTGTTCATTTTTTCTGTGACTTTGGGGAGAAGCGTTCTTGGCAAAGCCTCCCCCTGCAACATCAATATCTCTGTGACCCTGTTTGACTTAAACAACAACAAATAATCTATATGTCTATGGGGTAGCTACTCAGCTGCATTTGAATGCAGTGTAAACAGCTGCTAATACAGTGAGCACGTCAGTGGGTGCTCTCATTTGCTGCTCACAACAACCCACTCTCAGAGACAGACTGGAGAGGTGAAGTAAAGTGGCTGTTGTCACCAGGTGGCAGGATCACAGCTTGAGCTCATTTGTTCCCATGCCATCTATTCACCTGCATAGTTAATTAACCTGTGGTCAAGTAGATGAGAAATTAATTCCTATGCTGATCACATGCTTCAGTAAGTTTACTGCCTTGAAAGAACTGCAATTACCAGAATGCCTTACCGCTGTATTCAGTAAAGAACCAAGAGCCTGGCTTTACCAAGTGCTAGTTAGAGTCTTGGAGAAGGAAATGGCAACCCACTCCAGTGTTCTTGCCTGGAGAATCCCAGGGACGGGGGAGCCTGGTGGGCTGCTGTCTATGGGGTCGCACAGAGTCGGACATGACTGAAGCGACTTAGCAGCAGCAGCAGCAGCAGCAGTTAAGAGTCTTACTTCTCCAGAGAGAGGAGGTTGGTCCACAGAGACTGCCAACACCTTATGTACACATGACTTTGACCAAATAACAAAAAATCCTTTATAACAGAAAATGACTGTACAGGTCTGACTTCACAGTGGCATTTATTCTGTGGAAATCAGTGAAGGCCACCCAAATGATTCTCCGAAAAGCTTTATAGATTTTGGGTTTGCTTTTTAAAGGATGGCTTCAGCTATGCTCTGATCAGAGGGTGCCATGTGGAAGTTAGAGCTTGGGTCTCTACTCTTAAATAATTATACTAGTATATATTAATAGCTTTTAAAAATTTTGAATGATTATCAGGTTGGTCATATTGTAAATGTAAGTAAATGTTTTGGTAAACTATATAAAATTTCCACAGATATGGATTCTGTTAAATATTATTAAGGGTGATAAGAGAGGAATAAGATAAAGTGTTAGTCTGATTCTCAGATGGCTGGTAGTTAATTTTCTCTGTATGGATATAGGGACTCTTTGAAGTTGGAATCACAAAACCTAAGAGACACTTTCCCAATGTTTTTACACGTAATTGACAGCCCTTGAGAGTGCTCTGGAAACATGGGTTGTGAAAGAATCTCTGTAGAAGGAAGAAACTGAGACCAATAAGAGCCAGTGGGAATCAGAAACCTTCTCCTGCGTGGAGAAGGTTTAGAGTATAGAAGGTATAAAGTCTTAAAGATGTGTCCTGCTTTGGAAAACTGTGCATTATCTTGCCTATAGAACACCTGAAATAACTTGAAGAAATTGAGAAAAACAGTTGACTACTCGTGATTTTCCAGCAGATTTCCCTGAATTCCCACTTTCTCTGCCTCCTGTTCTCATCACAAGCTGCCATCTCATGAATTTCAGAAAAGACTGACCTTTGCTAGAAGAGTTTATCTCTTCCTATTTTTAGATATCCTTACACCATCTGCATATCATTTACATATGCTAGTAAATGCATTTGAATTTGCATGAATTGCAGATAAAGTACCTGTGGCTAGATTCTGGGCTGAGAGTAGCTGACTACTCAAGAATTTGTATGACCTTTATGCTCTTGGTTGATTTTCCTTCTTTCTGAGGTTGATTCTCATTCCTCCTTCCCACACCTGCCCTGATTACCAAATACAGACTTTTATTTTCTCCCCAACCCTCTAGCATCTCCCCTCCTCATATCACAGATCTCTCTCTTCCCACGCCCCCCCCGCCCCCCCACCCAGTTCTGGTTGCTTAACCTTCCCGTAGGCTCTGGCATTAAATTGCCATTATGCAGAAGAACACATTTGTCACTCACAATCTCCTGGTCTTGGCACCAGTTTATATAGTTTGTACTGGGTGAATCTGGCTAGAACTTGAGTGATTCAGCAGTTTTAACTGTGACTTGTGTTGTTAATTTCATTGGCTGACTCTTTCATACAATTGAATTCCTTCCTAAAGGAACGACAGATCTCTTTCATGCTTCTCAAAGGAGAAAGGAATAGAAACAAAAACCCTTGATTATTTTTTTCTTTCTCTTATCCACCCATCTCACACATCACGTAAGGAGTGTTGTGGGAGACTGGGTAATGGGGCATCTGAGAAAGAACTGGGATTTGAATGGAAAAGACTTAGAGGTCTTGATTTGATTGAAATTTAATTCAAAGGGAGCAAAAGGAGCCCCTAAGTGAAGGACAGTCTCAGAAGTAGCTCCATGAACAACCATCCATCTGCCTCATCTCGTCTTCTGCACTGTGAAGCCCTACCGTTTATGGTACAATAGAGGCCACGGTTATTGTGACAGTAATTCTCCCTAGTAAGAGGTGCCGTAGCAACTGTGGCCTAATTTTTCAGTGTGCTGAATTTGTATCAAATTGCTCGGCAGAGAGTAATGCTGGTGGCATTATAATGGTAGAACCACATTCTACAACATGGAAGCATGGGGACGAGACCCGTTTTGCTGGTGTTCATTCATGTTTAGGAGTGTTTATTCACATTTGTTGAAATGTTTGTAACTCAAATGCAAACCTGAGCAGTTATTCAGGTTTACAAGTTATTCAGTTATTACAAGTTATATGGATATTCTTTCAGATTTTATGATTTTATGATTGTATGTGATGTTTTTATATCAATTAATGCCATTTATTATCATCCAATTTTCTAATAATATTTCTATGAGCTTCTGTTAGAATCTCGATTGTAAAACTTATTTCAACTGGAAGGTCTACTAACCCATGTTTAATTCATCCTGGTTGAAACAAAATACCTACAACAACTTCATATCTGTTAATGTTTTTCCCTTGTTTCTTATTAGAGAAATGTTTTTTCTGATGCTCAGAAAATAGACTTTGTTAACAGTGTTCCGTTCCGTTCCGTCGCTCAGTGGTGTCCGACTCTTTGCGACCCCGTGGACTGTAGCCTACCAGGCTTCTCCGTCCATGGGATTCTCCAGGCAAGAATACTGGAGTGGGTTACCGTTTCCTTCTCCAGGGGATCTTCCCGACCCA
This sequence comes from Moschus berezovskii, assembly GCF_049115385.1. Taxonomy (NCBI): domain Eukaryota; kingdom Metazoa; phylum Chordata; class Mammalia; order Artiodactyla; family Moschidae; genus Moschus; species Moschus berezovskii. The sequence continues at coordinate 59,306,363 of NC_142466.1, forward strand.
GGGACTGAACCCGGGTCTCCCGCATTGGAGGCAGATGCTTTAACCTCTGAGCCACTTCACATGTTTTTAAATGCAGACACTTCTGAAATCTTTATGAATATAATACACATAGATTTCCCACACATGTAACTGTAGTAAGCCAGGACAATGTGAATGGAGGAGGGAGGCCCAAGTAACTGTTAGATAAGTTGTTAAATAAAATTGAATGATCCTTTTATACACTGAGAGGGTGTTTTGAGCCATCCGCTCCAAAAGCATACCTGTGCTGATGCATGGACAAACACTACATGTTATTCATACTTGAAATTTCACGGCTATGTAATTATGATAATTTTTGAAGTCCAGTATACACAACCTGCTTATTTGGTTTTCCTGTGAACAGTTCTGTAGCTTTGATGAGCTTGGTACATGATTTAGGTGGGGGAGCGGAGAACAACTTTGTCCCTTAAAGAAACCTTGGCTGTTTTTCCCTTGGGCTATAAACTCAGCAAAGTCTAAATAGAGTTCATCAGGGTCAGTATGTTTTCCAAGAGAGATAAGAAAAAAGAGCAGATTTTCTGATTCCCTCACCTGGCATTAGTCCTTCCAAGACATTTCAGATTTTATCTTTTCAAATATAGAGGCACTATCTATCAAGGATACTAATTTATTTAGAACTTTACAGTTCACAAAGCATATTCTCATTTGACTTGTAAAAATTCATATCAGATAGGTAGTAGGTAGCGTTCTGGGCCCCCAGTGCCTGCGTTGTTTTTTTATGTGTAAGGAATGTTCTGTCTTTTGAATCTTGATGGAGAGCCAGGATTGCTCTCCAGTGTAGTGGCTAGCATTGCCAGTTTCAATAGTGACTTGCTCATCCTCCCCTGCTCTAGTCTTGGTCAGGGGCCATGTAGTCTAGATGCTAAAGATCATGTGCAGGCTGGTGAAAGAAAAGGCCAAGTAAGCTCTCCCTCACTTGCTTTTGTTCTTTCTCTGCAGCCCCTCTTTCCCCCAGCAGGTCCTTCCTCATAGAACAGCCAGGTGTTTTTCTTGATCCTTTGCCTCCATCTTGTTAATTCTGTGCTCCCAACCATTCTGATCCTCAGCTTCACAGTGTCTTTTGAACAAACTACTTTTCTGCTTAACTCAGTTGCAGCAGAGAAATTGAAATAAAGTAACACTGGCGTCCCTGTTTTTCCAGGGGAGGAAAATAAAATCAAGGCAGGTTCACATAGCTTATGAAAGTAAATCTTCCAAATTTGTGCTCTTTGTGTCACGTCATGCACTTTAATTTGGAACATGATACTTGGTGCTATTTTTGAATACAGTGTTGATAAATAATGAACACTTTTAATTCATGGCAATAATTGTAGTTATTTTTGAGAATCTAGTGCTTATGACATATAGTTTCATTCAGAAAAGACCTTCTGAATACTTACTAGGAGAATAGCACTTAAAAATCAAACTAGTGATATACTTCGAGTATGAGGAAATTTAAGATTTAAGCCACCATTTAACTAATACAGTGATCGGTTACTAAACTGATACAGTAAAAACAAGCCATTAGGCAAGATGCAATTTGGAGACCTTTTGTTTTTTGTGTTGCATTGAAGCCGGGAGTCTGTTGATCATTCTTAATAGGCCCTCTGTCAGTCAGGAGGCTGTGTGAAATGGGTTTAGTTCCTTCTTCCTCAACTAAACCACTCTCCTTTTTAAAAACCTCATTAAAATCTATTTTACTGGTAGTTTTACTCCTAAAGGGCTTCCCTGGTGGTTCAATGGTAAAGAATCCACCTGCCAATGCAGGAGACACAGGTTCGATCTCCCCTGGAGAAGGAAATGTCAAGCCACTGCAGTATTCTTGCCTGGGAAAGCCCATGGACAGAGGAACCTGACGAGCTGCAGTCCATGGACTGGCAAAACAATGGGAGATGACTTAGTAACTAAATAACAACATTCCTCCTAAAATCAGATTTGAAATAGAGAGTTGTATTTATACAGAACCAAATAAACCATTGTAAACCAGTGCTACAGACCAGAGGACTAGGTTTAGAAGAGCTGTCACTGGAGGTAGGTAGACATTATAATGAAGTCTTTGGAGCTGTGGCATTTGACCTGAGTCTTGAAAAATGACTGATAAGAGGGAATAATCATTACAAAGAGAATGTGTGGTGGCTGGAAGTGTCTTGATATTGGTGAGCTCCTTGCAAACTTTGGAATAAAAAGCATCTTCCTGTTTACCCATTTAGTTTTTTCTTTTTTGTTAACAGAAGTCATAAATTTCTTTTTTCCTAAAGCCTCTTATCCAAATTACAAATCTGAACATGATTTTACTCTGTCTTCAAGCCCTTTGTGACCAAGTCCAAACTCTTTAGATATATGCAAAGAATTCATAATGTCTCCTCTATTTTTAACTTATATTGCATTATACTCTAGTTTTAACTAAATTTTTACAGCTCTCTGAAAATAGCATGCTTCATTTGTGTTGGACACTGGTGAATAATAGACATGCAATAAGTGATTATCATTCTGCCATGCTTTGTAGTTATAAGGTGTAATCTTGATATGCATTATGATTGTTACTAATTTAACACAATTGAAAGCTGAGTTTCCCTATATCTCTGCTCTGTGGCAAGATCATTGCCCCTTTATTCCTTGAGAAAACCAGGGGAGGAAAGAAGACCATGAAATGTGGTGAAGAATTTAAAACCAGCATCAGAAATAAAAGATTTAAATTTATTTTAATTTGTCCTTATTCTAATATTCCAAGTGATTGAGTAAATTGCCCTAACAGCCATTTTTTTTTCTATTTGTCTGTATTGTTCAGTTGCTAAGTCCTGTCCAACTCTTCGTAACCCCATTGACCCCAAGCATGCCAGGTTTCCCTGTCTTTTACTATAGTTTGCTCAAACTCATGTCCATTGAGTCAGTGATGACATCACTGACCATCTCGTCCTATGTCACCCCCTTCTCCTCCTGTCCTCAATATTCTCCTGCCTTAATTGACTATAAATAACTAACAGTTTCAGTAACAAGAGGAAATCTTCCCTTTATATGCGTACTTGTTAGTATTTTCCTTAGATAAAATTAAGGAGCTTCATTTCAACTCTGAATAGCAGAGTAAAATTTACATGGAAAGAAAATATTGCAAGTTATGTGGAGCCATGTTCATTAATATCAATTGATTGTTAATTCTTAGCCATCAGAAAAATTCTAAATTAATTAAACTTTTATTAAAGTTTTGTTTTTCCTTTCAGATATTATATGCTGGCTTTTCTTTAAACAAGGAGGTAAATCAAGTAGTATAAGCCTAAAAAATTGTTTTCACAGAGTAATTTTAGTATGAAATGGTAAAAATAGACTATGCACATTTATTACTGATTAATGGAACTTTTGAGATAATTCGTTTAGAGATTTGAAATCTAGTGAAAATCTATCTTTCCATCTCATTACCCTTAAATATCTTTCTTCTTATTGTGTTCTCATTTATTAACTACAATGTTGATCTTAAAAATTAAGGTCAAACTGCTTAAATATTTAGCATACCTTGGAAAGCAGCATATCAAATAATTGGACCAACTTAAGGAACAGCTTCAAATTTAGAATTTAGCTGAAAAAATAAAAATAATAATCATACATGAGTTCTTCATACTCAAAAAATAATAATGATTGAGGTCAGACATTTCCAATTATGTTTATCTTTTACTGATATGAAGAGATTAGACTTAATCTAGAGATTAGGTATTAGACATGGTGATGTTTTTGAACTAGGAATTCCAACCGGAATTAGGGAAGGGTGTCTGAGCCGTGTGACTGTGAATGTAAAAGTCTGACGTGGGGAGACACACTAAATGGTTATAGGAATAACTTGAGACAAGTCTTTTTGCCACTGGGAGACTTAATTGTCTCTTATATATAAAATGGAGACAAAAATAGCTCCTTGAAGTTTGCTGTGAGAATTACAGATAATGCATTCTTAATATTCAGAATACTATAGGCCCTACTAGCCCATGTGATAATGCAGGGTATTACCGCTGCTTTAGAGGTTTTATCATCGGGAACACTTAGCAATGTAGCTGTGAATGAAATGAATCATTGATACTTTTCCTCCTATTTCTCCAGGGGAAATCACTTCTACCCAGTTTGGAATGTTTATATTCTAAAAGTGGAAACAGTGGGAGTGGTATATGGATTTTAGTGGGACCGGGGGAGGGTGCAAGCCTGAAATTCTCTTGGAAAAACTAAATGGACCCCAGCGCTTAGGGAGTTCATATACACTCTGTAACAATTGGTTGTTTCAAGAGTCTTTTCAAAGTTGGATTTTCATAGTCGAGTGTCAAAAGATTGAATATTCCTTCTGAATCTGTTCAAGAAAACTGATCAGAGTCAAGCCATTCTATGGAAATTACCACATTTCTTTCCTCATGCATTTGCTAAGAGGACATAGAAGAAGAGGAACATGATCATAAATTTTGAAAGGCATTCTTAGGTTTACTTAATTGCTATAAAGTTATCTTGATTTTTTAAAAAAACCCTTAAAAGATCATTTAATTTTGCATTTTATTACATGATTTATTTATTGGATTTACAGCAATCTGTCCTTCAAAGAATGACCCAGAAAACTCCTATGAGTACAATCATTACTGTGAATATGAAAAGAATTATGACAAAATAGTGGTGAACACACATCTTGGTGTGTTCCTGAGATCACAATATGCTCTCCATCCCAAGGCAAGAGAAAAGTTTTAAAACAGTGATTATTTCAACATTCTTGTTCAAAAATTTGATCTACCTTGTTTTCACCAGTTGGTGACTGGTTTCCATGGAAATGGAAATGGAATAAGCATTCCTCGTTTTAGATTCTCAGCTGCCCCATGCCAACTGAGAGCTGTAAATGCCATTTGGTTAACAGCAAGGATCCAGAATTCTTCCATTTTAAAGTGGCAGAGAGAGAGGAATAGAAAAATGTTTGCCAAGTCATTTTGCTTTTCTCCCTTTGAAAAGGACACAGTTTTATGATTGTCTGATGGTTATCGAACACATACTACGTCCAAGAGTGCCTCTTCTGACTAATCTGTTTAAATCTCTTTTCCACCCTTCACAAAGTGTCTTACCTCATTGAGATTTAACTGGCCTGTGATTGCCTTCCTGGTTGTCCACCTGCTGTCCCAGTGATGGTCACTGAACAGAAAAATGTTGTCAGAAATGTTGGAAGGAGACAGTGTAGTGATTTCAATGACCTGAGACTTGAAGGGGGAAAAAAATCTGTTGAAAAAGGGAGTGTGTGGGAGCAAGTTGGAAAATGATCACTCTTGAGAGAATGTTTGTTAATTTTGCCACGAAGAGTTCCTATTTCTGAGATTGTCATCTCCAGCTACTACATTTTCTAGGACTATTATGTAGGGAAGATAATGAAGAATACTATAAATAAATGCTTTAACCCCAAATATCTTTCTCAATACAGTTGTTTTCTTTTCTTTTTTTTTTTTTAGTCTAAAGGGTTGAATAGATCTGAATGCTAGAAAAGAACCTAGTAGTAGCATTAACACATGCTGTTTTCTTTTATATTCTAAGATGTTTAGATACTAGACCAAGAAGTTCTTAAATATCACCCAGTGGAGTTCTATGAACTCACTTCTTGTGGGACATAAAGAGTGTCGCAGTGTCTAATTTTAATAAAGAAGACCAGACATAATGACATCCAGCCACAGACTTTCCCTGTGTCCGTCAGTGTGGTCTCACGCCTAAGCCAAAGCAAGTAGTGTGTGAACGAAGGAAATAAGAACCTCACCACAAATTTAAGAAACTGCGTGACTACTTCAAGGGAAGTCTTACTGTTGCTGATCATGCGATTTAGGGCCTGACATTTTCTATTATCACATTGTATTCATGGGGGAGTAGCCTTCTCATGATTGTTTTGGTGTAAACAGCTTGTGCATTCCAGTGACAAGAAAAAGGCACTTAGTCTATGGAAAGGGACTTGCATAGAATATACAGTGAAGGTCAAGATAACAAGCTAATTCTGGACATGGCAGTGACTCAAACACTGTGACTGCTTCTGCACTCTCAAGAGAGGAGAGCAAGTTCCTTACTCTCTTACTTAATCTACAGCCTTCCTGGTTTGGAGAATCTGTGCATGAGGGACTCATTACTGAAATAAATGGATGTTGGGAGGAGAAAATGTTAAAAATGAATCCCCTTAAATTGGGGCCAGAGTCTTGTAATGAACGATACAAATGGTGTTTTATTTTAAACAATAAAACTAAAATGATGAAAATACATGTAGTTTATTACCTAACAGAACAGGCAGCTATAGCCATTCTTACATCAAACAAAAATGAATCATGTTTAAAGTTGTAGTTTTTATGTAATATTATGAAATTTGAATTTTAGTAGAGTAATAAACAGAGACTCAGTTTATAAAAATCTTTATCGGTTCTTCCAAGGACCATTTGGAATCATTTTATTGACAAATCATTCTCATTTAAAGCCACTGTCACGTTGCCAGCCTTGTTCCATTTTCACAAAATCTCGCTCTTCTGGATCCTCTTTCAATAAAAGCTTTCAGAGTGATTAAAGCTATTCTTGAATATTATTTTCGTTGATTTTATGAAATCCTGTGTCTTTTGCAAGTTCATTAGGCAGTTGTTTGCTTGATTTGCCTTGTATTGTTTGCATTTTATATTTACACAGAGATAAAAAGTTTCTAGCACTGAAAGGGGTGGGGCTGCTTGAGTCTACAGTGATTTTATTAGAGGTAGGATCAGTCGTCGGAGAAGGCAATGGCAAGCCACTCCAGTACTCTTGCCTAGAAAATCCCATGGATGGAGGAGCCTGGTAGGCTGCAGTCTGTGGGGTCGCTAAGGGTCCGACACGACTGAGCGACTTCACTTTCACTTTTCACTTTCACACATTGGAGAAGGAAATGGCAACCCACTCCAGTGTTCTTGCCTGGAGAGTCCCAGGGACGGGGGAGCCTGGTGGGCTTCCGTCTATGGGGTCACACAGAGTCGGATACGACTGAAGTGACTTAGCAGCAGCAGCAGCAGGATCAGTCGTGAATATCATTTTTACTTGCTTAGTTAGGAATCCTAATCATTATGATACCCAATTTAAAAAGAACCTGTGGGCAGTGATCTAAATAGCTTCAAAGGTGTACTTATGAGCATTCCTCTCAGAAAAAGCCTCAAGTCATCATGACTTTATTGGCTCTGCTGAGTGTGTGTGTGCCTGAAGATAGATACATGTTTTTCCATAAATTGATTATGCATTTGCTGTTTGGAAACACTAGGACTTGATGTCAGGAGATCTGGGTTCAAGTTCTTTTTTTTTTTTTTTAAGATTTATTTTTTGCTGTGCTGGGTCTTTGTTGATACTAACAGGCTTTCTCTAGTTGGCATGAGCAGAGGTTACTCTGTTGCAGTGCACAAGCTTCTCATTGTGGTGGCTTCTCTTGTTGCGAAATGCAGACTCTAGAACACAGGGCTCAGTAGCTGTGGCATATGGGCTTAGTTGCCCCGAGGCATGTGGGATCTTCCCAGACCAGGATTTGAACTCATGTCCCCTGCATTGGCAGGCAGATTCTTAACCACTGAGCCACCAGGAAAGCCCTGGGTTCAAGTTCTTTTGCAGTAAACTGGCTGGATTACCTTGGTGAAGTCACTTAGCCCACAGCAATCTCCATTTCCTTCCCTATAAGAGGGACAAAAGTATATGCAGTGCAAGATTATTGGAGAGATCAAATTAAATGAAATTTATGAGAATTTAGGTGAGATTATCTAATAATAAATAAGTGAACCTTACCATTTGTTGATTTGATGTCTAAACTGCAAATTACATTAAGCATTCTTTCAAAGGGAAATTAACCATTGGATGTGAATGATACATCATAGCTATTGAATTGATGAATTTACATTAAAAAATATTCAGTATTAGTATCAAATCATAGGAAGAGGAGGTAGAAAACATAGAAGCATGTGTTTTTAGTTAACAAAAAGACATAAATGGCTATGGCTGTATTTTCCCTGCATACCTAGAAACCAGAAATTTATCAAACTGTACAATGCAGGTAAATCTGTTAATTTTCTAGCTAAGAATATTTTTTACATTTTCAAAGGGTTAAAAAAAAAAAGGATATCTGACAGAGACTGTATGTGGTCCTATGAAGCCTGAGATATTTACTGTTTGTCCCATTGCAGAAAATGTTTGCCAACCCCTGCTCATAAACTCATGCAAATACCATGGGTAATAAAGACCCATTCCTTATGTTGTTTCTAAATGAAATATTATTTCTGTGCTAAAATGCTGAACTGATAATTAGGAATTATGATAAATTATATGTTTTGGAGGGAGGCATTCCTTAATTGTCGGTTTCATACCTCCATAATGTTGAGAACCTTCCAATATGTAAGGAAATAATTCTGATGGACTCTACAGAGAGAACCAAGAATAGCTGTCAATAAACAGAAGGGCTGGATGGTGCTTGGCGGAGCTGAGCTGAAGTGATGATCACCCAGTGAATAGAAGGTATTTGAGTTACTTATCTATACCTTAGGACCTCTTTCTTGAGTTCATAGGGGCCCTGGGACTAAGCACCACCCACTCCTTAGACCTCGGGGCCACGGTTTACCTACTGTATTGCAAACAAATAGGATTCTGTAGTAGTCACCTATTTTAGATTATTATTCCTTACAAAGTACAACTCACATCTTTAAAAGTGTTTTGACAGTTCATTCATGATATTGAAGCAGTTTCAAGCAAATTGAAGTCAAATATTTATAAGATCACATTTCCCCATCAGTCAATAGTTAACAGATTTTGAGTAAAACAAATATTTTTAGCCTATTTCACTATGTATAGACATTGAATGGTATCTTTACCTGAATATTTTAGCAAAAGCAAATAGAAGCAGAATGTTAAATAGTTTACTGCTAAATGAACAGAGACTTGTGAATTATTACCTATTTTTCAGGATTTCTAAGCCAACAGAATTCATTGAAAATACATTGTATCATGGCTATTTTTCCCACTATTTGAATCCTTAGTGACTAACACATTCCTTAGGATGTATTAGGTACTCAATAAATATTTGCTGAATGAATGACACAGAAAAGTTAATTAATTATGAACCAGGACATGAGAGTTGTCTCATTATACACACTTAACTAGGTAATTATAATATTTATAAAATGAGAATTTATCTATTTACAAAACCGTGGGTAAAATGGAAATATTCTCTGTGTAAGGTACATTCTAGCATCCTGGTCTCTTATTTTTGCTACTTTAGAAATATTTATATGAAGTGATTTTCAGTATACATTTGTAGAAGAGAAATATGTATGGAAAGAAATAGACCAGAAAAATCAAAATTATTATTTGATACAGGTCATTATTTCTTTCATTATCTTTATAGATCTTTTTCCAGTCTCTTGGTATACACACTCAGTATATTCTTCATATTTCATGCTTTCATGAGTTCTAATTATGAAATTTTCTTATAATTATGAGGATGCAGAATTACAGGAAAAATCAGTTCAGGTGTAAGGAGGAGACAGTTGTTTAGGCTGCATTTTCATAAACACCAACCTGAAGTCAGAACTCTTGGAGCCGAAATTTCTGTAACACCTTATACATACACCTTGATTAGTGTGTACCTCAATACTTGGTAATTATTTGCATGCATCTTACAGCACCCCTGTCAGTGATCTTAGTTCATTGGTTAGTTGAAATCACAGGACTCTTTAAGCCACAAGTGGTAATTAGATGGATAGAAATATCATGTTTTAGTAAGGCAGTGTCAACTATATTTCTTCAGGAGGAGTGCTCACCAGCTCCAGGATTATTTTTTACTCTTCCCCTATCCCCCCACCATGACCCAAGTGACACCCAAGTGACACTGCTGGTGTGCTAGAAAGAAAAGTGTGAGAGTCCCTTTGCCCTGGAAGCCTCATGCTCTTAGGAACAATATCTCTTGCAGTTGCCTGTGAACAGAACTTCCAGGGCCACACAGGGAAGGTCACACTCAGTTTCCAGTGTCCTCTCTCAGAAGCCCAAAGCCACAACTCCTCACCATGTGTTTATTGTTCTGGCCACAGACCTCCCAGTTCATGGTCACTCACTAATTAAAGTTCAGTGCTGTTTTTTTTAACCATAAATGGTGTTCTTTGGTAGCTGACATTCCACCTTTTTCAGATACCAAGGGAAATAGAGCTAGAATCTTAGAGTAATTTTCCCGTAGATAAGGAGAAAATCTTTCATTAATCCTTTACTCAGACTTTTCCCCACCAAGACTGTGAGTGCCATAGCTTTGGATACTTCAACTCTATATACCCCTTGTTAAGAAGATGTCTGGGACATAGGATGTAGATTATCTGGACTTGAGAAAGGAAGAAGGGACAAATGGAAGGAAGGAGGAAGGAAGAGCTGGGAGGGAGTAATATTGTTAACTAAAAGAATTCTTGGTAAGTACTTTAATAATTTTCAAAAAAAATAAAAATAAAATAGCATTCCTGACAGAGTTCATTGCTTACCTAAAAAGAAACTACATTTCTCTGTGCTGGAATTGTAGGTAGTAATTATCCTAGTAAAGCAGTTAGATGTCCAGTAGAAAAGATGGGCATCATGTTGTCCCTCCAGCTCCAGGGAAGATTTGGAGCCTCCAGATTCATTATGAACTTTCAAGAGAAGACACTTGACTCTCAGCTCACTAAAAACACATCTAAAAAGAATCAACAAGAATGACTAATTTCTGAATATTTGTAGTGAAGGGGTAAGGGAGATAATGTCTCAGGCCCCCATTTGTGGTGAAAAATTATATCAGACTGTTCCCAAAACTTTGACTACATGGAGTAAAAACTAGTTTGTGCAATTTTCAGAGACTGAACAGAACCCTCTGATAAGAGCTTAAGGAGCTGGAAGAGCAGGGTGATGGGCTCTTAATAGATCCAGTGGGGAAGGAATAGCATCACAGAATTACTTGGGGATATAGACAGGCATGGCAATGTGAATTCATAGAACTAAGCACAAGTAACATGTGGAAATCAGTAAATCAAAATAGTAATCAGTAAAGCAAAAAAGAGTTGAAAAGCATGGTGGGGTAAATTTAGAATATCAACCAGGGAGCCAAGTAAAAGGGCCTAATTTAATCATCATGATTAATGAATTTCATCAAAGGGATCTCTCATACCCAGTGCTTTGACTTTGTCATTGATCTATAAAGATAAGGGTAGGAAGAGAGGTAGGCTGATGAAAAGCCTATCTCTTGGTCAGCCACTGTATACAAAAACATGTATAAAAATGCAAAAATTGAAGTATTGTTGTTTTTGGACTTCCCAGGTGGCTCAGTGGTAAAGATTCTGCCTGCCAAGTGGGAGATGTGGATTTGATCCCTGGGCTGTGAAGATTCTCTCGAGAAGGAAATGCAACCCACTCCAGTATTCTTGCCTGGGAAATCCCATGGATGGGGAGCCTGGCAGGCTACAGTCCATGCGATCACAAAAAGTCAGACACGACTTACTAACTAAACAACAAACAATGGTTGATTTACAATGTTATGTTAGTTTCAGGTGTACAGTAAAGTGACTCACACACACACACACACACACATACATACATACATACATACATACATACATACATACATATGTAGTGTTGGTCCCTGAGTCGTATCCAACTTTTTGTAACCCCATGGACTGTAGCCCACCAGGCTCTTCTGTCATGGAATTCTCAGGCAAGAATGCTGGAATGAGTAGCCATTCTCTTCTCAAGGAGATCCTCCTGACCCAGGGATCAAACCTGTGTCTCCTGCATTGCAAGCAGATTCTTTACAGTCTGAGCCACCCAAAAAGCCCACATGTGTATACACAAACAAATTTTTACTCCATGTAGCGTGTCTGTGTTGCAAATTCTTTCCCCTTATAGATGATTACAAAATACTGAATATAGTTCCCTTTGCTATACAATAGGGTTATCTATTATATGTATAGAAGTGTGTGTGAGTTAACCTGCTGTGGGTTTTATTGTACTTCATCATTCCATGCCACGTTATAGCTGGGAAAGCAACAGAAGTGAGGTAAAGAACTAGATTTTCTAAGAAACCAAGCTATTTATTCTTTCCTTTAAACGTGAGCTAGTATGTTTAACAGTGATTTATTTAACAATGAATAAGTAATTTTCCTAGGCTAGGGAAGTTAAGGAGGAAGGAAAATGGCAGAGGTGAGAAAAAAATTCTAAAACATGTTGACCACTTCAGATTTATTTATTTTCAATATTTTAGGTTCTGACTGAAATATTCTTCTTGGATTACAATCAATATTATAAATAACTGTACAAATTCTTCAAACCTACAATGATTTTTAAACTTTCAAGTAATTATAAACTCACAGCAAGTTTAAAAATAGTAGCGGTCCCCCATATCCTTCACCTAAATTCCCCCAGTGGTAGCAACATGTGTAATTATAGCAAAATATCAAAGCCAGGAAAATTACATTAATGCAATTTACATACCATATTCATATTTTATAAGCTTTTAGGTGTATTCATGTGTGTGTGTGTGTCAGACTGACAATAATTTTAACCATCCAGGAGAAATATTCTGCACCTTTTTTAAAATACTTGCTAGTCATTTGCATATTATATTTCTGATGCTAATTCTTAGTAGTATTCTGTGACTATGTAATGCTCTAATACTATATTTTTTCATTTTCTTTCCTTGCCTGCAATGTATCTGTTAGGCTTTGGAGCAATTGATGAATGCTTTTATTAATCTCTTCAAATATTGTATATTTTACTCCTGAGAGCCAAAAGGAGGATTCATAATGTGCGTTGCTAGTTGTAAAAACTGTCATAATTTAAGTTCATGTTTAAATTTCTTGCAATATTAGGCTATCGAAAGGCCTGTGAATAAAATCATATCTTATGTGCCCTTCACTGTCTTAATTCAGGTTACGCTAACAGAGTAGGCTGGGTGGCCTAGACAACAAACATTTATTTTTCATAGTTCTGGAGGCTGGGAATTCTGATATTAAGGTGCTGGCAGATTTGGCTTTTGGCTTGTAGATGGCTGCCTTCTTCCATGGCAGAGGGAAAGAAGTCAGCTCTCTTGTGTGTTTTCCTATACAGGCACTCATTCCATCGTGATACTACTATTCATCACCCAGTTGTCTCCACAAGGCCTCATTTCCAAACATCGTCACACTGGGATTAGGGTTTCCATATGTGGCTTGGGATAGGATGGACAGAAACATTCAATCCATAACAGTTATTGTGAATGAATTTTTCTGAATTTCTTCCTAGTATATTAAAAAAATTTAGTATTATGGAAGCCCCAGTGACTATGTTTAATTGTCGTCACATCAGAAACTATTATCTTAATAGTCTCACAAAAACTAATCATCAGAAAGTTGACTGTGTGGTTTTTTTCCTCCCTAAAAATTTTCATTTACCCTTCCCCCTCTCTCCCCCACCTCCCTGCTGCCAACATGTTCCTTAAGCTTTTCACTGGAGATAGAGTGAAAATCTATTTTCAACTATTTCCCATTCTTCTGAAGTTTTCATTTTTAAGATTCTCAGCATTTGCTCCTTATAACTCAAGTTGAATAATTTAGTTTGGAGATTCTATAAAATATATTGTCAAAAATGTTGTCATCAATACTAATGAGGAAGTAGTTGCCTCTACCTCACAGAATAAGTAGGGTAGAAGAAAGGAAGTCAAGAAATCTTGGCCATCATTAAAAGACTTAGGAATATGGACCCCTGTGAGTCTTGCTGCAAGAGTGAAAAATATTAATTTATCTATGCCCAGGAGACCCAGATCTAGTCATTGCCCCATCACAGTTTATACCTACTAATCACTATACGACTGACTACATTTCTCGCAATAAGAGAAGTAGTGTCAGTTTTGCCTTACTTTGCAGAGTTGAAGTGAGAACCGGATGAGGTTAAAATACTTTGAGAAGTGGAGAGGGTGATATAAACAAAGTGGTAATATTATCAAGAGCTACACAAGCAATCAGAAATAAAGGCTCTGCATGATATATTGGAGAATACCTCAAACATATCATTATTCTTGTTGTCCTGTCCCTTTCTAAGGGGGCTTTTGAAGTAAGCTCAGATGGAAGGTTTTCACTCAGATTTAAACAAAATGAAAACATGCCAAAGAGAATGGACACATCAGATGTCAAAGGGACTAGAAACAGTGGGGGCAGGAGCCTGGAGACAGAATCCATGAACAGCCGAAGATGTTTGTTCTAAGAAAGAAAAGACATAGAAAGTAGTCTTTCTCCAACTGTCATTGCTTGATTCCATACAAGTATAATTTCAAGCAATGTAGTGATCACTAACCGGAGACCTCATGCTTGTGTCTTGATGTTTCTGATTCATTGCTGAGCTTCTTCACATCTTACCTTCAGATTCATGGTAAATCTTAAATGAGTTAATATTTCCATCCCTACTAACTCATATGAAATAAAAAAAGTTTATAGAGCAGTGTGACTAGAGTAGGAGAAAGCAAACGAAGGAGTGAAGGCAGTACTTTACCATGTAGCAAGATGTAACGGACCCCACAAATTTATACTCTAGCCTCACTTCATTTGTATGAGTTCACAATATTATAGAAATGAGTTAACAGGCACTCTCTGATCTGATTTTCCATCTTTTCAATCAGATAGCCAAAGTAAAACTTCTTGAGACCTATAATTACAATGGTTTTTTGTTGGGAACAGGTAATGTAGCAGATGAGAAAACTTATATTTCTGAGTAAGAAAAAGGGAAAGGACAAAGACAGATGTGATTTTTAAATCAAGATGTTCCTTAAGAGCCAAAATCATTTATTCAAGTAAAAATTGCATAATACATAATGTTACATAACACAACATTTTACACTTACTAGGGCAGATATAACAATACCCTTAAGGGATTCAGAGAATTGATGCATTTTTAATTCCTAGTTTCTCTGCATGTACTTTATTTTAGATGCTATTCAATTTAAGTCCTTGATTTATATATCCTTGTAATTTACATTATTGGGTTATCTTTTAGAGGTCTCAGAAAGTATGTTTCTTAGTAATATTGTGAACATATGTAAGAAAGTTAAACAGGTGACTCATTTTCTTTCCAAAGAACATTGTATGGGACTTGGATAGAAAAATTTTTATTTAGGTACATGTGGGTCCGAGCTTAATCTAATGAGTGTATTGTTTTCTAGACTAAAATCTACTAAGTCTTTCTTATGCTAAAAATACTTTAAATGCTCATACTCAGTCATCTCTGAAGAAAACTACCTCTGAAAAACAGAGTTTTGTTTGTTTTGTGACTTTCATATTTACTGACATCATGAATATACTTTTTGTTGACCAGCCTTTGTTTTTTGGGAGAAGGAAGAAATTGAGTCATGATCACATACTTGAATAGGTCATGATGATATATTCATTGTTCTATGATCTATTTAAAATCCACGTCAAAACAGAGTCTAACTAAGATATAAAAATAAAAAAGATGACTAGTACTTTACTTGGAATAATGATCATTGTCATCTGAAGAGTGGGCTGTTTAAATGTAGTTGAGCTGCAATTTGGACCCTCAATTACAGTATGCTGAAATATATGATTTAACTGATATTTAAAATATATGTGTCAGCAGTAGAGTATAACTTGCCTGTCTCCTCAAAATAGTCCACATATCATGATGTAGAGCCCTGTACAGAAGAAATGTTTTTATAAGGAAAATATTCACTGTGTTCTTCACTTACAAGCATTCATTTTACATGAATGATGCACATAATATGTGCAGGGCTTTTAGAAATACAGAACCAAGTTACTTCTATTTTTTTAGTAATATGATAGAACAGATATTCAATTAAATCTTTCCTCCCACAGTATATCTAAAACTCATGGGGAAATATTAAAGAACTTCTTAGTGCATAGTTGAGCTTATGGGGTGCTAGGGTATTTCTCTGAGAAGCCTCAAATCTGTAAACTAGGTGGGCAACACCAAGCATTTCCCAGAGTAACTAACCAATCCCAACCAGCCTGGAACTGAATTTTTAAAGTCCAGAGATAGCAGGAGACAAGGCTTTGGTCCAACGGGCTGAGAGAAGCTTCCTACATAAAGGGGAACCCCTGAGGTACTGTCTTCAGTGCAATAAACATAGAAAAAGAAATCCTACATGGGAAGTGAAAGGATGTATTTGACTTTCTCTCCCTGGTTAATAGATGGGACAAAGGAATAAATAAATAACTACTTTTGAGAATAAGTCACAGTTCTTGTGGAATTTGCACCTGTAATCCACATTACTCGTATTGCCCACATTTTTAATTTGGTGGAACAGGTCCTGGTTGGTGTGGCCCAAGGCATGTGTTAGAAATGAATTTAAATGAGTTTTAAATGAGTTTTCCATACCATCCTCAAAGAATTCACAAAAATAAAAGCCTAAACAGCACGATCTTCTAAATGGACAGTTCACCAACTGCATGGAGTAAACATTGCCATAAAGACAAGCCAGTAAAAACCACAAATAGTATAAATAGATTCACCTACTTAGAATTATTATTTATATATAATTTATTTATATCAGGAAATAAATCTTGAAAAGCATTTTTAAGAAAAATTGACTATCCAAATTAACCAGGGGGATTTAAAAAAAAGAACTTCAAAAATAAAGCGTATTGTACCTGAAAAGAATAATTTGGTGAATGGATTAAATATCAGGTTAGTCATGGCTAAAGACAGGATAAGTGAAATATAGAACTGAGCAAGTTACAGAGAACACAGCCAAGAGAGCAATGTATGTGGGAAGCCTAAAGGTGAGATAAAGATTAAAAAAGTGTGGAAAGGTCTAATGTATGCTTAATTGGGATTCTGATAAGAAGAACCATAGAATGATATAAAGGCATACATCAAGGTACTAGCTTACAAAGGTACTAGCTGAGACTTCTGAAAATTTAAATGTTAAACTACAGGTTTAGGAATTCCAAGAAAGAGGTTTTTAAAATCCACACACAGTATCTTAATGAACCTGCAGAATAGAAAAGGCAAAGATCTGAAAAGCATCCAGAGAATTCAATTGCCAGATGGCTAACTTCTCACCAGAAACAAGGGAAGCTAAAAAATTGTGGGATGGCATCTTTGAAGTGCTATTAGTCTAGAATTCTATACCCATTGAAAAAATGCTTCTCTACCTTTTGGCTAAGATCGAGTGTAGTATCTGTTCTTACTATTTTAACTATATCCATTGAAATTAGTTTTTAAGAAGAGCAGTAAAATAAAGTCATTTTCTGAGGCTATCAAAAGCCTCTCTGATGGATACATTTATAGAATGTTTTTCAGAAAGAAATCAGTGATCCCAGAAAGAAATAAGTGCTACAGAAATAAACAAAGCAAGAAATGTAAATCTAAACAAACATTGATTGTTCAAAGTAGAACAGTAGTGGGTGATTTCTAGTGTTAAAAATCCAATGTGTAACTAATAATTATGGGAGGATCATGTCAAGGGCTGGATAATCAGACTTAAAATATTCTGACATCTGTACTGTTTTGGAAAAGTTGAAAAAAGTATCAGTAACTTTGTGATCTTAGGTATCCATGATCAAATATCTAGGATAAGCACTAAATAATAGAATGTATAACATCCAAACTAGTACAGGGGAAAAATACAGAAATGATTACGTGTATATGAATATTTAGATAATATAAATGGACTAACTCTTGAGTCAGAAACAAAGATTGCCAAGTTTTAAAAAATTATATTCTATTTATGAGCTATAACTAATATAAACAGAATATTTGAAAGTAAAAGGATCAAGTGGTTTATAATTTAAATACTAACCAGATATCTTTAATTTTATTTAAGAAACATGAAGTGTTATTACATATTCATAAACAATTTGTTTCACTAGAAAGATTTGATAGTTCCATTCTAAAGGCAATAAAAATTGATAGAACCACAAAGAATATTAACAAATCCACAAAATAATGAACAAGCTTGACATGATAGACTTATCTAGAATAATTGGAAAATATACATCTTTTCAACCACATAGAACATTTATAAAAATTGATCACATACTTCACCATTTTGTGCACTCACAAAATTCAAACGATTGCTTCATAAAAATATTTTATCATAAGTTAATGAAGTTATTGATTATAAAAAATATAACAGCTGCAAACATTCAAAAAATTTAAATCATACTTCTTAATAACCCATGGGCCTAAGAATAAACCAAGGTAGAATTAAAAACAGATGTCCTTATGCTCCTGTAGAACTTGCATTAATAATAGATGCAATGTAGTATAAAAACAGTAAACTCATAAAGGGAATTTGACATTTGAATAAAAATAACCTACACCAGGAAGTAATATGCAACAAGAGGCTAATAAAAAATCATAGTAAATAATTGCTATGCTCAGGGAAAAATTAGTAGTTTAGCTTGGGACTTCCAAAAGAAGTATTTTTTGAAAAAGAGATCATTTTTTCTAATGATTAAACTGGTATAACCCAGTATCAGGGGGCAAGATAATTATGAGTATAACAAGAATAAATATTGTGTGTGACAACCTAAAAATGCCATAAACAAGATTTTCATGTTCCAAATAAAACATTTGGAAACATATTTATAACAGATATGATGGAAAGGCAATGAGTGATTTGGGCAAAAAGCATGAAGAGGTTATTCACAAGGCAAGACATAGAAATAGCTAATAAATATTTGAAAAGATGAACTGAACTGAAAGAATAATTGTAACCATTTAAATGATATATAGATTAATATTTACATAGAAAGAGAGAGATGACATTCAGTTCAGTTCAGTCGCCCAGTCGTGTCCGTCTCTTTGTGACCCCATGAACCACAGCACGCCAGGCCTCCCTGTCCATCACCATCTCCTGGAGTTCACCCAAACTCATGTCCATCGAGTTGGTGATGCCATCCAGCCATCTCATCCTCTGTCGTCCCTGTCTCCTCCTGTCCCCAATCCCTCCCAGCATCAGGGTCTTTTCCAGTGAGTCAGCTCTTCGCATGAGGTGACCAAAGTATTGGAGTTTCAGCTTTAGCATCAGTCCTTCCAATGAACACCCAGGACTGGTCTCCTGTAGGATGGACTGGTTGGATCTCCTTGCAGTCCAAGGGACTCTCAAGAGTCTTTTCCAACACCACAGTTCAAAAGCATCAATTCTCTTATTAGGCCACCATTTTTAAAGAGCTTGTCCTTTGCACTTGACACTTCTTTGCACTCCTTGGATAAGATCTTAGAAGTCCTATTAGCTAAATGATTTTCCTGATCAAAGAACTGTTATCATGGTAAGAATTAACAGACTATTTTTCAGAAAAATTTTTTACTTTACTGTCAGTCACATCTTGAAAGAGCAGGGTAAAGGTGAAAACAAACAGGTAAAATAGGTTTTGATAATATATTGTATTGAGTATTATATTTTGACATGTAATTGATATGAAATAAGTGCTAATGCATTATTTTATTGTGTCTTTTCACTCAAGGTCTTTGAAATTCTGTGTGTATTTACACCAGTCCCATTTTAGATGATAAATTTTCATCAGAGATCCTTGATGTGCATTTAAATTTCCAGTTTACAAAGTACTTCTTATATTCACATTCTTAAGTTTTGTAATAATTGAGTACTAGTTTTTAAATATAACTAAAATTAAAATTAATATGCAATCACGCCACATTTCAGGTATCCATTAGTCTTATGAGGCTAGTGGTTATCATGTTGGATGTTGAAAGTGCAGAAAATACAAAGAAACATACAATTTGATTTTAGCCTTCAAGGGGATTTTCTAGTTGAGAAAGCAAGTTATCGAAAAATAAGCATATGAAAATATAACCCAAAATAGAGTATAATTAAGTGCTAAAAGTTTGCTATGGACAGACTAAGTGCTACATGGGTAGGAAGTTCCAGAAACACCCACAGCTTGCTACATTCTCCACCACTTTGAGGTCTGAGTGGTGACAAGGACTTGTTGGGAGAATGAGGTGTCTTCCTTTAGAAAGTGTGTGTGTTCTCCCTACAGGCACGGGACCCGCTGTGCTGGAGAAGTGGCCGCCGCAGCAAACAACTCTCACTGTACAGTCGGCATTGCTTTCAACGCCAAGATTGGAGGTATGGGACCCAGACTCCTGTGAATGTAGAAATGAGCCAAGAGTTCTGCTAACTCGTTTTCATAACCCCTTTTGAACTAAAGACAAACATATGTTTGCATAACAGTGTTCAACTACTGCCGACAGCAAAGTGACTGTGTTAACCTGTGTTATTAAAACAAAGACTTTGAAGCAGCCCTGTGAAGTGTTGCAAACACAGAAATCTTTCTTTAAATAAAAATGAAAGGAGCTTGTCCAATAGCAAAAATGGGGTCATTAGTATCTATATGGAACTGTAAAATTGGTACCTAGGTCAGAAAGAACTAAAAAGATAAACACCAGCCCAGAATATCTCTATAGAAAAAAGCATTTTAAAATTCTGTTAAACAGAAAATACTTTTTTTTCTTTCCCTTAGGCTTTACAAAAAGTCTTTTAATTTCAGTTTAAATAGTACGACCTCCTTTTGAAAGAGTGTAGTAATACTATTACCATTAGTAATTGCAGATTATAGATAGTATATACACACACACAAACTCAAATATACCTATACTTACTACAGGAACCCAACACAAGCAGTATAAATTCAGATATTAATAGAAGCAAGCTCTCACTTTCACATGTACAATCATCTTTGTTAGTATAGCCTGGTGCCACAGCCACACACAAATGAGAAGAAAACATTGTAAGAGATGTGTAGATCCTGTTGGCTTTAGAAGTGTTCCCCTACGCATCTCCTGAAGAATTTCCTAAGATGAAGTTCCTGGAATTAGGCTCATTTCCAACATAATATTTGTCTCCACATGGTGAAAGTGAAAGTGTTAGTTGCTCAGTCATGTCCAACTCTTTGTGACCCTATGGACTATAGCCCACCAGGCTCCTCTGTTCATGGATTTCTCAAGGCAAATTTACCGGAGTGGGTTGCCGTTCCCTTCTTCAGGGGATCTTCCCAACCCAAGGATCGAACCTGCACTACAGGCAGATTCTTTACCACCTGAGCCACCGGATCTATAATATAAAAATGATAGACCTTTCTAAAGTAAATGTAGACATCTTATAACATGAAATAATTGCGGTATATGATAAAGATACTAAGAAAAGGTTTTCTGAGACTGTCTTGTATGTCAGTTGTCAGTAAATTCAACCTCTTCTCTTTATTTCACCTGGGTTTCTTAGAGTATGGCAGCTTGTTACCAGTAATTAACTGTACTTTGAGAGCATCTGCTGTGTGTCAAGTGAAACATTCCTAGAGGAGTTATGGAAAGGAGACATACGTCTCCGAAGAATAGTGAGGGTGCTAGAGGCCCCTGCTCTCTTCAAGATAATCAGATAACTACAATGGCTGTCCAGTCAACCCTCCTTGCAGTCCAGAACACACGCACTCAGACATGCAGAGACATTCTCAGTATTAGTCGCTCAGTCGTGTTCAAGTTTTTGCAACCCGCATGGACTGTAACCCGCCTGGCTCCTCTGTCCATGGGATTGTCTAGGCAAAACTACTTGAGTGGGCTGCCATTTCCTTCTCCAGGGAGACACTTTCGGGTCCCTGTCATTACTCTTCAGTGCTAACCCAGCACTTTTGACCTCGAGGGAATGAAAGCGTGAACTTCTGAACCTCACAGATAAGCTGCTCACCTAGCTGATAAGACCTCTAAAAAAAATGAATGTATGGCAATGCCTGACAAATGTTCAGTCATCCTGAAAACAAGAACCTTTTAAATGATAAATTTAACCCCTCCAGATCCAAGGCATGATGTCTCACACTTAGTTAAATGAAGAATAAGTAACCATTCATCTTTAAACTTGCAAAAATAAAATTCTTATTAATTTTTGGTCAGAAAATTAATATTACCCTGTAGATACAATTTTATCAAGCATGTTCTCATGGACGTCACATGAATTTCATGATGTAGAAACCAAATTCAGATGTGTAGACACTCCCATGTTTAGACATACTGGTTAGATTATTTCAGACCTCCCTGTAGTGGTGAAATAGTTCAGTTTTATGCTTTTGAATAGAAAGCAAGTATATGAAGTAGTTCATCTTGCTTGGTGAAAACCATGCAGAGGAGTTTTGAATATTCATGTCAAATCAAAACGAACTGATAGCTGCTGAGGACCCAGTGTGTGCAGAGCCTCCTGCTGGGTAATTTTCTCCTACAGAATAAACTGCTGACGAGTTTTCAAAGTATCTTTTCTCCAGTAATTTTTAAAGGGATATGTTCAAAACCTTTGCTTTTCACATCACCTATTTTTTTTATGCGCATGTGCTCAGTTGGGTCCAACTCTTTGTGACTGGATGGTCTGTAGCCTGCCAGACTTCTCTATTCATGGGATTTTCCAGGCAGCAATACTGCAATGGGTTGCCATTTCCTCTCCCAAGGCATCTTCCTGACCCAGGGATTGAACCCCTGTCTCCTGTATCTCCTGTATTGGCAGGTGAATTCTTTACCACAGAGCCCCTGGGAACCCCACCTATTTATATATAATACATCTCCTTTAAAAATATGCAAGTCTAGAGGAAAAGATAGTCATGAGATATAGTAGCCAAAATCTTTAGGGCTGCTTTAGGGAGATTTAAGGTTGAGTGGGTGTTTATTTCTTCCCTTTTTTGGAAACAATATTAAAGGATAGTGTCATATCTGTCATGTAATTTTAAATGGTTTAGCTTAATATTTATATTTTTAGATGAAGAAAATGTGGCAAAATGTTACCAGTTGTTGAGCCCTGGCTATATCTGGGTTCACTGTCATTCTCTGCGTTTTTCTATGTTCGTAATTTTAAGTTAAACATTTTTAAAAGCACAAAAAATATCTATGTCCTTCAAGAATGTTTTTTATATTTTACCAGAGTTCCTCAAGCCACATTGCCTCTAAAGCTGCCTGATTTAGAGTTTTATTATTTAATCCTCATTTATTGGTAACCAGTAAAACTTGAAATCCTCCTAGATAACAGCATTTTCCTAAGGAGTAAATTTGGGCTATAAAGATACAATTTTAAAATACTATCATGTCTCAGTGACAGTATTTAGCTTCAGCTGAAGGAAAGATATGTTTATTAACAATCAAATGTTTCATTACTATTGTTTATCTATAAAATTAAAAGAAGAAAGAAAGCTTTGACATAAAATTTATGTTTAAGATTTTAGTCTATTTTAGCAAATTAAGGTTAATAATAAATTCCTATCTGTCTGGTGGGAATACTTACTTGAAGATTAATGACTAAACATTGCCAACCCTTTGAGAATTATTTGATGTGTTACATGCACAAAGGGCATTCTCATTTATTATTTGACTTAATAAATAACTTGGCAAATAAGTAATATATTAAGTTCACATCAGTATTTCAGATTAGGAGATAATATTAAATATGGAGGAAATTGGAGCACTCCAACTTGGCAGCTTTCCAAATTTTCGAAGACTGCTTAGGTTAGAATGTTTTATACCAATTATGAGTACAAGGAACCTAATGAAGAGAAGTTTAGGGAAGATGGATTGCTTGAGGCTCTCTTTGTCAAGTATTCATTTAAGACAGGGATAAAGAGAAGGTAGAGAATGTGGAAACTTAGAAAAAGAGAACAATTGGTAAAGAAGTTTTGATCTTTTACATACAATATAGTTTCCATTTAAAAATGCTGCAGTTGAAATATATCTTGGTCTGTTTGGCTAAAGCTTCTCATAGAGTTGCTTCTCCTCTCTGTCTTGAAGGAGTTCGAATGCTGGATGGAGATGTCACAGATATGGTTGAAGCCAAATCAGTTAGCTTCAATCCCCAGCATGTGCACATTTATAGTGCAAGCTGGGGTCCAGATGATGATGGCAAGACTGTGGATGGACCAGCGCCACTCACCCGGCAAGCCTTCGAAAACGGTGTTAGAATGGTAGGTTTTTTCCATTTTAATTTTATTGGAGTATTGTTTATTTACAATGCTATGTTAGTTCCAGGTGTACAGCAAAGTGATTCAGTTGTACCTGTACATATATTCATTCCTTTTTAGAGTCTTTTCTCATGTAAGTTATCCCAGAATACTGAATAGAGTTCCCTGGTAACCATAAGTTTGTTTTCGGTATCTATAAGTCTGTTTCTGTTTTTTCAATAAGCTCCTTTGTTTCATTTTTTAAAAAAATTAGATTCCACATGTGAGTGAGATTATATGATATTTGTCTTTCTCTGACTTGTTTCATTTAGTATGATAATCTCCAGGTCTATCCCTGTTGTTGCAAATGGCATTATTTCATTTTTTCTGATGGCTCAGTAGTATTCTATTATATATATGTACCACATTTTCTTATCCTTTCCTTTGTTGGTGGACATTTAGCTTGTTTCTGTGTCTTGGCTCTTGCAAACAGTGCTGCAATGAATACTGGGATGCACATATCCTTTCAGATTATGTTTTTCTCCAGATAGTTTTTTCCAGGAGTGGGATTACTGGATCATATGATAGTTCAGTATTTAGCTTCCCACACTGCTGAGGTTCTTCCCCACGGGGGAGGTTCTGTGTGTACACCTTTTGGGCTTCCCTGGTGGCTCAGAGGTTAAAGCATCTGCCTCCAATGCGGGAGACCCGGGTTCGATCCCTGGGTCAGGAAGATCCCCTGGAGAAGGAAACGGTAACCCACTCCAGTATTCTTGCCTGGAGAATCCCATGGACAGAGAAGCCTGGTAGGCTACAGTCCACGGGGTCACAAAGAGTCGGACACGACTGAGTGACGGAACGGAACGGATGATCTTATCCACAGTGGTTGTGTCAATTTATATTCCCACCCACAGTGTGGGGTGTTCTTTCTTTTCCACACCCTCTCCATAATTTATTGTTTGTAGACTTTTTTAAAAATTAATTTATTTTTATTGAAGGATAATTGCTTTACAGCGTTTTGTTGTTTTCTGTCAAACCTCAACATGAATCAACCATAGGTATACAGATATCCCCTCCCTTTTGAAACTCCCTCCCATCTCCCTCCCCATCCCAACCCTCTAGGTTGATACAGAGCTCCTGTTTGAGTTTCCTTAGCCATACAGCAAGTTCACTCCTGTTGGCTATCTAGTTTACACATAGTAATTTGTTTCCATGTTGCCCTTTCCATACATCTCACCCTCTCCTCCCCTCTCCCCATGTTCATGAGTCTAGTCTCTATGTCTGTTTCTCCATTGCTACCCTGTAGGTAAATTCTTCACTACCATTTTTCTAGATTTTACGATATCTGTCATTCTCTGTCTGACAGAGGTTCATCCACCTCATTAGAACTGACTCAAAGACATTCTTTTTATGACTGAGTAATATTCCATTGTGTATATATACCACAACTTCTTTTTCCATTTATCTGTCAATGGACATCTAGGTTGCTTCCATGTTCTAGCTATTGTAAATAGTGCTGCAATGAACAGTGGGACACATGTATCTTTTTCGATTTTGGTTTCCTCAGGGTATATGCCTAGGAGTGGGATTGCTGGGTCATATGGTGGTTTTATTCCTAGTTTTATTCATATGGTGAATTTCATATGGTCATATGGTGGTTAAAGGAAAGAAAGAAAAGAAAGAAAGAATAGATATGCGAAGTTAAATAGAGATAGATAAAGAACATTTATATACATTAAAGATTAAATGCAAGGAGAAAAGAGCAGTAGAAAAGGCAAACAAAGGAATAAATGTAGAAAAAAATATAATAGGTTTTAAAAAATTAAAAGTTAAAATTATAAAGAAGAGAAAAGAAAAAAAAAAGAAGAAAGAAAAAAGGGAAAACTCCACAGAACTGCAGAAGCCCAACGTAGAGGCAGAGATTTATGACAACAATAAAAAGTGTGACTGAATATATATATATATATATACACCCATAACCAAATCAAAACAGTCCAACAAAAGTAAAGTACAATAGATTGACCCAGTGAACAAGAAAACCAAAAAGTATATCTACTAGTTAAGAACAAAACTAACTAAAGCACAAACTGAAAAAAAAAACTAAAACAAGGTGCCAACTGGGAAATAAAGCAATGAAAATAAAACTAACAAGTATATTCATAGGAAAGGAAAGAAAGAAAAGAAAGAATAGATATGCAAAGTTAAATAGAAGTAGATGAAGAATCGGAGAAGGCAATGGCAAGCCACTCCAGTACTCCTGCCTAGAAAATCCCATGGATGGAGGAGCCTGGTAGGCTGCAGTCCGTGGGGTCGCTAAGGGTCCGACACAACTGAGAGACTTTACTTTCACTTTTCCCTTTCACACATTGGAGAAGGAAATGGCAACCCACTCCAGTGTTCTTGCCTGGAGAATCCCAGGGATGGGGGAGCCTGGCGGGCTTCCATCTATGGGATCACACAGAGTCGGACACGACTGAAGTGACTTAGCAGCAGCAGCAGCAGATGAAGAGTATTTATATACATTAAAGATTAACTGCAAGGGGAAAAGAACAGTAGAAAAAAACAAATGAAAGAATAAATATAGAAAAAAATATAGGTTTTAAAATATTAAAATTAAAAAAAGAGAAAAGAAAAAAAGGGAAAACTACACAGAACTGCAAAAACCCGATGTAGAGACAGAGGTTTATGACAATAATTAAAAATGTGACTGAGAAAACCACTCAAAACCTTAATAAGATTTTATAATGCCATTAAAATTGACAACTACAACAGAGGGGGGAAAGAAAAGGAAAGAAAAAGAAAATATCCAAAAGAATCTACAGAACAACTGAAAACATAGGATAATAAATGTTTTTCTTGAGTCACTGCTATCAGAGTCCTTTCCCTCGCTGGGAGTCACAGTCCATCTCACCTCCCTAGGATGCCCTCCAACACTGTGCTGATCTCTGGACCTGTTGTGGGGGCAACTCAGACTCTAATCTGATCCTACTCCAATGTCTTGCCTCCAATGTCTACAGCTGTCAGAACTAGGGTGTTTTCTTTTGTGGGAGCTCTCAATGTCCTTTTATATATTCCATAGACACAGAGCCTGCCCAGTTGATCATGTGGATTTATTCTGCAGCTTGTATAGCTGGTGGGAAGGTTTGGGGTCTTCTTCCTTAGGCACACTGCCCCTAGATTTCAACTGTGGCTTTATTTCCACCTCTGCTTGTGGGTTGTCCACTGGGGTTTGCTCCTGAGGCTGCCTTAGAGGACTTGGGTTTGCCCCTGTGAGGGCCAGGTGTGGAGGTGGTACAGCTCCGTGGGTCACAGGGGTTCTAGCAGCACCAGGTACTCAGGGAAACTGGCAGCTAGGGCAGCAGGAAATATAGTACTCTAGAAGGGTATGCATATTAAAAAGCAGAGACATTGCCAACAAAGGTCCGTCTAGTCAAGGCTATGGTTTTTCCAGTGGTCATGTATGGATGTCAGAGTTGGACTGTGAAGAAAGCTGAGCGCCGAAGAATTGATACTTTTGAACTGTGGTGTTGGAGAAGAGTCTTGAGAGTTCCTTGGACTGCAAGGAGATCCAACCAGTCCATCCTAAAGGAGACCAGTCCTGGATGTTCATTGGAAGGACTGATGTTGAAGCTGAAACTCCAATAA
This sequence comes from Moschus berezovskii, assembly GCF_049115385.1. Taxonomy (NCBI): domain Eukaryota; kingdom Metazoa; phylum Chordata; class Mammalia; order Artiodactyla; family Moschidae; genus Moschus; species Moschus berezovskii. Next base: position 59,333,932 of record NC_142466.1, read on the forward strand.
TTTGGCCACCTGATGCGAAGAGCTGACTCATTGGAAAAGACCCTGATGCTGGGAAAGATTGAGGGCAGGAGGAGAAGGGGACAACAGAGGATGAGATGGCTGGATGGCATCACTGACTCAATGGACATGGGTTTGGGTGGACTCTGGGAGTTGGTGATGGACAGGGAGGCCTGACGTGCTGCGGTTTTGGGGTTGCAAAGAGTCGGACATGACTGAGCGACTGAACTGAACTGAGAAGGGTATGGCAACCAGAATTGGCCAATACACTCCAGTATTCTTGCCTGGAGAACCCCCCTGACAGGGAAGACTGGCAGACCACAGTCTACAGGGATGCAAAAGTTGGACACGACTGAAGCTACCCTGCACATATAGATGCAAGAATTTTTCTGCCTGTGGCAGCTCTGCCCCAGTGACAGTTGAGCATGAAGGTGGCACAGCTGCTTGGCTTGCAGGAACCCTGGTGACGCAAAGTGTGCAGGGACATGGACTGCCTCCGTCCCAGGAATTATGGTCCTATCTGAGTCTTTTTTCGAGCCTCTTGTCACTGACGATCAGAAGACCTCTTTGGCCAGTCTTCTCCATAGCTCTGCCCATTCAGGCAGTTAGAGGGCCCCCTTTCCTGGGGTCTTCCTCTGTTGTTCAGAGCCTCAGGCACATAGAGGGGCCTCCGTGCCTGGGGTCCTACTCTGTAGATCGGTGCATTAGGCATTTAAAGGTGCACCCTGTGTGGGGTCCTATTCTGTAGTTTGGTGCATCAGTCACTTAAAGGAGTACCCTGGGTGAGGTCCTACTCTAGTGCAGTGCATCATGCATTTGATGGGCCAGCCTCTCAGTTGTTCAGCTGGGTATGCTGATGAGTCGGGAGAGAGGCTGTGGTGATGGCAACACCTCTTATGTGTGACTCAGCAGTGTCGTCTTGCTTCCATGGCTGCCTGGCTTTCCTCCACAGGCATTTTGCACCACAGTCTCCTCCCTCACATCCCCTCAATCTGTCTCTCCACAGTTAATAGCAGTCCTTGCCCTGGGATTGCTCCATAATCCCTAAATTCCAGCTGCTAGCCGCTGTGCCTTCCAGAGGACCCACATCCCTGTCTGTGGTATGTATGTCTGTGGCAAGGACTGTCTGATTCTCATTCCATTTAGGCTGCCACAGATCAGCTGTTTCACTCTCAGCCTTAAATGTTTCTCCTCTGACTCAGACAGTTGCCCCACTGTGGGGATCAGACCCCTGCTTCAGTTCCCCACCAGCCGAGGGCAGGTCCAGTCCTACTAACACTCCTGTTTTTCCCCCTAGGTCCTTCATCCTACCGAGTTTTGCGTGGTTCTATATATTCTTTACCACTGGTCAGGTACTCCTGTCTGTTCTTAACTGATGTTCTGCATGCACTTCTGTGTCTGAAAGTGTATTCCTGATATATCTGTGGAGAGAGATGTACTCCACGTCCACCTACTCCTCTGCCATCTTGTTCTCCTGTTTGTAGACTTTTTAATGATGGCATTGTGACTGGTATGAGGTGATGCTTCGTTCTCTGACAGTTAGTGATGTTGAGCATCTTTTGATGTGCTTTTTGGCCATTTGTTTGGGTTTTTTTGACATAGAGCTGCATGAACTCTTTGTGTATTTTTAAAGACCTCAGTTTAGACTGTGTTGCTTGGTGATCACCTCTGAAATGGGTTTCCAGTTCTCCCAACTAGAGGAATGGATGGAGCTCTGGGCTGAGTCAGTAGACAGGATTGTTTATTATATCTGTCCTGCAAATAAGCTAAGGGTTAAAGAGTTGCCTCTGATAAGAACAGAGGTATATTTGGATGCTTAGATTTGTTCAAAGGAAATATTTATTAATATGAATATTAACATCATCATTGTTGTTCAGTTGCTTAAGTTGTTTACGACTTGGTGACCACATGGATTACAGCACACCAGGTTTCCTTGTCCTGCTTTATCTCCTGCAGTTTGCTTGGGTTAATGTCCATTGAATCAGTGATGCCATCCAACTATTTCATCCAACTATTTCTATTTTTCCCCTCAATCTCTCCTAGCATCAGAGACTTGAGTCAGCTCTTCGTATCAGGTGGCCAAAGTATTGGAGCTTCAGCTTCAGGATCAGTCCTTCCAATGAATATTCAGGGTTGATTTCCTTTAGGATTGACTGGTTTGATCTCTTTGCTGTCCAATAGACTCTCAAATCTTCCCCAGCACCACAGTTCGAAAGCCTCAATTCTTCAGCACTCAGCCTTCTTTATGGTCCAACCCTCATATCTGTACATAACTACTGTAAACACCATAGTCTTGACTATACAGACCTTTGTTGGTAAAGTGATATCCCTGCTTTTTCATACACTGTCTAGGTTTGTCATAGCTTTTTTTCCAAAGAGCAAGGGTCTTGTAATACTGTGGCTGCAGTCATCATATGCAGTGATTTTGGAGCCCAAGAAAATAAAATATGTCACTGTTTCCACTGTTGCCCCATCTATTTGCAATGAAGTGTAATGGGATAAGATGCTACAATCTTCATTTTTGAATGTTGAATTTTAAGGCAGTTGTTTGACTCTCCTCTTTTTCATCAAGAGACTCTAATTTCTCTTCACTTTCTGCCACTAGAGTGGCATCATCTGAATATTTGAGGTTGATGATATTTCTCCTGGCATTCTTGATTCCAGCTTGTGAGTCATCCAGTTTGGCATTCTGCATGGTGTGCTCTGCATAGAAGTTAAATAAACACAATGACAGTATACAGCCTTGATGTACTCCTTTGCCAATTTTGAAACAGTCCATTGTTCCATGTCTGGTTCTAACTTGTTGCTTTTTGACCTGCATACATGTTTCTCAGGAGGCAGGTAATTTGGTTGGTATTCCCATCTCCATAAGAATTTTTCATAGATTGTTGAGATCCACACAGTCAAAGGCTTTAGCATAGTCAATAAAGCAGGAGTAGATGTGTTTTTGGAATTCTCTTGCTTTCTCTGTGATCCAGTAGATGTCAGCATTTTGATCGCTGGTTCTTCTGCCTTTTCTAAATCCATCTTGTACATCTGGTGGTTCTTGGTTCACATACTACTGAAGCCTAGCTTGAAGGATTTTTAGCATAATATTGCTGGCATGTGAAATGAGTGCAATTGTGTGGTAGTTTGAAGATTCTTTGGTATTGCCTTCCTTTGGGATTAGAATGAAAACTTTTTTCCAGTCCTGTGGCCACTGCTGAGTTTTCCATATTTGTTGGCATATTGAGTGCAGCACTTTCAAAGCATCATCTTTTAGGATTTGAAATAGCTCAACAGGAATTCTGTCACCTCTGCTAGCTTTGTTTGTAGCAATGCTTCCTAAGGCCCAGTTGACTTCACAATCCAGGATGACTGGCTCTAGGTGAGTGACCACACCATCGTGGTTATCTGGATCATTAAGACCTTTTTTATGTAGTACTTCTGTCTATTCTTGCCATCTCTTTTTAATATCTTCTGCTTTTGTTAGGTCCTTGCCATTTCTCTTCTTTATTGTGCCCATCTTAGTCTTAAATGTTCCCTGGTATCTCCAATTTTATGAAGAGATCTTTAGTCTTTCCCATTCTATTGTTTTCCTCTCTTGGTTTACATTGTTCACTTAGAGAGCTTTTTTTTATCTCATCTTACTATTCTCTGGAACTCTGCATTCATTTGGGATGTATCTTTCCCTGTCTCCTTTGCCTTTTGCTTCTCTTCTTTTCTCAGCTATTTGTGAGGCCTCCTCAGACAACCACTTTGCCTTCTTGCATTTTTTTTTTCTTGGGGATGCTTTTGGTCACCACCTCCTGTACAATGTTATGAACCTCTGTCCATAGTTCTTCAGGCACTCTATCTATAAGATCTAATCACTTGGAATCAATTCATCACCTCCACTGTATAATCATATTGGATTTGACTCAGGTCGTACCCGAATGGCCTAGTTGTTTTCCCTACTTTCTTCGATTTAAGACTGAATTTTGTGCTAAGGAGTGTCATCTGAGCCACAGTCAGCATCAGGTCTTGTTTTTGCTGATTGTGTAGTAGTACTCGTCAATATGTTAATTTTTAATTTGGATAAATTCTTGAAACCATGAGATTGAGAATTGGAGATGTTGAAACCCTCCAGCTGGTGTTGATGGATTGTCCCACAACACCCTGCTGTGCATTTCCCTTGTATAGTCGTCTCCCTCTATCCCAGGACAGAGCTTTACCTCTTTCCCAGAACAAAATTATTTTTATGCTGTTCCCACATTCTCTAACCGAGCAGCTTAACTCATCATCATTTTCTTGATTTCACTAAAGAATTCACAGACCACGCCTCCCCTAATTCTAATGTAACTAGAACAATAAAATTTAATATAATACAATATCTGTTTCAGATTATATCTTAAGAAATACTGTTTTATTTAAATAAAGAGATTAACGGATAGATACTTGTAATATTTCATCAAAAGCAATTCCTTTCTCTTTCTCACTAGTGAATGGACCATTATGTAACTTAAAGAATACATTTTTTTACTTTATTTTTTAAAAAATTATTGAAGTATAGTTGATAAATAATATTATATAAGTTGCATGTATATAGTGTAGTGATTCACAGTTTTTAAAGGTTATACTCATTTATTGCTATTGCAAAATATTGGCTATCTTCCCAATGTTGTGCAATATATCCTTGTAGCTTATTTTATACTTAATAGTTTGTGCCTCTTAATTCTTTTCCCCTATATTGCCCCTCCCCTCTGCCCTTTCCTGACTGATAACCGCTAGTTTGTTCTCTATATGTGTGAGTTTAAAGCACACATTTTAATCATGTTCATGTTAGGCCATTGTTGACCTGGGCCTGACCTCTTTTTGCTGCCTCATCTCTGTTTACTTTTTTGGAATTTAATCATTCACCACTCTTTTATTACTATTATTGAAATATATTTGATTTACCATATTGTGTTATTCAGGTGTACAGCAAAGTGATTCAACTACATATGTATTTTTTAGTTTATCTTCTATTATAGATTATTACAAGATATTGAACATAGTTTCCCATGCTATATAGTAAGTTCTTATTGCTTACCTATTTTATGTATTTTAGTCTACTAATGGGCTTCCCTGGTGGTAGAGTGGTAAAAAATCCACCTGCCAATGCAGGAGATGTGAGTTCAATCTCTGGGTCAGGAAGTTCCCCTGGAGAAGGAAATGGCAACCCACTCTAGTATTGTTGCCTGGAAAATCCCAGGGACAGAGCAGCCTGGCGGGCTACAGTCCATGGGGTCACAGAAGAGTCAGATATGATTTAGCAACTAAACAACACCAACAAGTCTATTTATCTCATACTCCTGATTTCCCCCTCCCCCTCCCTCTCCCCTTTGGTTACCATAGGTTTGTTTTCTGTGTCCTGAAGCATCCTCCACTCTCACTACCTAGTAGCATGTACTGCTTTCTCTGCAGTGTGTGGTCCTTCCCTCTCTCTGATGACCTACAGCTATACAGACAAATCCTATCTGACCATCGAACTGCAGCTAAACTCTTACCTTTTCCCAGGAGCCTTTTCACTGCCCGAACTAGAATAAATATGATTAAATTAGATTTAATAATAAATATGTGATCTCTACCCTGTTTTCCCTGTGCTTTGTATTCTTCCTGGTGGTATGTATAGTCTAACATATTGCGCTCTTTACCAGTTAGTTTTGCATGTATCTTTCTCACTAAATAATAACTTCTTGAAGAGCAGAGCTTGTACTCTATGTACCTTTATAGGCTTTCCAAACCCATAAGAAAGAAAGTGAAGTTGCTCAGTCATATCCGACTCTTTGCGACCGCATGGACTGTAGCCTACCATGTTCCTCCGTCCATGGGATTTTCCAGGCAAGAATACTGGAGTGGTTGCCATTTTCCGTAAAGTACATTGAATTCTAGTGAATGCTCAGCGAATGTTTGTTGAATCTAATTTAATCACTGAGAATTACGTTAACCATAGGGTTGTTATAAATCTAGCCCTAATTTGAAGCAGTGAAGTACATGCAGTTAATGTTGTTGCTGGAGTACAAATAATTATCATTCCTTTGTGGGATTGGTGTTAGAGTTTTAATCAGAAGACTAGACTAAGCCATCTCCTGGTTATTCTGAAAGAGCCTGCAGGAAAAGCTTCTGTACTTATTCTGTATGCACTTTCTAACTGTAGTTCAGGTTTGGTTCAGACTTTCCTAGCTCTGTCAATTTTCAGCTACATTAGAACCCTTTGAAACAATAGGATAATACTCTAAGTTGTTACATAGACTTTTCCTTTCACGGTTGCCTGAACACCAAATAAATGTACTCTAAGTAATCTGGTGATATTATTACCAAAGCTCTGGACTGCACATTATTATTCTCTGTGTGTATCACTAATGGAATGGTTATTCAAGTTCAATAAGTAATGTTTAGTTCATATTTCATTTTCAACTGTTTGTGTCTAGCATTTAACACAATAAAGAACAATCTGAAATTTCTCGTTAAAATGGATCTACTTATGTTAGTAATGCACAAAGCCTCATGAATATGTCCATATATGGAGAGAGTATCCTGTATTCAATAACTATCATTGAATCGCATGGTGTGGACCCATAGTTTTCAATTGTATTTTTGCTGCTGCTGCTGCTAAGTCACTTCAGTCGTGTCCGACTCTGTGCGACCCCATAGGCGGCAGCCCTCCAGGCTCCCCCGTTCCTGGGATTCTCCAGGCAAGAACACTGGAGTGGGTTGCCTTTTCCTTCTCCAATGCAGGAAAGTGAAAGTGAAGTCGCTCAGTTGTGCCCGACTCATAGCAACCTCATGGACTGCAGCCTACGAGGCTCCTCTGTCCATGGGATTTTCCAGGCAAGTGTACTGGAGTGAGTTGCCATGAATCATTCATTGAAAGTGTTAACTGGAAGTCTAATATAAAAAACACAAATGTGGTATGTTGATTGAAGTAGAAAAGAGCTAAGATTATAAACAAGATGATCTGAGAAAACTAGCAAACATATAGGAAGATTATATTCAGAAATGAATAATTTGAAAAAATTATTCTATGCTCATCATTACTTATAAAAGTAACCCATGCCTGTTACAGTGATCATTACTGTAACAATCAAATTGAAATAGATTTCCTGTCCAACTAGAACACTACTGCTAAGAGTATGGGCTTTGTCTTTCCATACTCTATCCACATTCATATGCCAAATTGGGGTCATATGTCTGTACATGTTGCTGTTTTCACCTAACAGTGAGGAATGGGTATCCATCTGGGGCATTCCATAGGATAGGATTTATTTATTATCATTTTTTGAGTTTGGAAATCCCATAGTTTATTCTGCTTTCCATAGAGGATCTTTCAAGGTTTTAATCTGGAAAAACAAGGAGTTTAGTTTTAAAACAAACCATTTATTATACTTTTAGAGTTAAGATAGTAACAAAAGAAATAATTCTTATAAAGAACAAATTATTCTCTCAGCATTGCATATCTAATTATGGAAAGGCAGTGATGACTCATTTAAATATGATAAGATCAGCATGAAAGGGTTTTCATGTGTTTAGTACACATGGGGCTTGGGACTTAGGCTAGCGTTGAGTCTAGTAGCATTTGTCATTTCCTGCTCTCTGACCTGATTTACATCAAATTACCTCTCTGCATTTCCTTCCATTTCCTCATCTACAGTAGGGCAATAATGGCATTTACTTACAAAGATATTATGAGTACTAAGTGAGATGATAATGCATATAGAGCAATTGACACAATGCCTGGAACATAACAGGTGCTCAAGAAATACCATATATATGTTTTTCTTTTTTTTTTTTTTCAGGAAGGAGATCTTGTCCTTCCATAAAACTTTGTATATATTCTCAATCCCCCATTCTTCTCTCCCATACCATTTCCACACTGTGGAGTTCTAGATGATTCTGTTTAGTTACTTATAGTGGTAGATTAAAATAATATGATAAAAGTCAGTATAGACTTTCTGAGTTCTGTAATGTCATTTATTTTGTTCTTCCTATGTCTATGCTGCTGCTCTTACTAAGTCACGTCAGTCGTGTCCGACTCTGTGTGACCCCATAGACGGCAGCCCACCAGGCTCCCCTGTCCCTGGGATTCTCCAGGCAAGAACACTGGAGTGGGTTGCCATTTCCTTCTCCAATACATGAAAAATGAAAGTGAAGTCGCTCAGTTGTGTCTGACTCTTTGCGACCCCATGGACTGCAGCCTACCAGGCTCCTCCGTCCATGGGAGTTTCCAGGCAAGAGTACTGGAGTGGGTCACCAGTGTCTTCTCCCTTCTGTGTCTATCAGTCAGTTCAGTTCAGTTCAGTCGCTCAGTCGTGTCCGACTCTTTGCAACCCCATGAATCACAGCACACCAGGCCTCCCTGTCCATCACCAACTCCCAGAGTTCACTCAAACTCATGTCCATCAAGTCGGTGATGCCATCCAGCCATCTCATTCTCTGTCGTCCCCATCTCCTCCTACCCCCAATCCCTCCCAGCATCAGAGTTTTTTCCAGTGAGTCAACTCGTCGCATGAGGTGGCCAAAGTATTAGAGTTTCAGCTTCAGCATCAGTCCTTCCAATGAACACCCAGGATTGATCTTCTTTAGAATGGACTGGTTGGATCTCCTTGCAATCCAAGGGACTCTCAAGAGTCTTCTCCAGCACCACAGTTCAAAAGCATCAATTCTTCGGCGATCAGCTTTCTTCCTATGTCTATATTCATCTTCAATTTTACTTGCCTTATAATAGCTCATCCTTAATTTCATTAAGATAGCCTATCAGTATACAGATTTATTTCAGTTATCTATGATTGCGGCTTGAATTATTTCCCATGGGCTGTTTCTCTAAATATCTGCGACTATATAATTTATTACTTTGAAAGTTGTATATTAGTCTTTTCCAAGTAAAAGAACTCATTCATTCCTCCATTATCAGGCATCAAATGAAATAGTAAAATTTATATTCTTTGAGATTATTTTAATTTGTGCTTTTTATATAACATTGTCAAATATATTGAAAATAATTGGATAATTACTTTATGTAAAATTAGATTAGAGAGCACAATAACAAAAGAAATAAGTGATATATTGGCTGAGTGATTTAAGGAATGAAGGAATAAATGAGTAATAAAATAATTCCTTCAAGGAACCAGTTGAAAACCCATGTGGCAATTTAAAGTCACTGTAACTTATTACAGTTTTACCTGCATCATCTACAAAGTACAAGAATGGATTTTCTTCTTTTTATTAAGCTTAGTGAACTTCCACACTGTAGATAAAAGAGAGAAGAAGACATCTAAGTTTTTTATGTAATGCCTAAAAGTTTCCCCATTCTAGCAAGAAGACAAAACAAACATAGAAACTATCAAGACTGCTGAGAGAAGGCTTAGAGTCCTGAATGAAGTTAAACTGATGACAAGGGGTGGGGTGCTGGGGAAGAATGTTTTAGGTAGGGAGGACAGGGAGTCATCCTTGAGGAGGAGGCAGTATATGAATGGCGACCTACATGATAAGAAGCCAGTCAGGTCAATAGATGTAAAAGGAATGTTCTCTGCAGAAGGGACAGCAAGAGCACAAGAGCACCCTGAGTGGAGAATGATTCGGGCGTATTTCCATAACAGAATGCTTGTTTGGGTGTTGGGAGCAACAGGGACAGGAAGCAGGCAGTAGGAGGTGGCCACAGATGGAGGCAGGAGGCTCGCTCAGCAGGGCCTCCTAAACCATGGGTGTTTGCCTTTGAATCCCACAGAGGAAGCCAGGGGAGGTTTTCAGCAGAGTAGCAGCCTGATGGAATACACAATTTGAAAACATCACTGCTGTGTAGAGGATGGACTGCAGGTGGGGTGAGGGATGGGAAGGCAAGAGAGGAAGGTTGAAATGGTCCAAGAAGGAGTTGTTAATGAGGTGCACTAGGATGACAGCAAGACCAAGACATCGGAAGAGACTGGTGGCCAGAGAGAGAAGACTTAAGGATCAAGAAAGATTTTTCACAAAGGAAATAAATTTTGCCCAGGGAGTCCAAGTATTGATTGCATTCTTTACTTCTGCTTGCTAATCAAAAAATATAGCAAATATTGAATTTCAAAGTGCTCTCTGTTTGTTCACTCTAAGTGTTTGACCTGGTAAAATGGAACACTGTTTTCAAAGACTTTAACAAAATCAGAATTGATTCAATTTATCGCCCCTTTAGAATTAATGTGCCAGAATTGCTTAAGAGAAACCATGTCACAGTTGACAACTTACTCTTTCTCTTAAAGATGTTAATAGCACTTTATTTGATGCTAGGGGGCCATAAAATTAAATGTAAGAATTAGAGTTATATAATTTGGGCTGCATGAAAATAATAATAGTAGTAATATATTTAACATTTGCCAGTCTATTATACTTTGCACACTCTCCTAAGCCCTAAAATAGATAGCTTTTAATCTTCACAATAATCTCATAAGATATATATTCTTCTCAATTTTGCAGAAAATAGATAGCATAGCTAAAGAAGTCAGAATTTAGGCTTCGATGAACTAATAATTTTGCTATTAAAGTGCTACACTCAGCAAATTTGGAAAACTCAGCAATGGCCACAGGACAGAGAAAGGCCAGTACTCATTCCAATCCCAAAGAAGGGCAAATGCCAAAGAATGTACAAACTACCATACAGTTGCACTCATTTCACATGGTAGCAAAGTTATGTTCAAAATCCATCAAGATAGGCTTCAGCAGTATGTGAACTGAGAAATTCAAGATATACAAGCTGGGTTTAGAAAAGGCAGAGGAGCCAGAGATGAAATTACCAACTTTCTTTGGATCATAGAGAAAGCCAGGGAATTCCAGAAAACACCTACTGCTCTTTCATTGACTGTGTGGATCACAACAAACTGTGGAAAATTCTTAAAAAGATGGGAATACCAGACCACCTTACCTGTCTCCTGAGACACTTGTATGCAGGTCAAGAAGCAACAGTTAGAATTGAACATGCAACATGGACTGATTTAAGAATGAAAAAGGAGAATGTCAAGGCTATGTATTGTCACCCTGCTTTTTAACTTATATGCAGTGTATATCATGCAAAATACCAGGCTGGATAAATCACAAGCTGGACCCAAGATTGCTGGGAGAAATATCAACAACCTCAGATATGCAGATGATACCTCTCTAATGGCAGAAAGCTAAGAGGAACTAAAGAGCCTCTTGCTGGGGGTGAAAGAGGAGAGTGAAAAAGCTGGCTTGAAACTGAACATTCAAAAAGCTAAGATCATGGCATCCAGTCCCAGCTCATGGCAAATAGAAGGGGGAAAAGTGGAAACAGTGACACATTTTCTTTTCTTGGGCTCCAAAATCACTGAGGATGGTGACTGCAGCCATGAAATTAAAAGACACTTGTTCCTTGGAAACAAAGCTATGACAAACCTAGACAAAGTATTAAAAAGCAGAGACATGGCTTAGTTCCATGGACTCCAAGGAGATTAAACCAATCAATCCTAAAGGAAATCAACCCTTAATATTCATTGGAAGAATAGATGCTAAAGCTCCAATACTTTGGCCACCTGATGCAAAGAGCTGAATCATTGGAAAAGACCCTGATGCTGGGAAAGATTGAAGGCAAAAGGAGAAGAGAGCAGCAGAGGATGAGATGGTTAGATAGCATTGCTGACTCAGACATGAATTTGAGTAGATTCTGGGAGAGAGTAAAGGACAAGGAAGCCTGGCATGCTGCAGTTCATGGGGTCACAAAGAGTCAGATGCAACTTAGGAACTGAACAACAACAAAGAAGTTAGAATGTTAGGCCTCAACAAACTAATATTTTTTTGTGTCATTTTTATACTGTTTAGTGCATCTAACCTTCTCCCTTCACCTGTGACCACATATTCAAATTTTTCTCTTGTTACCATGCCAAATTAATTGCTCTTCTACCTTAGTCTGCTTCCTCTATTTCTTCACTGAACCCCATTCCTTCTCACCTCATCAATGACATGGCTCAGTCAATTATCTTTTCTTTCATCTTCAGAACTTCTCTCTCAACTTTATTACTGCCATCCACATTCATTCGTACTGCTAAAAGGAAAGAGGAAAAGCCATCTCTGGTCTCCTTGTGCACGCGTGCGTGTTCAGTTGCTCAGTCGCGTCCAACTCTGTGACCCATGCACCGTAGCCCATCAGGCTTCTCTGTCCATGGAATTCTACAGACAATAGTAGTGGGGAGCAATTCCTTTCTTCAGGGGATCTTCCCAACCCAGAGATCAAACCCATGTCTCCTGCACTACAGGTGGATTCTTTACCATCTAAGCCACCACGGAAACCCTTCCAATTACTCCTTTTTTTTTTCACTTTAAAACAAAATTCCTTGAAACTGTAGTCCATACTTGCCCTCTACAACCTCATTTTTCCTGTTATCTGGGAAACCATGGCATCTGGACTCTGCCCCATCCTTCCACTAAAGCTGTTCTTGTGAAGTCAGTTCAGTCACTCAGTTGTGTCTGACTCTTTGCAACCCCTTGGACCTCAGTATGCCAGGCTTCCCTGTCCATCACCAACTCCTGGAGTTTGCTCAAACTCATGTCCATCGAGTTGGTGATGCCATCCAACCATCTCATCCTCTGTCGTCCCTTTCTCCATTTGCCTCCAATCTTTCCCAGCATCAGGGTCTTTTTAAGTGAGTCAGTTCTTCTCATCAGGTGGTCAAAGTATTGGAGTTTCAGCTTCAACCATCAGTCCTTCCAATGAATATTCAGGACTGATTTCCTTTAGGATGGACTGGTTTGATCTCCTTACCTGTTCAAGGGACTCTCAAGAGTCTTCTCCAACACCATAGTTCAAAAGCATCAATTCTTTGGCACTCAACTTTCTTTATAGTCCAACTGTCACATCCACACATGACTACTGGAAAAACCATAGCTTTGACTAGATGGGCCTTTGTCGACAAAGTAATGTCTCTGCTTTTTAATATGCTCTCTAGGTTTGTCATAGCTTTTCTTTCAAGGAGCAAGCGTCTTTTAATTTCATGGCTGCAGTCACCATCTGCAGTGATTTTGGAGCCCAAGAAATTGAAGTCTGTCACTGTTTCCATTGTTTCTCCATCTATTTGGCATGGAGTGATGGGATCATATGCCATGGTCTTTGTTTTTTGAATGTTGAGCCAGCTTTTTCACTCTCCTCGTCAAGGTCACAGTTAAACCCAGTACTCTTCCCTGAGTTCTTATCTAACATCCTGACAAGGAGGCCTGCCTGGTTCTTTCCATCCACAGTATAACACACATGCACTCCAACCCGTCAGAACCCCTTCTTAGCAATTTTTATTCTTCCTTCTGTGTAATAGATTTACTTACCGCGTTGTCTCTTCCATAAAGATCCAGAGTTTGTCTTGTTCTGTAGTATATCTCAAGTACCTAAATAGTGTCTTGCACTCAGTAGGGGTTTAGTGAACGAATGTATGAATGACTTCCATGCCCACTTGCTGCATATATTGAGTTAATTTGCTTAAGGATAACACTTGCATTGTTTTTGGTTAATATTTTGGAAGTGAATTATTATACATGGTATAGTTTAGTGATTACTGGACCCAGACTCTGCATTCAGACTCTCTAGTGAGTTCTGATACCTTGCCCTTTTCAAGTCAATTAGCCTCTCTGAGTATCAGTTTGTTCCTCTATATAGTAGAGCTAAATGCTAGTAATTACTTTGTAGGACTATTATGAGGATTATAGGATTAATAGCTGTAAACTATTCCGCAGAATTCTGGAACATAAGAGTCTCTAAATTATGTTATGACTCTTAATCGTTATCATTAGTAAAATGGCAAGAGTAATAAAAGTAAAGTACCAATTAATCATGTGAAATATTATAAAAAGTTTTTATTGTTCCAAATTTCTCGGTTTAATCAATTTCATATTGCTGAATGATCCTTAGGGAAGGTAAATATATAATCCTGAGATTGTTATTAGGGAGTGACCAAAATAAATGGAAGAAAATGGGAGGGTATTTTCTAAAGCTTTTCCAAAAAACACTAATAAAATGCTAAAAAGGGGGACCAATAGAGGGATTTTGCTATCAAATACATTTGAAAAACACCACTTACTACATGCTTCCTTTATAAATTTAAAAGCATGTTAAAAGCTTTGAGAAGTCCTCCAATAGAAAGATATGTTTGTTTATTTAATCAGTGTAATAAACTCTAACCACAAGGAAGCTTTTCTATTCATGACCTCTTTTGACTTGCTATTAAGTTTCATTTTAAATTCTTTAGAACTGCTTTGTGAAAATTCAACTAATCTTATTAGACATTTAGAGTCAGAATGGAAATAATTTTAGTGATTGAGTTGCTTTTGCCAATATTTATGTATATATTTAGTTTACGTTACTGCCAGTCTCCCTTCCTGAAACTTGTCATTTCCTCTTTCCTTCATTCTAGTCATGTAATAAGTCTTTCTTTCCTATCCTACTACTGAAAAGTCCATGGAATATGGCCTCTTGTCCTTAGAACCAACATTTCTTCTACACGCTTTGGCAATAGCATGATTTCAAAACTTCCATCCTCCCAGCTTGAGTGCCAACTTTCAATTCAGCATGAACACCGAAGCCGGAGTACTTTTACACGTACATCTTTACATTTGTCTTTTCTTTATAAAACTCATCACTTCTCCCTGTGAGCAACAAGGAACATTCTAAGCTTCTTTGGAGGGCACATAGGGTCTCTTTCAATTTTTGCAGGAGTCCCAGAATCAAAATCCTGAAAAAGGATAGTTTTAAAAAGTTGCTCTCATTCAAATGGATACCATTTCACTTACCATGGGATTCTTTGATTTGGCTCCTTGGTATGACTGGCAAAGACTCCTCTCAGGGAAAACTCTTGGCTTCATCTGCCCAGACAGTTCTGAATAAGAAATGATTTTATAAAATGAGTGAGTTGATTGACAGTGTTTCAGGGATAGGTGACCCAAGATTTGCGTCAAAATAAGGAGCTAATTGCCTAAAATTGTCTTCAATTGACTATCCATTCATTTATTTCTTACTGTATTCAGGAAACACTCACTGGTGCTTTGACTCCAAGCACTTTGCTAGGTGCTAGTGAAAGGTGCGGAGAAGGAAATGGCAGCCCGCTCCAGTGTTCTTGCCTGGAGAATCCCAGGGATGGGGGAGCCTGGTGGGCTGCCGTCTATGGGGTCGCACAGAGTCGGACACGACTGAAGTGACTTAGCAGCAGCAGCAGTGAAAGGTGAACAACAGTCAGGACTTTGGGGAGCTCAGCATATAATGATGAATAAACGTTCTAACTTAAGTGCCGACAGACTCCCAGATCTATTAAACAATAAGGACAGGATAAAAACACCTAATAAGAGAACTTACTGCCTTGCAGTCATCTTTTTTGCTCTATTTGGGGTATTAAACTATACCAATACATTTGATATTCATCGGCAGGCATTTAATGCATTGACAGTTTTGCAATTTCCTGCCAAATGTTTGTAATAATATCCTTTAGAAAACAAGCAAGAAAGCCTAGAATTAAATCTTTTTCTTTTCCCATAATCAGAAAACCCTATGTTGGGGTTACCAGAACTTCCCTGATTATTTTACTCAAGAACTGTTTCTTCTTTGTTCACTATATATCAAGCACTGATTTGACATTTAGCATAATCTTTCATCTGGAGAAATCATGTAGTTCACTGTAGATATTGTAGAAGCGTAACTTACAGTGTTTGCTTTGCCATTTTATCTACACAAGTATGCTTTATATTCCAGGTTCTTTTTATCTGAGCTTTTTAGGCTTCGGGATTATCAATTAAAACATTCCAGTGATTTCATACAGAACCAGTGTCAAGGATGAGGAACACAAGTAGGTGAAATCAGCATCAGTGGTGTCTAGTCTCCCTGTTGGAACAGTGGCCTTCATCCCATCCTCACTCTGCTCTCAGGAGTGAGGGAAACCAGGATATTTGATGAACATCTATTGGCATATGTCAGGCTGTTGAGTCTCTTGTGAAGTCTCTGATTAGTATGTCTCCTTTCTATCGTCAATTTTCTCTTCAATTCACCAGATTTTACAACTGATTAAATATTTGGAGTACCTGCTGAAAGCACAAGCTTGCTTTATTATCACACTTCGTCTCATTTACACACATGTGCACGTGCACACACACACGTTTCTTCACGCTTAAAGAAATACGTTCTCCAGAACAGGAGAGAAGAGATATAATGAGCTTATATAACAAAGCAATGATAATTGCTCAGTGTGTCTGACTCTTTGTGACCCCATGGACTATACAATCCATGGAATTCTCCAGGCCAGAATACTGGAGTGGGTAGCCGTTCCTTTCTCCAGTGGATCTTCCCAACCCAGGGATTGAACCTGGGTCTCCTGCATTGCAGGTGGATTCTTTAGCAGCTGAGCCACCAGGGAAGTCCAATAATTATAATAAAATTAACCAATTCCTCTTGGAAAGGATATGTTTTTATCCAATACTCACCCAGCTGTAGCAGACTTGGTACCAGTTTGCATTTTAATAAATGACAGATTGCTGTGAAATTAGTTGGCAAATGATGTAAAACTTTGAAATAAAATATGGGTAGACAAAGATAGACAAGGGAGCTTTTTTTATATCGGTTCCACTTCAGGAAAATTGACTTTAACTGGAGTTTGTTTTAAGAATCCTCCCCTAGAATTGAACTATGTCCTGATGGAATTCTGTGTTTTCAGAACATTAACAGAGCTAAGAAGTGACTTGCCAAATGGATCCAGAAGATCATTATCCATTTTAGAAACAAAGAAATATGTTTTCATAAATACATAGGTGGTTTCACATTCTGTAGTTGAAAGTTATCTGGTATCTGAGTATCAGATTCAGATTGCTATATCATTGTGAATTGTGCTGCATTTATATTGAAAGGAGCACATGTTTATCCTGCCTTGTATAATGCACATGTCAAGTGTCTTTTGTCACCTTGTTTTTAGTTTAGAGATTTGTTATTAACACTGTGAATAGTTTTTATTAACTTTTGCAAATTCCATTCTAATTCCCTTCATTCTTCTCATGGATTAACCAGATATCAAGAACAGTCCTCTTTTCTTTTAGTTTGTTTTGTTCTATTTTTAGTGACTACTGGGCTGCCTGGGGAATAAATGAAATCCTTATCACAGAAGTCATTCTAGTATAGTCTGGATGTCTGTGTTATAGGGAAGATACAACATCATACAAGGATTAGATTGGGTCAAGTTCAGGTTCATACCAATTCTGAGCTTCTGTGATTCTAAACATAGATTTGAGAAAGCTGATGGGGAGGACAGATACATCAATTTCCTTCAACAAAACATATCAGCAATCGGAAAAGACAGGCCACCGTGTAACAAACAAGGATAAATTGAATTGAGTTGATAATATCAAACAATTTAGAAGTACATATGACTTCCACTGAAGACTTTTTTTCACTTTCCCTGGGCCTATGTTCCTCATCTTTAAGATGAAAACAACCAAATTTAATATTCAGGATTGTAAACATTATGATGATTATTATCTCTGATGGCCTCTTGACTTAGGCATAGGGATAATCCTCACGGAACCTCCCCCAGTTTATCGATTTAGAAACTAAGTCTTGGCAAAGTAGGTAACCTGGTCATTAAGAAGCACGACTGTGAGTCAGACTCAAGCCACAAATCCAGTTCTCTTGGTCCCCATGCTCTGTGTGATGTCTGCTTTTATGAAACGCGTCTCCTGGGCCTGTCTCTACATACCCAGCTCTCAGTGAACAGCAGCTTTAATTCTGGTTGTGAAAGTGAACACTGCAGCAGGGATCTCTCCCTCCTCTGAACTTCTGGGAATTTATCATTTAGGCAACTGATTTGCCATATCCTACACTTCAATGTGTTGTCTCTTCCCTTCATCCCTGGATGCAGCCCATGATGATGTAGAAAGTACTGGCTTTAAAGTCACAAAGACCAGAGTTGAAACCTCAGTTTGGTTTCTCTCAAGAGTTTTGAAAAGTTGCTAAGTTATCAGAGTTCACACTTCCCTGAGGCAAAGCAATGATGACACTCCCTTTATGGAGCCATCATGAAAACTGACTGAGGTCCCACACACACACCTGTCAGACCAATTGCTGGTCTTCTCCCAAGAGGAAGGCCAACATTTGGTGCGTCTTTAAGGACCCTAGAGTATCTTTCACAATCATATGAATAATATAGGTGTAATATCATTTGTAATTTTTTTCAGAAGTGTGATTTGCTTTCATTTGAATCAGTATTATTATGGGAAGAAAATGTAAAGGACCGATTTACATCCTTTCAGAAATATTATGAGCTATCCCACAGAAGGGCAAAGTCATTGCTTCATGGAGTACAGGCCTGTGACATCAAGCCCCATGGTGGGCTTCAGAGAAGGGCAGCTTTGCTCACGCCTTCAAAGCTGAACTGGGAGTTAGAACTAGCCTGCAGGAGATATTCACTTCTCCAGAGCTACCTGAGAGAAGGAGATCAGTTTTTCATTATTACTGGATCATCCTCTATCCTTCTTTCCAAATACCTTTTCAAACATTTACAATAAATTGCTTTCATCGTTGTTGCTAAGTCGCAAAGTCATGTCTGAATCTTTGCAACTCCATGGACTGCAGCACGTCAGGCTCCCTCATCTTCCACTGTCTCCTGAAGTTTGCTCAAACTTGAGTTCATCGAGTCAGTGATGCCATCCAACTATCTCATCCTCTGTCATCCCCTTCTCCTCCTACCCTGCATCTTCCCCAGCATCAGGGTCTTTACCTATGAGTCCGCTCTTCACATCAGGTGGCCTAAATATTAGAGCTTCAGCTTCAGCATCAGTCCTTCCAATGGATATTCAAGGTTGATTTACTTTTAAGATTGACTGGTTTGATCTTGTATTCCAAGGGACTCTTAAGAGGCTTTCCAGCACCACAACTCCTGTTGATAATAAATGTTTTCATTCTCTGTGAAAGGAAGTTTTCAAGTTCTACTCCTTCAGTATAATTGAAAGGTGATGGTCTCTTTCTGGGCAGTTTCAAAATAGAGAATTAATGTTAATATTGAAAATATCCTTCTCCATTTCATAAGTCTGGCTCTCCTCAAAGTCTGAGCATGACACTGCATTTGCTTTGTGATGACCCAGGATGGAGAAACCTTTGGGAGGTGTGTCTCTTTTTCCCTCAAAAAGGGAGTGCTGGGATGGTGAATGTACCCAGAATAGCTATGTTGGTGCTGTTCATTCGTGTGATTATTTCTGAGGGCAGATGAGATTCACATGTACTTTTTCAGTTGCTTGGAATGAGAAACTGACAAACCCAAATTGCCTGCTCCTCCCCCACGACCAGTGTTAGCCTTCCGCAGGCCCTGAGAGAACCACTGGAACAGGGCTTAGAGCTTGCAGGACTGTGGGAATGACCAGGAGTTAATATTGGTAATAAACCTGAGTATTACTTAGGCTTCCATGAGTCAAATGAGGAAGACAGGAGCTCAGAAAAAAAAAAAAAAAATGGGGCATTGATCAGTCTGAATTGACCATAGTTAAAACATGAAAGGCAGAAAATTACTTGGAGATTGTTGACTTGGTAAATGAGATAAAGAAGGAAAAGAAGGATTTGGGGGTTTATTTTTTTTTTTTTCCCTCTCCTCTAATGCACCGTTGCTAAGCAGTGTTTCTCTAAACCATGTTGTTAAGCATTTTTAGCAATACCTAGTGTCAGCAATGGCATCCCACTCCGGTCCTCTTGCCTGGAAAATCCCATGGACGGAGGAGCCTGGTAGGCTGCAGTCAGACATGACTACAGTCAGACATGACTACAGTCAGACATGACTACAGTCAGACATGACTGAGCGACTTCACTTTCACTTTTCACTTTCATGCATTGGAGAAGGAAATGGCAACCCACCCCAGTGTTCTTGCCTGGAGAATCCCGGGACAGGGGAGCCTGGCGGGCTGCCATCTATGGGGTCGCACAGAGTCGGACACGAATGAAGCGACTTAGCAGCTGTCAGTAAGAGTCAGTGCGGGACAGCATTGTTTGAGGTGGGACTGGATTACCTGGTCCTCGCCCTGCCACTGATTGGCTCTGCTCACTTTATTCCCTTAACTTCCTGTGTACAAATGTAAAAATTCACTGTATGAGCCTTAAGTAACCAGTTTTAAATAATATTCATAGCACATTCTTGGGCTCCACATTTTAATTATGTGGAGTTTTAAAATGTACAGAAAATCTACAGGTTAACAGGAACAGAACTCCTTGCTTGAAAGCATACTTATTTCCATTAGTAAACACACCTGGGTCTTATTTACTCCTATATCTTCTACTATCCTTTCTCCCTAAAAGACTGATTTTCTTCTTCCAGTTAAAAATAAACAAGGTTAAATAAATCTACCCTGATGTCATACTATTCTCGGGACCCAAGGGTCGCACCATAGTGCACTTGGTGATAAAGTGCAGAAGCTGTATTGTGTGTCCCAGTCCTCAGTCAGCCCTTCGAAGAAAGGGCAGCTCTGATAACAGAATTGACTCTACACGTCTTCAGTGAGCTGATGCTCTACTGAATTTATATTCTGGCAGATATGGTGAATAAGCAACTCAGTTTGTTTTGTTATTTTCTTTTATATGCACTTGGTAAATATAATAGTAGCTTTTTATCAGGAACCTGAGACTGGAATAATTCTGTATTTGCAGTATTAATTGATTATTCTTTACCCTAGTCTTTGACTATATAACTGTAAGTGTCTTTTTAGAAAACTGAGCTAAAGTCCCCTTGAGGTTCCCTGAACTCAATGCATCATGCTGCTCCTTCATGTACTTAGACACAAAGAATATGGTGGAAAGACCTTAAATGTAGATACTTAAGTAGAATTTAAAATGGTGGCATTTTACCAGAAATGCTTTCAGTTCTCATCACCAGCATCTGATACTACAGTCATCATCAGCAGGCTTTCTATTTCTTTGAAAGGAACGTCAACTGCATGTTATATGCTCAGGAATCATATAAAATGGATTTTCTTCTGTTCATGGTAAAATGTATATGATCACTAATAACTCCATCTGTTGTTTAGTCGCTAAGTCATGCCGACTCTTTTGAGACCGCTGGGCTGTCCGTGGGATTTTCCAGGCAAGAATACGGGAGTGGGTTGCCATTTCCTTCCCTAGGGTTAGAGTCATTCCTCTGTTTACCTTAATCATCCTGAGAACACGATAACTAAACATTCTGAAAACAACCAGAATCAAGTGAAGCCTGTATCCTTTGCACATTGGGCCCTCCAACATTATGGAGTAGATCATAAAATCAGAGTCAGGTGTGCTTATTTTCCAGGTGAGGATGCTGTAGCTGGCAAAGGTAGTACCTCAGCATAGGATTGTTCCCAACAAAAGCAGCACTTAATCCCTAGATTCCTCACTGTCAGAGGCCACATCTCTTTCTTTTACTCGTTTAAAAACATCTGATATCCATCTGCCTCATTTAATTCCCTTGGGCATTTGTGGAGCTTGACCCACTTTATTCCCTGGGTCTTATTCCATCTCATATAATTAATTTCCCCATCCTCACTTTGCCCAGATTCACTGATTGAAGAAACAAGTCTCAGGCTTTAGTCTTTCCCAAAGACATCTAACATGCAGCTGTCCCCTGACTACATTCTCTTGGTGTCTTCCCAAAGAAGGCTTCCTCCCACCAAGTTACATCAATGTAGTCTCCAAGGCACCAGAAGCTGTATTCTCCTGATTTGTTTTGAATTATGGGTTAGATTTCTTTTCAGGTAACATTTAAGAAAACATTTTCATGTGACTCATCTGTCCTAGTGATGATCGTGACTCAAAGATTTATTAAGTATGACTTTAAAATGCAATATGTATATATTTAAAATTCTGAAACAAGCATCTTCTTTGTTGTTGTTACTGTTTTGCCTTTACATCATGATTCTAGATCAAAACTTATTTTTTCAGTGAACCTAGCTCTGTTAAGGAACACGATTTATTTTGGAAATGTTTGTCAAAATACTTTTGAGCTTTCAAAAAGATGAACAGTTCTCTTCATATCTCAGGTACTGAATAATCATAGGTATCCTTGTCTTTCTCCAACCTCTTCCAACCTGAAACCCCTTCCTGGTGAATCATGTATGGAAGAGCTTCCGTAGAGGGCTGCAGTCTTCTCTCACTGATGTGCAAAGATCAGAAAAAGGCAGGGAGCAGAGCACTGAGGGGTTTTGGTAAAATTGGGTATCAGGTTGTACTTGGAAGACATGGCACTTAAATGAGAGTTCCTCCTCCTGCAGTTGTTTCATTGTGCCCATGTCTCTTCTTGTCAACACATACAGATGTGTAGGTTCTGATCAGACTTGGTAGTCTCCCTTTCCTGTCTCCATTCGACTTCTTTACATTATAGTGTGCCTGTTACTTAATGTTACTCACCTTTTTATCTGTAAAAATGCGTATCTAAGTGGCTTGAAATTAACTGATAGATGTGAAAGCATCCAGCACAGTGTCCAGCCATGTCTTCCGTATTGCCGGAAGCCTCTGGTCATTTAGTCATGCTCCTGAAGAATGCAGTTGACCCTTGAACAACACAGGTCCACTTTGACATGGATGTTTTTTCAATAGTAAATACTATATGGTAAAGAGACGCAGATTTGATCCAGAAACACACAATTAGATACACAATGAAAGAGAATATTTAACATTTGGTCAAATGGGTCCTGTGTGGATTTCACAGTACATTTCACTGTAAATTTACTATCTTTTGACTTGGCACTCAAATTGGAGGAATTTTTTTTTCTCTCATTCAGAGTTACCAGTTGTAATCATATAACTTTACCACAGTATAAAATAATGTTATTTCCTATACTTTGGGAAAATATGTCTCAATATTTTTTTGTCTTTAAAATCTTCTGCCCAACTTCCCTTCTCCTTACATCCCACATTAAGATTTAATTCTTAAATTACTCTGAATTTCAGAGAAATGTCCAGATTTCTTTTACCCCATATGTTTTGGTTTTCCAAATATTGCACACTAATGAAAATTCCCTGTGCATCTGTAGTAAATAAACCTTTGAATTACTAATTATTTCAGATTAGCCCCCTAGATCTTTTGCAGCTGTCTTTATGGCATTTTCAGACCACAAATTCAGTCTGTTTATTTCTAGGACTTTAATCATCAGCCATACACACAGGCAGAGAGGTCTGGTTGCCTTGTAGACACAGTGGTGGCAGCATCTGTCTGTGCTGGAGCCTGGGGGCAGGGAGGGGGGGTCTACTCCTCCTTTATCTCCTCCTCTCACCTCCTGTCATTAGCTTGGGCTGCCAGGCTGCCAGCAGAGGATGCCGCAGCCTGGGTAGCTGAAACAGCACAAATGGATGCTCTCACAGTCTGGAGGCTAGAAATTTGGAAGTCCATGATCAGGGTGCTGGCAGAGTTCGGTTCTGGGAATGCCTCTCTCGTCAGCTTGCAAACAGCTGCCTTCTTGCTGTGTTGTTAGGAGGTCTTTCCTCTGTTCACACACTTTGGTTGTCTCATCTTAAAAGGACACCATCCTGTCTGATTGTGGCCCACTCTTAAGACCTCATTTAACATTAATTACCTCTTTAAAGGCTCTTGTTTCAAATACAGTCTCCTCAGGGGTTAGAACGTCAACATATGAATTTGAGAGGACACAGTGTAGACCCTAGCACAGCTTAAAGAGGAAGCTACATCTTCCAATAGACCCTCCAGCTCTCCTCTCCCCTTCTTGCCACAAGCTTCCTGCTCCGGGATACTGATCTCTACGGGCTCCAGGTCCTCTGGCTTCTGGTGGTGTCCAGCCAATGGGTACATTAGTGAAAAATGGGGGAGAGGGTGGAAGAGATGGGGTCTTGCTCAGTGCATAGTCCCCTGGGCTCCTTCCCTGCAGGACCAACATGGGCTGGCACATCCCCTGATCAGTTTTCAGCTCCGTTTAGCCCCACAGTCTCCAGTTTCTGTGACTCCCTCTCTCTGGCTCCCTTCTCGCCCGGGGATGTGGTAATGAGGTGATTACAGACTCCATACCCTCCTCCTCTGGAGTTTGTCTTTACCATGCTCAGTTGGATTTAAGCTTTGGGTCTGGTATTAGTGAGCATTTCTGAGTCCCAATTTGCTCATCCATTAAAAAAAAATTGATACAGACTTGAATTATGCAGAATTATTGTGTACAATAATAATAAAAGGCAGAGACATTACTCTGTCAGCAAAGGTCCATCTAGTCAAAACTATGGTTTTTCTAGTAGTCATGTATGGGTGTGACAGTTGGACTATAAAGAAAGCTGAGTGCTGAAGAATTGATGCTTTTGAACTGTGATGTTGGAGAAGACTCTTGAGAGTCCCTTGGACTACAAGGAGATCCAACCAGTCCATCCTAAAGGAAATCAGTCCTGAATATTCATTGGAAGGACTGATGCTGAAGCTCAAACTCCAATACTTTGGCCACCTCATGCGAAGAACTGACTCATTTGAAAAGACCCTGATGCTGGGAAAGATTGAAGGCAGGAGAAGGGGATAACAGAGGATGAGATGGTTGGATGGCATCACCAACTCAATGGACATGAGTTTGAGTAAATTCTGGGAGTTGGTGATGGACAGGGAGGCCTGTTGTGCTGCAGTCCACGGAGTCGCAAAGAGTCAAACACGACTGAGTGACTGAACTGATTGTGTACAAACAGAAAAATGTTTGTACAGTGCTTGATGTACAGAAAGCCTCTGTAAATGTTAGCCTCTGTGGTTTTTAGGGCACAATGAACCTTCAATGTGTAAAATTCCTCTTGATCATAAAACAGAAATTCTCTCTTAAGAATTAGCCCTGGGTTTTCAGTCTTAATGGAGAAATAAATGTGTTTGTCTCTGTTTATAAAAATCCTACATGGTCACAGTAGGATGGTATTAATAAAATAAAATTCCTTTCTAATCTTACTAAGCAGGAAAAATTCTATTACATTGTCACCTGATGGTAGCTTTAAGTATATCACTGTATTGCACATTAACTTCATTGCATACACAAGCACATACACTTCTAAACTGAGATTGTACTATAAAATTTTGTATCTTACATTTGTAATGATATTACAACACAAAAGTATCTTCCAAATATTGTCTTACAAAATATTTTTTTTATTTTTTGAGTCACATAATAACAGTGCTTTTTATTTTATTACTTCTTTTCAGTTTAGTCGCTCAGTTGTGTCCGACTTTTTGCAACCCCATGAATCACAGCATGCCAGGCCTCCCTGTCCATCACCAACTATCGGAGTTCACTCAAACTCACGTCCATCGAGATGCCATCTAGCCATCTCATCCTTTGTTATCCCCTTCTCCTCCTGCCCCCAATCCCTCCCAGGATCAGAATCTTTTCCAATGAGTCAGCTGTTAGCATGAGGTGGCCAAAGTGGAGTTTCAGCTTTAGCATCAGCCCTTCCAATGAATACCCAGGACTGATCTCCTTTAGAATGGACTGGTTGGATTTAAATTGGAGTAAATTGAATATGTTTTTAGATGTTTTTGTTGAAGTTTATACATAAGCACACAGTCATAATTTTATATAGATATATAAATGTGATTGTGCCATATGTGTTTTTCCCTCATTTTGTGGGTTTTAAGCCATCATCTGTTATGGGGCTCTTTAAACCAGGTAAGTTTTGGCATCATCTCAAGCATTCTGTTGACTGGTCAAGTAAAGCTCCCACACAACCATGCTTTTTCCTGATGACAGAGCTCCTCAGTGTGTGATGGAAAGGACAGATGTTGGTGATGAAATGGGACCTTCTTATTCTTCTCTGGCTGTGACGTAATGTATCTGAGATACAGATGTGGGTCAGTCATGAGAGTTTCTCAGTCTTGCCATCCACATCATAGTGAGGAGTAATTCCCTCTAGAGAATTAGAAGCATTGAACAAAATCCTTAGTTTATGATGTCTGGGTGATTTTTGCATCTTTCTGTATGTTTCATGAATATTTGGATGGGAAATTGAAGGATGGTAAACCAGGCCCAGCTGTCTAGTGGCAGTAACATCCAGAAGTTTCTCCCCCTTCTCTTCATGAATTTTTCCCATTCCTGTGTAGTCATATTGCATTTTTCCACATTGAAGGACAGAAAGAAATCTATGCTCAGGTCAAGTTGAATCCTGTCATAAATATTCTATTCCTTGAAAATTCAAGGTCAGGGAGAGTTTATCAAAGATAAACTCCAGATTCTTTGTCTCTCTTTCTTTGGCTCTTTTTCTAGAAATTCCAGGACAACACACTAAATACTCTGAGACCAGAAGACTTGGGGCCTGGAAAGAAATTTAACCATCACTAGCTTTGTGACTTTGGTTCTCACTTCCTAATTACAAACTAGCTTCCCACGTGGCACTAGTGGTAAAGAATCTGCCTGCCAGTGCAGGAAACATAAGAGATGCAGGTTTGATTCCGGGGTTGGGAAGATCCCCTGGAGAAGGAAATGGCCACCCACCCCAATATTCTTGCCTAGGAAACCCCATGGACAAAGGAAGCAGGCAGGCTACAGTCCTTGGAATCACAAAGAGTCAGACACAACTTCAGTTCAGTTCAGTTCAGTCACTCAGTCGTGTCTGACTCTCTGCGACCCCATGAATCACAGCACACCAGTCCTCCCTGTCCATCACCAACTCCTGGAGTTTACCCAAACTCATGTCCATCGAGTCGGTGATGCCATCCAACCATCTCATCCTCTGTCGTCCCCTTCTCCTCCTGCCCCAAATCCCTACCAGCATCAGGGTCTTTTCCAGTGAGTCAACTCTTCACATGAGGTGGCCAAAGTATTGGAGTTTCAGCTTCAGCATCAGTCCTCCCAATGAACACCCAGGACTGATCTCCTTTAGGATGGACTGGTTGGATCTTCTTGCAGTCCAAGGGACTCTCAAGAGACTTCTCCAGCACCATAGTTCAAAAGCATCAATTCTTCGGCGCTCAGCTTTCTTCACAGTCCAACTCTCACATCCATACATAACCATTGGAAAAACCATAGCCTTGACTAGACGGACCTTTGTTGGCAAAGTAATATCTCTGCTTTTTTAATATGCTATCTAGGCTTTAGCACACACTATTGTATTCCTAATTACAAAATGATAGATTTGGCCTAGGTTCCTCCAGCATGCCTTGTAGATTCGATATGGTAAAATTTCTGAAGGATTCGGCTATAACTGTTCTGAGAGATATTCTTCAAATTGGCTTATTTCTCTCTTTTCTCCTGAAGATCTCATCTTATATAGAAAAGTAGTCAGTACATCTATGTTCTTTGCTTCTTCTCCTTACTTATGTTATGACCCTAGGAAAGTCTTTGAGTTTATGCCAAGTTTTGTAAGAAAAACCAAAAACTTCTTGGATCTGGTTGAAGAAGATATCCACAAGCAAGTATGTTTGGAAATTACAAGTCATGCCACCCTGTTAGGGCTTTGCAGTGAATGGTCACTCACCTACAGCCTCTTCAGAGTTCTGCAGAAAAGGAACCTGTTTAATTTGCTTAACTCAGTTTCCCAAAGATTTTTGATCTTGAAATCCTTATATTTCTGGTAGCATCTATTAACATCCCTCATAATTAACGTACCTGCCATACATAGAGGAGACACAGCTCTAGAATGAAAGACATTGTCCCAAATTCTGCCCTTTATTGACAGTGTGATCTCAGAGTAAATACATTACATTTAATGTAATGTACAGAAGGTGTACTTCTGTACACCTCACATTGCTTATATATCAAATGAGGGTAAATAATAGCACCCACTTCATGTGGATGTAGATTTATAGGAATATCATATGACTATGATAGTGGTGACTAATAATATGCCACCTCTGAGGTCTGGCTGTCTGGGTTCAAATTTTGTCCTACCATTTACTGGCTTGTGACCTTAACGTTATTTCTGTATCTCAATTCTTTATCTCAGTGAGGGAGACAAACTTTGTACCATTCTCACAGTCACTGGAGGAATTCAGTCCAATTCGTGTAAAATATTTAGAATGGTACTTGGCCCACAGTAGGTATCTAGCAAATGTTAGCCCTTATTATTGTCATTGCTGGTGATCTTGTTACTTCTATGACTGTATCAGGTGAAAGGGATTATTTTTGTTTCTTTGTTTAGTTGGGAGATAGTTGACATTAGTTTCAAGTAGTTAACATTAATAATTCAATATTTGTGTATAATTGTGATCACCAGAGTGTGTCTGGTTGATATCCATCACCATGCATAGTTGCAGTATTTTTCTTTGTGATAAGATATTTTAAGATATACTTTCTTAGCAACTTTCAAATGTACAATATAATAGTATTAACCAGAGTCATCAGGCTGTACATTGCATTTGGATTATTTTCATTTTTAAAAGCAACCCCTCTCACCTCAGAAAGCAGCTCAGATCCAACATAGTATTAATATAGCATCATGTGCTGTGCTCAGTCATTTCAATCATATCCAACAGTCTGCAACCTATGGACTGTAGCCAGTCAGGCTCTTCTGTCCATGGGATTCTCCAGGCAAAAATACTGGAGTGCCTACCTCCAGGGGATCTTCCCAACCCTGGAACTGAACCCATATCTCTGGCATCGCCTGTATTGCAGGCAGGTTCTTTATCCACTGAGCCACCTGGGAAATATCATACCCCTCCTGCAAATGCTTGATTCTGCTGTGTTGATATTGATATTTTCTTCATGCGGAATCTGTGACCTATTTCTGTTTGTGTGCAGGGGCGGAGAGGCCTCGGCTCAGTTTTTGTCTGGGCATCAGGAAATGGTGGAAGGAGCAAAGACCACTGCTCCTGTGATGGCTACACCAACAGCATCTATACTATCTCCATCAGCAGCACAGCTGAAAGTGGAAAGAAGCCTTGGTACCTGGAAGAGTGTTCATCCACACTGGCCACAACCTACAGCAGTGGAGAGTCCTATGATAAGAAAATAGTATGTACCATTTGCTTCTCTGACATGATTGGTTTATTTATCTTGAAACACAAAGGGAGAATGCATACATTTATATGCACAAGTAATATATGGAAATAGAATGTTAGAATAGCTAATTACTTCCCTGGTGGCTCAGTCGGTAAATAATCTGCCTGCAATGCAGGAGACCCAGGTTCAATCCCCGGGTAAGGAAGACCCCCTGGAGAAGGAAATGGCAATCCACTCCAGTATTCTTGCCTAGAAAATCCCATGGATGGAGGAGCCTGGCGGGGTATAGTACATGGGGTCACAAAGAGTCAGATGTGACTGAGCGACTTCACTTTCACTTTCTTTCAACACAAGAACTGAACTGAACTGAACTGAACCATTCTGTTACCAAGTCATTGAAAAAGCCTGTCTGGGTCATTTACATTCCAGCATTGAATGTGGCCTTAGACATGATTAAGCCTCAGTTTTCTCAAAGACAAATGAATGGACCACATTCACCCTGTGAGTTAGTGGTAAAGAGACTAGGTGGAATTCTCAACCCAGTTCCCTATTACTCTGTCTCTATACTGTCTTTGAATTTCAACTTCAAATCTTTGGTTTCAAAGTAGGTACAACAAATTCAGTGTGACCTAAACCTATATCAAAAGTGTTTCTCTAACACCAGCACAAAGTTTGCCTGAACAAGAAGCACAGTAATCCTGTGTGATCTGCTTACCAAGATGCCCTCCTCATTATGCAGATGGTAAAATGGTTAAGAGTTCATGTTTGCAGAACCAGTCTGCTTAGGTTTCATTCACTGTTGAACTGTTTGCTAGCTGGTACCTTTGGACAAATTACTTAATTATTCTGTCTAAACATCCTTAACTGTCAAATGGGGGCATTTAATAATATGTAGTTTACAAGATTTATTTCAGTGATTATGAGGAAGTAGATAAAAAGTGCTTTGTACACTGCCTGATCCATTGGTGCTCAAGAAAGATCTGACTTTTGGGATGCCCCCACTCAGTGCAGCCAACTCTGAATTTCAGACACCTTTGCACTTTCTTCTTTTCCCAATCATGATTTTGCAAAATGTCTCAGGATTTGTCTTTTAAAGTGAAGCTGAGCTGCTATATCTGAATCTTTTTAGCATTTAGCCAACACCCTGCTTTTCAATCCCAGGATTCATGTAGGTTTGGGTCACTCTGCGATGCTCCCTCTGGCTTTATACAGTGCTGGAAATAGAGGTGATAAGGTTCTGTGTCCTCATGTAATACTTCATCCATATCCATCTGGTTCCTCTTGATTCCTGCTTATTATAGGCTTCATATTTGATTTCTGAGCTACCTTCTCCTATCCTCTTATTTTATTTATTTGTTTGGTTGAGTTGGGTCTTATTTGTGGCATGAAGGGTCTTCATTGCCTCATACAGGATCTTTCCTTGTGGCATATGGACTCTCGAGTTGTGGCACACAGGCTTAGTTTCCCCGTGGCATATGGGGTCTCAGTTCCCCAATCAGGGATCAAGCCCACGTCCCCTACATTGCAAGGTGGTTCTTAACCACAGGACAACCAGGGGAGTCCCCTTTTACTATCTGCTTTAGTTACATTTTCAGATTGATTTAAATAAAAGCCGCCTACCAATATGCATATAATACCTTCTTTCTCTGATACCTTCATAACAATTGGATTAAACATATTCATATAAATTCCCCTGAAAGTACTTCCATCACTCATCAGTAAACATATTCCACAATACAAAGTAAAATATGAAAGGAAAAAATACAGAGATGACAAGTTTTGAAGTATCATGGCTTTTTTCATGGGAAATGATGCTCTATGATATTTTACCTTCATAATGGAAATGCTTTCATCTAGGAATGTTTCTTTGGCTTCCAAATTTGCTTATCTCTCAGGACTCATTGGAGAAGGCAATGGCACCCCACTCCAGTACTCTTGCATGGAAAATCCCATGGATGGAGGAGCCTGGTGGGCTGCAGTCCATGGGGTCGCTAACAGTCGGATACGACTGAGCGACTTCACTTTCACTTTTCACTTTCATGCATTGGAGAAGGAAATGGCAACCCACTCCAGTGTTCTTGCCTGGAGAATCCCAGGGAATGGGGAGCCTGGTGCGCTGCCGTCTATGGGGTCGCACAGAGTCAGACATGACTGAAGCGACTTAGCAGCAGCAGCAGCAGAACTCATGGTCAAGGCCCATTAATACTGAGTGGCATCTATCAGTTCTGCATCATGAAAATCCTGATAAAACTCTCTGGAATAAGAATTGTCTTCTCAAACTTCTAGAGTCTGAATGCATCTTAAGGTATCTCACCATTGCCTCAAAGTAAACATGCCTATCTAGTGCTATTATTTCCTGTGGGACAGTTGTGAGAAAGGTGTTTTTAAGTTCCATCAATACCTTCCTTAAGAGAAGCTTATAGTCCAGTGGGCAAAATATCCAGGAAGAAGGAAGAGTTGCCTGGGTCCAGGTGGAAGAGCACAGTGCAGATAGAGGGACCTCGGAATCACTGCCCAGAGATTTATGCTTACACTTGACCTCCTCGGGCCTCTCATCCCTATCTCCTGTGATTGTGTGGCAGCTACTATGTCCCCCATTGACTGGGTGGTCATTTAGGATTCTCTCACGGATGGACAAATCAGTCATTCTGTGATGAAAGATAGGGCTTGAGAGAAAAAATGGACACCATGAAATAATGTCAATATCCTCAATTCAGGTCATATTTCACTTTTTCCTAGTTGCTGCTACTGATATCAAAACCTTTACTGACTCACTCAGTAAAGTTATCTATGCAACTTTTACTTGGCTCTACCTTTCTCATTCTACCTTTCTCTACCATTCTCATGGCAGCTACAATTCTTCTGTAGCCAGTTCTCAGAATCTCTTACTTTGCCTGAATCTCTAAATTACTCTTCATTGGACAGGAGTACTATAGCTGTTTCAAATTATAATCTCTAGCTGCAGACAGACCACTCAGTGGCTAAGTAACTTTCCTGGAATCTTGGTGACCTCATCTGTAAAATGGAGGTAAAGCCAGTACCAACCTCATGGATTTTCATGAAGATAACAAGATACTGAGCATAAGATATTTGCACAGCTCCTATGGCAGCGAGCCACCTAGTGAGTGCCTGGTATCCTTGTTTCCTAAGTCAGTGTAGCTTTCTGCATCATGGGAGCTTAGGCCGGTCATTTTTCCAGATGTTGTTAATGGAGGGGCTTCATTTTCCTAATCTGTAGAACCATGATCTGCTCCAACCACCCCATAAAGAAAGGCGCTTTGAAGGTGAACATGTTAACTAACAGTTTGAACATGAGTTGGCAGCAACATCAGCCTTTTATGGTCCAGCTACCCCTTTCCCTTCTAGATGTCAGAATGACAGATAATCCAGCTCTGCACTTGGGACCTTTTCTCCACCAGGCTTTGAACAAGTTGCCTATGGTCCCTCAGAGATGCCCGCATCCTGTTAGTGGCATCTGTGATTGAGTGTTACAGAAACAGTGTCTCCCTTTGTTCTGGGGCTCCCCTCCCCAGGCCATCCATTTCCTTTTGTAATTAGTACCTTCTCGAGAAGAGCACAGTTGTCATTCTTCATTCATAGAGCACCTTTGTGAGTTGAACTGAGGCAGACACTGAGGATCCAGGAAAGAGGAAAGGTCTCACTGCTTCTGGGAAAGCACTTTTGTTAAATAAATTTTACTTGTCTTTTTAATGGTGTTCCAGCAGGAAAACCTTGCCCTGAGTTTCAGAATGTAGCCCAGTCTCCAGCCCTCGTTTTCCTGCCATTACTATCGATACAGCTGTGGACCTTAGTATTCCACTCATGCTTTAATAGATTGAGGTCAGTGTTGGCCTTGAACCTTACTACAGCAAGCGAAGCATCCAAACTATCAAGATTACTATGATAAGAAGCTCCCCTATAAGCTAAACAGAAATCAGTGGAAATGACTGGCTATTATGAAATAATATATTTTTCTTAATAATACCATATCCATTTTATTCCATGCTGGACATGTAGTACTTATATAATTATATTGACATGTTGTAAATGTAACATTTTTTGCCCTTCTAATGTATATCTGTATACCTGGCAGCATGCTGTGCACATTCAATGTAGCATCTCTTTGTATCCTCAAACCCTATGCAGGAAATCAGGTATTGTACCCATTTTAGTGATGAGGAAAGTAAAGATTAAAAGAAACATAGATAGTAAGTGGTAGAGTCTGAATTCCAACCAAATTTGGGTTGAACACCCAGCCCACCTTGTGATCAATGTGCTGTCCTGTCCAGTCCAAGGATGTCCAGCATGGAGCTGTATGAAAGAATGGCATTTTTCTTGCCTGTTTGAGGTTCTGTTCACAGTGATCAAAAAAATGAAAAAGTTTGTGGAATATATTGGCATCCATTGTTTTTCACTACTTGGCCCACTACTTTTTTTAATATGGAAAATAATTTTAATTTTTAAATTTAGTACATTCACTTTCATTTATATTCTTAGCAACAGTGTATTCAAGTTTTATACACTCCTGAATACAATGAATAATTTGTTTCATAGTCCTTTATATCAGCGTTGTCCAGTAGAACTTTCAGCTGTAATGGAAAGGTTCTCCATTTGTGCTGCCAAACTGGTCGTCACTAGACATATATAGTTATTGTGAAATGTGGCCAGTCCAATGGAGAAGCTTTAATTTTAATTTGTTAAGTTGTAACTGATTTAAAGTTAAATATACACATGGAACTAGTGGTGATTACATCAAGCAGCATATTTTTATGGCTCACTAATTTTGAATTTCATGCCTTTGACCTCTTCTTAATTGCCTCAAACAATCAGTCCTCTTGCAAAACACCTAAGCCTTTTGCCAGTCTGCGTTGCTAATTCCTATGGCCTGTCGTTGAGCTCCCCAAAGTTACTATGCCTTTTGTGTGATTTCAAACCAGGACCTTATCATGTGAGACATGTCATCTGGCAGGTATACTGTTTCCCCAGAAACCACTTCTTTTATGCCTCTTCTCAAATTTTTCTTCAGGAGGAATGTTCCTCCTCACCATCCCTTGAAAGAATGGTGCTACGCTCCCCT
The DNA here is from genome assembly GCF_049115385.1 of Moschus berezovskii. Classification (NCBI taxonomy): domain Eukaryota; kingdom Metazoa; phylum Chordata; class Mammalia; order Artiodactyla; family Moschidae; genus Moschus; species Moschus berezovskii. The sequence goes on from NC_142466.1 coordinate 59,367,848, forward strand.
ACACTCTACTCTTTTATCAATTTTCTTTCTAGTGTCCTTAGAGCTACTTAATGTGATGTTACACATTTGCTTATTGACTATCCATTTTCCATACTAGACTGGAAACCACTTGAGGTTGAAGACTTTATTTTGTACCTTCCCAGAACCTGAGCTCCATAAATGATCAGGCATAACTGACTCTCAGACATTGGGAAAGATAGAAGCATCACAGAGGGTTCATATTGTGACAGGAGACAGGTGGGTATTCTCTCTCTTTCAGAGAATCTCCTACTGGTAGAAAGGTTGGTGAAAGGCAAAGGGTATTTGACAATATATTTCACATAGGAGATTGCCTGCAGGAATCCTGCTACATACAGCTGTGCGTCCAACCATTCTTAGTGTCAAGAAGCATTAAAGGTCCTGTCTTTATATAACCCTTCACTACCTCCCGAATTTCTCCCAAGTTCTTTGTTAGAAATAAGCTTTCCTCTTCCCCCAGTCATTCCATCATTAAATTATCTGCTTCTTTTGGAACTAGTTCAGCCTTTTACCTTTTTGTTTCTCTAGTAATTTGTCTCAGTGTTTGGAATATGGAGGCCATTGTATTCCTCCTCAGAGGGGTTTTGTGAGCCAAGGTTTAGAGAATGTATGCTCTGCTCAGCCCTCTTCTGATGTCATTTTATTCATTTATGTTCATGTCAAACTTGCTGCCTGGGGTATCTTAGGGTTGGCCTGAAAGACCAATTCCACTAGGAGGAATTATCTTATTGCTTTTAATATTCCTAAGCAGCTACACATTTCCTTTTGCAGAAAGTCCCCTCTCTCACTACCCAATTCATTATTCAGAAGCAGTCATTACTGTAATCTTCCTGTTTTTCCTTTTGATTTGGGAAATGTCATGATTTTTCATGAGTAAAAGCTAGAAAAATCCAGATGTCTTTAGTTTGTATGGACATTTGATCCATATTCTCTCAAGAATGTTAAATAGAAGGAGGGAAAATTTATTCCTGAAAAGTTCTAATATTGATTGTGGCCTGAGGGAGAATGGAGATACCTACCTGCTGACAGGGAAGGAGCCCAAGGGTGGTTCCCTTGAGACTGCCGGTGATAATCTGAAACTGCCACCTTTGCTCTGATTGGTGACTACACTCCATAGCTCAACTTTTTATTTTGCTGCCATTTCAGAATTGAATACTTCACGCCTTACTCGCTCTTCGGTGACTGCATGTCCTTGGGCTCATGAGTCTTTCTGAGCCTCCATTTCCTTAGTTAATAAATAGTATATCTCCCTTGTAGATTTCTTGAGGGATCACAGGTAATTTCACGTACACCAGTGTGTGCAGACACCTACACACCTGTTGTCCATTGCCCTCACTCTCTGCCCTTGCTGCGTTAGTCATTTTCAAAGCAGTGTATCTAGCATTAACAGTGCATCTAGTAAGAGGAACGGTTCTGCTTTCGCCCCTGAACTGTATACACACACACACACATAATTTTTGTAGGCTGCTTATAAGTTTATATGAGCCTTATTTAGAGAATCGATAAAGGAATAACCTTGAAGTCTTTCCTAACAAGTGGGAGAGTTTAAAATATAGAACAAAATGAGTAAAAAATAGCTTGACACTAGTAATTCAACGTAGCCAATACTTCACCTTTGCTCTGTACTCAGCACTGAACTGAACATTATAGAGAAGCAAAAAAAAGATTTAAGATGGCATCCTTCTTTAGTGATAGCAATCTCACATATATAAGCAAAACCTTACATTTGCACTCTGCAGTTACTGAATCTCATTGCAGCATGGGAGTGGAATTTTGTGTGGCCTTGTCAGTCATGAATGAATTCTACACCAGTCTTTGTGATTTCAGTGAACACAGAAAGCTTTTAGTTGGTCTTCAGTTCCTTTTTATTTGCTGGCTTAATAAATCAGTATCTCCTATTTTATTCATTAGCACATTTAAGATTTCATTTCTGTCCTTGGAGCACATTTCTAATCTAAATCCAAATCAACACCAGAAATAAATTCAACGTAACAGACAGAATCATTTCATGTTTTAAAAATATCTCTTCAGCTGTTCTTTTAACAGATATGAGACAATATGGCACCTTCAAAATAAAACAGATCACAGGGTCTCAGGGAGATAGAAACTCTTAACTGTAGGTTTGCTATAAAGACTTGTCATTTATGGCCAGACTCAATCTGAACTGAGATTCCCTGGAGAATTACATCAACAGGCTAGAATAAAAGATCCAATCAGCCCAAGTAATGAAATGTGAAATATTAGGAAATAAGAGTTTAGGATGAGAAAAAGGGATGGTTCTTCTCAGAGGGATCCTGACTCGACCTGAACAATACCCACCCCTTCTCACCAGATCAGGACGACATCCCTAACTTTGCAGACTCCAAAAGCCATCTGCTACCCATCCTGGGACAGGCTGAAAATCTAATTTGCTGATCAAGACAGCTTTGATCTGGCATGGGGCCTGGTGTCATCTCCTGTTTCCTTCACTCTGATGGACAGAAATGATATTTTCTTGAGCAATATGAGAAGTTCTGTGGAGAAAAATCCTGTTTCTGATTTGGGTAGTGAATTTAGGGAATTTGGAGCATGCAAGATGCGCCAGCGGGACCAAAACCAAATTCTGAGACGCTCTCTGAAATGGAATCGAAACTTAAAGTGCTTTGTTGTTCCATTTTCACATATCAAATCTCTGAACTCCCAGCCCCATGATGTGGGCTGACCCTTGAATACAGCTTCTCCTTTAAATTATACTGCCAGAACTTGTATGTATGCATTGTGATTAATGGGGTTACCCCATGTGGTTTCAGTTTGGGGAACATCGTTTTTCTTCAAGATTGCTTCTTGGTGGTCTTTGCCTTTTCCTTCTAAAGATAGACATAAAAATTCCCTGATACTGTGGCTTCTTTTAATGATGAAAACCCTGCCTTAGATCTTTTTGGTAATTTACACCTAAATATCTCCACCACTGACAGTAACTTCCTCTTGAAATGACCCAGCTGGAATTTTCACTTAAAGCAGGATGAGAAGGGAGTGAGAATGTTTTTGTTTCTTTTTTCTTCCTTTATTTTAACCTCCCTTCTGTCCATCACCTTCCTGTTCTAATCCCTTAACACCCTCAACTTGAGCTACTCACTGCTCAAGTTTCATTTAGTGAAATTGATTGGGAGAAAAATATAAAAGCACAACAATGATGTCGAATTCTACAAATCTATATTAATAGCATTTAACAGTAAATTGGTGTTTATATATAAAGGTACTGAGTAGCTTTTTATTTACATACATATCATGTGTGTCTGTGCCTGCTGACTCTATTTGGATGGGGCCTATGGCAAATCCAACATTATAAAATTTTTATTGTTCACGTTTGAGATTGGCTGGAGGTGGTTATTTATTAGATTCAAAAACACTACATACACACACTTGGAGTGTTTATTCTGGATTTGTTTCTGTGCATTGAAAGCGGTGCATTCTGGTGCAGCTGAAGAATAAGCAAAGTGAGCCAAGTGGAAAAACATCATGAAAAATCTTGAATTAAGGCAAAAGTCATTGAAAAAAAATAAAACTTGGCAAAGGAATGTGGCCATGAGGGTGAGGTAAAATGAGAAGAATGCAGGCAAGGCCATCTCTCAACAGCAGTGTATCTAGAGACCTGGAAAAAGGCTGCGTCTGAGGTGTTTATGCATTGACTTAGGGACCAGGCCTTTGGAAAATAAGGCTGCAGATTCACCCATATATTCGAATGAAATAGAAATCACTTTTTGGTAATCCATCAGTCCCACTTCTGGGTATACATCCAAAAGAATTGAAAACAGAATCTGGAAGAGACATTTGCACACCCATGTTTATTGCAGCATTATTCACAATAAGCAAGAGGTGGAAGCAACACATCCATTCATCTGTCATTTGCCCATTGACAGATAAATCAATAAAGAAAATATACTTTATAACACAATGAAGTAATACAGTGGAATATTATGCAACCTAAAAAGAAGGAAATCCTGCCATAGTCTACAACATGGATGAGGCTTGAGGACATTATTCTAAGTGAAATAAGCCAGTCACACACACACTCGCACAAAAAATGCTGGGTAATTCCACTCACATGAGGTACCTAGAGCAGTGACAGGCATAGAAGCAGACAGTAGAATGGTGGTTGCCAGGGAGAGGGGCTGGGGAGTTGTCTAATGGGTAGAAGTTCAGTCCTGCAAGATGAAAATATCACAGGGCTCTAGAATTGCACAACAATGTGCATGTAATTAGCAATACTGTACTGTACGTTGTTAAAAATTATTAAAACGGTAAATTTGTGTGTGTTTTTACCCACACCCCCCCCACAAAAAGAAATACCTTTTTAAAGTCAACAATTGAATATCTCAGAAGTTTCTTTTTTAATTTTTAAAAATTTTATTATTGGCGTATCATAGCTTTAAGGGCTTCCCAGGTGATTCAGTGGTAAAGAATCCTCCTGACAGTACAGGAGACACAGGTTCAATCCCTGGGTTAGTAAGATCCCCTGGAAAAGAAAATGACAACCCACTCCAGTACTCTTTCCTGGAAAATCTCATAGACAGAGGAGCCTGAAGGGCTACAGTCCATGCAGTCTCAAATAAGTCAGATGTAACTTGGAACTGAACAAATAACAACATAGTTGCTTTATAAAAATGTTGTGTTGGTTTTTGCTGTACAGCAAAGTGAATCAGCCATAAGTTACATATATCCCCTCCCTCTTCAGCCTCCCTCCCACCCTACCCCCAAACTACTCTCCTAGGTCATCACAGCACTGGACTGAGCTTCCTGTGCTATGAAGCAGCTTTCCACTAGCTGTCTACCCACTCTCCTCTCCCTACATCATGTTCCCATATCCCTTCTCTACATCACATCTCTTTTCCTGCTCTGCAAACAGGTTCATCTGTACCATGTTGCTAGATTTCATGTCTGTGCTTTCAGTTTAGCCACTCAGTCGTGTCTGACTCTTTGTGACCCCATGGACTGCAGCACGCCAGGCTTCCCTGTCCATCACCAACTCCTGGAACTTGCTCAAACTCATGTCCATCGAGTCAGTGGTGCCATCTAACTATCTCATCCTCTGTCGTCCGCTTCTCCTCCTGCCTTCAATCTTTCCTAGCATCAGGGTCTTTTTAAACAAGTCAGTTCTTTGCATCAGGTGGCCAAAGTATTGGAGCTTCAGCTTCAGCATCTGTCCTTCCAAAGAATATTCAGGATTGATTTCCTTTAGGACTGAGTGGTTTGATCTCCTTGTAGTCCAAGAGACTCTCAAGAGTCTTATCCAACACCACAATTCAAAAGCATCAATTCTTCAGCGCTCAGCTTTCTTTATAGTCCAACTCTCACATCCATATATTATGCATTATGCGTAATGTATAGAGTATTTTTAATGTGTATGCATTAGTATACAGTATTTTTTTCTCTTTTTGATTTACTTCATTGTATATGACAGACTTTATTAGGTCCATCCACATCACTACGAATGACCCAATTTCATTCATTTTTGTGACTAAGTAATATTCCATTGCATACATATACCACATATTCTTTACGCATTCACCTGTCAATGGAACATTTAGGTTCTTCCGTGTCCTGGCTATTGTAAATATCTCTGCAGTGAACATTGGTGTACATGTGTCTCTTTGAATTGTGACTTTCTCAGAGTATATGCCAAGGAGTGGGATTGCTGGCTCATATGGTAGTTCTAGTTTTAGATTTTTAAGGAAACTTCATACTGTTCTCATAGTAGCAGCATCAGTTTACCTTCCCACCAACAGTGCAAGAGGGTTTCTTAATGGAGAAACAGGTAGGGCTCTCTTTACCCAGATATCTCTTGAACATCCACAATGTGGAGGCTCCATGGATGGATGGCTAATCAAATCTGTGAATCTAGAAACAACTTTCCCTGCTTGCCAAACACACTGTCGGGCTCTTGCCCAGCAATCAGTTAGTCCAGAGAAGAGTACAAGACTCTTCTCTTCTCTACTGCCACCATATCTATGTGGTTATCTATATTTTTGTTCTTTCTCCTACTTCTTTTGTATCAGCACCTCTTTAGTATGGCTAAGCTGGTAACATGGTGTGCGTGCTAAGTCCCTTCAGTCGTGTCTGACTGTGTGACTCTATGGACTGTAGCCCGCCAGGCTTCTCTGTCCATGGAATTCTCCAGGCAAGAATCCTGGAGTGGGTTGCCATTTCCTTCTCCAGGGTATCTTCCTGACCCAGGGATTGAACCTGTGTCTCTTAAGTCTCCTGCATTGGCAGGTGGGTTCTTTACCACTATTGTCACCTTGGAAGCCCAAGCTGGTAATATTAGAGGTGTCAAAATGCATTAGGAACAGACAGTGAACACTGATGGTGTCGTGTGAAATGAAATCACCACGATGTCCATCTCGTTTTATAACTGATAATTAAAGAGTCCCTTCAGACATCCCCACACGACACCCAGGAAGCTTTTAGGGGAGGATTCATTTCTAACGAGTTACGCATTAGTTTCTTTTGGTGATGATCAAATTTCTTTCCAAATCAGCTTATCTGCATACTTCTCTTGAAGGATGCACCTTAGAAAAGCAGGGTTTTGTTTTTGCCACGTCTGTCTCCCTGCACATTTCTGCTGATCTTTCACCTGTTTTCCTTTCTTCTTAATTTTTCTTATAATTTTGTTTATTTATGCTGTGATGGGTCTTCATTCTGCGCGGGATTTTCTCTAGTTGCAGCGAGCAGGGCTATCTCTAGTTTCAGTGCCCAGGCTTCTCATTGTGGTGGCTTCTCTTGTTATGGAGCACAGGCTCTGAGGTGCATGGGCTTCAGTAGTTGTGACAGAAGAACTCAATAGTTGCGGCTCCTGGGCTCCAGAGCACAGGCTTTGTTGCTCTGCAGCATGTGGAATCTTCCCAGATCAGGGATGGAACCCATGTCTCCTGCATTGGCAGGCAGATTCTTTACCACTGATCCACCAGGTATGTCCTCACTTCAGTTTTTTTATCTGTAAAATATGGGTGATGAGAAAGCGTTACCAATGTCTTTCAATAGCTATAATGTGAGTCCTGGTAAATTCATCTCATAAGCCTTATACCTTCCCGACAGGAGGGCTGTTAGTCCCAAGGGGGGCGAGTGCAAAAATGGATTCTTATCAGGGAGGAAGAATTTTTATATCTTAGCTGTTATAATGGTTTGCAAAATCTTTCACCCTGATGCTTCCTTTCACTGGTTATGAAGAATCTGCATTTTTCTTCCTTCAGGAAATGATCATGAAACAAAGGTTGAGAAACCCTGCCCTTGCTGATGGGCGTGTTATTCAACCACAGCTAAAGTGAACTGGCTTCAAACCAAGAGGAGACAATGATCTGATTCTTACATTTTGGTTTTCCAAAAAATGGAAAATGGCTAATCTCCTATAGTGTTCAAGCATGTACTTAGGGCTGTTAATTTCACATCAAGTGCACTGGCTTCAACCTTGCTTTTAGTGTTTGTGTTAAATGTGTCAGGATTTAAACCTTGGTTCATCCAAGTCACATTTCTGTGTATCCTAAAAATGAGTCTGTAAGGAAATGTTTCTTCTAAAACAGAACAAATCTTTTGCTTGCACTTGCAGCTTTTCCAAGGTGATAGTTCTAGGAGGGCAGGAACAAGACCCTGTACTTTTATTCCTTATGCTGATCATGTTTAACTCAGTGTCTGGTGATTGGCTCAACATGTTTGATTATTTAAAATGTTGGGGTAATAAAAGTACATTGAAGTTAGCTAAAGCTGGGACCCGAATGAGGCAAGTGAGGTGGCTAGGTATAGATTTTAAGGATAAACTTGCACAACCTGTGTGTTTCAGGCCAAAGGCTCACCTTAGCCTTGACCCCGGTTGTAACACAAATAGAATCCAATTTCCAGACCCTTGCCTTTGCAAAGTTGATTTACACAGGCAATTCTCTGGAAGTGATATGGTCACAGGAGCACAGGAACCAGGAATTTAAAACAACTATTTCAACACCCCTCCATTCCAGTTTTATGAGTAAATTTCCTTCTACTTGCATGTGACTCACATTGACTCCAGAGCCCTAAATTTTCCACTTCTGTCTTCTAGATCACTACGGATCTGAGACAGCGTTGCACGGACAACCACACAGGGACATCAGCCTCAGCCCCCATGGCTGCAGGCATCATCGCACTGGCCCTGGAAGCCAAGTAAGCCTTTACCTTCATTTGTCTCCACTGGTGACAGCCCCTCAGCTCAAGGACACTTTATCCCTTTGTTAGTATATAATCCCTAGCACAACCCAGAATATAATCTTCACAATTCCGCCTTTAAAACATTCAAAGGGTAGGGCTTAACAAACGGTTCCCCTATATTAATGGAAAAGGCAACTTTGGGGGTTATCTCCTTAAAAAATCAAACAGTGTAATTACTTTATCGTGGAGTCATAGTGTAAGCATGCCAGTTGGCTGCAACACTCTTCTTGCCTTGTTGAGGTTTTTATTCTAGTCTGGGAATGTTCTGTGAGTCTCAGAACACTTAGGTCTGCCTACTTCTGGGCCCTTTCCCTGCAGGTCAGCAATGCAGCTCAGATTCCATGACGACAGAATCATCACAGACTCGCTCTGGGGAATAACGTATGTCAAGGGTCATATGCTGGGAGCCCAGGAAGAAAGGCAACCCACTTACCATAAAGCCCTGTTTAATGTAGTCAAATATGGTGTTTCAAAGACCCCTTTGAAAGGTCCCCTCAGGTTATTTTAGGTTCTTGGATTAGATTTGTATGGTGGTAGTTTTCATCTCTTCTTTCTCTAAGCACCAATAGTTCAATTTGTCTTAACTTTTGAAAACCCAGTAGAGATCGACACATTCTTATCCTCAATTTCAAAAGCCAAAATGCCCCCAAAACTGACAGTTGTTTTTGCAAATCTGAACACCAAAACTCATTTGATGGCAAAACTTGCCCTAAACTAATTTGAGGCTATTTACAGTTTTTCTTTATTGTGAAAATTCATACATTTCCCTGCAGAAACGTTAATATATTTGATTATGAGGTACTGGCTTGGACCTCACTGGAAGTTTTGTGTACTACATGCTAAGGACACTGTACCTGAAAAAATCTTGAATTCCAAACACATCTGGTCCAAGAATTTTGTAGAAGGGATTGTGAACCTGCACACTGAGGCCATCGTACAAGAGGGTCATGACAAAAAAGAACTGAAGTAATGACGTTAAGTGTTTTTCCAAAAATAGCTTTGCACCACTTCCCTAGGGAGGACTGGAAAGATTGTTTCATATAAATCTGATGTAGACCAATAGCAGGTGACAGGAAAAGAATATAAGAATCATGACGAGACTTGGGCATTAATAAGAACAGTACAGTTTCATTCTCAGTACACAGATGGCTTCCCAATATTTACAGCTAATTCTTTGTAAGGCAAACAGCCTCTGTAAGGCATCTGGGCCTCAATGTAATGTGGATTCAGTCAATTGCTAAGTCATGTGTAGTTCCTTGGACTGAGACAGGCAGAAGAACACAGACTCTGGGGATGGTGCTCTCTTAGCACATTTGAGCTGCTGTGACAAAATACCATAAGCTGAGTAGCTTATGAACAACACTTATTTCTCACAGCTCTAGAAACTGGAACATCCAAGATCAAGGTGCCAGCAGATTCAGTGTCTGGCAAGGACCCACTTCCTATTTGGCCTTACATGATAGAAGGAGAGGGCAAGGGAGATCTCTGAAATCTCTTATAAGAGCACTGGTCCCATTCAAGAGGGCTCCAACCTCGTGACCTGATCACCTCCCAAAGGCCCCACCTCCTAATTCTATCACATTGGGTGTTAGGTGTCAACATATGGATTTCGAGGGGACACAGATATTCAGACCACAGCAGGTACCCTATCTTTAGGTGGCTTCCTGCCCCTCAGCATTGACATTGAATGCTTGGGTTTTTTGGACAGTGTTAACTAAGTGTTAAATCATCTCAACGTATCATATCTTTTAAAGTGTTTAAAGGTTAGCAAGGAACTGGCACTTATCCTGTTCTCACTTGATAGCCTTTCTCTGGACTGTTGTGACAGGAGATTAAGTGTCTGTGTTTCTAATTTGGTGACTAAATTGGATTTTGAAGAATATATCATCTTCATTCTGAAATTCTAAGTTGTTTCTCTGGAATATTTTTCTGTCCACAAAATACTGAAAGAGAATCAGAAATTCTTCCTGCATCTCCCTGTTCCCCCTGTACCCCCACCAAAAAGAGACAAATAATCTCAAATGTGGCAACCAAGTACTATAACTGTGGCTATAGAACCACATGCTACTTAGTTACTTAAAATATTACTATAAACACTAATATTTTCAGCAATAATTTCTTTAACCGCTATTCAAGCTCAAATGAAAAATCCATAATTTTATGCCTCAAACAACACACTCAGTTGGATAAGGTTATTTGGGTCCAGGGAACACACTGGAAAGCTGCCTGTTTTATTTTCCCTTGCATTTTGAGCAAATTTTGAGTATTTTTTTAAGATCGATTTTTTGCCAGAACTGTGATGGGTGAAAGGAAGTTCGTAAAATACAGCTTAGGTAGAAAATCCACTATATTTTAAGATTTTTAATGGTCTGGTCCAATGATTTGGCCACAGCGTACAGTAAACAACCTGATCATATGAGAGAGAATAAATCTTTCCATCCATCTCCATCAGTTTATTCTACAGGCCAATCTCTGCTTGTAAGTGAAGCTGAACGTTAGGAGAAAGAGGTCTGAGTTCCTAAAGAGTGCGTCAAACATGGATAAACTAGCTTCAATTAGCAGTAGGCCTCCCACAGGAGAAAAAAGATCTAAAACTAAGAAATTGTAGTGAGGAACTCAAGTAACAGTGTACCATGGTTTCAGTTGTTCTATGGCTAAGTTTAACCCTGGTAAGTGTACAGCACACAGTCACTCAGCCTCTCCCACTAGTACTTCTTAGCAACACTTCAATATTGGTAATATTTTGAGACTCAGGCTTTACCATCACATGTTGAAGAGCCTGATAGTAGCTCCCCCTTATCCTTGTTCCACGACCCACAGTAGATGCCTTTAACTACAGATAGTACCAAGTCCTATAGTACTGTGTGTTTTCCCATAAGTACGTACCTGTAACAAAGTTTAATTTATCAATCAGGCACAGTAAGAAGTGGACAATAATAACTGAAAATAGAGCAATTATAATAAAACACTGTACTAGCAGTTATATGAATGTGGTCTCTTTCGAAGTATCTTATAGAACCACAGAACTGAACTTACTTTTCTTGTGACGATGTGAGATGATGAAATGCCTCCATGCTGAGAGGAAGTGGAGTGAATGACATAGACATTGTGATGCAGTTAGTGTTGGGTTACTGTTGACCTTCTGATGGTGCATAAGAAGGAGGGTCATCTTTGAGTGATCTGAATCATCACGCCATGGCTGGGGATCCCAGGTGGGACGGAGCTGGGCTGTATGAAATTTCATCACACTACTCAGAATGGTGTGCAATTTAAACATATGAACTGTTTCTGGAATTTTCCACTTAATATTTTTAGACCAGGCTCGATGGGTAATTGAAACCACAGAAAGAGAAAACAAGAATTGGGGTGGGGAGGTGGACCACTATACTCCCTTATAGAAGGAGGGAAGAAGACCCAGAGCTGGGCAGAATTCTGTGGCTCTTACTCTGGATGCTACTCCAACCTTTGACCCCCTGCCTTCTGAGTCTTCTTGTTGCCCTGAGGTTGGAGCTTTTCTGAAAAATTTTCTTAGGAAACTAAGGGAAGAGAAAATAAGTATAAGACATATAGACAAATAAGCTAAAAGTGTTCTGATCTTTTATCTGAATGCAAAAAATGTTTGATCATTAATTCTGCTGTAATAGGACTTGTAGGCCATCCTTATCCTATAGGGCTTGTAAGAACATGCGTTGCAACAGTCTCCACTGTAACACACCCCTTGATCCTGCGGTAAAACTGTACCATTCCCCAGACTGGAAGGATTCTCAGTTCCTCCAAAAAGCTGCCTGCCTTCTTTTTAGCCCTGAGTCTGAGCCTCTTTAAGCTCTACAGCCACCTCTGACAGCCTGATCATAACTTTACCTCTCTAATTACTTGGCAACTTCCTTCTGTTCCCAAGGATGCTCCCTGGGTGAAAGAAACTCTAAATATTTTCCCTTCTAAAAATTATGAGCAATTTCAGAATAAGAGAAAACACTGGTAGCTTAAAAGAAAGGAGAGAAAACTGTTTCTGTGTTGGGGTACCCTCATCACATATGTATTGATTCAGAGATTTATAGTATTTCTCTAATTTGGATTTTGTGGATTTGGGAGTAATTTTCTGGGTGTTTTTTTTTTTTTGAGTGAATAGGGAATATGTAATCATTGATTACAAGTAAACTAATTATCATTTAGGCCATCGCTACTTAAAATGCTGTCTTATTAAATAGTGTAACTGAAAACATTTAAGTAAAATGTGTCCTGAAAGCAGGTTTCTTTATTTTTTATTGAAGTGTAATTGATTTACAGTGTTGTGTTAATTGCTGCTGTACAACAAAGTGGCTCGGTTTATATATATATATATACACACACACATTTTGAAATATTATTTTCCATTATGGTTTATCATAGGATGCTGAACATAGTTGTTCTCTGTGCTGTACAGTAGGACCTTGTTTATACATTCCATGTACAATAACAGATTTGGAAACCCCAACCTCCTACTTATCCCTCCCCCAAACCCCTCCACCTTGGCAACCACTAGTCTTTTCTCTGACTGTTGAGTCTGTTTCTGTTTCATAGATAAGTTCATTTGTGCCATATTTTAGATTCCACACGTAAGTGATATCATATGGTACTTGTCTTTCTCTTTCTGACTTCACTTAAGAATAATAATCTCTAGTTGTATCAATGTCACTGCAAATGACTTTATTTCATCCTTTTTGATGGCTTAGTAGTATCTCATTGTATATGTATGTGTACCACCTCTTCCTGATCCATTCGTCTGTTGATGGATATTTAGGTTGTTTCCATGTCTTAACTGTTGTGCATAGTGCTGCTCTGAACATAAAGGTACATGTATCTTTTTGGTTTAGAGTTTTATTTGGATATATGCCCAGGAGTGAGATTGCTGTATCATATGGTCATTCTGTTTTTAGTTTTCTTAGGAACCTGGGAGCAGGTTTCTTAAATGAAGAAAGTAGTGAAACATGACTAATAGTTTTGAGTGAACAACCTAGAAAAACATCAAGTCACATTTGTAAGGTGCTTTGTATCTCAGTGCTAGTATGTATGACCAGTATTCCAGACAAGTAGAAAAAATATGTTGCTAGCAAATGATGTTTTATATAAAATGGTTTATAAAATAGAGTTGAAATAACTGACATTCATAAAAACATAGTGTTCACAATCATAAACTATCTTTTACTGAAAGTTTTCCTGCCTTGAGTCTGCAACTATTAGCAGAGGAAAGCCATTTTTGTAGAATGTTTTAGATGTTAAATTATCAGCATTAGCTCAAGAAATTCAAAATTTAAGTTCACCAAAGAAACCTTTTTGCCTTAAATTACAAGTGGTCTCTCACTGGAAATTTGAATAATATGAACTCGGCAAACTAGAAATGTTACACAGTGAATGGTAAATAAAAGGGACTGAGTTGGGTAGAAGCATCTGAAATTATTTACGACTGATACAAGGAATCTGCCATGAATTCTTGTTTTAAATGACCCAAAGCCTTTTCCTCAGATTTCATATCTCACGGACCAGAGGGAGAGTGCCCTTTGAGAACATATAATATAGCTAGATCTAAGTAAATAAATTGGGGTGGTAGCTACTATTCTGTTCTACTCTGTATTCTATGTTTTCCATTCTATACATATATCTATTCAATATCTGCACATATGTATCCTGTGTATACTAAAAATAGACCTGGTACATTGAATGTTAGTTGTCCTTGGTATGTGCTAATTCACTTCTTTCCTGTCTAACTCTTTGTGACTCTATGGATCATAGCTCGCCAGGCTCCTCTGTCCATGGGATTCTCCAGGCAAGAATTCTGGAGTGGGTTGCTATGCCTTCTTCCAGAGGATCTTCGCAACCCAGGGTCTCTTATGTCTCCTGCATTGGCAGGCAGGCTCTTCACTACTAGAACCACCTGGGAAGCCTGCTGCCGTTCGTATGCTACATATATGCATGCATACATACACACACATTCCTAGGTAGGCTCATCTACTTTCTTTTTCATCTGTCCTCTCTTATTTCAACTGTCCTATGACCATTGGTTTATAGAATATACCATATAGATATATCTAGAACAAGATTGTAGAACATATATAGGAAGAATATAGTTCTAGATAACTTAGACAATTTCTATTCTTGTACAGAAGATGTTTTTGTATGTAATAGCTTGCAAACAAGGCTTAAATTCCTTGAGAGTAAAGATTTTACCTTACAACCTTTATTAATATATATATAATCAATATCTGTTGTATACTAAAAACAATTTTTTTAATTTATTTATTTTTTATTGGAGGCAAATTATTTTACAATATTATATTGGTTGGTTTTGCCACACGTTGACATGAATTCGCCCCAGGTGTACATGAGTTCCCCCTCCTGAATAAAAACAATTTTTAAAGCATCATGATAGAAGCTAAGTGAATTAGGCAGGGCATAATTTAAATATTTGTAAAATATGTCACTTGTCCTCAGAGGATCTTTTAATCTCATTAGGGGCACAAATGGACACTAACATTCATGTATGAACACTTTAAGACATTGAAGTAGTTTTGTTGGAAAGGTGGTGGAGGGTGCAGGATTTGAATGAAAATCTACATCAGACTTGATGATCCAAATTGGAACCTTGGTGTCGTGACACCTTAAGTACAATGTTTTGAACAAGGTCAATTCTAAATAAACATTAAATATCCATGTATTTTAACCTTGTTTTTTGTACAAAGGAAATGAAGTTAACAGAATTGCTCAATTTCATGTATTTTTACTTTTCAGTTTCTCTCCTTGATACTGCCTAGCAACTTCTCCCATGCACTGCTCCAATTCATCCTACCCAGATTCCTTAGAACGGGGCTTAATCTGGGTAAAATAAAGACTTGATGTTATGCCCTCTTTTAGCTTTTAAAAGAAGTTCCTTTACCTTAGACCTTCAGTGAAAGGGATAATGTGAGACAAAAAAGACCTACATGCAAAGAATTAAAGACGTGTTGGGCCACAAGATGATTCACACCATATGCTGTTGGTTTCAAAATACTATCCCCAACATTCTTTTCTTAGGTAATTAAACCTACCATCTGCATTTCTTATAAGCCCCAAATGTCCATCTGTATAAATTTTATGCAATTCCCATTCATCAACCACTTCGTGTCTGTTTTACCTTTCATTGTAATCTCTCTCTTACTCGTGTATACTTCCAACGCAGGAAAAATATGGGCCACTGCCAAAAAAATTTGAAATGCCATTATTTTGAGAAGTTAATACATAAGACAATTGAAAGGGAGTCTGGAGTTTTTAACAAGTTAAAGTAACTCATTGAGGGGTTCAAAGTTCTTAAACCAACCGTCTTGAAGGGAGACCACATAGGAAGTATGGGATAGGCATAAACATTTCTAAATATTGAAGTTAGCATCTTAGGCCTGATACCTTGTAAACTGTTCTTATCTTCTTTGTTTCGTTTTAATTAGAACCACATTTCAGTATAAAATGTTCCATTAACAATTCTCCCAAGGGCCACATTCAGCTGTATGAAATGTTGCAGTGGGCGGAGAGCATGAATGCATTTAGTGATTGAGCTAAAACAACAGTGGATATACCAGTTCTTTCCCTTTAGGAGAGTTTTATTTATTTCAACTAGAACTTAGCACATGCACAGATAGTGAGCATACAGGCTGGTATGCCCAGGGTCTGTATAATTACAGGGTAAAGAAGGAGGTATTACACATGCCCTTCCTTTCACAGACTCTTAATGTTTCTCATGTATTGTAATGTTGTAGTTCTGGCGTAGAACTGAGCTGAGATTTCTGGCATCAATGACTGGGCCATATTCTGCAAGAAGGGGACAGAAAATTAAAATGTAGTCAAGGAGGAGGGCTGTAAAAGGGGTTTGTGAGGTAAAAACAGCACATATTTCCATATGAGGCTGAGCAGACAGAAAAGGGATGTACTGTGCTGGGTTGTTCCCTATAGTGAAATAATTGTAACCAGACCCACAGAGCAGTTACCACGGGCCTTCTGCCAGGACTGTGCTTGAAAATAGCTCTGTTATGTCTACACACACACAGACAATACACTGTCCTCTCGCACTTTTCAAGTTCAAATTATGTAGAGCCAATTTTCATTGAGCTCAACTTTGTACTTTAACTGATAGTCAGTGGTTTAAAACAATGGGCCTTTCAAAGTTATCCTTTACTGTTAGAAAGGTCTTGGTCATTAGGCTCATTCACGTTGTATTCTCTTGAGATTTAGCCAGTGTTTTTCCATCTCCTTCCTAAGATAAGGAAACTAAAAAACTTGATGGATGATTGAGTTGCTCAGAGACTCAACTGAGAACAGAGAAGCTATCAGGTTATTACTCACTGAAAGCATGTTGCTCTTAATACTGTAATAATAAAGATTATTTCTTATAATAAAGATTATTTCTTAATAATAGTTCTCAGTCTTGTTGCAATCCCCAGAGTTTTTCCCATATAGCTGATCAAATGTTATTTTCAAGTGTCATATGTTAGAAATGTCTCATGTTCTAAATATTCAAATTGTGATTTAACCTAAGCAGTAATGCTGAAAGATTGGGGGTGGGAAAGGTCTTTGCAGTGTCCTCTGGGGTTTGACTGATGTGATAGCACTGATATCATCATCTGTGATATGCCATCCTCTCCACCACCTTGACAGAAATCCGTCTGAAAGGACATTATCTCTGAGAATTCTATAAGTAATACAACCACTCTGAAAAAATACACAGTAGGAAGTTTCTCCCAGTTTAAGTCCACACAAAAAAAGAGGAGGTATAGAAGAAAGGAGTTCGGAAGGAAATTTCTCAAGTTTCTATCTCTGAAAGTTGTATAAAGAAACGACAGGTATTGGTAACTCTACCCTTGGACATCACCAGATGGCCAACACCAAAATCAGATTGATTATATTCTTTGCAGTCAAAGATGGAGAAGCTCTATACAGTCAGCAAAACCAAGACCAGGAGCTGACTGTGCCTCAGATCATGAACTCCTTATTGCAAGATTCAGACTTAAATTGAAGA
The DNA here is from genome assembly GCF_049115385.1 of Moschus berezovskii. Lineage (NCBI taxonomy): Eukaryota > Metazoa > Chordata > Mammalia > Artiodactyla > Moschidae > Moschus > Moschus berezovskii. The sequence goes on from NC_142466.1 coordinate 59,385,096, forward strand.
AAGTAGGGAAAACCACTAGACCATTCAGATATGGCCTAAATCAAATCCCTTATGATTATACAGTAGAAATGAGAAATAGATTTAAGGGACTAGATCTGATAGAGTGCCTGATGAACTATGGATGGAGGTTCATGACATTGTACAGGAGACAGGGATCAAGACCATCCCCAAGAAAAAGAAATGCAAAAAAGCAAAATGGCTGTCTGAAGAGGCCTTACAAATAGCTGTGAAAAGAAGGGAAGCAAAAAGCAAAGGAGAAAAGGAAAGATATAAGCATCTGAATGCAGAGTTCCAAAGAATAGCAAGGAGAGATAAGAAAGCCTTCCTCAGCGATCAATGCAAAGAAATAGAGGAAAACAACAGAATAGGAAAGACAAGAGGTCTCTTCAAGAAAATTAGAGATATCAAGGGAACATTTCATGCAAAGATTGGCTCGATAAAGGACAGAAATGGTATGGACCTAACAGAAGCGCAAGATATTAAGAAGAGGTGGCAAGAATACACAGAAGAACTGTACAAAAAAGATCTCCATGACCAAGATAACCACGATGGTGTGATCACTCACCTAGAGCCAGACATCCTGGAATGTGAAGTCAAGTGGGCCTTAGGAATCCTCACTACAAACAAAGCTAGTGGAGGTGATGGAATTCCAATATATCAAATCCTAAAAGCTATATCAAATCCTAAAAGATGATGCTGTGAAAGTGCTGCACTCAATATGCCAACAGATTTGGAAAACTCAGCAGTGGCCACAGGACTGGAAAAGGTCAGTTTTCATTCCAATCCCAAAGAAAGGCAATGCCAAAGAATACTCAAACTACCACACAATTGCACTCATCTCACATGCTCGTAAAGTAATGGTCAAAATTCTCCAAGCCAGGATTCAGCAATATGTAAACCGTGAGCTTCCAGATGTTCAAGCTGGTTTTAGAAAAGGCAGAGGAACGAGAGATCATATTGCCAACATTGGCTGGATCATCAAAAAAGCAAGAGAGTTCCAGAAAAACATCTATTTATGCTTTATTGACTATGCCAAAACCTTTGACTGTGTGGATCACAATAAACTGTGGGAAATTCTGAAGGAGATGGGAATACCAGACCACCTGACCTGCCTCCTGAGATATCTGTATGCAGGTTAGGAAGCAACAATTAAAACTGGACATGGAACAACCGACTGGTTCCAAATCGGGAAAGGAGTACGTCAAGGCTGTATATTGTCACCCTGCTTATTTAACTTATATGCAGAGTACATCATGAGAAACACTGGGCTGGATGAAACACAAGCTTCAAGATTGCTGGGAGAACTATCAATAACCTCAGATATGCAAATGACACCATTCTTATGGCAAAAAGTGAAGAACTAAACAGCCTCTTGATGAAAGTGAGAGAGGAGAGTGAAAAAGTTGGCTTAAAGCTCAACATTCAGGAAACTAAGATCATGGCATCCAGTCCCATCACTTCATGGCAAATAGATGGGGGAACAGTGGAAACAGTGACTGTCTTTATTTTGGGGGACTCCAAAATCACTGCAGATGGTGACTTCAGCTATGAAATTAGAAGACGCTTACTCCTTGGAAGGAAAGTTATGACCAACCAAGACAACATATTAAAAAGCAGAGACATTACTTTGTCAACAAAAGTCCGTCTAGTCAAGGCTATGGTTTTTCCAGTAGTCATGTATGGATGTGAGAGTTGGATTATAAAGAAAGCTGAAGGCTGAAGAATTGATACTTTTGAACTGTGGTGCTGGAAACTCCTGAGAGTCCCTTGGACTGCAAGGAGATCCAACCACTCCATCCTAAAGGAGATCTGTCCTGAGTATTCATTGGAAGGACTGATGTTGAGGCTGAAACTCCAATACTTTGGCCACCTGATACGAAAAACTGACTCATTTGAAAAGCCCTTGATGCTGGGAAAGATTGAAGGCGGGAGGAGAAGGGGACAATAGAGAATGAGATGGTTGGATGTCATCACCGACTCCATGGACATGAGTCTGAGTAAACTCCGGAAGTTGGTGCTGGACAACTCCTGGAGTGCTGCAGTGCTTGGGGTTGCAAAGTGTCGGACACGACTGAGCAACTGAACTGAACATAGACCTTAGATGGAATCAGTCATTCATTCATTCAACAAACATGTATTAATGATCTGCTGGTTATCTGTTCCTATGCTAGGTGTTGTGAAATGATTGGTAGATTGACAGAGGTGGAACTTTCATCCTATTTGGTGAGGCAGTCTATTTTAAAAAAAAATCAAATCATAAGCACTAAGAAAAACAAAGTAGGATAACAGAGAGTAATAGGTGATCTCTGGGAGGAAGCAGCATTGCAACTGAGACCTGAAACAGAAGAAGCCTGCCTTGTAAAGAACTGGCCTGTGCATTTCAGGGAGAGGGAGGAGCCAGCTGGGAAGACCATGTGTTTAGAACAAGGTTTCTAGTTTTGAGTAGTAAGATCTATATGGCTAGTTTGAGGAGAGGTTTGGAAAGTCCAGTTTACATGTGACATCATAGTAGGTAACCACGATAGAGACAGATCTATGGAGTCTTCTAAGGAGGCAGACTTACTTTGATTAAATTTTTTAAAGATCATTCCAGATTCTCCTGGGAGAAGTCCTAGTGTGGGAACAAGACAGGTAAGCCATTTTGGAAGTTAGGGCCATAGTTCAGGAGAGGTTAGGATAGCCTGGTCTAGGTGATGGTAACTCAAAGAGAGGTGGATAGATCTGTTGTACATTTTGCAGGTACAGCAGACAGAGGGAATTAGATCATGTGTTTTGGGGAAAGGAAAAACTCAAGTCTTAGTTCGAGTTTCTCAGCTGAGCTCTTGGGTGGATTCAGTTCAGTTCAGTTCAGTTTAGTCGCTCAGTCGTGTCTGATTCTCCACGACCCCATTCTTCATATCGGAAGAATTAGAAGAAGCAGAAATGCCTAATGGAATAAGATTCCTCAGTTTATAGGCTTGTAACAAGACCTGTAGCAAATTTCTCCTGCAATTACTGACTGTGCTTTGGTGTATCATTTCCCTCGAACTTTATTAATTAATCCTCAGGAAATACTTCGCTGAGACCATGATGGCTATAAATGTCTAAGAAAATTTACATTTTAAAAAAGAGAAAGAAAATAAAGAGAATAGATTTATTTACATTATAAATCGCTCATCTGCTGCCATCTTCTTTAATATAAGTAGAGTGTTAATAGTAAATTAATTTTTATGCATTTATACCATAAAATTGCTTAGCAAATCTACTGATATATTATTGGGTTTATAAGAAGTATGTAAAATTCAGTATTTATATTTAGTCTCATGAGGATTTGTGGATTATATTCATTGCCAGGAAATTTTTGTTCTTGATAGTGTCTATGGTAACACTCCAAATACTAGCAAATATAATTTAACTTGCTAGGAATAAGAGAAGCTGACTTTTTTCTAAGGTTCATTATAGTTTCACATCGTAATCTGGTACTTAATCACTTTAATCAAAGCATATTTCAGTACATTCTGCAAAATGACTTATTGTCATTATGGCCTCCTCAGATACCACTATCTTTGTATTTGAAGTTTATCAGCTCTATTGAAACCCAGTTAAAATTCAAATCTATTTTTATAGCAAGTGTTCTTGGGCTGCATTTTGAATCAGTCTTGCCCGTGCCCACATTGTCTTGACCTACAATTTTTTACTTCTCGGGCATTTTTGTGTCATTTTTTTCAGAAGAGCATACTTGTTCCTAGTGACACTAGCATCTAGTTTTTGTATTTAAGTGATAACTGCAGATGGTGACTGCAGCCATGAAATTAGAAGACGCTTACTCCTTAGAAGGAAAGTTATGACCAACCTAGATAGCATATTAAAAAGCAGAGACATTACTTTGTCAACAGAGGTCTGTCTAGTCAAGGCTATGGTTTTTCCAGTGGTCATGTATGGATGTGACAGTTGGACTGTAAAGAAAGCTGAAGGCTGAAGAATTGATGCTTTTGAACTGTGGTGCTGGAGAAGACTCTTGAGAGTCCCTTGGACTGCAAGGAGATCCAACCAATCCATCCTAAAGGAGATGAGTTCTGAGTGTTCATTGGAAGGACTGATGTTGAAGCTGAAACTCCAATACTTTGGCCACCTGATACGAAGAACTGACTCATTTGAAAAGACCCTGATGCTTGGAAAGATTGAGGGCAGGAGGAGAAGGGGATGACAGAGAATGAGATGGTTGGATGGCATCACCGAATCAGTGGACATTGATTTGGGTGGACTCCGGGAGTTGGTGATGGACAGGGAGGCCTGGCATGCTGTGGTTCATGGGGTAGCAAAGAATCAGACACAATTGAGCGACTGAACTGAACTGGTTTCAGCAGACTTTCTCTCTTTGAAAAGAATTTTAATTGTAATACATTTTGCCATCATCAATATGAGAGACAAATAAATAAGAGAAATACACATGACAGATTGAAAGGCATGTCATTTCAATAACATATAAGATTTATTCATCCTGACATCAAGTCATTTGTGGCATTTGATGTGTCAAAAGTTCAAAGCAACAAGTTTGTGGTGAAATAAACTATGGTACCTGAAATAAAGCATGCAAGAAAACAGAAAGACATTTTGTTTGTAGAAGATTAGTTTCTTATCATCTTGGATTAAATTTTCATTTCTCTCTTCATTTTGATTCTTAATCTTATTGAGTAACGATATGTGTGAGATGAAGTAAAGTTTTCTGTTCTTTGCATATTATAGGGAAAAACCCCAATATTTCTGCAAAAGTTGGTACTGCCATCATAACCAATAAAGGTCATAGCACATCTGACTGTGCCATACTGTGTATAGGCAAAAGATTCTTCTTGCCACTGGCCCCAGATGAGTGTGAAAGTAGTGCATACAGATACAAGAAAGTAAAATAAAAATAGCTGTCAGCTTTTGTTGGATTCTTACTCTGTGCCAAATATTGTGCTCAGTATTGTCACTGGTCATCTCATTTAATCCTCAAAGCAGTGCTTACAAGATAGACAATATCACAGAATTTCAGATGTGGAAACTGAGGCCTAGAAACTTGCACAGGTACGAAGTTGAACTCAAAGTAGTGTGACACCAGAGGCCACCATTATATAACATCATCTATCTATTTTAAGAGTCGTAATAAGACATGATTTATGAATGGCTGCTCTGAAGTATAAGGGCTGAGAGTATGGAGAAGGGTGATGAAAGTTTGAACACGGATGATTTAGAAAGACTTTACAAAAGAAGAGGGACTTGATCTATACTTTGAAAAAAATTTTTTTGTAGTGGATTCACATTGTTGTGCTAATTTCTACTATACAGCTGAGTGATTCAGGAATTTCATATTCCTTTCTATTATTGTTTGTCACAGGATATTGAATATAGTTCCCAATGCTATACAGTAGGAACCTGTTTATCTGAAGAAAGTTTTCTCAGCTTTAATGTGCATATGAGTCATATGGAATCTTGTTTAAAAATGCAGATTTCAAAGTCCTCAAAATAGGCTAGGAGGAACCTCTCCCTTTGGTTTTTCAAAAGTATAGAAAGATATCTATTCAAGTTGCTGGAGTCAGTGGGGTGTAATGACAACAAGTTTAGCCTTAACTCTCTTTTTGTTGTTGTTTAGTCATGTCCAACTCTTTCTGACCCCATGGAGTGTAGCCCATTGAGTTCCTCTGTCCATGGGATTTCCCAGGCAAGAATACTGGAGTGGGTTGCCATTTCCTTCTCCAAGGGATCTTGACCCAGGGATGCAACCCACATGTCCTGCATTGGCAGGTGGATTCTTTATCACTGAGCTACCTTGGAAGCCCCATTCTTAACTCTAAGTATTGATTAATTCATTTAAGAAAATTATTGTTGTTCAGTCCCTCAGTCATGTCTGATTCTGCAGCTCCATGGAGTGCAACACACCATGCTTTCCTGTCCTTCATTGTCTCCCAGAGTTTGCTCAGACTCGTATCTATTGAGTCAGTGATGCCATCCAACCATCTCATCCTCTGTCTCCCCCTTCTCAATCTTTCCCAGTATCAGGGTCTTTTCCAGTGAGTTAGCTCTTTGCATCAGGTGGAAAAATATTGGAGCTTTAGCTTCAGCGTCAATCCTTCCAATGAAAATTCTGGATTGATTTCCTTTAGGATTGACTGGCTTGATCTCCTTGCTGTCCAGAGGACTCTCAAGAGTCTTCTCCAGTACCAATTTGAAAGCATCAATTCTTTGGTGCTCAGCTTTCTTTATGGTCCAACACTCACATACATACATGACTGCTAAAAAAACCATAGCTTGGACTATACTTACCTTTGTCATTAAAGTAATGTCTCTGCTTTTCAATATGCTGTCTAGGTTTGTCATAGCTTTTCTTCCAAGGAGCAAGTGTCTTTTAATTTCATGGCTGCAGTCACCATCTGCAGTGATTTTGGACCCCAGGAAAATAAAATCTGTTACTGTTACCATTTTTTCCCCATCTATTGGCCATGAAGTAATGGGACTGGATGCCATGGTGATAGTTTTTTGAATGTTGAGTTTTAAGTCAGCTTTTTCACTCTCTTCTTTTACCCTCATCAAGAGACTCTTTAGTTCCTCTTCACTTTCTGCTATATGGGTGGTGTCATCTGCATATCTGAGGTTATTGATATTTCTCCCAGCAATCTTGATTCCAACTTCATCCAGCCCGGCAGTTCTCATGATGTACTCTGCATATAAGTTAAATAAGCAGGGTGACAATATACAACTTTGATGTACTCCTTTCCCAATTTTGAACCAGTTCATTGTTCCATGACTGGTTCTAACTGTTGTTTCTTGACCTGCATACAGGTTTTTCAGGAGGCCGGTAAAGTGGTTTGGTATTCCCATCTCTTTTAAGAATTTTCCACATTTTGTTCTGATCCACACAGTCAAAGGCTTTAGTGTAGTCAATGAAGCAGAAATAGATGTTTTGTGGAATTCCCTTGCTTTTTCTATGACCCAGTGGATGTTGCAATTTGATCTCTGGTTCCTCTGCCTTTTCCAGCTTGAACATCTTGAAGTTCTCAGTTCATGTACTGTTGAAGTCTAGCCTGAAGGATTTTGAGCATTACCTTGCTAGCATGTGAAATGAGTGCAGTTGTGCAGTAGTATGAACATTCTTTGGCTTTGCCGTTCTTTGGGATTGGAATGAAAACTGACCTTTTCCTGTCCTGGCGCCACTGCTGAGTTTTCCAAACTTGTTGGTATATTGAGTGGAACACGTTAACAGCATCATCTCTTAGGATTTGAAATAGCTCACCTGGAATACGATCACTTCCACTAACTTTGTTTGTGGTTAATGCTTCCTAAGGTCCACTTGACTTCACACTCCAGGATATCTGACTCTAAGTGAATGATCACACCATCGTGGTTACCTGGTCATTAGGAACTTTTTTGTATAGTTATTCTGCGTATTCTTGCCACCTCTTTTTAATATCTTCTGCTTCTCTGAGATCCATACCATTTCTGCCCTTTATTCTGCCCATCTTTGCATGAAATGTTCACTGGTATCTCTAAATTTCTTGAAGAAATCTCTAGTCTTTCCCATTCTACTACTTTCCTGTATTTCTTTGCACTGTTCACTTAAGAAGGCTTTCTTATCTCTCCTTGCTATTCTTGGAACTCTGCATTGAATTGGGTGTATCTTTCCTTTTCTCCTTTGCCTTTAGCTTCTCTTCATTTCTCAGCTATTTGTAAGGCCTCCTCAGACAACCATTTTGCCTTTTTGCATTTCTTTTTCTTGGGAATGGTCTTGATCACCACCTCCTATACAGTGTCACGAACCTCTGTCTGTAGTTCTTCAGGCATTCTATCAGATCTAATCCCTTGAATGTATTTGTCACTTCCACTGTATAATCGTAAGGGATTTGATTTAGGTCAAACCTGATTGGCCTAGTGGTTTTCCTTACTTTCTTCAGTTTAAGTCTGAATTTGGCAATAAAGAGTTCTTGATCTGAGCCACAGTCAGCTCCTGATGTTGTTTTTGCTGACTGTATAGAGCTTCTCCATCTTTGGCTGCAAAGAATATAATCGATCTGATTTTGGTATTGACCATCTGGTGAGGTTCATGTGTAGAGTCATCTCTTGTGTTGTTGGAAAAGGGTGTTTGCTATGACCAGTGCATTCTCATGGTAAAATTCTGTTAGCCTTTGCCCTGCTTCATTTTGTACTCCAAGGCCAAATTTGCCTGTTAGTCCAGGTATCTCTTGACTTCCTGCTATTGCATTCCACTCCCCTATGATGAAAAGGACATCTTTTTTTGGTGTTAATTCTGGAAGGTCTTGTAGGTTGTCATAGATCCATTTATTGACAAATTCCTTAGCTTCTTATCTTGCTCCCAGCTCTCAGGAATTTTGCTCTATTGTTGACTTCAACTCTGTATTTAAATTCCCTGTCTCTCTCCTGAGTTTTTCCATCAATATTTTAAAATGTTTTCAAGCCTCTTCCATTTTTAAGATCTTTCTCAATCTCTACCTTTCCCCTAGTTATTACCTTGTTTTTCCTCACTTTGACAGCAAAAAAAAAAAAAAAAAAGAAATGTTTATTGAGTCATACTTGTTACCATCATTTCTTTGTTTTGAAATAAGCATTTTTTTCACATTTCTGAAATTGTATTGCATCTTACAGTCATAGTTATAATCTTTAGCACCGTAGTCACAATATGTGCCTGGTAATATGTTTGGAACTAGAAGATACCTATAAACAAAACATGTATGTTCTATGCCAGAGATACCAGGCATGGTGGAGCAGATTGAGTCAAGTGTATGGGATCCTTTGGACCTGGCTCCAGTAAAGCATACATTCCATAGATTAAAGACAATTACACTAACATTAAGTGCTATGAAAGAAAAAATAAAACATAATACTATGACAGAAAATAGAGTAAGAGTAGAGAAAGATCAGTAATAGCAAATAAAGATAAGGCAAGGCCATCAATGACAAGGGTCCTTAAAGTGATTCAACTTATACCTGGGTTTTGTGAGTTTTAATGAGTTATTGTTTGATTGCAATATTAACCAGGTTTCACCTTTTTTCATGCAATGGTGCTGCAGTCATGACCAAGAAGGCAACAGAAGGCCAAATAAAAGGGAGAAAAGCCTGTATGAGCTATAATTTTTTTAAATTTCTACAACCAAACTTAAAAACATGCCTGTATATGAAACTGGTGAGTATCACTTCAGAGATTACAATTGTTCATCCAGTCAGAACAAATACAGCAAAAACCACCAGTACATCTGAAAAACTTGGTCCACAATTGACGAATTTGGGGAAGAGAAAGGAGAATTTGAGTGAAATTTAAGATAGGCTTTCAGAAGAGTCTGCTTGTTATTTAGCTGTTGGAAACCTTTACAGCTGACTTGAAAGAATGTTGTAGAGAGCTTCCTGGAGAGAGCATGTTATGGAAGTGATCATATTAGTCACGCTGAATTTTTATTCATTGCTCTGAATTTTGGTGCCATTGGAGTTGACATCTCATACCCTCATTTTCCATAACAGATGTATTCAATTTTATAATTTTCATTGTGCTAAAACTCTCAATTACATGTGATACCATACCTGGAACATAAAATAATTGTTATCAGTTTGTGTGAGACATCATAACATTGGAAGGTTGCCCAGAAACCATCTGGTCTGTAGAGATGCTATTTAGTGAGAGTGAAGATCACTAGGCAAAGGAGAAGACTAGTAATGTAATGTAGCTTATTTTAAAAATAAAGTATTTTTTTGGTTAAAAAATGTTTAAGTGATTTATTAGGAAATTATGTACTATTTTTATATAAAATTTTCTTGATTATGTGAAATAAGGCTTTCCTTATTTGGCAAAATTAGAAGTTACCAATCATCCACTGATTCCTCTGCCAATAACTTCTTCAAAGCAACTAAATATTTAATATTGAAAGATCCTAGGAAGAACAACACCATAGCCACTAATATTATCAGCACTAGGACCATTTTTATAACTAGATTATCACTAAAATAATTCATACTCTTCGTTAAAAAAAGAATATAAATCTGCATGTTGCTTTCTCTTCAGATTTTGTTGTATATTTTGTCATCTCTTCATTAGCTTTTTTACCATACTTTTTAACTAAATAATGCTTTCTCTATTGTGCAATCAGGGAAGATAAAAGAAAATTTCAAATTTTTGTGGGTTGTGTCTTCTCCTGTTGAAAACTGGGTATTAGAAATTCCTAAATTGTTAGAATTAATATTCAAATAGAATTTCAGAAATGTCTTTCATTGTCACTCAGAAGGGTAGGAATGCTATGAATTCTCTATATATCATCTAATCTTTCATGTTATTAATACTTTTCTTACAGCTATCTACTCAATATATTACCCCCAACCATAGTTATCACAAATATTTTATTGATTTGTCATTTTCTTTCACGTTTTCTTCATACTGTTTTGACATAGAGAGTTTATATCTTTATTTTTTAGTTATTATTTAGTCAAATACTTGTGTTCTCTATAAGTTCTTCAGTTCATCACACCTCATCTTTTGGTACCTCCTGGAGAATTTTTTGTATGCTGATGAAAGCTATGTATGCTTTCCCTATAGAATAAGCCCAAACATACATAGCAGGGGATTTGCTGTCGCACAGGTTCATCCGTGTTCCCCAGGTTAATAACTCTTAGGTTAGTCCTTTCCCATCTCAAAATCTATTAATTACCAATTTCCATTTGCATCTAGTGTTTTCTTGATGCAATTCAATGTTAAAATCTAATCAATTTTTCCATTTTTCAATGTTAGTATCTAATCAACTAGAGCTTATTTTGGTGTTCAGTGTGAGCATCTAGATTGAATTTTTATAGAGTTCTCCATTTGCCCAATGTCATTTGTTAAGTAACCTACCTCCTCTCAAAACAATTTGTTTTCCATTCAAATTGCTGCGTTTATGAAGGCCTGTTTTAGAGTTTCCTGTTCTATTATTGTGACAATTTTTTTGACATTATAGTATCACCTTACATTTTTTTAAATTTCGCAAGTTTATAGCTCAGTTGTATCAACCTACACAAATTTTCCAATCACCTTTTATTTTTACCCTATTTTAAAAATTATTTAGTTTTAGAGGATAATATCTCTATAATATTGTGTTGGTTTCTGCCATATAGCAACAGGAATCAGCTATCGGTATACCACAGGTACCCTCCCTCTTGAACCTCCCTCCCACCTCCCATGCCATCCCACCAGCCCTCTAGGTTCACAGAGCATCAGATTTAAGTTCCCTGTGTCAAATAGCAAATTCCCACCAGCTGTCTAATTTTACACATGAGAATGCATATGTTTCAGTGCTACTCTCGCAATTCTTCCCACCCTCTCCTTCCTTTCCTGTGTCCACCAGTCCATTCTCTATATCTACATTTCATCACTGCCTTGCAGACAGTTCATCAGTACCATCTTTCTAGATTCCATATATATGCGTTAATATACAATATCTGTCTTTCTCTTTTTGACTTATTTCACTCTGTATAATAGGTTCTAGGTTCATCCAACTCATTAGAACTGACTCAGATGTGTTCCTTTTTGTGGTTGAGTAACATTCCATTGTGTGTATATGTACCACAACTTGTTTATCCATTCATCTGTCAGTAAACATCTAGGTTGCTTCCATGTCCTAACTATTGTAAATAGTGCTTTAATGAACACTGTGGTACATGTGTCTTTTTCAGTTATGGTTTCCTTAGGGTATATGCCCAGTGGTGGAATTGTTGGGCCATATGGTGGTTTTATTCTTCGTTTTTTAAGGAATCTCCATACTGTTCTCCATAGTGTCTGTCACCCTACTTTTTGACCATTCTCACTCTGTTCATCTTTCCAGATAAAATTTAGCATCATTTTGCTATGTTCCAAAAACAATACCAGTGATAATTTATGACAGTTATATGAAGCCTGATCTCTTTATAGAAGTTGATTTTCCAAAGTTTTAGACTTTTCTTTAGTTCCATACTTTGAGAATTAGATATTTTTGGAATAGTAAGTATTTGTTTTTGCTATTACCGATGCTGAAGAAGGAAATGACAACCCACTCCAGTATTCTTGCCTGGAAAATCCCATGGATGGAGGAGCCTGGTAGGCTACAGTCCATGGGGTCACAAAGAGTCCGACACGACTGAATGACTTCACTCTCACTTTCATTATGCCTTTAATTGATTGTTGCTTACAGAGGTATTATTTTTCTGTTTCTTATCTCTTGCCTCTTTAATTACATTACATTGTAACTGATTACCTTGAGGGTTTTTTTTTTAATACATAGCATCTGATAGTAATATTTACCTCTGTTTATTAAGTATTTTTAATGTTTGTTCTTATTGTATAAATTGGTCACTGTAAGTTCAGTTCTTGGAGTCAGGTTGATTTCGGTCCCCAACCAGTCTCTACACCAGTTTGACCTGTGTAGCCTTGAACAAGTGAAAACTAAGTTTCTTAACCTTCAGTTTTAGTTTTAGTTTCTTCATCTGAAACTTGAGTTAATAACCTAGAATCACCAGATTGTGACTAGAATTAAATAAATTTAGGTAATATGGAAGCTGATACCATGACAGTATTTTTATTAACTAACCATCTAAAATGTTAAATATTAAGAATGACAGTAGGCTTTCATGTCTTAGTCCTGATTTTCACTAGATTTTGGGGGGTATTTTTACTTACCTTTTTTTTTTTTTTTTAACTTTTTATTGATGTTTGTTTGTGATTAGTCAGAAAAAGAAAGCAAAATGTGTAGCAGCACAGTGCTATAAAGATTTTGTTAAGAACAGAATTTGGATTTTTTTTCTCAGTATCTGTTGAGATTAATATATAGTGTCTCATCTAGAATTGTTCATGTGACTTACTAGGATAATAGATTTCTTAATATATTTTATTCTTATATTCATGAATTAAATTTAGTTCCTTAATATGCTATTGGTTTGGCTTTACAATATTTTATGCTTTTGTGTGTATTTTTCTTAGTAGAAATTTATAATTTCTTTTAATGAATAATATGTGTGTGTTCTTGGTAGCAGCTTGGTAATAATAATTGTGTACTAGTGGCAGATAAACAGAATCTTTTAAAGTATTTTTTATTTTTTTTTTTCATTCCTCTTGTTAAAGGTAGCACAGGTAATAAATGAAGAGCCAGGCTTCCTAACCCAGATTTATTTGACCTTGAAGCTGGCCTCTGTCTCTGCCAGGTTTTGATACCAAGCAAGGTAAAATTCACAAGATAAATTGTGAAGTTTTGAATTTATTTTTTCCTCTGGAGACACTGAGGATTGCTGTCCTTATAAGTTTAAAGGAAATCATCTGGCTCTAAAGCCTCTTTGAAAGGCATGTCTCTGGTAAATTTTCTCAATTTTAATTTCTTCATTTTTATTCTCCAGAGTGATGTCCATTTTATATGAGGTTTTAAAAATTTTAGCCAATGATATATTGATAGATAGAGAATTATGTATATGGAGACGATCCCCTGGAGCAGGGCATGACAACCCACTCCGGCATTCTTGCCTGGAGAATCCTATGAGCAGAGGAGCCTCGTGGGCTCCAGTACATAGGACTGCAAAGAGTTGGACACAACTGAAGAGACGGAGCATGCATGCACACATGCACATATATATATGCGTGTGTGTATATTTATGTGTGTATAAAACTGTAATTCAATTGCATGTGATAACATTATGTGTATGTATATAGATAGACAGATAGATTATATATTGTCAACTGAAAACACACAGTCTAAAAGTTGAGAATTAATGTTTTATTCAGTGGACAAAACTGAGGACATAAGCGCAGGACATAGCATCTCGGATAGCTCTGAAAAACTGCTCCTAAGAGGCCAGGTGGGGAGCCAGGATACAGGAGTTTTTGCAACAGAGACCAAGTAGTTGGAACATCAAACAATTATTACTAATTAAAGAAAATCAGATATTTCAAGTTAAGGACATTTACCTCTGAACATATTTTTGGCTGCATGTCATTATTTTCTAAGAATGTCCTCCTGTTTGATAAAATGACATTTGAGAATAGTGTTAATTGTTTAACAAACTGTTTCTATTGAGATTTACTATTGACTGTTTTTTTTTCACAGCATTGTGGTCAGATAATAAAATCAGATAAGCAATGGCAGTGTTTTAAGAAGTATTGTTTTTTCATTAGGGCAATTGCTGAGATGGCCTAGTGTATCTTCAGCTTTTCTTCCAAAACTCCTTAGGTAATCCATGAATTCTGAAGTGTGTTGATATAAAATAGTAGTCAGAACCTAGAAGTTGAGAGTTATGTTTTATTTGATGGGAGTCTAGGAGATACAACTCTTAATATTTCCTGAAACATATTGTGTCCTTTCATCTTCCCTTGGACATCTTTAATCAAGTGTGATTTTGATTCCTGATAGAGTCTGCCATAGGCCTTCAAAGATTGCAGTCTAAGAGACTTGACTTCAAAGTCCCATTCTGGTTGTCACTGTTACGATTTTGAGAAAGATATTCAACTATTTGAAACCTTAATTCCTATAGGTTAGCCACAACATTTGCGTTTTTCAGTAACATTTGTAAAAATGGAGAAATGATACCTACCTCATGGAGTTGTTACGCATGCATTAAGTGAAGTAATGTATACAAAATACACAATAGAACATCTGATGAATAAATAGAAAAGACTAGTAGATGTCAGTCCTCAGAGGAAGACAAAGCTAGTATCCTGATGTAGCTTTCTGTTTTCTGTCTTTTGAATCTATCATTTTTTTCTTTCCTTGTCATCTCTTCACTATTTTCCTTAAAAAAAGGAATTGTGGAAAATTCTTACATTTGTATCCCACATCATTATTTCAGTTTTCCACATCAACTCCCCAGTATCCACACCTGTATCAAGTTATTCCCTCCGATGCAAACTCTGCTTTTGCCAATACCACTTTATACTCTTTTGTAATCTTTCTCTCAGCTTCTGTTTTGACATATCAGCTTGCTTACTTGACTGATGCCTTTTTTCTGCACTATCTTTTCTGTGGGCTCCATATTATTGTTTTTCTTCTATTACTTTCTTCTCTCTCTTCCTTTTCTTTCCTGTCCTTTTCAGTCTTCTCTTATGTTTCTTTTACCTTTACATTTTTTCTTTCCTTACTTTCTTTGTCTCCATTCTTTGCTTTATTTTTTTTTTCCTCAATGAGAAACTCTGGCTTCAAAAAGGGTATTATGCTGAACTGCTCTGGCTAGCATCCAGGCATGGATCTAATCCAATCTGCCATTAAATTGTGGGATGAGGGACAAAATCCTCAGTCAGCTCTGAGATGCTGGCAGAGATCCATCCAAAGTAAGGACTGACTGAGCACAGGATCATTTCCTACCCCTACTATCAAACTGGAGGCTTGCTGGCCAATCTCTACAAGCGTTATTACCCTGACTCTACCCTTCGTGGCCCCTCATCCAGTACAAGACATGGTGGTGGAATAGGTCAGACCTAGAGCTCTGGAGTTAGACTACCTGTAGCCAATTTCAGCTCTTGCTAACCATGTGACCCTGAACAGGACTGTTAAACTTTTTCCATTTGGATGCCTTTATTTCAGTAATAAAAATAGTACCTGTCTCATAATGGTACCTGTGAGAAAGAAATGAATAATATATATTGAGTACTTTTCACAATGTTCCTGGTGCATAATGAGTACTCAATAAACACTAATATTCTTTGGAGATACATATTTTAGGAATTTTATTTAGTAGCTAAGCGTGGCTAGTACAACAGGATAACCCCACGTCAAGATGTTGGTTCAGAAGCTCAAGGCTACCAAGGCCAAATCTGCGTTATTGCTTGACCTTCCCTTAATGACTGCTGCAGTGCCAGTCACCATGTCTGCATTCAGGTAAACAGAGGAAGGAAAGAAAGAAGGAAGATCAGGCATTGCCTGCAGCAGGAAAGCAGAGACTATCTCAGAAATGCTCAGTAGACTCCCATTTATGTTTTATTAGTCAGAGCTCTGTCTTTCCTCACTGGAAAGATTCTGGCATCCCACCATATAGAGTAGAGAAAGCAATAAAAGAGAAAGTTGAAATTTATCCTTTATTTTCTGTCATAGTTCCTGGGAATTTGAGACACTGATAATAAAGACGGGAGAGACATCAGAGTTAGTACATGGACTGCCTTAAAATTTAAAAAGAAGTCCTTGTATAGTAGGGAATTACCTACCTGATTTTTCAGTCCATTAATATCTTGGTTCTTTAATTTGGGAGAGAGATAGGAAAACAGGGCTGAGGCTTGGGGAATTTGTTACTTTATGCTCATCTACTTTCCTTTAGGCGACAAGTCAGCTTTGTTTTCTTAATGTGAAGTATGGGAAAGTTAAAACATTATTTTTTTCAGTCCAATCACGTCTGCCATAGTGTTATTTGAAATACCTCAAAAATTGTTTTAATAGATTTCTGTTCATCTTAGTTGATCTTTTCCTTGGTGTGTGTATGTAGCATGAAATTTTTGAAAAATATTCTTTGTTCCTATTGAAGTCTAATAATTAGAAAAATTGTTAGGAGTTGACAATAAACCAAGAGTGTCTAAAATAGGATAACATTTACTTAAAATTCTAGAATCCAAAATGCTTAGTCATTTTAAGTTTAAAATTAAAGCTGAATGTTGAAAGCTTCCATTTAAAAACATACTTTGTCAAAAAGTATATAAAAAAATGATCATTTTAATTTTGTATTTAACAGGAAAAACTAATGAGAGAAAAATTCTATAATTTAAAATAATAGTAATAACAGAGATGCAATAAATATTTTTGCTGCCTGTCCATGGGTTCACCTGCTGGCTTTTGAGGTGAGAACTCTGCAACTCCTTGAACTGTGTAGAAAAGTTTCAAAAACACTTTAGTCTGACAGTTCAGTTAAGCGAATAAGTATGTTCAGTCTTCATTCTAACATCTGGTACTTAAAAAGCACTAGGATATCAAATCAAAGAACATTTTTACCATCTTCTACAATGTCACATCAGTGTCCAGCCATCAAAAGAGATCTTTCCACAAATAGGATTCTTTACAATCACAGTGGGTACAAGCAGTTCTTTCCCAACCAGTCAGCTTGCTGCCTCCAACATCAGTTTTTAAAACCAGAACTTTTGTCACGTCTTAGTAGCATTATTATTTCACTAAACAGAAATATGTCAAGGTGTTGAAAATGCTATTTTTCTCAACTGTTATAGAAACTAAAAACATAATATTAAAATTTAGGAGCATAGAGGACAGTATTAGTTGCTCAGTCACGTCCAACTCTTTGCAACCCCATGGATAGAGGAAAACAGCTTAATTGAATGGAAGTTCATCAAATGTTAGTATAAATTCAAAAAGTGGTCCTTCTAAATTTTTCTAAGATGAAAAGTTGTTCCTCTCAACTAATCATAATGACTGCAATTTTTGAGAGCCCATTATAAGCCAGGCACTTCATATTTATTACTTCAAATTCTTGCAGCCAAGAATTTGAGGTGGTGAATTTGTTTCTGCATTTCAGGTGGGAAACTGAGTCCAGAAGGTTTTAGTAAATGATCTAGGGTGACAGACCTATTAAACAGTAGGTCATCATTAACTACAAGTCTTTCTGACTCCAAAACACATGTGTCAATATTGAGATTGGTATAAATCTCATGTGGTTGGTATAAATATACCAATATTGAGATTGGTATAAATCTCATGTGATTGAAAGCTATGTTCATATTATTTTGAGAACAAATTTAAATGAGAAATACATAATGGGAGTTATAGTGTCTTCCAATGGGACAAGAGCAATTAGCTTAGAATTAATGTATTTATTTATGCCCAGATGGTAACCCACTCCAGTGTTCTTGCCTGGAGAATCTCAAGGATGGGGGAGCCTGGTGGGCTTCCGTCTGTGGGGTCACACAGAGTCGGACACGACTGAAGTGACTTAGCAGCAGCAGCAGCAGTGCTAGATAGTGTACAAAATTAGCAGATAGGTAGGAGTGAGCTGTGTCCTCCAGTTTCTATCCCAGACTGGAGTTTCTCTTAGCTTGACCAGGATAAACTTAGGAAGGAAGCTTTCATACCAATATATTCTGTCCACTTCAAACAATTTCAAAGTTTGGTGACAAAAATGAGAATCATATTTAGCTTCCCGACTGTGGCTGCACAGAGAGGCCTTTTATTTTTTCCCCCTTTTTTATTGAAGTGCAGTTGATTAACAAGTTGCATTAGTTTCAGGTGTACAGCAAAGTGATTCAGTGATGATAGTGTGTATATGTTAATCCCAAACTCCTAATTTATGCCCAGCTCCCCACCCATGCCTTTCCCCTTTGGTAACCATAATTTTGTTTTCTATGTCTGTGGGTCTTTTTCTGTTTTGCAAGTTCATCTGCATCATTTTTTTTTAGATTCTTGTATATAAGTGATATTATATGATATTTGTCTTTCTCTGTCTGACTTCACTTAGTATGATAATCTCTAGGTCCATCAGTGTCACTGCAAAATGGCATTATTTATTCCATTCTTTTTTATGAACATGTAATATTTCAGTGTGTGTGTGTGTGTGTGTACACATATATACATTTCTTTGGCCAGTGGACACTTAGGTTGCTTCCAAAATGTAGGGGTACATATAACTTTTTGAAATTTAGTTTTCTCCAGATATATGTCCATGAGTGAGTTACTAGATCATATGGGAACTCTATTTTTAGTTTTTAAGGCGCTTCCTTATTATTTTCCAAAGTGGCTGTACCAATTTACATTCCCACCAACAGGGTAAGATGGCTCCTTTTAGGAGAGAGGCCTTTAGAATGGCCAGAATTTGTAATCTAGGGGTAATATTTTTGGAGAAAGTTGAGGGTACCACAGAGCAGGTGGAAAGAAAGTTCCATGACTGAATTGATTTCAGTGCATGTGATCTCAGCTTAGAGTACCTGTGCCTGACCTCTCATCAGATTTTATTCCATAAGCATTTACATAGCAAAGCACTTCAAGGAAATGATTATTGAGCTTACAAACAAAACATCATTTGTAAGGCTACAGGAAACTGAATTGATGTCTTTTAGGTGTAATGACAAATCCTACAGATAAGCCAGGATTTAAAATGGAAAGAAAGCACTTCAGTTTAAATGACAGAATTTTTTTTTGTAAATTAGGGGCTGTCTTAAATATGTATAGACACTAAGTTTCCATATCTTTGGTTTAGACTAAATTCAGGGAATCAGTAAATAGTTTCACAAAAGAGTAAAATAAAAATTTTACTTAGTTGATCTCACACGAGTTTTTTTTTTTTTCTTTTATCTTTTCTGCTTTGGTTCAGGTATGGATGGATCAGAAGCAGGGGTCCAAGTGATACGAATACAAGTCGTATTTCTAAATCTGGAGGTATTATTAACTGTGTTTTCTGTTACTACAACCCAACATTAGGCCTAGAACTTTTGAATAAATTTAGAACACAAAACAAATACATGCCCTTTAGTGATACACTCCTGCTCACAGTGGGGCTCACCACCTGGTGATCTGCTTGGAGTCTTCATTACCTGACAAAAGAAGCTTGGTGCCCTTTGTTGAAAGTTCTGTTGATCATTGTTGGCACATATAAGCTGCAGTCAGAGTAATGTTTTTCCCAATCTCTGCATGCTTTAAACCCTTCTGCCACATCTTGGTTATTCCAACTCACAATAAATCCTTTTGCATAATTGCTGACTTATTTAGCATCTGTACAATGACATTCATTTTTGGCTACTTATTCCCATTTTTCTTTTACACAATCTTAGGAAACATAAAAAGAGACTGCTTTGGTCTCAGATTTTGGGTTGACTATTTAGTAAGTTGGATATTTGATGATGGTGATTGCTCATGCTGTTTCCCTATAGGTCTGGTCCATGTGATCTCTCATCATAGCATTAGATGGACTCACTCTTGTGTTTAAAGAAGACTGTCCTGTTCAGGGGCTTCCCAAGTGGTGCTAGTAGTAAAAAACCTGCATGCCAATGCAGGAGACATAAGAGATGCGGGTTCGATCCCTGCGTTGGAAAGATCTCCTGGAAGAAGGCATGGCAATCTGTGCCAGCATTCTTTCCTGGAGAATCCCATGGACAGAGGAACCTGGCAGGCTACAGTCCATGGGGTCACAAAGAGTCAGATGACTGAAGCAGCTTAGCACGCACATGCACGTCCTGTTTAGGAAACGGTTTTCATTATTTGCATCTGCTGTTGCTCCTCTTATTGATCTAATCTCTTTCTGTAATAAGATGTGCATTTGTTTTTCCTTTTATCAGTTGTCCTTAAACCGCCTCTAATGATAGATCCATCTGGGGGTTTGAGGGAAAGGTGAGTTGTTTTTTCTTTTTAATAAATGCAGGTGAATCAGTCTTCGGGATTTAAAATTAGTTCTTATGTTTAAGGACCACCAAGCACAGATTTATTCACATGTTAGCAGAATTATCTGGCAAAACTCTTGGGGGAGATTTTTTTTTTAATTTACATGCCAGCAGTTGCACTTAGACCCACTCCAGTTTTCTTGCCTGGAGAATCCCAGGGATGGGGGAGCTTGGTGGGCTGCCGTCTATGGGATCGCACAGAGTCGGACACGACTGCAGCGACTTAGCCGCACTAAGCGACTCAGTTGCACTTAGAAGCACTAGACAGAATGTCTCTCCCGGGATTTGTCCTACTTCTTCTAAACCTGTTGGGCCCACGAAATACTTTGAACAGCTCAGAACAAAAATGCAGCACAAACACCAGGTAGTGATAGTGTTGTTCCTGATCCTGTTTTTGCAGCTGGCGACTGGAAGTATTTGGGATGAGGTTCAGCAGAGGCTCCCTAACTGGAGAGGAGTTACCTAATCAGGCTTTAAACCACATCAAAGTGTGAGTGTGTCAGGCAAGGCAACCAGTTCATAACAAATATTGAGGA
Source organism: Moschus berezovskii (assembly GCF_049115385.1). Classification (NCBI taxonomy): domain Eukaryota; kingdom Metazoa; phylum Chordata; class Mammalia; order Artiodactyla; family Moschidae; genus Moschus; species Moschus berezovskii. The sequence goes on from NC_142466.1 coordinate 59,405,937, forward strand.
ATGATAGGATGTTGTGACATCTAGTATAAAATATTATTTTAGAAAGGGAATATGGCTTTTCCTAGCTCAGTATCTTTCTGTTTACCTTTGTTAGAGTGTGCCAACGTTTGGCCTTTGGAACCTGAAAACTGATTGAAGGCTCAAGAATCACCTGAATTCTGTGGCAAATAAAGCTTAGCCAGCTGGGTTGAGATTGACGAAGTGGGCATAAAATTGTGTGGCCTTGAGGACAGGATGTGCCATCTTTGGCTTCCTTACCCAGCTGTTAGAGAACCACCTGACAAACCACTGTGTGTACTTTGGTTTCAGCTTCATGGATCTATCTGTCAGTCAGTTAGTTCAGTCGCTCAGTCATGTCCAACTCTGCAACCCCATAATCACAGCACGCCAGGCCTCCCTGTCCATCACCAACTCCCGGAGTTCACTCAAACTCATGTCCATCGAGTCGGTAATGCCATCCAGCCATCTCATCCTCTGTCGTCCCCTTCTCCTCCTGCCCCCAATCCCTCCCAGCATCAGAGTCTTTTCCAATGAGTCAACTCGTCGCATAAGGTGGCCTAAGTATTGGAGTTTCAGCTTCAGCATCAGTCCTTCCAATGAGCACCCAGGATTGATCTCCTTTAGAATGGACTGGTTGGATCTCCTTGCAGTACAAGGGACTCTCAAGAGTCTTCTCCAGCACCACAGTTCAAAAGCATCAATTCTTTGACGATCAGCTTTCTTCACAGTCCAACTCTCACATCCATACATGACCACTGGAAAAACCTTAGCCTTGGCTAGACGGACCTTGGTTGGCAAAGTAATATCTCTGCTTTTTAATATGCTATCTAAGTTGGTCATAACTTTCCTTCCAAGGAGTAAGCACCTTTTAATTTCATGGCTGCAATCAGCATCTGCAGTGATTTTGGAGCCCAAAAATATAAACTCTGACACTGTTTCCACTGTTTTCCCATCTATTTCCCATGAAGTGATGGGACCAGATGCCATGATCTTTGTTTTCTGAATGTTGAGCTTCAAGCCAAACTTAGATGGTATTAAATAGCAATTGACTGCATACTGTGCAGCTGGTTGGAATTGTAGCTCTACCATGACCTACCTGTATGTATATCCTTGAGTTACTATGTGGAACTCAGTCTCACTTTTGTCATCTGTGAAATGGGAATCAAAACTTTATCATCTGCTTTTTTAAGATGACACAGTACACATACACATACAGCATTCAGTACCTGCCCCTGGCAGTAAATGTTGGTTACTATTTTGAAATCATCAAAGGATGCAAAAATCCCTTACGGGGAAAGATGACACATACAGGACTCCTCAGAAAATCATGTACTGTCTTGAAAGGTCATCACTAGTTAGCCACATTTTGCATACATTTATACATGTGACCTTTATGTGTATATTGTTGGCCAAGGGTAATTATTAATGATTCTAAGAAGAAACCCAAGGGGTATGTGGCATAACTCCTGGTGTTGTTTCTTTTTTTTTTTTCTGGTGGCTTATTATGAGATTGGTGGTCACCTGGCTCAGAGTTAAGAGGTACCACTCTTTTTCTCCAGGTTGGTTAGACTTTGGGCTTTTTTGATTGTTATTTGCCCTAAAACTTTTGAGGCTTTGGCTGTGAGAGGCATGCTGGTTGTCAGGCCAGTGGAGTGTGAGTCCAGGGTAATTGGCAGAATAGTGTAAGTTTCAGGGGGTCCTCTGATACTGTCAGGTACTGTGGTGTTCACAATACAGGGCAGCATGCTTTCACTCTGTATGTAGCTTATTCCATGTTTGATGACTTCTTCACTCCTACGTCATCCCTGTGAGCATGAAACAAGTAGGTCATAAAATGTGACTCAGACTTTCTCATAAATAAGAGTTCTCTCAGGATACTAGTCACTTAACCCACGGCTATTTTCCGAGCTGATCAATTACCCTCCCAGGTAGGAACACCGCTGCTTCAAAAACACATTGGTTTCCCATATTATCTTTCTCACTTTATTTTGGTGAAATTCAGGAAATTTTGAAATTAAATCATTTCTGAAGTTGTGCATTATCAAATGTCACAGTAAAATTATATGAATGCCTCCTTCTTTCCACGTGTAGTTTCAATTTCCTGAAGCTAATTTCTCCCTTCTAATTATGAGCACTCCAAGAAGAATTAGTTTTTGCAACTCAGCATGAGAGCAAGTAACTCTTATTTCTTCAGGCTGAATTGAATGCAGGAGACTTCCTGAATCTGCCTGAATACAAGTGCCTAAGGTACAAGATAAGTGTTTCCTGTTCTGTTATTATTATTCTATTTTTAATGCTAAGGGTCACTGGGGAAATGATCTCCCAATGGTCAGAACTGTGTGCTTGATATTTCTAAAGGAATTTTGCCCTGGTGATAGGTAACAGGAAAACCTGTGTGATTTCTTTTTTTTTCCCCCCGGAAGGATAACATTTTCGTGAAAGTTTCAACTGTGTGTTAAATATTATTTTAAAATTATAAGGTTGATTTAGACATATTTATCAAATCCAAGTGTACTTTTAGGTATCTTACTGTTTGCTCATGAAAAAAATAAAAGCATACATGTTCACTTGAGTGGATTTTGCTTTCCCATAAATAAGTGACTAGAATGTCTTTCCACACTGACCTTTTTGTTGTTCTTTTTGCCCCTCACCCAAGTAACTAGACTGGAAAAGGGAAAGGGGAGTAACATTGCATTTCAGGCAGAACTAAAACATCTTATGTTGAGAGTAGTGTTCAGAACTACCCATGGACTCATTCTTCTAATTTTCCTGACTGTAACGCATTAAATCTACCAAGGGTTTTTGCTGTTGTTGTTGTGTTTTTGTGAATTCAGTAGTAGTTAGCTAAGAACCAAATATGCTAATTGTTTTAGAACCAGAACTCTTCTGCTTCCGTCACACAACCTCCCTCCCTTTCTTGAGAGTTGTTGTACCTTGTCTGGTTCTAAAATTGGTTCCTAACAAATATTGTATCAAAACAAAGCAAAAATAATTCTGCTTTCATTGTTCTCATATCTTTAAAACTCATATGCTTGGGTTTTAATTCCTTAGTGTAAGTTCCTTTGTTAATGCAGTCTTACAACATGGTCAAGATCTTATCTTATTCCCTATGGAAACCTTGAAAATGACAGTAATCTCTCTCTCTTAATTTTCATCTGAGAACATAACAAAAAGGTATAAGAACTCTGTAGTACTTTTCTATCCCCATCTCCTTCATTTTCAGAACATTAAACAGGAACTATGGCTATTAACTTTAGCAAAATGATGTACTGTCTACCACTTCTAATGGCCTATTATGCCCCAGGAACTAGGTTAAATACTTGGCATGACAGTTGACTCTCGAACAACATAGATTTGAACTGCACAGTTCCGTTTATATGCAGATTTTTTTTTCACTAATTGTGTACCACACAGCCTGCTGTTGGTTGTATATATGGATGCAGAACCATGGGTATGGAGACCCAGCTATAAGTTATATTCAGACTTTTGACTGTTCAGGGACTGGTATCCCTAACCTCCACATTGCTCAAAGGGCAATCATACTTTAATTCAGTTGGTACAACAAAGTAAAGTAGATATTAGCATCCACATTATAAGTGGGGAAACTGACTCTTTGAAAAGTCAATTTCACATAGATAGAAAATGAAGGAGCCAGAAAATGGTCGCTGGGCCCCCTCTCATAAGGAGGCCACCCTCAAAAACATGGATATGGTGAGTACGATAAGAAAATGTAGTATCAAGTGAAACAGTGTGCAGTTTCATCACTGAAAGTTAGCTATCAAGATAGCGGGTTCTCTGTCTGCGTGGAGACACACCAGAGTACATACATGCCCATATGAGGGGGTGCAGAGATTACCACCTGCCCCTGTCATACCTCAAGGGAGGTAGCAAGTCATTCTCTCTTCTCCCCCAAATGTTCTGACCCATCCTTTGCAAATATCCTTCTAAAATGAAGGTGGTAGATGAGAAGCAAAGAAAATAACCACACAAGCTGCATGATAAGTTGCCATATTTCCAAGTTAAGTAAAAGAAAAAAGTCATAGCTCACATTCAAGATTGACTTGAAAAAGTATCCTGATTAGAATTTCTTGCAGGCACTGAGTCAAATGCTGTCTAGAAAATAACATGTTCTTTGAAAGAGAACGAAAGACTGTGAATATGTACTCAGATTTGTTTTCTGTGTGTTTATTAGTTTTGCATTTCTCTGATGAAAGTATCTTCCATTCAGTAGTGTCTGTGATCTTCAGTGCCAGCAGCCATAAGAAATAGATATTCAATAATTTAATAACTGTTTATTGCAAATTAAGATCACTCCCATAGCTGTCTGTGCCTGGCCGAGTGTTGGGCTCTGTACCACATCCTCTTTCCCTCAGAACACTGAAAATGGAGACTCAGTTTCAGCTCAGACTTTTCTTGAATCCCACACATCCATCCAGAATGGTTAACATTGCTAAGTTCTTTGTTAAATTACAGGTCTACTGCCTGGCTAAACAAGTGAACAAGAAATGTTCAAGAGCCCTTCAGTTTTGACTTTAACTTGTTGTAATTTTCTAATGATGATGCGAGATTCTACACACAGAATGACAGGGCCAGAATTGGGAGCCTTTTTGAGGAAACTGAAAATCTTCATCCTTTTAAAACCTTACATCCACTAGTATCAGATTATTTCTCAAAGGTTACATTTTCTGCCTCCCTAAGACTAATGTCACCTCTCCAAGTGGAAAACAAGAGCGGCATTTGGCATTCGTTTATCCCAAACCCAAATCGCTGACCCTTTGTTTTTAGTACTTTGCCCTTTTGCTTTTGCTTTTTTAATTTGCTTGTGACTCTCTGCTTCCCCCATCTTTTTTTTTTTGGTACAATGATTCTTACCTTGTCTTTCCCCAGTCCGTTTCTGACCTGGAGAGACGTGCAGCATGTTATTGTCAGGACTTCCCGTGCAGGACATTTGAACGCTAATGACTGGAAAACCAATGCTGCTGGTTTTAAGGGTGAGAACTTCTTTCATCTTCTGTCACAGGCAAAACATTTTTATTTTCCCCCATTTTAAATGGAGAGCAGGAAACAGAACCCCTCCACAGAAACTTTAAATTTTGTACTGACACAGGAAGAGATTGATCTCTTAGTAAAAAAAAAAAAATTAAAAAGGCAGATTCCTCTTTTTAAAAATTAAAACAACATATTTATGGCAGATTTCCTTGGCTTCCCATATCATAGGTCAGTTTCTTTAAAGGTAACCATCTCCCAAGTATTGTTGACCTATGAGGCTCCTCGTTAGCTTACTATTTGCTGTCCTTGATTATCTGAGTGATATTTGTCACAATGAATTTAAAAATTCCTTACCTTCTGGAGTGATTACTTCCAATTAATAACAGCTGGTATCTTTTGTTCCTTTGAGGGTAGCACTGTTAGTTGGTGGGCTATGTTTTCTATATATTTTGTTTTTGTTTTCCCCAAACTTCCACAAATAGGAAAACAGGCCTAATTCTATGACATTACTTTACATAAACTAATAATTCTTATGAAGCTTCATAATGCAGTCTTATGCACATATACACAGGCTATAATAAGTGCTAACTATTTTTCCCATGGCTGATAAGGATTATAGTTCCCTCAAACTATCTTACTAACAGTAACTATTTTGTTTGTTGTCATCCATAACATATGCTATAATCAAAAGAAAATAATTATATAAAGTGGATGTCCTACAGTTTAGTATCTTTACTCAGGTTTCAGATAACCTAAACTTTAAACCATTAATTTAAGTTATAACAAAGATTACTTTTTGTCATATCTACAGACTTAAATTTATTCCCAAATAATATTTGAATCATTATATATCCCTATAGATGAAAAACAGTATTCCATAACAGAAGGAATATCTACTTACAAATTGCAGTTCTGGTCCTCAGATCATTGGTAATAAGCTGAATAATTCTGGGCGAGTCATTTAATTTTTCCGGGCCCTAACTTCCCCAGCTTAGTTTAGAAGCTGAATAATATTAACTACATAGCATATCTTATGTATGATTTCCATATATCCATAGTGTATTATACTCAATGTATATAAATATTCATGCTGAAAATGTAACATGTCATTTTAAAAATTATTTGCAAGTAGCTTATTAGAATCTCATGCTTTGCCAAAACCTTTCAATATGCCAGTTAACCAGTGCCATATAAAAGAGTTCTTTGACTAACATCTTCACTGAAGACTTCACTTTTAGAAAAGATAAAGACTAGCCCTCTTCTTTTGAGTATTATCAAACACCTTTCCATGCTTGTAAACTATATAATGCAGCAGTGTTCAGTGAGCTTTTAATTGAAAGCATTGTACATACCAGTTGGGATCACATTTTCTGAAGCCCAAATCAAGACACAGTCCCAAAATAGTAGATGCTATGTGCAGCATCAAAAACATTTGAAAGTTCAGTTGTTCGAGAAAATCCAGGATGTAATTTGCCATATGTATGTTTCCTTTTGATTAGCTTCCACATGCTTCCAACCCCTACTATAAATTCAGGAAGTCAAGGGGCTGAGTTTGGGAGTAAGGGGGGGTGGGGGAAGGGATGAAAACATAACCTTGGTTGGTTCAACACTGCAATGAACTTTATAGTAGAAGGTTCATAGACTAAGTACATTGACCTCCATGAAGCTGAGGAATCAACTTTAAACCAAATAAAAGTCTTAGTTTTACTTATTCCTTTTTGGCAACTTAAAAAGAGCAAATGGTTCTAATAAAAAACGCAACTCTTTTGAAAACCTCTGTTGGTTTTGGAGACGGGGAAGCAGAGGCTTTAGACTGAAGCTCGCCAGATCCAAACCTGAGTCTGAAGGGGGCTATCCACTGCTTCTGGCAGGGGGCAAAGAGTGTTTTACTATTGCACGTGGCAATATTTAGTATAATATTTCACTCTTCTCTTAGATTACTGCCAAGAGTAACAATTAAAGTTCTCTTTTTCATAGATGAATTACCCTGAATGGTCTGGTCTCCCAGCGGAATTGTTTTGTAATTTTGTTGATGGCAAGCCCCATATTTCATCTAAACATGATCATAATAAGAAGAATTTTTGAAGTTTTCTTCCCTTCTCTAAGCATTCCCATCCCTTCCCTAGCATCCCACAAATAAAAGCGATGAAGGCAGAGGCTAGCAGGAGAGGAGTCGTGCTCTGGCAGGCAGGGGTTGGGGAATGCAGGTCACTAGGACTGGAGAAAGATGGGCTGACTTTATGGAATAAGAACTGAATGAACAAAAAATAGTGGAGGCTTGGAAAATGTTCATGCAATGAGAGTTCATATTTTAAATTAGGTCAGCCAGCTTTTGCAGGCCTTACTTAGTGGGAACACATGGCCAAGTGTTTCTCCTTAGGCAACAGAAGTTGCCTGCAAACAGAAGCCTGCAACCCTGGGTGTACGCCCTTACCACTGGGCTTAGTCCTAATGATGAGTGAGATGTAGGTACGAAACAAATCTGAAAACACCTGGGCTTGCTCCTATGGCCTCATGTTGAGTGATTTAACTTGTATGAAGAGTGGGGTGTTGGGGTGTTTTTTTTGAAATCACTAGAATTTCATAAACTGGTTGGCAGGTACTCTTCTGCAATGGGGCTGTCAGTATTAATGTCCAGATTTCCTCTTTCTCACTTGGTAAAGCAGACAGCTCAGTGTAGCAAACAGTTAGGTTTGGTGGGGGTCTTGCCATCAATAGACTTGATAGTTCTCGCTGATAACTTGGGAGAAGCCAGCACCCTACAGATCAGTCTTTCCCCAAACCCTGCCAAGTGCCTTTCATACAGTGTCCTTACATAGCTTTGAACCTACCCACGTGTGGTCCAAGTTAGAGAACAGACCCAGATGCTATCAGATCTAGACTGATGTGGGTCTCTGTTCAAGGCGGACTTGATCCACTCTTACCTGCATGTGTTATGGGCCTGGATTCCTGGCCCCTGGAAGGACATTCCTTCCAGAAGCTACAGATGGCTTCCGTTAACTGGCGTGGACAGATTGCATTCAGGCAAGGAAGTTGCCTAGGGAGGACTGACTCCTCTGTGCGTTTCTCTAAGAGCAGAGTTACAGATGAGCTGGATGCAGAGAACTTTCTTCCCCTTTCTCTGCACTCTCCTTACAGTAAGATCAATTTATAAACAGTCCTGTAGTGAGATCCGTTCACAGTGAAGGCAGCCCCAAACCTGGAAGCCACTCATCAACATTTTCTGTTATGGTAGCTTAACTTTTAACAATGTTAACTGAACTAAGATGAGTCTATCTTGCTGCTTCTTTTTTATAATAATAATAATCTAATATAGATAAAATACCTTTTGTAGAAGATCTGTTTTTTAAAATAAACATAATTCAATGAATACATACCTATGAAAACTAACTGGATGTTATTTTGATATGTTCATCCTGTGAATAATCCTAGCTAAGTTTCAGACAGCACCTTTTGATTTTAAACCTCTTCCAACATAGTTTCTTTAATAATAAATGGAATAAATATGATGCATCTATCAAATAATCTGAAATTATGCATGAAAATAGGAAAGTGTTTGCATGAAACCACATCAGCAGATGTGTTATCCGCCACTAGAGAACTAAAATCCAAATTCCAGTATTTTTGCTACTGACCAACATTTGCAATGCCTGGAGACAACTTTGGCATTCAGTTGTTTGGGAGTTTCTTTAGTATTTCTTTCTCCTTTTTTCCCTTTGCTCTTATGAAATGTCTTTTCTATTTTTTTCTCTTTTTAATAACCCCCTCGTGCTCCTTAAAATGTGCAAATCAACCATAGAAGTGAGGGGTTTGCCATCTGGGTGATTTTCTTCAACGAATTTAATTTACGTAGTCTCCTGATTTCAGTTCAGTTCAGTCACTCAGTCGTGTCCAACTCTCCGCGACCCCATGAATCACAGCACGCCAGGCCTCCCTGTCCATCACCAATTCCCGGAGTTCACTCAAATTCATGTCCACAGAGTCGGTGATGCCATCCAGCCATCTCATTCTCAGTCGTCCCCTTCTCCTCCCGCCCCCAACCTTTCCCAGCATCAGAGTCTTTTCCAGTGAGTCAACTCGTCGCATGAGGTGGCCAAAGTATTGGAGCTTCAGCTTTAGCATCAGTCCTTCCAATGAACACCCAGGATCGATCTCCCTTAGAATGGAATGGTTGGATCTCCTTGCGGTACAAGGGACTCTCAAGAGTCTTCTCCAACACCACAGTTCAAAAGCATCAATTCTTCGGCGATCAGCTTTCTTCACAGTCCAACTCTCACATCCGTACATGACCACGGGAAAAACCATAGCCTTGACTAGACAGACCCTGATTTACTTATTCACAAATATTTCCTGCAAACTGTCAGCAGGCCAGTCCAACACATGATGAAGCACACCCAAAAAGCAGAAGCAGAAGGAAATGTCCAGGTCCTATGACTTTGCCTCCTGTGATCTGGCTGCACTGTGATTTACCTGCAGAAACAGAAGTTTATGCTGTACTTTTTTCTCCCTCCAGTCAAATCCAATCAGTCTTTCAGGTTCACGTTTATAAAAGTGTCAGTGATCCTTCTCTCACCATCTAAAATGCAGCCCAGCCTGAGCAGCAGAAGGCAGCTAATGAGAGAATCTCTCCTGTGGCATGCCACATACATTTTGACGAGTTCTGTTTTTGCATAGAAGGTGTGTGGATCCTAGGGCCCTACCTAGGGCTTGCTTGAATTCTGCATTCTTCTAGAATTCATGGCTCAGAGCCTCTCAGGAAGAACACTCCCTCTTTCTGCTTTAATTTGAGGACCCTGCCTATTCCCTCCCCATCTCTCCCCCAGTCTCCTGGGCTGTGCTCACTGAATCTTTCTCCCAAATCCGTAGCCCTGGTTTGCTGATGCAGCTATGAGAAGTCTAATTGGATGCATGCAACATCAATGCTATAGTTTTTTTTCAAAGTGTCTGTATTTGGATATGATAACGATATTATACAGTTAAACTCTCTTAAATCTAGGAACAGGAATAGACGTCAGATAATAAATTAGGAACTTCTGTCATCTTTACTAGGCGAAAGAAAGAAAAAAATGTCATTGAAAATCAAAATGACAACTAAGTGAGCGAGGTTACCACGCCTTCCATTTCACTGCCCTCCCAGACTATGTAAGTCTCTTTTTTTCTACCAGCATGTTGCTGAAACCTCCCCATCCCCCACTGACTCTTTCTTTGACCACAACTAAACTACTAGATTTTAAAATTTTTATTTCTAACTGATTTCCCACTGTGGGGAAAACAATTGACAGTCTAACATGACTTCTTAGCCTCAAAGGCCCTTAACTTTTAATAACCTTTATTACTTTTAATTGCCATCATTTTATTTTCACTGGTAGGGCTGGTAATTTTAAGATGTTACAATATATTTTTAATACCTACTTGTCTTGCTTTCAGTTTGTAACACTTATTTAAAAAGAATTTAGAAGTGCTGAAACCATTAAGCATGCCATGTGTTGAATTGAAACTAAAAGTTTTGAAATGTGTGGGCTTTTTTGCATATATAAAGTGATATCTGATGTGTTACCATTTGAAAGAGTAAAGCTATATTGTTATCATATTATTTCACTGTACAAGTAATATTTAACTTTGCCATCTAGCATGCTGATGTGATGTTGGTAGCTATGATTAAAGTCCATAATGTAACTTAATTGGAAATGTGCACATCAAGTTTTCAAAAAAAGGTCAAAGTGAAATGTTACTCATCTGGTCAGTGTCAGAGGGGATATTCAAATCAGATGTTTGACTTCGGTCCCAATCCTGTTTTCAGAAATAAAGCATTTAGTTCTTTTAAAATGCAGAGAGGTATATAAATACATTTGATCCTACCTAATAAAATTTGCTCCCTAGAAATGCCACCTGAGTTTCTTTCAAGATTCTAAGTTTTATTGTACTCTATGAACTCATATTTATTTAATATATTAACTTAAAACCTTTCATTTTGTATTTATTGACCATTGAATATATCATCTTACCTTCTTGCTCATTTATAAAAAAAGATGAATCACACATAATTTAGGGATTTTACTTTTATTCTTTTGTCTTTCGGATGATGTACCTAAATATCTACCTGGTAACAGCCATATAGGACCCCTGACAGCCATCTGCCTGATCACTGCTCAATCTGGAGTCTTGTATTCTCAGTGCTCACTTGCCCCATCAGAGTGTTTTTGTCATACATACTAAATATGTGAGATTTAAAAATATTTTCTGCTAATGAAAATGCAAACAAAATGTTGTTTTCTTATTGCTTGTCTTTGAATGGTAGTGTTAGGTTTGTTAGACTTTGGGGATAATTTTGTTTTATAGCCCTACACATAGAAGATTTAAATGTATGTGGTTTCACACTTAAAATCCATCTTCAAAATAGAGTTAAAATGATGGTTGTACTACATGACTATTACCTCTTTACCAGATATAATTAGTTAATGAAGGGAATTATGTTTAGAGTAGTTTTGTGGTTTTACCACAGTCTTAAGAACCTTATTCTAGTAGAGAATCTGTTATTGATATTTTCTTTGGCCTTTGAAGAAACCAATTAAAGTTTTTGTATCTTGGGTTTTTAGAATGTGGGTAACAAAATACCAAACATAATGAGAAGGCTGAATTGAATGAAAAGTGCTTTGAAATTGGAAAATACCAAACATAAAAAGAGTCTTGACAAAGATAAGACTCTTAAAGTGTATTTTCATATGTCACACTTTCTACTGCAAAATGAGGATAAAGATACAGAACTACATTGTGAATCAGAATGCTGTTTAGGGGTGAAATTAATTAAATTATCTGAGTGAGCAAGGCAAAATGCATTAAGGCTTTTGTAATGAAATTACCACAATAGGTCTTCCTTAATTGCATATCAATGACTATACTATAATCATATATAAACACAGCTCTACTGTTTTGCAAATTAATTTTAATGTTCAAATATTACCTTGACTTCAACCTACTAAATCTTGAAAGTTTGTTTCAGCATTGGAACTAATGACAGAAATCTGAACTAATTATAGTTATAAATGTCTTATCAACTCTTTAGCCATTAATGTACAGTATAAAAGCTACGAACATAAAATTTGATTTTTTAACAATATGCAAAATTTGTATACTTAAGAGAGAGTTGATGTCTCTTTTTGTGTTATCACCTGGTGAAACTCAATTTTGCTAATTCTAATGAGGCTGGATTGCCTTAGGTATTTTTAGAACTCTTCTTTTAGCAAATGAGTTTGACTATCCTTCATGTTAACAAAGCTTAATATTTTGTGGTTACAACTGATATTTTAGACAAAGATAAAAATCATCAAGCTGTAAACTTGGTAATTACAGGGAGTGATCAGCCAGGGCCAGTGCTATTTCAGACCAAAAGTGTGTCGTTAACCATGAAGTAAGGAAATGGATTCACGTGAATCACTCATAATTGGATTCTGAATCCAGTTCTAACATGAGATGCCTGAAAGACTTAAGCCAAGGCTGTCTTATCGGAAAACACTTACCTACACATACATGCACATTCTCTCACAGAGATTTTTAAAATTCAACAGTGATTTTCTTATGTTAATTTAAAACAAACAAAAAAACTCACTTAGCATAGTAGTTTGGAGCACAGGCTCCAAAGTCAAGTAACCTGGGATTGAATCCCAGCTTTATAAACAAATAAACAGTACATCTGGAAATCCGCATACAGTCTTAACTTTATTGGAGTGAGTTTACATATTATAAGAAGTACTATTTTAAATGTCCAGATGTATATATCTGTATAACCATCACCGCAGCCAAGGTGTAAAACATTCCCATCACCCCAAAAAGTTCTTTTGCATTCCTTCTTATCCCCCACCCCACCCCCTCGATCCCACCCTGTGAAACCAGATATATTTGCTATTGCTATAGATTAGATTGTCTTTTGTAGACTTTAATACAGATAGGAAACTGGCTTTTTCTCTCCATATATTTTTTGAGGTTCATCCATATCATTAAGTATATGAGGGGTTTATTCTATTTATTACTGACCTGTATTCTATTGTAAGAATGTATCACAATTTGTATTATCATTCACTATTTCATAGATTTTAATTTTTACTCTTTATTGGGGTATATTTGATCTATAATATTATGCAAATACCAGGTACATGACATAGTGATTCACAACTTTTAAAAGCTGTACTCCATTTATAGTTATAAAATATTGGCTATATTGCCTGTGTTGTACAACATAGCTTATTTATTTTGTATTTAGTATCATACCTCTTCCTGTTTCCCTCTCCCCACTGATAGCTATGAGTTTGTTTTCTGTATCTGTGAATCTGTTTCTTTTTTGCTATATCCACTAGTTTGTTTTAGTTTTTAAGTTCTACATATATGTGGTATCATACCATATTTGTCTGTCTCTCTATGACATATTTTACTTGCATAATACCCTCCTGGTCCATCCATGTCATTGCAAATGCAAAATTTTATACTTTTTTATGGCTGAATAGTGTTCTGTTGTGTATATATACCATGTCTACTTAATCTATTCATCTGTTGATGGACCCTTAGGTTGCTTCCATATCTTACCAATTATAAATAATGTTACTATGAACATTGGGGTGCATGTACCTTTCCAAATTAGTGGTTTGGTTTCTTTGGATATGTACTCAAGGGTGGAATTACTACATCATATGGTTTTAGTTTCAGTTTTTTTTTGAGAAACCTCCATACTGTTCTCCATAGTGGCTATGCCAATTTACATTTCCACTAACAGTGCATGAAGATTCCCCTTTCCATGGATAATTTTACTGTTTCTAATTTGGGGGTGTTGTGAGTAAAGCTAGTATGAATATTCATGGACAAGCCTCTGTGTGGACAAATTACACTTTTTTAATTTTTAAACTTTACACATTTGGCAAAAGACTTAATTTAAGGAGAGACTTTGAAGAGTAAGGTGATGGTCCAAAAGACTAACCAGACGTAAAGAACATTTCAGGCCAGGCATATAGCACGTACTAAGACTCAACCAAGGAAAAGCTGGAAGACCGTTCATCCTAGCTGCAGTGTGTGGCAAAGGGAAGAAGAAGGAAAACAGTATCATATACAGAGTTGAGCACAGTTCTTCCTTCTTGGTAGATACTCAGGGAACTTGATCATCTACATGTTATGCATCTTTCTCATACAACATTTAATACTGAATTAATAAATGGTTAATATTGTTAGAATTTTGTATGATAAAAATGGAGCACACATTTTATATATATATATATGCATACACACACACACATAGAATGTAGCTTAGGAATGAAATAGCTCCACTCTCCCTTGCAAATATGCCTTTCACTACTTTTATTCACATATTTCTTGTAACACTTCTGTCCCCCTCTCTGTAGTCTATTTTATCTGATTTGGGGTCTTGTTTCCATTTGCCAAGATTTTAGTTAATGGTTCTGGATGAAGGATTAATTTCCTTATTTGTGTTCTCTGCTTTTCTGGAAGACTACTTGGATTTCAAGAAACAATAGGTAGACTCAGAAGTTTTGGAAAAAAAGCATAATCTGCTGATCATGAGTGATTTGAGTTAATGGTATGTATATAACCTAGATGAGAGACATAGATGAGTATAACAAGACTGTTGAACTCTCAGTTTGAGAGCTACTCCTGGGAACCAACTGGGAACCAAAACTTGTATGAAATAGTTTATAAAGCAGTTAGTTTAAATAGATGCATTATTTTTTCTTTATATCTCTTGGAGGATTTGGGGATTAAAACTGGAGGAAACAGCTGTGCTAAAAGCATTGGTCAGGATAAGGGAGGAGAGAGAGAGCCCGGTATGCAAAAAGGGTACGTGTCATGTGATGAGTGAAGTAATTTAAAAGAAACTGAGAACAAAGCTAGAGTAAAAAGTTCTTATTTGATTTGAAAAACATTTTGGAGCCACTGCAGTGATTTGAGAAAGTGAGCTGGATAACAGTAATGACTTTTAAGAAAGTCAATTCCAGTTGCTTTGATGTCAAAGTTTTCTTTTTTAAGCTGATTGTGTAAATCCATGGGTCCTATGATATGTGCTACAAAATAACACGGATAGAAGAAATTGACTTGCTAAAATGGGTGAAAATGCTCTTGCAGTGATGTTTTCTGTCATCTTAGCATGCAATTGTATATTCCTGACCTCAAAGGTTGTGACATTCAGTGGAATTTTTTATCATCTCTTGGTCTCCTTCTAAATGAGAGTTATAGAGGTGGTATATATAATTATCTTTGCTAAATTCTTTTTTTTTTTTTTTTTTTTAAAGAGAAGACAAGGAAATACTTTGAGAAATGGCTCTTTAATAAACCCAGTGCAAAGAGTGTGGTGAAGAGATTGCTTCTTGAAAAGTGTCAGGCCAGAACCTGTACTTTAAGAAGACTTCACAAATTTCCTTCAAACCAGTCTTTTTGTTGCTTATTATTGTTCACCATGACCTTCAGAAAGCCACTTAACTTCCAATATTTGAATTATTTTCACATACAGCTGTGGTCTTTGAATTTGCCATGTCAGTTTGCAGACATTTAAAGAAAGCAAGTGACACAATTCTGGTTACCTTCTGGAGTCACTGTGATACTCTTGCAGGTAGAGTGACAGATTCATTTACAGTTTATAAGTGACTTTTTCCCTTTCTTAAGTTTTATATTAGTATTCTTTTTCTTAGCTGTGAAGGAAACTTAGAATCATCTGTAGTCCTCGGAAGCTGCATAATTTTTTTGAACCTGCCAGAGGCTACAGCGTCTATGCTTTTTTAATATACTGTATGGGATGGTTTTGTTTGGAAACCCTTTGCTTTTCTTTATATGTTTTGCCCTCAGAATTGTCTTTAGAACCAAGGTAAAAGATATGTGTCCAGCTTTGTTTCAGAGTTCAATATTGTGCATCTTACAAGCCTAAAACTTGCACTAAATTCCAGCTATATATGATTAAACAATCAGAGGATATACCTAAAAATGCATGAAATGTCTATGATTACATGTTAGGGTGTACCATAGGTTTTTGCACAGATTATTTCACTGAACTAGGGAATCAAATAGGGAAATTGAGTGGAGAATGAAATCTAGCCTGTGATTGACTCAACAAGTCATGTGCCCCAGAGTGGGATGTTGTTTAGTTGCTAAGGTGTGTCTGACTCTTTTGTGATCCCATGAGTTGTATCCCACCAGGCTCCTCTGTCCATGGGATTCTCCAGGCAAGAATACTGGAGTGGGTTTTCACTTCCTTCTCCAGGGGACCTTTCTGACCCAAGGACCGAACCTGTGTCTTCTGTATCAACAGATGGATCCTTTACCACTGAGCTAACGGGAAAGCCCCCAGAGTGTGATGGCGTTCCCCTAGAGCAAGAGGCATCTAATTCACATGGGTCCCATGTAGGCAACCATGTTGCATAGAATTTGGTTGTAATTTCTCCCACAATTGTCAAAAAGGCATGGGTATCTTTTAAAAGGTATCTCTCTAGAGATGGTTTTGATCATTTTAACCTTCATCTATTGCTTCAAGCTTGACATTCACAGGACCTTCATTTGCAAAGTTATTGCATTCAGATAGAGTTTCCCAATATCTTTTTCATCATCCCCAGCTTCTAGACATAGTTTGATGTAAAATCTTAGAATTTTGAGTGAATGTGTTTAAGCACAAATCTATTTTTCTCTTCTTATTCTTTCTCCATTCTGTCTGATTTTTTGACCAAAAATGATTGAAACTTCATGCATTCAAATGCATGCTTATTTCATGTGGAGTCAGGAGATTCTTATGTGGGGTGATTAAAAATTGACATACGCAGGATTCATAAGCACAGGCATAAGGCAGTGGTGAAAAAGCTATATGAGATGCTTTCATGATTATCAACAAGCTGTCTTGTGAAGGTACTCCCAACAGACCTTCTTTTCTACAAAGGAATAGAGCTTTAAATGTGAGAGAGAGAGATGTGATTGAGGTGCATAGGAGGAACTCTGTCATTGAAATTAGTCCTTGCCTATCAGTTTTGGACTCTGGCATCAGCTTTCCCAGAAAGACTACGGAACCAATTCCCTGTCCCCCATGAGGGACAGGGGGCTCTAACTTGCTGTGACCATGCTGAGACCATACCAAATGGGCAGTGTTCCAGCTGTGAAAATTGGTTCAGGATCAGTGTACATGCTGTGCCATGCTAAGTTGCTTCAGTTGTGTCTGACTCTGTGAGACCCTATGAACCACAGCCCGCCAGACTCTGTCCGTGGGATTCTCCAGGCAAGAATACTGGAGTGGATTGCCCTCCTCCAGAGGATCTTCCTGACCCAAGGATTGAACCCATATCTCTTAAGTCTCCTGCATTGGCAGGCGGGTTCTTTACCACTTGCGCTACATAGAAAGCCCTCAAGATCAATAAGATAAGCCAAATGAACAAGAGGAAAGGGGGCCTTATTACATCTTTTTAAACTTTAGTAAAGATGGTTTAGTTCAGTTCAGTCGCTCAGTCATGTCCAACTCTTTGCGACCCCATGAATCACAGCATGCCAGGCCTCCCTGTCCATCACCAACTCCCAGAGTTCACTCAAACTCATGTCCATCGAGTCGGTGATGCCATCCAGCCATCTCATTCTCTGTCATCCCCTTCACCTCCTACCCACAATCCCTCCCAGCATCAGAGTCTTTTCCAGTGAGTCAACTCATCGCATGAGGTGGCCAAAGTACTGGAGTTTCAGCTTTAGCATCAGTCCTTCCAGTGAACACCCAGGATTGATCTCCTTTAGAATGGACTGGTTGGATCTCCTTGCAGTCCAAGGATCCTTTTTTTCTACCCATGGAGATCTTTATATCCATGCCAGTGTCTACAATATAAACCAGATCCAAGGATTCAAAAAGAAATCCTGAAAATTAATCCCTCCCTAGTTTTATGTGTAACTTCCTAAGGCCACTGCATCTAGGAGGGTACAGTTACACACACCAGGCGATCACTTTGTGGAATCTATCTGGATACATCTTCTGTGACATAAAAAGATTCAGACTTTTTTTTTTTCTTAGAATCTCAATTCAACTCTTTACACATGTTCACATCTTGCTAGCCTTAGGCATTTCAAAGCAATTAAACTTCCATCACACATCCCAGTAATAGTTTCAACAGGCTTCATTTTATGATGTTCTACCAGAAGCCATGGTACACCCTGAAGTTTCCAGAGTCATCTTTGAAAGAGCCAAAAAAGAGGGTATTGTGATCACTGCTGGATGTTAACAAATGGGAAGCTGCTCTTTGCCACTCAGTGCCATTCGTCCATCTGTGCATGCCTAGTTAGCTGTAATAAAAAAAAAATGGCCTCAGCATGAATATAAAATAAAGTAACTTTGCCATATTAATAATATTTTCTCACTCAGGGAAAACTCCTGATACAAATGACTGAAGAAGGTCATTTCTCAGCAAGAATAAGGGCTCTGGGCCAGTTAACTTTTCTTCCAAACTTCACATATATCTTTTTCTGCACATACTATTTTAATGAGGTTTGAAGAAGAGAGCAGTTTTTAATGCAGTTGATTTGCAGAAAGCAAAGAGGATAAAAATGTTCCAGTGTTCATTTGTGATGCATAGATAAATCCCAAAATGCCCCCCGACCTTTGCTGTCTTATTCTGAGAATTTATGATTGATTTGAGTACTTTAGTTGAAAGAAATATTATGTGTCTTTTGTATAGTGGTGATCACTGAATATGTATATAATAGATGAAGATTTTGAATACTTGGGATCAAGTCCCAATGAGTTTAAGAGAGTTTTTTTTTAATGTTCATGAGACTTAGTATTTTCAACTGTAAATTGTGAATAATACTATCTTGCTAATAGGATTATTTTAAAGATTTCATTAGCTAATATATTAAAAAGGTGCATGTAAGAGATATGTTTACCACCCATACAAAACTTCTGGGCCCTTCTTTTGGGAAGCATACTTGAAACATGCTTGATAAGTGCACTTCAGTTATAGAGGCGGTAGGGTTAAGAGATAGCTACCTCACTGCATTTGCTATTTTCAACATTGTGATTGACCATGATTTTGTATCTCAATCAAACACTGATTCTATACTAACAATGCAGAGAACTTAACTCTTCAAGTGATATGCATCCAAAGAGGAAAATACCTACATAAACCTGTGCTTGAACAATGAGGGATATGCACCTACAGATTAATTAGGATAACTTTATCATCTGAAAGTAGTTTTGTCAGAGAAGCAAAAACATTTCTGGTAGGTAGCCTACATGAAAAGATATTGGCATGATATTCTATATAAGCACCTTACTTCTGGTGCTTCTGGCATGAGGGCAGGATATTTGTAAACCATGCCTGCAGAGACTCAAGCCCTATGTTGGAGATATTAGCCTAATTAACCAGGCTTTATCATTGGTAAACTAGGTTTCCAGGAAAGATACTAATTGTAGTAGCTTCAAGAAGTGGCTCTGAAAGTGGGGTCCCTGAACCAACAATCACCCAGGAACTTGGTAGAAACGCAAATCTGAGCCTTGCCTTGAAACTGCTAATCGGTGGGGTTGCACAATGTGTGCCCTAACAAGTCCTCTGGGTGATGGATAACAATGATAACAATTTCTCTCAGATGATTTTTTCCTGTAGCTTGGATAAGGAATCCCATGTGTGAAAGATGCTCTAAAAAAATCTCATCTCTTGTCAGTCTCTTACTGCATGCATGTACTCCCAGCTGCATGCCTTCTCCTTTTGGTCAATTGGATGATCACATTCCCTTTTCAAACTTTGTATCTCCCATTTCAGGGGGGAGGGGGAACTTTTACATTATCCTCCTGTGTTAGTTCTGTGCTTCCTTACACAATTAAAAATTCCCAACAAGTAGTGTGATTTAGGGGAGTTGGTGATGGATAGGGAGGCCTGGCGTGCTGTGATTCATGGGGTCGCGGAGAGTCGGATACGACTGAGCAACTGAACTGAACTGAACTGAACTAGTGGCTCAGATAGTCAGGAGTCCACCTGCCATGCAGGAGACCAGGACTCAATCTCTGTGTTGGGAAGATCCCATAGAGAAGGGACTGGCAACCCACTCCAGTACTCTTGCCTGGAGAATCCCATGGACACACAGTCCATGGGATTGCAAAGATCGGACACAACTGAGTGACTAACACATCAGTCTGATTTAGCTGCTTCCATTTCCTTACTGTGTAGTCTTTTAATTCTCCTGCAGTCTTGTTTCCACTTCCAACTTTGAAGTGCAGTTACTCTTTAAGAGGTTCAACCATTTCCTGCTTGCCAGATCAGAAGGATCCTTGTTTTTCTCCATGGTTTCATGCTTTGATCCACACAGTCCAGAACTCCTTTTCCTTACCTTTTGTGCTGCAGAGATACAGCCCCGTTCTTTGATACTTTCCTGAGTCCTTTCTCTCCCTTTCCCTGGGCCATTCCCTCAGGACTGTTGCTTTGAGAGCTCTGGAGGGAGAACACCTTGGCTCTCTTTCCTTCTCCACTCCTCTCTGCCTTCTTCCTTTCCTCCCTTCACATTCTCTTAATTCCACATTCCTTCTGTTCAGTGACAAGGACCACCTCCTGACTAATGATTCCCAGTTCTACCATCTTCCACATTGACTTCATCCTTTACC
This sequence comes from Moschus berezovskii, assembly GCF_049115385.1. Lineage (NCBI taxonomy): Eukaryota > Metazoa > Chordata > Mammalia > Artiodactyla > Moschidae > Moschus > Moschus berezovskii. The sequence continues at coordinate 59,426,527 of NC_142466.1, forward strand.
GACCTAAATCTCTGCACAAGGCTCTCCTGCGTCATTTAAAACTCAGAACTTCCAAATTAGAACTATCAGTCATCTTCTATGAAGCAAGTTCTCCCCCAAGGTTACCTCTATCCTCAGGGAATATCCTTCTCTAGATCACCCCATTCGCTCTGATCCTGTTCACTCTGACTGAGCATCCTACAGTGTGAGATGTGAAATTTCTTTGCTCCTTTCTTATGTGATTTCTTATTTCATTCACCTCTTCCATAACCTTCGTTATGGTCTCCCATGCCTGCACCATTGAAATAACTAGTTCCCTGCCTCAGTCCTTCTGCTATTTCATACCCCACACATCAATGCCGGATCAGTCTTTCTAAAATATTAATTAAATGATGTCATTTTTTGATTGCTGGCTATTCATTACCTGCAGATTAAATCCATCCATGGGATTCCAGGCCCACGTAGCTTTCTTGAGGAAGACACCATTCCAAATATCCCTGTCTCATTCTTTACTCCATGAATTATACCACCATGAATCCAAATCTTACTCCAGGACATAAGGACCATCTCAAGTATTATTTCTTTTAAGAGAATATGTAGTCTTCTATAATGGCCTATTTTTCTGAGTTTTACAGAAATTTCCTTATTATTGTTCCTTATTTGAATTTTATGCAAATGAAAAGGAATTTTCACAAGAAGCCTTACATAGCACTTGAAACTTAAAAAGATAAGTGTTAGCTTTCTTCCCAACCAGAAGGTGACATTCCTAGCTGCAAGGAATAAGCTTTTCTGTGTATCACTCTTTGTGGTCTGCCACCCATCATATCGACAGTAGGTAATGGCATCATATCAGGTGAGCCGTGGACGTTTGGTGTAGTTGGATAAAATAATCCTATCTTTGTAACCTCTGTTAACTATTGAGTATGAAAATATACTCCCTTGAAATAGTCAGATTTTCTATTCCTTTATGCAAATTTAAGGAAAGGGCAAACACAAAGGAAAGTTAAATGAAGAGTTATCTATAAATAATATGTGAATAATTCAAAAATAAGAATTTTTGACTGCTGGCTCATTAAGATCCCAGTCTGGTAATTGTTTGTCCAGGTTATATGCCAAGAAGATCTAGGCTGGGGAGGTGACATATGGTCAATCTAATCTTCAATTAGCTTTCACCCAAAAGCCCTTGTGGGACATTTTTTATTTTGTTCTCATCTCTGTCTAAGCAATCATAGTTTCCAAAAAACAAGCCCAGTTGTGATCTATGTATGCCTAGGAATACATGGCTAAGTTTCCCCAAGGTAGTAAAATAGTTTTCCTACCTCCAGTCAAGAAATACTAGTCAAGTACCTTAAACAAATTACTTTCCTATTATAGTCACTTTGGAAGCAAACAAAGGAAGAATGGCCAGAGAAGAAGAGAAAATAATTTGACATGTTTATCTTTTCTTAAATCCCCTTCAGAAAAGGCAGGCATATCTTCTTAACTCTGTAAATTTTAAAAGATAACAGTAAATATGTATCTTAAATATGCATATATAATAAATTGCGTGCTGTGCACCAAGTATAATGAAATATATTGCACATGGAGGAGAAGAACTCAGCAGTGGTTTCCTAAACTCTTTTTACTTCATCTCTGTAATGATGAGCCTGTCTGACTACCTACAGCTGCTGACCAAACATATCCCGAGGGGCGCTTTGAAGTGCTGACCCCGCAGACAGCCAAGTATCAGTGTCTGGAAACCTTCCACATGCAATCCCTTGATAGTGCTGGTGATGGTTGGCATCTTTGGATCTGGCCGCAGTTGTTAGTAGAGCCTACAATTTTAGGAAAAGCAAAGGAAAACTAAAAACAAACCATGCAAAGTAAGGCAATAAGGCAGGTGCCGGCTGTGGGGTTTGTCCTGCCCCCGGGGAGTCTGCATTTTGCAGGAGGAGGCAGAAGAAAGCACTGCAGCTCTAGTTCTGATTTCTCTAAGAAGCTTATATGCTTTTCATGCTAAAATTTAAAGGGTACATAATAAAGAGATAGATGTCTGAGAAAGGGAGTAAGAAAAGGGAAGAAAAGGCTAATTCTGCAAGCATCCTGTTTTCATTTATCAAGATGTTTGGGTGTAGAAATGCTGACATAGACGGAAGGGTATTACTTCTGCTTCTTCATGTTTACGAATCTTACATTTTATGTTTTCCTATTTAGCTGTTTACTTCTACTTTAAAAGAAGCAGTACTTAAGCATTTACATTATTCATGTGCAGTGGGGTGCATTTCACGCCCTCGTAGGTGCTGGAGGTGCAGGGTCCCTGGTGGGAGCAGTTATTTCAGAACAGGTGGTTCAGCACATTGAGGATCAAAGAACCCAAAGGTGCGAGGACTCCAGCAGCCGCAGGAGCTCTTTGATCTCAGTCGAAGTTTCAACCCCACCCTGCAGATCAGCAGCCCTCCTCAAGCCAGGAATTTGCATTTGCCTATCTGTCTCTCAGTCTGGTGGTTTCCCCTTAGGTAGAAGAATAGCAGCCTGACTGATGGCAGAAGACACCCCACAGTCACGGTTGGCATCCAGTTCCCCCACAGTCCACTCTCTCCCCCTTACTTCCAGCCATGTAGACTGCTAATGCCCATCCCCTGCTGACCACTCTCCCCACAAGCCACGGCTGCCATTTTGCTCACTGCCCCAAAGAACGGTACACAGACCTGATGATTTTTTAATCAGGAGGCTCCGTTCTGGCCCCAGCTGTCCTCCCTGCATCTCCACCTTGCTGAATCCGACCAGAGCCCCAAAGCCCAGTCCAGATATCACCCTCCCCTCTATGTCATCTTCCCGACTCCAAATTTCAGCTAACATTCATTGAGTACTTTCTATAGAGCAGGCTCTATTGGTAGCTTTTAATCTGTTATTATTATTATTTTTTTTTTTTACTGATTTCTTGACTTTGGAAGTCTTTTGTACACACTTACAGTGATTACACAGTTACCACTTTTGTTTCTTAGTGAAATCATAGAGCTATTCTTACCTCATCCCCTGGCAGTCTGAGAACTCATAGCATTTTGTTTCTTTCAGAGCTTCATTGTGTTGACTTTAGCAGGTGCTCCAAACCGCACGAGTGATATCATAATTAATGGGCTCAATTCTTAGCTTATATCAGTGAAGTGTATTGAAACTGTCCCTTTCTAACAACTGAGTAACCAAACCTAATTTATCAACCACATTCTTCTATATTTTGATGATTGAATACATCTGAACAAAGTTCAGTATACCTGTACAGCTGCCTCCTAGTTACTAGGCTTTTGGTATTACAAGATGTGAAAGTTCAGTGCCACTCCATACTCCTCCAGTTCCACGTGCGGGGGCTACTCACCTGGTTTGCCCATGAATAAGGAGTTTCTCCAGGACATAGGAATTCCGTGCTCCAACCAGGACAACGTTGGGTAAACCTAGACATTTAGTCAAACTAGTCATAAGAAATGATTTCCCCAATGGAAGAAATTGACTGTACTTTTATACTAACTGCTCAGGAATGGATAGCTGTCACTTAGTTGTATTTTTTGCAGTCACAGGCAAAATTTTAAATCTCTCATAACCATTTTTGTTGTCATTTGCCCTTCTGGTTGCTACATAGCATTGTCTGTATATCTGACAGCTGGTAGCAAAAAGACTTATTACTTCAGGGAGCTCAAAAAAGTTAAAAAACAAACAAACTTGTTCCAATCAATTCCTTTATTATATTAGACAGGGCTTTACTAATAGCCATTTACAGTTATCATGAAATAGCCAATCAGTGTGATATTTCTGGGGTTTAAAATAGCTAGTATCAGTAAGGATATATCAAATTCCCTGGTTATAACTTCCTGTGCCCCAAAATTCCAATTTTTCTTTTCCTACTAAGTTTTCTAACTTTTCTTTAGAATTGACTCTTTTAGGTCTTATAGCTAGTACTGCTGTCTAAATCAATTGTTGTATCTGTTTTTGAACTATGCAATTATTTACCCGTATATTTAGTGACTAGCTCCTCTTGGCACTTCTAGTCTCATCAGAAAATGAAAATATACCTCCTGGGAACATCATCTATCTTCCTCTCTTTGCTTGTCCACCTGACTAGTCCAAGCAGGGAAGCCTTTGGATTACTTGGAATAAAAACTAGTTATACTTCTGGCACAAGGCAGTTCCACTTTTTGGAACTTCTCTGCATAAACAGTCATGCCACCTAATGGAACAAATATACTATTAAGCAAGTTTTTCAAATTCCTTTTATTAAGTTTGTTCAAACACATTCTTCAAAGAGTTAGATTTAGTTTCTAAAATACCTATCATAGCTGTGCTTCAAGATATTTAGTCTGTATACATGCTTTGTTCCCTCAATGTCTTTCTAAACATTGAATCCGTAGAATTTTGCATTTGGCACAGTGCCTGCATGGAGAGATTCCACTTGATCATCATAAAATTATTTTCAGGCTCAGGTCATGGCATGAGAAATGTGCATAAATAAAATTATTTTAGTTATGGAATGGTCATATCACAACCAGTTGTTTGCATGACATATTATATACAGGTAATTGTAAAATTTTTGAAAGTGGGAATATTGGCTCTACACTAGGATACATGTTTAGTTATTAATGATGAGATTATAGGAGTCTGTAACAAAAAGAACAGGCCTCCTAATTCCCCCTTACAATTCTCCTATAAACATTTTATGCCACTTGGTGAATTAAATACAGTTTCTCAGATCAGTTACATTCCTTTACTTCACAAATACATTTGGAACCTCTCCTCTAAGCCAGACGCTCTGCAGTCACGGAAGAGAAATCATACCCCATGTGGAATGGTAACAGTGGTAAGTGTGACGAGTGACATGTGACTCAGATGGTCACCAAAACAGAAACAAACAACCAAAAAAAAACACATGTTCTGAATTTATAAGTTAATTTTAGAGTGTGAAACTTCATGTCATATAAAATATTATTACATGTCACTTATATCTCATAAAACTACTAGAGCTTTCAAACCATTTAATGGCTATTTTCCCTGTTAACACAATGTTTTGAAGGAGTTTATCTGCCCAACACATTTATTGTGTAATTACTTTCTCTTTAGTATTTACCAAAACCCAAACAAATAACTGCCATTCAGAAGAGAGTTGATACATTGCTGGCACTGCCCCCCTCCTCCCAAAAAAGAAAAAATAAATTTAATTCATTTTTTTCCTTCAGCTGTGTATCATGATTCTGGACAGATTCTCAATTTCAAGTATATTAAAATATTTTAAAATGCTGCAAGTCTCCATTAGTGATTCGGTGGCCTTCAGTGATCTAGTCTAACTTCCTTGTTTATTAATATTCTATTAATAAACATTTTTTTCTGTTGACTCACCAGTCTGTAGTTTAACTGGAGCTACTCAGCCTCTGTTCTGAACACCTCCTTTGAGTATTGCATGAATAGACCTTGTCTCTGGAGGGTAGGAATTGAGTCGGAAAAGGAAACAATTTACAGCCTTCATAAAGACTCAAGGTGCTTTTCTACTTAACTCAAGTGGTTGTTTAACAGGCATGAAGTGTTTGTTGTCTTTGACAGCTCTGCGTGTTAATTTATTCTAAAGGTTGTTAAGTTGACAATTATTGGGGGTGGGGAGGTGGGGAAGGGCAACGTGCAAAGCTGAGCTGGGGCTGAGACACCCATTTTGCAGACTATTCAAAGTCCTTACCCTCCCCAAACCCACCCCTTCACCCTCTTCCCCACCCCCTTCATATCAATCAAATCTCTCATCTTATTTCCCTAAACTGAGATTAAATTATAAATTACACAGGTTTAAAATCACTTGACACTGGCTTGGGGATATTTGGGTACCATGAAGAGTTAGAGAGCCTCACATTGCGTCTTTGTCAATAATTTCAATTGCTCCAGGGCAAGAAAATACCTTTGAATATCCAAGGTGAAATGATATAGACTGTGGTTAAGTGATAAGTGACAACATAGGATTTCAGTGAACTTTAACAAAAGAGCTCCACAATTTGGTTTCCTTAATCCCAAATTTGACATTTCTCCTCTAAATTATATGTGTGTTATTCTGTATCTTTTCAAATTAAGGAGGCAGACTTGCCTCATGTAATATTTTGTAACTAAAACTAAATAGACTTGTTAATAGCAGTTACCAATTTGTGATGAGGTTATTGATGAGTTTTATTTATTCTTTTCTGGATGTATTTACAAGTTTTTACAGTGAACATACATTATTTTTTAATTAAGAAAAATATCATTTATAATAAAAGTTGCAAAAGTACCTGTATAAAAATTCTACATATATCTTTGCCATAGCAAAGTATGACTTTGTGTTAAATATAAAGATATAAAAGAGTTTAATGCAAGGTGGAGATTTTATGTATTCAACTGGGATTTTAAAGTATTTTTAGAAAGAATTGCAAATGTAGATATCACTGTATCATCATTAAATTTTCCTATATACAAGTAAAGTTTCTGAGAAAGTTAGGTCAAATTTAGCTTTAGATCAATAGATATTCTCATTGAGAACTAAAAGTTTACAACATTCGAGGATAAGGAGGTGTCATGAAAGTTTAGAAGCCTCCAAATATTTCATGCATAAACTTTAATAAATTTTTCATATGCTAGAGGAAAGGTAATGATTCTTGTCTTCTAGGATTTTCAACCAAAAAACTAGACATGTCAGAAAATTGGTATTTCTTGCATGCTAGTTCTGACTGCACTAAGAGAAGTTGTGTACACTTCTCTTTGAACCTACTAATTATTTTATCTTACAAACGGGATGGTGTTATCACTTGAATACAAGTGGTTAATAGTGGAGCCTGGGAGTAAATCTTTGTGGGTTAGAATTTGGCTCAACCACTGAACTGCTAGTCAGTCTCAGCCAAATTTCTTTCTCCTCATCCATGAGTGATAATAGTACTAGCACTAACATCTTAAGATTGTTAGGAGGATTAAATGTAAAAGTATGGACTAGTACCTGTCATGTAATAACAATTCATAAATGGTAGTTCTGTTACTAGTTATAGTATGTATTCAGTGAATAATATGCATTCATCTTATTTTCTTCTTTTGATTATTTACTTGTTTTATTTGTTTTTTAATTGTTGCTAGAAGGAAAGCTTGGCTCCCGTTGGGTTGTGTCTGGCTTTTCTACAGAGTGAAAGTATAAGTCAACATATATAGCATAGGTTGCTACCAACCATGGTAAAGCTGACCAACTTCTTGCCTTCTGTAGTGAGCCATCTCTATGGATTTGGACTGATGGATGCAGAAGCCATGGTGATGGAGGCGGAGAAGTGGACCACTGTTCCCCAGCAGCACGTGTGTGTGGAGAGCACAGACCGGCAAATCAAGTAATGTTTGCTGCAAGCAGACAGCATGACCATTCCCTAAAAGAGAGCTGGCCCATGCAGATGTCTCGAGACAGCCCTGTGTTGCACATGAAAGCTAGTAGTGTGTGTAGTTTTTTCTAATGTGATTATAAAATCTTAATAGAATGTCTAAGACCCTAAATTGTTAAATCCGTCCTAGTATAACCTGCCATGCCCCCCTCCAGAGGATCTTTTCAACCTAAGGATGGAACCCAGGTCTCCCACATTGCAGGTGGATTTTTCACCATCTGAGCCCCCAGGAAAACCCACTAGTATAAACCAAGGATCCTTAAAAGAAAAGCATATTTCATAAGGGGATGGGAGAACCCTTACAGGTGGATATTCTTCAAGTTTCTACTTTGTCAGTATTTCTGTTTGATGGTAGAAGTACTTACTTCCCATAAGTTGGAATACCCCCAGAACTAAACCTTATGTTCTGGAAACTTAGCTACTTACCATGTTGTTCTCTGAGAGTGATGCAGGATACACAGTAAATGAGATTGAACTTTACTCAGATTCCAGGGCCTAGTGTCCAAACAGGAGGATGTGCAACAGGATTTACCAAGTGATAGTGAAGTCTCTCCTAGGCACTGAATTTGAAGAATTAGGAGTTATTATAGTGATTTTATTAGTATTTTGCTTTTGTCTTTCTTTTTATAGAGAGTTAGCTCAGAAAAATACTTATGAACTTTGGTTTGTAATAAGAACAGAGCCATTATAATTCTTGAGGAAATTGTTAGGAAGCAGAAACAAATGGACTAAATTTTTTTCTCATTCTACCCATTTGTGGCAAAGAATATGAAAAAAAATAAAGGAGTATAAAGTTAACCAGTATTTATTGAGTTCCTACTATAGGTCAAGCCCTAGCAACTTAATGTGTGTTTTCTTCTTAAAACTAGATAACAACTTGGGTTTTATTCCCTTTTGACAAATGAAGAAATGAGATCAAATGGAATAATTGTTTATTTCTAGACAAATTTCATTTACCAATTCAGCATCTATTTTTCTTTCATTTATTGGATATCAAGAATGGGACTAGTGCCACATGCAGCTGGGAGGAGTCCAGATCTCCTCCTGCGTGTGCTGCATCCCTGTGCCCTTTCTGCCAGATGCCTGGGACCCTCATAGCCCAGTGAAGCGGCTCAGACCCAGCTGACCAGAGGCACCCAGAACCATGTCAGAACTTTGAGCAAGGCCTGGTGACAGGTACCAGCTGTCACCCACCAGTCTTCCCAATCCGACTTCAAGATGCTGAGCCTGAAGCTGCTGAGGCTGTTCAGCATGGAACATATGCCCCAGAGATCAAGCCTTGAGCCTTTGGAATAGGAGCACTGACTCCAAGACTAGGGAGTATCAAATAGTGAGAACTCATACAAAAGAAACCACTTGAATACAAGACCCTGCATCACCCAACCACCAGTAGCACCCTGTGCAGGATGCCTCATCTAAACAACAAAGAAAAGAAAAATACAAACCCAATCATCAGCAGACAGAATTACCACCTCACTCAGCCTTGCCCATCAGAGGAAAAACAAACAAAAAAACAAAATCTCCACACAAATTTTACCCTATACGAAGCTCACACGAACCACTGGACCAATTTTAGGAGGACAGAAACCAAAAGAAAGAAAGAATTCAACCATCATCAAGGAAAGAGTTCAAATTTCCTTGAAGCCTGGGAAAGGAGACCTCAAACACAATAACTTAAAAAAAAAAATAATGGAAAGGCAGATAAGTACTGCACAAATGAAGGAACAAACTAGAAACACAGAAGTCCAAATAAATGAAGAGGAAATAGGAAAACTACCTGAAAAAGAATTCAGAATAATGATAGTAAAGATGATCAAAAACCTTGAAAACAAAATGGAGAAAATGCAAGACTCATTTAACAAAGACCTGGAAGAATTAAACAATAAACATACAGAGACAAACAACACAATTACTGAAATTAAAAATACTCTAGAAGGAATCAATAGCAGAGTATCTAAAGCAGAAGAACGAATCAGTGAACTGGAAGATAAATTGGTGGAAATAATTTCTGAAGAACAGAATAAAGTAAAAAGAATGAAAAGAACTGAGAACAGTCTCAGAGACCTCTGGGACCATATCAAATGCAGTAACATTCGAATTATAGGGGTCCCAGAAGAAGAAGAGAAAAAGGGTATGAGAAAATTTTTGAAGAGATTATAGTTGAAAATTTTCCCAACATGGAAAAGGAAATAGTCAATCAAGTCCAAGAGTCACAAAGAGTCCCATACAGGAACCCAGGGAAAAACACACCAAGACATATACTAATCAAACTAACAAAGACTAAACACAATGAAAGATTATTAAAATCAACAAGGAAGAACAACAAGTAACATACAAGGGAAACCCCATATGCTTAACAGCTGATCTTTCAACAAAAACTCTGAAGGCCAGAAGAGAATGGTAGGATATATTTAAAGTATTGAAAGGGAAAAATCTACAACCAAGATTACTGGACCCAGCAAGGATCTCATTCAAAAATGATGGAGCTATAAAAAGCTTTTCAGACAAGCAAAAGTTAAGAGAATTCAGTACCGCCAAACCAGCTTTACAACAAATGTGAAATGGACTTATTTGGTCAAGAAATACAGCAGAAAAAAAGATCTACAAAATCAACCCCAAACAATTAAGAAAATGGCAATAGGAACATATATATCAATAATTAAATGTAAATGGATTAAATGCTCCAACCAAAAGATACAGACTAGCTGAATGGATACAAAAACAAGACCCATATATATGCTGCCTACAAGAAAGCCACATCAGACCTCAAGAAACATATAGACTGAAAGTGAGAAGATAGAAAAATATATTCCATGCAAATGGGAAGCAAAAGAAAGCTGGAGTAGCAATCCTCATATCAGATCAAATAGACCTTAAAATAAAGAAGATTACAAGAGATAAGAAAGGATACTACATAATGATCAAGGGATCAATCCAAGAGGAAGACATAACAATTGTAAATATCTGTGCATCCAACATAGGAGCACCTCAATACATAAGACAAACACTAACAGACATAAAAGGAGAAATTGACAGCAACACAATAATAGTAGGAGACTTTAATACCCCACTCACACCAGTGGACAGATCATCAAAACAGAAAATTAATAAGGAAACACAAGTCTTAAATGATATATCAGATGAGATGATATAATTGATATCTTCAGGACATTCCATCCAAATGCAGAAGAATACACCGTCTTCTCAAGTGCACATGGAACATTCTTCAGGATAGACCACATCTTGGGTCACAAATCAAACCTCAGTAAATTTAAGAAAACTAAAATTGTAACAAGCATCTTCTCCGACCACAATGCTATAAGACTAGATATCAATTACAAGAAGAAAAGTGTAAGAAATGCAAACACATGGAGATTAAACAACACGTTTCTGAATAACCAACGGGTTACTGAAGAAATCAAAAGGAAATCAAAACATTTCTAGAAACAAATTACAATGAAAAGATGACAACTCAAAACCCATGGGGTTCAGCAAAAGCAGTTCTAAGAGGGAAGTTTATAGCAACAGTTCTACCTCAAGAAACAAGGAAAACATCAAGTAGACAACCTAACTTTACAACTAAAACAACTGGATAAAGAAGAATTAAAAAAAAAAATTAGTAGAAGGAAAGAAATCATAAAGATCCTAGCAGAAATAAATGAAAAAGAAACAATAGTAAAGATTAATAAAACTAAAAGCTGGTTCTTTGAGAAGATAAACAAAATTGACAGACCTTTAGCCAGACTCATCAAGAAAAAGAGAGAAGAATTAAATCCACAAAATTAGAAATGAAAAAGCAGAGGTTACAACAGACAGTGCAGAAATACAAAGGATTCAGTTCAGTTCAGTTCAGTTGCTCAGTCGTGTCCGACTCTTTGTGACCCCATGAACCACAGCACGCCAGGCCTCCCTGTCCATCACCAACTCCCGGAGTTCACTCAAACTCCTGTCCACCGAGGTGGTGATGCCATCCAGCCATCTCATTCTCTGTCGTCCCCGTCTCCTCCTACCCCCAATCCCTCCCAGCATCAGACTCTTTTCCAGTGAGTCAACTCGTCGCATGAGGTGGCCAAAGTATTGGAGTTTCAGCTTTAGCATAAGTCCTTCCAATGAACACCCAGGATTGATCTCCTTTAGAATGGACTGGTTGGATCTCCTTGCAGTCCAAGGGACTCTCAAGAGTCTTCTCCAGCACCATAAGAGACTATTATGAACAACTATATGGCAATAAAACAGATAACCTGAAAGAAATGGACAGATTCTTAGAAAAGTTCAGTCTTCCAAGACTGAACCAGGAAGAAATAGAAGTTAAGCACTGAAATTGAAGCTGTGATCAAAAACTCCCAAAAAAACAAAAGCCCAGGACCAGATGGCTTCACAGGAGAATTCTGTCAAACATTTAGAGAAGAGAGAATGCCTGTCCTTCTAAAACTCTTTCAAAAATTGCAGAGGAAGGAACACTTCCAAACTCATTCTACGAGGCCACCATCACCCTGATTCCAAAACCAGACAAAGACAACACAAAAAAAGAAAACAGGCCAATATCACTGACGAACATAGATGCAAAAATTCTCAACAAAATTTTAGCAAACAGAATTCAGCAACACATCCAAAAGCTCATACACCATGATCAAGTTGGGTTTATTTCCAGGATGCACAGATTCTTCAATATACACAAATCATTCAGTGTGATACACTGATATTAACAAATTGAAAGATAAAAACCATATGATCATCTCAACAGACGCTGGAAAAGCCTTTGAAAAAATTCAGCACCCATTTATGATGAAAACTCTTCAAAAAATGGGCATAGAAGGAACCTATCTCAACATAGTAAAGATCATATATGATAAGCCTACAGCAAACAGTATTCTCAATAGTGAAAAACTGAAAGCATCCCCACTAAGATCAGTAACAAGAGAAGGATGCCCACTTTCACCACTGTTATCCAACATAGTTCTGGAAGTCCTAGCTACAGCAGTCAGAGAAGAAAAAGAAATAAATGGAATCCAAATTGGAAATGAAGAAGTAATGCTCTCACTGTTTGCAGATGACATGATACTGTGCACAGAAAACCCCAAACATAGTATCAGAAAACTACTAGACCTAATCAGTGAATTTAGAAAAGTTGCAAGATACAAAATCAATACACAGAAATCACTTGCATTTCTCTATACTAACAATGAAAAGTCAGAAAGAGAAATTAAGGACTCAATCCCATTCACCATTGCAACAAAAAGAATTCAATATCGAGGAATAAACTTACCTAACGAGACAAAAGAACTGTACACAGAAAATTATAAGACACTAATGAAAGAAATCTAAGACCACATAAACAGATGGGTAGATATTCCATGTTCCTGTGTAGGAGGAATCAATATTGTGATAATGACTATACTACAAAATACAATCTCCAGATTTAATGCAATCCCTATCAAATTACCAAGGGCATTTTTCACAAAACTAGAACAAAAAATTTCACAATTCATGTGGAAACACAAAAGATCCCAAATAGCCAAAGCAGTCTTGAGAAAGAAGAATGGACCTGGAGGAATCAACCTTCCTGACTTCATATTATACTACAAAGCTATAGTCATCAAGACAGTTTGGTACTGGCACAAAAACAGAAATATAGACCAATGTAACAAGATAGAAAGCCCAGAAATAAACCCATGCTCCTATGGGTACCTTAGTTTTGACAAAGGAGGCAACAATATACAAGGGGGGCAAAGACAGCCTCTTCAATAAATGGTGCTGGGAAAACTAGACAACTACATGTAAAATAATGAAATTAGAACACTTCCTAACACCATACACAAAGATAAACTCAAAATGGATTAAAGACCTAAATGTAAAACCAGAAACGATAAAACTCTTAGAGGAAAACATAGGTAGAATACTCGATGACCTAAATCAAAGCAAGATCCTCTATGAACCACCTCCTAGAGTAATGGAAATAAAAACAAAAGTAAACAACTGAGACCTGATTAAACTTAAAAGCTTTTGCACAGCAAAGGAAACTATAAGTAAGGTGAAAAGATAATCCTCAGAAAGGGAGGAAATAATAGAAAATGAAACAACTGACAAAGGATTAATTTCCAAAATATACAAGCAGTTCATACAACTCAATACCGGAAATATAAACAACCCAATCAAAAAGTGGAAAAAAGAACTAACAGACATTTCTCCAAAGAAGATATACAGATGGCTAACAAACACATAAAAGATGCTCAACACTGCTTATTATTCAGTTCAGTTCAGTCGCTCAGTTGTGTCTGACTCTGCAAGCCCATGAATCACAGCACGCCAGGCTTCCCTTTCCATCACCAACTCACGGAGTTCACTCAAACTCATGTCCATCGAGTCGGTCATGCCATCCAGCCATCTCATTCTCTGTCGTCCCCTTCTCCTCCTGCCCCCAATCCCTCCCAGCGTCAGAGTCTTAAATGCAAATCAAAACTACAATGAGATATCACTTCACACTGATCAGAATGGCCATAATCAAAAAGGCTACAAACAATAAATCCTGGAGAGGGTGTGGAGAAAAGGGAACTCTCTTGCACTGTTGGTGGGAATGTAAATTGATACAGCCACTATGGAAGACAGTATGGAGATTCCTTTAAAAACTAGGAATAAAACCACCATATGACACAGCAATCCCACTCCTAGGCATATACCCTGGGGAAACCAAAATTGAAAGAGACACATGTATCCCAGTGTTCACTGCAGCACTATTTACAATGGCCAGAACATGGAAGTAACCTAGATGTCCACTGACAGATGAATGGATAAAGAAGTTGTGGTACATATACACAATGCAATATTACTCAGCCATAAAAAGGAATGCATTTGAGTCAGTTCTAATGAGGTGGATGAACCTAGAACCTATTATACAGAGTGAAGTGAGTCAGAAAGAGAAAGATAAATACTGTATTATAATGCATATATACAGAATCTAGAAAAAATGGTACTGAAGAATTTATTTACAGGGAAACATTGGAGAAACAGACGTAGAGAATAGACATAGGGACATGGGGAGAGGGGAAGAGAAGTTGAGATGTATGGGAAGAGTAACATGGAAACTTGTATTACCATATGTAAAATAGATAGCCAACGGGGATTTGCTGTTTGGCTCAGGAAACTCAAACGTGGACTCTGTATCAACCTAGTGGGGTAGGATGGTGAGGGAGATGGGAGGGAGTTTCAATAGGGAGGGGATATATGTATATCTATGGTTGACTCATGTTGAGGTTTCACAGAAAACAGCAAAATTCTTTGAAGCAATTATCCTTTGATACAATATAAATTTCAAAAAAGGAACGGGGCTAGATATTAGGGATAGAAACAGGAATAAGAAATGCTTCCAAATTTATGGAGCTTATAGTCTATTGGGGAAGTCAAACCAAAATAAGACAATAAATGGATAATTACAAGTTATAATAAGTGAAATAAAAACTGTAGAAAATGAAAGGTAGGGAACATGATTTTCCTATGGTTCAATGATTGGCTTAGAGTGAAATTTAAGCTTTGCATATGTGACCAGTCCAGGTTCGACGCATGATGCAGGATGCCTGGGGCTGGTGCAGGGGAATGACATGGGGGGAGGATATGGGGAGGAGGGAGGTGGGAGGGGGGTTCGGGAGGGAGAGCACATGTACACCCGGGGCGGATTCATGTCAATGTATCGCAAAACCAACCAATATATTAATGAAAGGTAATTTGCCTCCAATAAAATAAATTAAAATTAAAAAAAAAAAAAAAGAAATTTAAGCTTTGATCATGAAAAAAGAAGAGTCAGCCATAGGAACAGCAATAAAAAAGTACTAGAGGCAGAGTAGCATATCCAATGTCCCTGAGCTGGGAAACTTGAATTATCCCAGAACTCAAACCAGTGCTGGTGTGGCTGGAACCCAGTCTTCAGAGGGCACAGAGGTACAGGAGGAAGTTTGGAAAGAAGACAGGACCTTGTAGGCAAGAGGAAGAGTGGGCTCTTCTTAGTTTATAGAGCAAGAAAATTTTAGACCAGGGATTTGAACTAAGGCCATAGTAGTCCGCAAATCCCCTATACTGGTGGTACACAAAGTGGATTCCATAGATCAGCAACATCACTGTCACTGGAGAACTTGGTGGAAATGCTCACTCGTGACCCACCCCAGGAACTCCAGTTCCAGAGCCTAGTAATCTGTTTTAACAAGATCGATATCCACTACCTTCATGAAGATCAAAGACACCTTAAATTCTCCATTCCTCTCATTTACATCGTTCTCACAGTCCAAGCAGGATTACTCCTTTAGGCAACCTAATCATTTGAGTGAGGGACTGGTCCTTTAGTATGCAGAACCCGCTGCTTATCTTACATCATGTAGTCCTGCCAAGCCTGCAGGTTCACTCAGTTGAGCTCTGTTGTGCACTCTGCTCAAACTTCTTCTCTCTGTTGCAGGACGATTCGCCCCAACAGTGCAGTGCGCTCCATCTACAAAGCCTCAGGCTGCTCCGACAACCCCAACCATCACGTCAACTACCTGGAGCATGTTGTCGTGCGCATCACCATCACCCACCCCAGGAGGGGCGACCTGGCCATCTACCTGACCTCGCCCTCAGGAACCAGGTCCCAGCTTTTGGCCAACAGGTACAGTCATGGCCCCTGACCATCAGTGTGCACTCAGCTACTCATTAAGCCGGAAAAAGAATAAAGAATCAGCAGTTCTTCATTTTTTTTTTTTTTTTACTTTTTACCAAGTTGAAGATTGTGCATGTACAAATATTATAAAATCATGATTTTTTTATGCAACTTTTAAAAATTACTTTCCATTAATAGTTTTTACAAAATATGGACTATATTCCCTGTGTGGTACAATATATCCATGAGCCTGTCTTATACCCAATAATTTGTACCTCCCACTCCCCCACCTATATATTACCACTCCCAACCCCATCCACTAATTTTTTCTCTATATCTGTCTGCATCATTTTTGTTATATTCACTAGTTTATTATAGTTTTAGATTCCACATGTAAGATATACAGTGTTTGTCTTTCTCTGACTTATTTCACTTAGTATAATGCTCTCCAAGTTCATCCATGTTGCTGCAAATGACAAAAATTGTTTTTATGCCTGAGTAATATTCCATGTATATATGTATGTATGTGTGTATCTATATAGAGATGTATGTATATATACATATATGTGCTCAATTGTAGCTTACTCTTTGCAACCCCATGGACTGTAGCCCACTAGACTCCTCTGTCCATGGAATTTTCCAGGCAAGAATATTGGAGTGGGTTGTCATTTCCTTCTCCAATATATACATATATACACACACACACACACACACACACACACTTATACCACAGCTTCTTTATTCATTCATCTTTCGATGGACACTTAGGTTGCTTCCATATCTCAGTTATTGTAAAGAATCTGCTATGAACATTGGGGTCTACTTATCTTCTTGAATAACAACAGGATTAAAAAATAGGCAGAAGAACTAATAGACATTTTTCCAAAGAGGAAATGTAGATGGCCAACAGGTACATGAAAAGATGCTCAATACCACTAATCATCAGGAGAAATGCAAATCAAAACCACAATGAGTTATCACCTCACACCTGTCAGAACTGCTGTCATCAAAAAGAATACAAATAACAAATGTTGACGAGGATGTGGAGTAAAAGAAATTCTTGTACACTGTTGGTGGGAATCTCAATTGGTGCAGCAACTGGAAAACAGTATGGAAGGTCTTCAAAAAACTAAAAATAGAACTACCATATGACCCAGCAATTCCACTCCTAGGTGTAGATTTAAAAAAAAAAAATTAAAAATATACAACTGTTCTTTAATTTCTTACTACCCTAAGAACTTCAGTGAGGGGCGCCACTTAGATGTCATGATGAGATGGTCATAGCTCTTACTGCCCACACATAAACAGAGTAATGAGCTGCCGAGAATCTATTGGCATGAAACAGTATAACACTTAAGATTTATGTAATATTAAAAGGATGTCACAGAAAAGTTAAAGGCCAACTGTTGTTCTTTATCCTATAAAAGAAATGCAGAACACTGACTCTACGCCTCTGAGATGGTCTTCCTGGCCCCTAAATGTCTGCTGGCATTTGTTGCAGATTAACTGAATGCTCTTGCCTGAGCACTTTCCAAAGTTAAAGGAAATTCTATTTGTTTTAAAAAAGATTTTGGCCTATTTTTTTCTACAAAGACTCAGTTAGTAAATGTTTCAAGCTTTGCAGGTCATGCATCTGTTACCACTCCTCAACTCTGCGATTAGAGTGCTAAAGTCATTGTAAACAACATAAATGAATGTGCATGGCTGTGTTCCAATAAAACTTTATTTATACAAACAGCCCAAGGGCCAGATTTAGTTTGAGGGCTGGCAGTAGTTTCCTAACCACTATTTAAAGGTTGGCCCTTTAGTCTTTATTGGCCAAGGGAACACTCACTTTCTCTTTGTAGCCTCTTCCATTCTCTCCACTCCCTTCAAACATTTCTCCAACAGGTAATTGTATTTCCAGGATCCTGCTGAAAGGTCAGAATGTTCTAGCACAAGTTTTCTTTTGCTCCATTGGCTTTTTGAGTGGTTGGGATCATGGGTGGGGGATACTTGTCAGCAAGTGGGAGCAGATGGGGAAAGGCCAGGTTTTCTTATACACCCTATTCCCTTTATGGTTCCAAACTACAAAGTGAGAAGCCTAAAAGTTTCCTTAATTTGATGTTTTTCTCCAAGAGGAACATTTAATAGGAGCAAAAACCTTACTGTCAAAGGCCTATACAGTCCAAATGAAAGTCAAACTTTTCTGTCGACAGGGCCACCTGTCTACATGCCAGGTGTCCGCGGCAGCGGTGATCCCTGGTAGGACACTGACAACAGCCCAGACGAGTTGAGGGGCCAAGTCCAATGCAGGCCTGCAGAGCCGAAAGTAAGACTGAGGAACTCTCAGTGGCTTTTCAAAATCTCCAAATTCATCTGCTGTAGAACAGTAAGAAAAAGAGAAAGCAAGAGCATTTCTAGAGTCTCTCATTGCATTTTATTTCTGTTCTTGGAAGTCTTCTTGTGTTCATCCCTAAAACCTAACATCTTTCTTTAGGGCATGAGGTAACCTGGGCTTCGTATTCTATGAAGTAAAACTTTGCCAGGATCAGTATATGCAGCTGTGAGAAACTGAAGGATGCTTTGGCATCCAGTCGCTGGACCTGCCCTCCTCCCTGTGCAATCAGGGATCTCAGCTGCTGCCAGGTCTTGCTACTACCTGCCTGAGGCTTCTCTTCAGCAAGCAAGGCCTTCAGATGCACAATTCTATATTTAAGGGAGATCACGTCAGCTGTTGTTACCGAAGCCAGGGAAGACCTTGTTCTTGACTTCTTTTTTCTTTTCTTGACTGCTGTTTATTTGCATTGAATCTGGAGTATCCAGGTGACCCCAGTGAAGTACAAAGGCTGGCTTCACACATGTGCAACTCTTCTCCCTGGAGCCCCCTCCATTGTAGAAAAACGGTCCACCCACGGTTGTTTGCTTGGAAAACAGTCCCTTCAGCCTTTCTGGGATATTCTGCGTATTTCAATATTTTTTGTTGGCTTCCCTGGAAATGACTTCAGTGAGGAAACTTGTGAGCAGAGAAGCAAGAGATTCCAAGACAGGCATTTGGTGAATTACAGTGTCACTGGCTCCAGTTCCTCATGAATTCTTCAACAGCAGGCATCCGCTTTGCTCTTTGCAAAGTGCTGAACCCCAACGTGCTGCCTGACTTGTGTCAAAAAAAGTAACAGGCATGTTTCGATGCTCGGTGACCCATCTTATGGTTCCCTTTAGTCGTCCTATAGGGACCCCCTAGGAATAAGGTCTGCATGCAGAGTACATCTTCTTGGTCTGGAGCATTTCTTAAAGTGCTGCTCTTTTGTCTATCTTCCACCTCAGCACTGAAAATAAGTAGCCACCCCCCAAAAAATGGTAGACAAAATGGAGTGGAGGGCGGGGACTGGAGATAGGGATGTAAAAGGATGTTATGAATTCATTTGCCCACAGTTCCCCCAAAACATTGCTATGAACATCTGACCTTTTAAATGTAAAACAGCTGCACTTGGTCCCCAAACCAGTCTGGCCACCTTCCAGGGCCTGGCTCCCCCATCCTTGTACTTGACACTAGTGGAATCCCTCCTATTGAGTTAGCTAAGGCAAGATGGTTTCTTTTGGCATTTTTTTCTTTCTGGCATATTCTAAAACTTTAATTTTATAAGAGGAAATCTCTCTTCAGAACTTCCCAGTCTCTGACCTCCCAGCAAAGAGGCTTCTGTGTCCTCTCACCTTGGCCCTGTTTCAAAGCACACTCCCAGGATTGAGATCTGAGGGCAAGAAGCATCAACAAGGGATGGGCAAGTGGTGAGGGGAAGGTCTGCTTTGCTCCTGGTGGCCTTCAAGTTGGCCTGCTGGGCTGGGCACTAATACCTTTCCTCAAGGAAAAGGTGACCAGGTCAGGGTTTAGAAGGAATTTGTATGTCAGAGATTTTTAATTTTTTTTTAAATTGAGGTATAGTTGATTCACAGTGTTGTGTTAATTTCTGCTGTACAGAACAGTGATTCAGTTATGTATACACACACACATATGTACACTTTCTTTTTTATATTCTTTTCCATTATGTTTTATCATAGGATATTACATATAGTTCCTTATGCTATACAGTAGGACTGCAAGGAGATCCAGCCAGTCCATTCTAAAGGAGATCAATCCTGGGTGTTCATTGGAAGGACTGATGCTGAAGCTGAAACTGCAATACTTTGGCCACCTCATGCAACGAGTTGACTCACTGGAAAAGACTCTGATGCTGGGAGGGATTGGAGGCGGGAGGAGAAGGGGGCGACAGAGAATGAGGTGGCTGGATGGAATCACAAACTCGATGGACATGAGTTTGAGTGAACTCTGGGAGCTGGTGATGGACAGGGAGGCCTGGCGTGCTGTGAGGGGTCGCAAAGAGTCGGACATGACTGAGCAA
Organism: Moschus berezovskii; assembly: GCF_049115385.1. NCBI lineage: Eukaryota > Metazoa > Chordata > Mammalia > Artiodactyla > Moschidae > Moschus > Moschus berezovskii. The sequence goes on from NC_142466.1 coordinate 59,446,896, forward strand.
CTGAACTGAACTAAACTGAGGACTTTGTTGTTTATCCATTCCATATGTAATAGTTTGCATCTGCTAATCCCAAATCCCCAGTCCATCTGTCCCTCACCCCTCTTTCTACTGGGCAGTCTATGTCTGTTTCTGTTTCATAGATAGGTTCATTTATGTCATACTTTAGACTCCACATATAAGTGATATCATATGGTATTTGCCTTTCTCTTTGTGACTTAACTTCACTTAGTAGGATAATCTCTAGGTCCATCCATGTTGCTACAAATGACATTATTTTGTTTTTCTTCATGGCTGACTAGGGTTCCACTGGGTATATATACCACACCTTCTTGATTCATTCATCTGTCAATGGACATATAGGTTTTTTCCATGTCTTGGCAATTGTGGATAGTGGTGTTACAAACATAGGGATGTGCATGATCTTTTTGAATTATAGTTTTTTTCTGGAAATAGGCCCAGGCATGGAATTGCTGGATCATATGGTAATTGTATTTTTAGTTTAAGGAACCTCCATACTGCTTTCCACAGTGGCTGCACCAACTTGCCTTCCCTCCAATAGTGTAGGAGCGTTCCCTTTTCTCCACACACTCTGTAGCATTTGTTATTTTAGACTTTTTAACGATGGCCATTCTGAGTGATGTGAGGTGATAGCTCATTGTTGTTTTGCTTTGCATTTCTCTATTAGTGATGTTAAGCATCTTTTCATCTGCCTATTTGCCATCTGTATGTCTTCTTTGGAGAAATATCTATTTAGGTCTTCTACCCATTTTTCAATTGGGTTGTTTCTTTTTGTTCTTGAATTTATGAGCTGTTAACATATTTTGGAAATTAAGCCCTTTTGGTCACATCATTTGCAAGTATTTTCTCCCATTCTGTAGGTTATCTTTTCATTTTGTTTATGGTTTCCTTTGCTGTGCAGAAGCTTGTAAATTTGATTAGATCCCATTTGTTTGTTTTTACTTCTACTGCCATGGGAGACTGACCTAAGAAAACATTGGTATGGTTTATGTCAGAGAATGTTTTGCCTATGTTCTCTTCTAGGAATTTTATGATGTCACATCTTATGTTTAAGTCTTTAGGCCATTTTGAGTTTATTTTTGTGTATGATGAGAGGGTGTGTTATAACTTCATTGATTTTTACATGCAGTTGTTCAGCTTTTCCAACCCCGTTTGCTGAAGAGATTTTTTCCATTGTATATTTTTGCCTCTTTTGTCAAAGATTAATTGACTGTAGATGTGTGGGTTTATTTTTGGGGCTCTCTATTCTAGTCTGTTGATACATATGTCTGTTTTTGTGCCCACACTACACTGTTTTGATTACTGTAGCTTTGTAGTATTGTCTGGAGTCTGGAAGGGTTATGCCTTCTGCTTTGTTTTTTTTCCTTAGGACTGCTTTGGCAATTCAGGGCCTTTTATGGTTCCATATAAATTTTAGGATTATTTGTTCTGGTTCTGTGAAAAAAATGTCATGGGTAATTTGATAGAAAGTGTTAGTCATTCAGTTGTGTCTGAGTCTTTGCAGACCCATGGACTGTAACCCGCCAGGCTCCTCTGTCCATGGAATTCTCCAGGCAAGAATACTGGAATGGGTAGCCATTCAATTCTCCAGGGGAATGTTCCTGACTCAGGGTTCAAATCCAGGTCTCCTGCATTGCAGGCAGATTCTTTACTGTCTGAGCCACCATTTGATTGGGACCTTATAAAACCTGTAGATTGCTTTGGAGAATATGGTCATTTTAACAATATTAATTCTTCTAATCCAAAAGATGTGATATCTTTCTATTTGACTCATCTTCAATTTCCTTTATTAATGTTTTATAATTTTCAGTATATAAGTCTTTTACCTCCTTGGTTAAGTTTATTCCTAAGTATTTTATTTGTGTGTCAGAGATTATTATTGAGGACAATAGTTCCCATATTAGACACTTATCTTTCTTTCAGAGAAGTCAGTATTTCTGAGGAGGACCATGTAAAACAAAGAACACTGTGCAGTTAAAAGACAGGAATTCTGAAAGGCTTTAAACACAAAGTTTTCCTCGTGGGGCCATCTGAGATGAAGAGTTAGAGCTCTGGTGGCAAAGTCATCCCTATTTGACCTCTCCTATTTCTCCATGAGGCACGACTCTTGACAGTGGACTGGGCATTGGCCTCTGTGAGAAGGAAGGATGCTGAGGTCCAGCTCAGACTCAGAATCCAAGGCTCACTCAGTGTCATCTCCCCTTAATGATGGCACGCATCTTCCCTTACCTAGACACTCAGACGAGGAGAACAAGCTAGGAAGAAAGCTGAGGGGACAGCAACCCTCCTCCCTTATTATCTTCATTTTGGTATTGAAAAACCTGTGTCCTAGTCTTGGGACCAGAAAATGCTATCCATAACGGTAAATTCCAAAAACAAAGGGGCCACGGTTAGCTTCCCAAAAGTCCTTATTTTCCTCGACATTTCAGGAAGGAGTGTCTTCAGTGTTTCTCAGCCCTTCACCATGGAAATTCCTCAAGAACAGATTTTTTTGCAAAGTCGCTGAACATGTTGCCCATGTGGGCCGTCTGGAGCCCCTCAGTGCCTCCCCATCCTGGCTGCTGGGCACTTGCTAGAGCTCCTGTGGAGAACAGCTGTTCCAGGAAGCAGGGTTTACCGGAGCATCTGCAGGTGCTGAGCCCTGGAAGGCACTCGGCAGCCTTCACAGCTAGTCCAACTCGAGCTGCGTGCCCCATCAGCCCAGCAGGCAAGCCCCAGCACCACCCTTAGCAGGTCAGGTTGAGGATTTAGTGGGTAAACAGAGCCATCCTGGAGTGGACAGTTAGTGCCTTCTCTTCCCTTTTATTTTCCTGCCCTCCCACCCTTCTGCTCCTCCTCCTGGACTGTCCACCCTGCCTAACAAAAAATCAAACCAAATAATCAGCACAAATGCTTTACTTCTAGGGAGACCGTGGGGATCTGGCATGGGTAGGGGAACCTAGGTGGGCTTAGATCCCTTTATGGTAGATACAAGAGCAACTATATTTCATCATTGTTGTAGTGAGCTTCCTTTTATTTTTTAAATTTATTTTTAATTGGAGGATAATTGTTTTACAATGTTGTGGTGATTTCTGCTGTACAACAGTGTGAATCAGCCATGTGCATACACATACGCCCTCCTTCTTGAGCCTCCTTCCCACCACCCCTACCCCATCCCTCTAGATCATCACAGAGCACTGAGCTGAGCTCCCTGTGCTGTACAGCTGCTTCCCACTAGCTGTCTCTTTTACACATGGTTGTGTATATATGTCAGTGCTACTCTCTCAATTCATCCTACCCTCTCTTTCCCCCACTGTGTCCACAAGTCCATTCCTAAAGCAACTTGAGATGTTACCCCTTATATGACCACATGTTCAACTTTTGCCTACAAATTTTCCAACAGAAAGCCTGTCCTATCACATTCTTCCTTCTACTGCATTTGTCAGAATTATAAAAACCTTGCTTTTTTTCGTCCCTAAATACCCATATACTTTCTTCAACTCATTGAGTTTTAGATTTAGTTTAGCTATATTGACTCTCTGTTCTAGATTTTGGCCTCTGACTGAAAGCTGAAACTTTGCCTTTCTTTCTAAATTTGATTACAGATGTGTATCTCTGGTTCTAATTATGGTCTTAAGTGGAAAGAAGGTATACTTTCTCATCTGCACAACCTATAGTTTCTATAATTAACTGTTTTTAACTGTTGTGTTTCTACCTGAATATTTTTGTCACTGCCCAAATGTTCAATGACAGACTACTGACATTTTGCAAAGTCATGCTATATAAATGCAGGTATGACTTGCCAAAATTACACTTTTGCTGTGGAAGTTTCACGTTCCAGCAAGGCCTCACCATGAGAAAAAACTTCTTTCTTTATTCAAAAGACAGTACTGCCTTTGGAGTTAGGGCTGGGGTGGTCTTGATGTCACCCATTTTTATGTTCAACTTTGGAAAAGTGATTTTTTTCATCTAGAAAATAGACATAGTTGTATCTGCCTCACAAGTCTGTTACAAGTAGTAAATAAGATAATACAGTAAGCTCCTAGTATAGTAAGCACTTTTAAGGGCTAACCCTTATTCACACAGTGCTTTTCTTTTTTTTTTTTTTTTTTTTTCAGAATGATTCTATTTATTTATTATATAGGCAAATACAGTTTTTTAAAAAAACTTTTAATTTTGGATTCACATACATTTATAAGAAATAGTAGCCAGAGATCACCTGTACCCATTTCCCAGTTTCCCCCACTGGTAACATCTTGCAGAGCTATGGTCAGTATCACAGCTAGGACACTGGCCCAGTCAAGATAGGAACATTCCCATCACCACAAGGATCCTTTATGGTGCCTTTTATAGTCATACCATACACTTGCCTTCCACCCCACCCCCACACCCCTGATCTCTCCTTAACACCATAGGCAGGTATTTTAAGGCTGTATCTTTGAAAACAAATCTGTGTGAAAAAATTTTTATCTTCCATACAGGCCAACTGATGTTCTACACACTGCTTTTCAAAACACCTTGCAAATGACTATCACACAGAGAGGACTGGATCCTTCTCCCACAGAGGCTGATTCTAAAGGTCTGGGAGAGGCCCATGGATCTGCACTTCTCATAAGCTCACAGTGACACTGAAGCTTCCTGACCTGTCCGGAGATCACATTTTTAAATAGCACCGATTTAAAAGATCACCCAACATTTTCAAGCACAGTCTTCTTATTTTCATGTCACCAAAAGACTTGTGAGCAATATGCTGCTGGGTGCTGTGAAAGTCACTTACAAAGGCATTTATAATGTAAACCAGATATTAGATAAAGCCTACTATTAAAGAATAAATCTTTAAGACGATTAAATAAGTACTTATTTACAAGTACTTATCATGTACCCACAAGGATGAATGCCTTTGGGGGTTGGTAAGTTAGTAATCAGAGAAGGCAATGGCAAGCCACTCCAGTACTCTTGCCTGGAAAATCCCATGGACAGAGGAGCCTGGTAGGCTGCAGTCCATGGGGTCGCTACGAGTCAGACATGACTGAGCGACTTCACTTTCACTTTTCACTTTCACATATTGGAGAAGGAAATGGCAACCCACTCCAGTGTTCTTGCCTGGAGAATCCCAGGGACGGGGGATCCTGGTGGGCTTCTGTCTGTGGGGTCACACAGAGTCGGACACGACTGAAGTGACTTAGCAGCAGCAGCAGCAAGTTAGTAATAGTGTACATGTTGAAAGTTTATTTTGAAACTTGTGTTTTTAGGTATTCCAAACTTCTAGAACCAGTACCTTTCTCTCAACGTTTCTTAAAGAAATGATTTAGGAGAGAGCAAAAAACTTAATAGTATGTTTTAAATACCTATTTCAGAAGCAAATTATTTAAAACTTACAAAAGGCAAGCATCTAAAGAAAATCAAAAGCTCAGTTTCAACTGAGCCAAATGAGTGCTTTATGCATTCTATCAGCTTTGTGTTAAATTGTGATTAAGCACTAAAAACAGAAAACAAAAAGAAAAAAGAATTTCCCAAAATATTCCATTAATGTCTAATTCTGTAGTGAACACAAATACTGTCTAGGAAGTTGTGGATGATTATGAAATTAATATCCATTTACATTTGGGAAATAATAATATGATAACATATAGCTGTCAGTAGTTATAAAATGTCTTATTATTTAGTTGCCATAACATCATAGAAGAATGTGGTAGCCCTGACACTTTGACTGACTCTTTTAAGTGAAAGAGGAGGAAAAAAGCTTATAGTAATTATATGAGTTATTTCCTGAGTTAAGTAACCCTCAAAAGGATGTACTACATTTAATGGCAGTCCTTTATACCACGTTTCATCCAAGCAATTTATTTGAAAACCGCTCACAGGGATATGGCTGTGGGGCACCATTTTAATAACTGGCTACATAATTTGTGCCACCACATGCATATATCATTTCAGTGAGCACACGATTATGAAGTCAAATTGACAGAACAGGGTTTCATTGCAATAGGAGATATGGACACAGGCATGGAGTTAATCTACTCCAGCTTTCAGCACACTGGTCTTGCTTTATTAACATCTGATCCACACTAATACTGCTGACATGTGTCTGTTTTCTTCACTGTTGGCAGAGCACAGACATTCAGGCAGAGCACAGACATTCAGACAGAGCACTGGACCTCTTAGCCGATAAACAACCACACAATTAGAATCTCTATAGCAGTGTCCAATGGTTTGACACTTGGTTTGAGCAAGTATATTTTTTGCAACATGAATCTCATCTGCTACCTATGTTGCCTTTTGTTATATGCAGACAGCACAAGGTTTTTAAACAGTACAGTACTAAAGATAGGGAATAGATTAAGTATTGAATTGAAATAAAAATAAAAGGGTGGGATTAGAAAAGTCAGTGCCCAGCTAGTTGAAACAACAACAATCAGTGTCTATTTCTCTCCTCATCAACTCTTTTAGCAAAATGCAGTGATCGTGTTTGGCTGCATTTTAATTCCTCTCCTCAACTTTTATGTCCACATGAAATTAATGAGCATTCCAGCCCTGCATAAAATGAAGAGACCAGGGTGGGAACCATTTAGCCAGAGAGACAAAGCCCATTTATATTTGGGCTTTAAGACACTTTTGTTAAGTAGTGAATTATGGATAGTTCTTCTGGGTACTAGTTTACATTTAATTTTCATTCCAAATGTGATTTTAAAATGATTGATAGCAGTGGAATGATTTTCAAAGTTGGAGAGGAAAGGGTGTAAGGGAAGAAACATAGGGTCTGCTAATCCAGCAGTCAAATAACTGACCCGTGAGTAATTAAGAGTTGGCTGAGGTTGTGGAAACAAGACTGCCCCTCATGTGATGGCAGCCTCAAGTCTCCTTTGTAGTTTCTGGACCTGAGGCAGTGAGCCAAGTGTTCTGTCTAAACTGTTTGGGAATTGCTTTTAAGTTCAGCACTCTTGGAAAGGTATTCCGTGACAAGTTGTTGTTTCAGTGCCCTCAAATGGCACAACAGCCTCAATGAACTGGAACCTAAATTAGAACTGAGAAGGGCTGAGAAGTGGTTCTAGACCAATTTTCTGCCTCCATCCATTTCTGTGTCAACATGTTCGCTTCAGTAACGTCTCTCTGGCAGGAAGAGTTATTTGAAAACATTCCTTCTTTTCTACCTCTATGTCTCCATTGCAGCCAACACACGCTTTCTGGGTTTTGCATGAAGGACTCAATATGTAAGTCAGTTGTTTAATGGCCCAGCAATTTCTTCCTGGCCAAGTCCAGTTTCAAGCGTTAACTTGTGAAACAAGCCCTACAGTGATAGTGCATGCATTGTAGGATCTTCTGGATATATGTACCACCCATGATCTATTGAAGATCATTTACAATGGAAAGACATTCATGTAAGGAGCCACCATTTCCATCTCTATTAGCATGAGGGAAGGCTCCCCGATCGAACATGGTCCTCATTGAAATGCCACACCCCTCTGTTCAGAAGTAACCTTTTACAGATAGTGTACAGATATTCTAAAAAAAAAAGAAAAAGGCCTTCTTCATTATGAATGGAGGCAGTGATTTTCAAAACTTATATGAAAAAGTCACAAAACATATATGAATATTCCAAAGATCTGTAATGTCCTCTAGTAAAGAGATCTGTTCAACTTTAACTCAGCCTTCTCAATTATCTGGACATGGGACACTGAGAATGCTACTAAAATACTTTTTTCTTCTTTCAAAAGCTCCGGAACATGTAACAGGTGATTTTCCTGTTTATTGTTCTTCTCCAAGTGTCAGCCACTTACCTTACACAGTCCCTAGTTACACCATCCAACCCTTCAGCTTGAGAAGCCAGCTGGTATTTTAGAGGGAGCCTCAAACACATTTATATAACACACACACAAAAAAATCAGAGTTGTTATGAATTAGTTACAATGAGATTAAACTGGTTTTGTTTTTAGAATGGCATATTTTTCTTCCAATGGAAAGAACCACACAGAAGTTCAAATTATAGCCACCAGTTTCCTTGGTGAACATAAAATTAAAGCAAGGAAAATTGACTGTATGTCATAAATAGCTATCATCCAGTTGTCATGACCTTTGTATTTATCTGCTCTGAAGGATAGATACTATCCTAGTAACTGGATGTGGTTCAAGCAGAAAAAGATTTCATACATGGAATTAGGAACTTAGAAAATTATCAGACAGACTGGAAGGACAGAATCTAGGCTGCAGTTCCAGGCATGACTTCCTGAACTGGATAATATTAATGGGCATGATCTTTTCATTTAGGGGTAATTTACATATAATTCACTTTCAATCAAAACTAAGTTTTGATAAATATATACTTTCATAACTATACATTAGTTTCAAGATATAAAACTGTTCCTCCACTCCCAAAACTTCCATCATGCCACTGCCTCCTCCCTCCTGGCCCGTGGCAACCACTGATCTGTTTAAGTAGTGTTTTCTATAATGTCATATGAAATTGAATCAGATAGTATATAATCTTTTGTGTCTGACTTTTTCCACTTAGCTTAATGCCTTTGAAATTCATTCATGTTGTTGCAGTTATTAATTGTTCAAATTTGTATTACTAGGGAGTGTTTCCTTGTATGAATATAGCATAATATATTTATCCATTCACCAGACGATGGACATCTCAGTTGCTGACAGTTTTTGACAATTACGAGTAATGCTGCTATGAACATTCATGTGGAGTCCTTTGTGTGGACACATGTCTTTACTCCTCTTGGGTAAATAAATATCTGGTGGGGGGGGGATAGCTTAGTCATATGGTAAGGACTGTTTAACTGTTGTTCAGAGCAGCTGCACCATTTTGCGTTATCTATCAGCAGTGTAAGCAAGCTTCAGTTGCTCCACATCTCCAACTTGGTACTACCAGGCTTCTGGGTAGAGTTTTAGCCTTGGTTCCCTGATACCCACATCATTATTCCTCCCAGATTTGTTACTGCATGACGAGTCCCATGCCAGTCTCCCAATAATTATGTGTGTGTATGTATGTGTGTGTGTGTATTTGGATCTACTAATTGGTGATGACTTGATGGACATGAGTTTGAGTGAACTCCGGGAGTTGGTGATGGACAGAGAGGCCTGGCGTGGTGTGATTCATGGGTTTGCAAAGAGTCGGACACGACTGAGCGACTGAACTGAACTGAATCGGTGATGCCTAGGATGAAGACAGTCTCCAGTGCTGAACTGAACATGGTTGGATACAGAGAGGTCATTGATCATGGTCTTGACTGGACCCTCACTAGATTTTAAACAACACACAAAAACAGTGTTTTATGGCTCTCTCTCAGGCTTTTTGATCATTCCATGGAAGGATTTAAAAATTGGGAGTTCATGACCATTCATTGCTGGGGAGAACGAGCAGCTGGTGACTGGATCCTGGAAGTTTATGACACTCCCTCTCAGCTGAGGAACTTCAAGACTCCAGGTAAGAACTCTCTTTCTATAATTTGATTTATTGTACAGAAAAACAGTGTATATTCTGGCCAATAAATGTGTTTCACATTCATATATCAATTTTATCCTTTATCATGTGGTTCTGTGCCTCGAGTTGTCCTCCTGTACTCCAGTTCTTGAGATTACCAGTAGGAAAGTAAAAATTTAGGATAAGAATTCAAGAAAAGACCTTTAAATATAAAGATAAGATAAAACATGACAGCTATTGATTGATATTTCAGAATTATGATCCATGACTCTAACCACCTTCCATTACTTTATCAAAAAACAAGCCAGCCTTGTGCACGTGCAATGGTTAAATCACATAGTCATAAGAGCAGGCAGGTTTCCTTCGATATCTTTTTTCTGAGTTTGCTTTAAATTTAATTTTCAGTGCAGACAAGACCTTGAGCTTGGCCTAAGCCAGCTAAACTGGTTGCCACTAAAGAAAATGAGTGATAGCATTCTGTCCTGCATGAGACCAAGAGCTAAGTAAAGAGAAAACTTTCCTGATATGTGAAACATGGTAATGAATGATGTCAACAGAATTCTTTTCAGGTCATCTCAGACTGTGTTGTCACACATGGCCTATTTCCCTCTTCCTGCTAATGTATGAACCTTATTTGTAACATAAAATAAGGAAAAGTACAAATGCAGTGTGAGATGGGAGACTGAACAGGTTTTTGCAGCACCCTGTGTTCAATATCAGTAATCCAAGTCTAGGCCCCAACCAGTAATACTGAAGAAGCCGAAGTTGGATATATCTATGAAGACCTACAAGACCTTCTAGAACTAACACCCAAAAAAGATGTCCTTTTCATTACAAGGACTGGAATGCAAAAGTAGGAAGTCAAGAGATACCTGGACTAACAGGCAAATTTGGCCTTGCAGTACAAAACGAAGATGGGCAAAGGCTAACAGAGTTGTGCTAAGAGAACGCACTGGTGATAGCAAACACCCTTTTCCAACAACACAAGAGAAGACTCTACACATGGACCTCACCAGATGGTCAATACCAAATCAGATTGATTATATTCTTTGCAGCCAAAGATGAAGAAGCTCTATACAGTCAGCAAAAACAACACCAGAAGCTGACTGGCTCAGACCATGAACTCCTTATTGCCAAATTCAGACTTAAACTGAAGAAAGTAGGGAAAACCACTAGACCATTCAGGTATGACCTAAATCAAATCCCTTATGATTATATGGTAGAAGTGACAAATAGATTCAAGGGATCAGATCTGATAGACAGAGTGCCTGAAGAACTATGAATTGAGGTTCATGACATTGTACAGGGGCAGTGTTCAAGACCATCCCCAAGAAAAAGAAATGCAAAAAAGGCAAAATGGTTGTTTGGGGAGGCCTTACAAATCGCTGAGAATAGAAGAGAAGCAAAAGGCAAAGAAGAAAAGGAAAGATATACCCATTTGAATTCAGAGTTCCAAAGAATAGCACGGAGAGATAAGAAAGCCTTCCTCAGTGATCAACACAAAGAAATAGAGGAAAACAATAGAATGGGAAAGACTAGAGAGCTCTTCAAGAAAATTAGAGATACCAAGGGAACATTTCATGCAAAGATGGGCACAATAAAGGACAGAAATGGTATGGACCTAACAGAAGCAGAAGTATTAAGAGGTGGTAAGAATACACAGAAGAACTATACAAAAAAGATATTTATGATTCAGATAATCACAATACTATGATCACTCACCTAGAGCCAGACATCCTGGAATGTGAAGTCAAGTGAGCCTTAGGAAGCATCACTACAAACAAAGCTAGTGGAGGTGATGGAATTCCAGTTGAGCTATTTCAAATCCTAAATGATGATGCTATGAAAGTGCTGCACTCAATATGCCAGCAAATTTGGAAAACTCAGCAGTGGCCACAGGACAGGAAAAGTTCAGTTTTCATTCCAATCCTAAAGAAAGGCAATCCCAAAGAATGTTCAAACTACTGCACAATTGCACTCATCTCACACACTAGCAAAGTAATTCTCCAAGCCAGGCTTCAACAGTGCGTGAATTTCCAGATGTTCAAGCTGGTTTTAGAAAAGGCAGAGGAACCAGAGATCAAATTGCCAAGATCTTTTGGATCATCAAAAAAGCAAGAGAGTTCCAGAAAAACATCAAATTCTTTTTTATTGACTGCACCAAAGCCTTTGACTGTGTGGATCACAACAAACTGTAGAAAATTCTTAAAGAGATGGGAATACCAGACCTCCTGACCTGCCTCCTGCTAAACCTGTAAGCAGGTCAAGAGGCAACAGTTAGAACTGGACATGGAACAAAGACTGGTTCCAAATCAGCAAAGAAGTACGTTAAGGCTGTATATTGTCACCCTGCTTATTTAACTTATATGCAGAGTACATCATGAGAAATGCCAGGCTGGATGAAGCACCAACTGGAATCAAGATTGCTGGGAGAAATATCAATAACCTCAGATATGCAGATGACCCCACCCTTATGGCAGAAAGCGAAGAACTAAAGAGCTTCTTGATGAAAGTGAAAGGAGAGTGAAAAACCTGGCTTAAAACTCAACATTCAGAAAGCTAAGATCATGGCATCTGGTCCCATCACTTCATGGCAAATAGATGGGAAACAATGGAAACAATGAGAGAGTTTATTTTCTTGGGCTCCAGAATCACTGCAGATGGTGACTGCAGCCATGAAATTAAAAGATGCTTCTTGCTTCTTGGAAGAAATGCTGTGACCAACCTAGACAACATACTAAAAAGCAGAGACATTACTTTACTGACAAAGGTCCATGTAGTCAAAGCTATGGTTTTTCCAGTAGCCATGTATGAATATGAGAGTTAGACTATAAAGAAAGCTGAACGCTGAAGAATTGATGCTTTTGAACTGTGGTATTGGAGAAGACTCTAGAGAGTCCCCTGGACTGCAAAGCGATCCAACCAGTCCATTCTAAAGGAAATCAGTCCTGAATATTCATTGGAAGGACTGGTGCTGAAGCTGAAACTCCAATACTTTGGCTGTCTGATGAGAAGAACTGACTCATTTGAAAAGATCCTGATGCTGGGAAAGATTGAAGGTGGGAGGAGAAGGGGACAACAGAGGATGAGATGGTTGGATGGCATCACCAACTCTATGGACATGAGTTTGAGTAACCTCTAGGAATTGGTGATGGACAGGGAAGCCTGGTGTGTGCACTCCATGGGATCTCAAAGAGTCACACATGACTGAGTGACTGAACTGAACTTTGTTGCCTGTGGTGGAACCCTGAGTAGTACTTGGCTCAGTAACAAATGCTCTCTCTGTTTGATAACTACCCCAGTTCCCAGCCAGCTGTGGCCGCATCTTCCATCATCTAATAAGTTGTTGCTTCTTAATCCTTTGTTTAGTCCATCTGCAGAAGAACAAGGCTTGAGGGCCATTATAGGACTGGTGTACAATTCTAAGTCCTCTTTTGATCAGAACAGATTAACCCAAACATTCTGTAGTTAACTGTAATGGTATGTATCATTTGGATACTGTGGGTTGTATCAGGCAAAAGAAGCAAACAGTAAAGTGAAGAGTGAAGTGTACATTTTAAAAAAATATTTATTTTTAATTTATTATGTATTTTGCTGTGTTGGATCTTACTGGAGTATGCAAGATCTTTAGTTGCAGCATGTGGAATCAAATCCAGGCCCCCTGCAGCATGTGGAATCAAATCCAGGCCCCCTGCATTGAGAGCAGACTCCTAGCCACTGGACCACCAAGGAAGTCCCCCTGATGCATACATTTGTCACACTTTTGCCCACCAGTCAGGGGAAGTTACTCATTCTGAGAGATCCATTTTTTGGGCAGACAGTTTAGCCATCTCTTATCCTTTATTCCATGATGTGGTTCATCTGTGTTGTCACAGTGGTCCCAGACTCAAGGGAATCAAAACCATCATGGTAGCAAGATCACAATGAATCAGGATAAAAGTTTTGTGAAAGCATATCTGAGCCCAGCACACCTGCAGGAGTCTTCATATATGTAATAATTGCCAAGATCTTACTCAGAAATCAGATGTTTGTCAACAAGGCAGGGTTGATAGAAAACATCTGAATAAACTAGATCCTAGTTACTGGAAAGCTTTCACTTGTTCCTAATCTCAGTTCCCAGGACCTTCCCCCCTCCTTCCCTCTTCTCTTCAAACCATGCTTCTTGCTCATGCCATGGAGATGCACTGGGTCAAGGCACTCAGGGGCAGTAGCAGGCATGGTAGCTGGACTGGGCTGCCCTGACCAAAGGGCAGCTCCCACTAGATCCATCAGCATGTGTCACTCTTACATCTCAAGAGATCTAAGTGAGATAAACAATGTCTAGATGTGGCAACTGTGTACCAAGAAAGCTGCATCCTACAGACATAAGAGGTGTGTTATCTATTGAGAATTTGAGACAGTTATAAAAGTAACTCTTTAATATCACCATTCTAATGCATCTCAGTGATAAAATGCTCCTCCCCACAAGCAGACTGCCCCTAGGGGCACACTGATGACAGACCTGGGGTTTGCATGCACGGGTGTGAAGCTATTAATCGCTCGCTCTGCCCTCAAGGAGTTCAGAGTCTATCCAGAGTTTATTGTGATTATCTGTATTAAAAGGTCTTGGTAGCTCTAATCATCTAGAGTTGTCTATTTCATAGCATTGACTTCTCCTTATACTGTTTAAATGTTTAACCCCGGTCACCTCCAGTCATCTTAAGAGATGTTCCTTTGTGCCAGAAGAGATACCCTAATGCTATACAACCTGGGGTCAGAAGGCTTTAATAGAAACACATGGTCTTCAGGTATCCTTTTTCAACTAACCTTTCAGATCAGGATTAGACACAATTTTGAAAAGGGACTTTCACTTTTTTATGTTTCTGTCATTGTTACTATGGCATACAGTCCTCCAATTAATGTGGGATTTCTTTAGTAATTCAGTTGCAGATATAGAATCTTCTAGCCCAATTAAATAGTAGAATCATTCCCAAATATATGGATATGGCTCTAAACTGAGTTTACATTTATTTCTTATTTCTTCCCACTTGTTTATTATTAAAACATAATAAGGTTTTTGTAGGATTTTTTTTCTTATTCTTGTTCCATTGCATATTAAGTCTATCTTTGATTTTTACCTTGGGCAGATTGCATTTGAGTGTTAGCAAACAGAATGGATTTTCTCTTATTCTGCATTATACTGCTATTTCTTCACAAGATATTGCCATTTCCACTGCAAAATCTCCTACAGAATTTAGCAAATGGAAAAAGTAGTAGGGGAGGAAATAACTGACAGCCCAAATATGGCAGCATTTGATGTGAATTGTGGCAGAGATCCTAAGGAAATAAAATTACATAATAAGTGAAAAATAAAAAGATAAATTGCCCAGCAAGGGTGTCCCCAGAGGGCTTATGATGTACTTCAGAAATGGCACCAAGGGAAAATAATCAGTTATGAGTCAGCACTCTCTAAACACTTACAAGGGTAAATTTTTAGATCCAAGATGATCTTAAGTTAAATAGACCAGATTTAAGAGTGACTGATGGATTGGATTTCCCATAGTGTCTTTGTATCATGTGCTCCAATTATGCACTTGAGAGATGCCATAAGGAAAAGAGGTTCTCTTTTTGCATTGCCACCTAAAGGCAGTCAGATACGTCATTAATTTCAGGTAGTCATTCATTTCTTGACAGCACTTAATGTCTATGACTTGAAATCCTAAGACTGAATAATACCCTAATTGAGATTAGCATAGTCATTAACAAGTGAGTCCAAAGAAAAGCTGGCAGAGGGCAAACCAAATATAAACCAGCCTGCTGGCCCAGTACAAATGTCAGAAAACAATGAATGTGGCCCAGAATACATTTATTTTTAAACTTCATATTCTTATACTCCTAGAAATGACCAGGAAGACAGAAGTATGTAACAGTTTAAGAATGTAAGATTTGGATACCGACTGTTTTTTTTTAATTGAGGGGTAACTGACATATTAGTTTTAGTTATACAATTGTACAATTTTATATTTGTATATATTGCAAAGCAATAACCACAATAAGTCTAGTGAACATCCATCACCTCACATAATTTTTTTCCTGTGATGAGACCTTTTAAGATACACTGTTTTAACGACTTTGTTGTTTACAATATACTATTATTAAATATACTCACCAATCTGTACATTATTTCCCCAGGACTTATTAATTTTTAAGTGGAAGTTTGTACCATTTGATCCCCTTCATCTACTTGATCCACTCCTATACACCTCCTGCCTCTAGCAACCACCAATCTGTTCTGTGTATCTACGTGTTCAATCTTTTTTAAAATTTTTTTAAGACTTCACATATAAGAGATCATATAGTATCTGTCATTTTCTATCTGACTTCACTTAGCAAGGTCCATCCATGTTTTCCCAAGTGGAAAAATTCCCTTTTATGGCCAAATATTATCTATATACATTTATATGTGTATGTGTCTATATGTGTGTGTGTGTGTATCCATTCATCCATCATTGGACATGTGGGCTGCCTTCTTTTTTAGGCTATCTAAATAATGTTACAGTGAACATGTGGGTACATATAACTTTTAAAGAGTGTTTTTTCTTCCAGAAGTGGAGTTTCTGGAACACATAGTAGTTCTGTTTTTAATTTTTTGAGGAAATCCCATAATTTTTCCAGAGTGGCTGAAAATTTACATTCCCACCAACAGTACATAAGGATTCCCTTTTCTCCACTTCCTCACCAATATTTGCTATTTCTTATCTTTTTGATAATAGCCATTCTAACAGGTGTAAAATAATAGCTCATTGTGGTTTTAACTTGCATTTCTTAGATGATTAGTGATGTTGAGCAGCTCTTCATGCTGGCCATCTGTATGTACTCTTTTGAAAAATGTTTATTTAGATCCTCTTCCCATGTTTTAATCAGATTGCTTTTCTGATGTTGAGTTGTATGAGATCTTTATATGTTTTGGATATCTGCCCCTTATCAGATATATGATTTGCAAATATTTTCTATAAGTTACATTTTCATTTAATTATTTCCTTTGCTGTGCATAAGCTCTATAATTTGATATACTCCCATGTGTTTATTTATGCATTTGTTCCCTTTGCTTTTGTTGTCAAATACAAAAAATCATTCCCAAGATCAGTGTCAAGGAGTGTGCCACTGGTTTTCTTCTAGAAGTTTTATGGTTTCAGGTCTTACATTCAGATCTTTAAGCCATTACAAGTTAGTTCTTTTTTTTTTTTTTTTTTACAAGTTAGTTCTTGTGCATGGTGTTAGATAGATGTCCAGTTTTTCTAACATCGTTTGTTGAAGACTACCTTTTCTCTATTGCATCAATATATTCTTGGCTTCTTTGTCATAAATTGACTATATACATGTGCATCTCTGTTTCATTCATTTATCTGTTTTTATGTCAATACCATTACTATTTGATTATTATACCTTTGTAATATAATTTGAAATCAGGGAGCATGATAACTCCAGCTTTGTTCTCTCTCAAGATTGCTTTGGCTATTTTGGGTCTTTTGGTTCCATAAAAATTTTAAGATTCTTTGTTCTCTTTCTGTGAAAAATGGCTTTGGAATTTTCCTAAGGATTACATTGAATCTGTAGATTGCTTTAGGTGGTAGGGACATTTTTATAATATTCCTATAATTCATGAACATGGAATATCTTTCCATTTATTCATGTCATCAATTTATTTCATCAGTTTCTTACAGTTTCCAATGAACAGATATCCCACCTTCTTGGTTATATTTATTCCTAGGTATTTTGTTCTTTTGATGCAATTGTAAATAGGATTGCTTTCTCTGATAGTCTATCATTTGTGTAAAGAAATGCAACAAGATTTTTATACATTAATTTTGTATCTTGAAACTTCTTTGTTGCTTAGTTCTAAGTTTTTTGGTAGAGTCTTTAGGGGTTTCTGTGTGTAATATGTAGTCTACAAATGTTTTACTTCTTCCTTTATAACTTATATGCCTTTTATTTCTTTTTCTTGCCTATATCCTTGTTCCTGATCTTTACTATGTTGACAGATGTTCCCTCTATAACCACTTTGTTGAAAGTCTTTTTCATAAATGGATGTTGAATTCTGTCAATGCTTTTTTGCATCTATTGAGATAATTATGAGTTTTAAGCCTTCATTTTGTTACTGTGGAAAATGAGAGTGATTGATTCTCAGATGTTGAAACAAGCTTTCATCCCTGAAATCCCATTTGATTATGATGTATTATCCTTCTAATGTATTGATGTATTCAGTTTGCTAATATTTTAAGGATTTTTGCATGTATGTTTACATCTGGTTTTGATATCAGAGTAATATGTATGCTCAGCTCAGTCACATCCTATTCTTTGCGACCACATGGAGCCCACCAGGCTCCTCTGGCCATAGAATTTTTCAGGCAAGACTCCTGGAGTGGATAGCCATTTTCTACCCCAGGGACTCTTCCCAACCCAATGATCAAACCCTTGGCAGGCAGATTCTTTACCACTGTGCCCCCTGGGAATCCATCGGAGTAATAATACTGACCTCATAAAATGAGTTTTGAAGTATTCCTTCTTCTATTTTTTGGAAGAATTTGAGAAGGATCGGGCTCCCCAGGTGGTGCTAGTGGTAAAGAACTTGCCTGCCCGGGGCAAATTCATCAATGTATGGCAAAACCAACGAATATAATATTGTAAAATAATTTGCCTCCAATAAAAAATAAATTAACTACAAAAAAAAAAAAAAAGAACTTGCCTGCCAATGCAGGAGACCTAAGAGGCACAGGTTCGATCCCTGAGTCGGGAAGATCCATGGGAGGAGAGCATGGCAACCACTCTAGTATTCTTGCCTGGTGAATCCCATGGATAGAGGAGACTGGCAGGCTACAGTCCATAGGGTCACACAGAATTAGACATGATTAAAGCAACTTCACATGCACACACAAGAAGGATTGGTATTAATTTTTATTTAACTGTTTGGTAGAATTCACTAGTGAAGGTATCTAATCCTGGACATTCCTTTGTTAGGAAGTTCTTGATTACTGATTCAATCTCCTTACAATAATTGGTCTATTCAGATTTCAATTTCTTCATGATTCAGTCTTAGTAGAATATATATTTCTAGGAATTCATTCATTTCTTGTAGGTCTTCAGTTTGTTAGTATATAATTGCTGATAGTAGTCTTATGAGCCTTTTTAATTTTGTATTAATTAAAATGTCTCCTTTTTAATTTCTGCAATTAATTAAAATGTCTTCTTTTTAATTTCTGCGTTGAGTCTTTTCTCTCTTCTTCATGGTGAATCTGCCTAAAGGTTTATCAATTTTATTCATAGTCTTAGGGGATGTGTGAATCTAAGCCCCACTAACCAGCAGAGCCAGCACCCTAGAGATGTCCCCTGGGTACCAGCTGAGGGTACAACCCCCTTTCTTTTTGGTACCAACAAGATGGAGAGGCCAAGGGAGAACACACAGATGGCTCCCATGAGCGTCCATCTTTGGAGAGTATTCAGTAGGTCCTTATCTGTATGTTAAATTACATGTCTACACCTCAGCCATTGCTTTAAGCTAAACAAATAAGCCTATTTCACAGAAAGTCTGGGTGCTTTGCAGTCAACCACCTCTGTACAATACCCAAGGGTAAGAGTCCATGGTGGTGAACTCTTTAGTGGACTCAAGCCCCACTGGCTTTCAGAGCTACATGGTTTGGGGACTCAAATGCAGGTCTTAAAAGTTGTGATACCCAATGTGGGGGTCAAACTTTTCATTCCTTGGGGGAGAAGCTGGGTGTAATGTGTGCCCTTCTGGTAGCTGGTTGCAGCACAGAAGGTGGAGTTTATGGTGAGATGTGTCTAAGCCTCTCCTACCCATTTTGACATGCAGTTTCCTCATTTTCCTGATGAGTAAGAGCCATTCCCAGGTGGTGCAGCAGTAAAGAATCTGCCCGCAATGCAAGAGACCTGGGTTCAATCCCTGGGTCAGGAAGAACCCCTGGAGGAGGAAATGGCAACCCACTCCCATATTCTGGCCTGGAGAATCCCATGGACAGAGGAGCCTGGCAGGCTACAGTCCATGGTGTTGCAGAGTCAGACACAACTGAGCATACACACACAGAAGCCACTCAGCTGCTTTGTTTTTTTTTCCCTGGAGGAAACCGTCCCACGTGTGGCTGTAGATTCACTGAGTATATGAGAAGCAGTGAGTTCAGGACCTTCCTATATTACTCTTAAATCAGAACTCCCAAATGGGTTTTAATATCAGTCTGCTTTTGGGAACTTTATCTGCCACTGTGCCTCTGTCTTCTCATCTATACAGTGAAAATATCTATTTCCCATTTATGACCACTGAATAGAATAAAAAATACTTAGCATATAGTAACAGACTTAAATTGAAGGAAGTAGGGAAAACCACTAGACCATTCAGATATGACCTAAATCAAATCCCTTATGATTATACAGTGGAAGTGAGAAATAGATTTAAGGGACTAGATCTGCTAGAGTGCCTGATGAACTATGGACGGAGGTTTGTGATATTGTACAGGACACAGGGACCAAGATCATCCCCATGGAAAAGAAATGCAAAAAAACAAAATGACTGTCTGAGGAGGCTTTACAAATAGCTGTGAAAAGAAGAGAGGCGAAAAGCAAAGGAGAAAAGGAAAGATATAAGCATCTGAATGCAGAGTTCCAAAGAATAGCAAGGAGAGATAAGAAAGCCTTCCTCAGTGATCAATGAAAAGAAATAGAGGAAAACAACAGAATAGGAAAGACAAGAGATCTCTTCAAGAAAATTAGAGCTATCAAGGAAATATTTCATGCAAAGATGGGCTCGATAAAGGACAGAAATGGTATGGACCTAACAGAAGCCGAAGATATTAAGAAGAGGTGGCAAGAATACACAGAAGAACTGTACAAAAAAGACCTTCACAACCAAGATAATCACGATGGCGTGATCATTCACCTAGAGCCAGACATCTTGGAATGTGAAGTCAAGTGGGCCTTAGAAAGCATCACTACGAACAAAACTAGTGGAGGTGATGGAATTCCAGTTGAGCTATTTCAAATCCTGAAAGATGATGCTGTGAAAGTGCTGCACTCAATATGCCAGCAAATTTGGAAAACTCAGCAGTGGCCACAGGACTGGAAAAGGTCAGTCTTCATTCCAATCCCAAAGAAAGGCAATGCCGAAGAATGCTCAAACTACCGCACAATTGCACTCATCTCTGCTGCTGCTGCTGCTGCTAAGTCACTTCAGTCGTGTCCGACTCTGCACTCATCTCACACACTGGTAAAGTCATGCTCAAAATTCTCCAAGCCAGGCTTCAGCAATATGTGAACCGTGAACTTCCAGATGTTCAAGCAGGTTTTAGAAAAGGTAGAGGCACCAGAGATCAAATTGCCAACATCCGCTGGATCATGGAGAAAGCAAGAGAGTTCCAGAAAAACATCTATTTCTGCTTCATTGACTATGCCAAAGCCTTTGACTGTGTGGATCACAATAAACTGTGGAAAATTCTGAAAGACATGGGAATACCAGACCACCTGACCTGCCTCTTGAGAAACCTGTATGCAGGTCAGGAAGCAATAGCTAGAACTGGACATGGAACAACAGACTGGTTCCAAATAGGAAAAGGAGCACGTCAAGGTTGTATATTGTCACCCTGCTTATTTAACTTATATGCAGAGTACATCATGAGGAACACTGGGCTGGAAGAAGCACAAGCTGGAATCAAGATTGCCGGGAGAAATATCAATAACCTCAGATATGCAGATGACACCACCCTTATGGCAGAAAGTGAAGAGGAACTCAAAAGCCTCTTGATGAAAGTGAAAGAGGAGAGTGAAAAGGTTGGCTTGAAGCTCAACATTCAGAAAACTAAGATCATGGCATCTGGTCCCATCATTTCATGGGA
Source organism: Moschus berezovskii (assembly GCF_049115385.1). Taxonomy (NCBI): domain Eukaryota; kingdom Metazoa; phylum Chordata; class Mammalia; order Artiodactyla; family Moschidae; genus Moschus; species Moschus berezovskii. Next base: position 59,468,202 of record NC_142466.1, read on the forward strand.
AATAGATGAGGAAACAGTGGAAACAGTGTCATACTTTATTTTTTGGGGCTCCAAACTCACTGCAGATGCTGATTGCAGCCATGAAATTAAAAGACGCTTACTCCTTGGAAGGAAAGTTATGACCAACCTAGATAGTATATTAAAAAGCGGAGACATTACTTTGCCAACCAAGGTCCGTCTAGTCAAGGCTATGGTTTTTCCCGTGGTCATGTATGGATGTGAGAGTTGGGCTGTGAAGAAGGCTATTCGCCGAAGAATTGATGCTTTTGAAATGTGGTGCTGGAGAAGACTCTTGAGAGTCCCTTGGACTGCAAGGAGATCCAACCAGTCCATTCTAAAGGAGATCAATCCTGGGTGTTCATTGGAAGGACTGATGCTAAAGCTGAAACTGCAATACTTTGGTCACCTCATGCGACAAGTTGACTCACTGGAAAAGACTCTGATGCTGGCAGGGATTGGGGGCAGGAGGAGAAGGGGACGACAGAGAATGAGGTGGCTGGATGGCATCACCGACTCGATGGACATGAGTTTGAGTGAACTCCGGGAGTTGGTGATGGACAGGGAGGCCTGGAGTGCTGTGATTCATGGGGTCGCAAAGAGTCGGACACGACTGAGCGACTGAACTGAACTGAAGCACTTATAAAAAATAAGCATCAGTTTGATGGGGATAATAGATGCTAACGGATAAATTATCAGAGAAGTTCGTCACTCTCTGGACTGTGACAGAGCCCAACCCCAACCTTACCTAGATTCTCTGTATTAATGCCAAGGTAAGGGGAAGGTCTAAGGTAGGGGGGTGGGGTGCGGTGGAGAAGTATCCTGCCTTCCTGCCAGCATATTTCCATGTTTTTAATGATTCTGTCTTGATCACTTTTACTTAAGATTCATATTAAAAAGAACTATATAAAGTCAGGGAAACATGTTTTCTCTTTACTTTTGGCATTAAAGATTTTAGTTTTATAAAGCTGAGAAATGAATGACTAAATAAGGATTAAGCAAATGTTCCTTGAGAGCCTACCATCCAAAGGAGGTAAAGCGCTTCCCTCGTATCCCGAGGTGCCCTTGGCCAGGAAATGCTCTGACAGCACCATCCAGTAGAACACGCTGCCAGTAGTGGAAATGCTTCCTATAGCTGTGCTGTCCACTGCAGTGCACTAGTCATATATGGTTACTGAGCACTTGAAATGTGGTCTGACTGAAGAACTGAGGTTTTAAATTTTAGTTACACAGAAACAGCCAAATGGGTCAAGTGGCTGTCACTGGACAGCACAGGTCTATCAGTTAATATAGTGATGTATTCTTAAGACTGACTGATCACTTGAATCGGGTGAAACACAGTAGTTGTTATAATCTTTTTATTTTTGATAAACAAGTCAAAGAATGTCGGTCCTGCTTTTAAATGTAAATAAGACCTTTATACCTAGAAAAAGAAGGCTTTCTGTAAGATTTTAGGATTATCTTAAATACTCATAATTTGAAATTCAGCCCTTGATCCAGCAATCTGAGATGGTTGTTTTTCACCAAAAAAAAGCTGATTAAATTAGGATGTATCCTGCAACTGTTACTCAGGAAATACATGGTATGTGAATTATTAAGTAGTTAATTCTGCAAGCAGTGGAAAATGCATTTCTAGCCCTGTATGTGATGCAATGATCCATATGAATCTGTTTCCTATAATTCTATTCTTCTACTGCTTTTTCTTCAGTTAGAAGGAATGAAAGAAATTGTAAAGCTCAAGAGAGAATGTTTGCTCATGATATACTTTTATTATTGTTTCCCAAGGTAAATTGAAAGAATGGTCTCTGGTCCTCTATGGCACCTCTGTGCAGCCATACTCACCCACCAATGAGTTTCCTAAAGTGGAACGTGTTCGGTATAGCCGAGTCGAAGACCCCACTGACGACTATGGGACGGAGGATTATGCAGGTGAGCTGGCTTCCAGTGAGAAGGCAGGCTAAGGAAAAAAACTCATGTGTCATTCCCCCAAGGAGACACACTTCTACTCATATTGTGACCTATTTTAATCCATCTTCCTTTCTATCCCTTAAACATATTTGTATGTGTACATTCATATATTCAAATATCAGTGTTTCTTCTTCAAAACTAAAATCACACTGTATTATATAGAACATTCATATCCTTTTTTCCCATTAAAGGTATTATTAAGAGCATGTTTCCCTGCTGTCAAATATCCTTAGAACACATATTTAAAAGACAGCATAAACGTCCATCCTGTGATTGTATTATATTTAATCCATAATCTGAGATGTGTAGTTTGCTTTACATTATGTTTTACACTGTTTTAAATAAGAGCTCAATGAATATCATTATCAGTTTTTGACTATTTCTTTAGAATAGAGATCTAAGAATTACCGCATCAAAGGGAATCATCAGTTTTAGGGCTTGGATATGTTGCTTTCCAGACAACATGGACCGGTCTACACCATGACCAGTGCATGAGTGTTACTGCCCTCATTCCTGCCAGCCTTGAGTGGAAAGAAAAAAGCAAAAGAACAGATTTAAATTTTTATAGCTTTGACTGCTAGTAAAGCTAAACATTTTTTTCCTTTGTAGTTCTTTGAATTGTGTGTTTTACTCACTTGTCAATTCAAAGTGGCAGCACTTTTCTTATTTATAAAAACTCTTTGTATGTTATTGACTCTCACACTGTCTCATATTTGCTGAAAACCATTTCTCTGTTATCACCTGCTTCCAAAATGCTGTTTTTATTTGGAGGGCAGAGTTTATAGTTTCATATAACATTTATAATTTCTTTTATACAAAATGTTTATTCTTTAAAAATATGCATATTTTTGTAATCTGATTTTACATTTGGCCATTAACTCATCTAGAACTTACTTTGATTTATAATATACAGTGTAAAGTGAAGTTCTGTGTTTATCTTCCAAACCTAATGACTGAGTTTCCATCCCTGCTTTTATTAGATTGTTTCCTTTATAACAGCACAGTAAGTTCTTATACTAGGGTCTCTTCTGGTACCACTTTTTCTGATTTATCAATCTAATAATACTTAATCCAGTAACTGCTGCTGCTGCTAAGTCACTTCAGTCATGTCCGACTCTGTGTGACCCCACAGACGGAAGCCCACCAGGCTCCCCCATCCCTGGGATTCTCCAGGCACTGGAGTGGGCTGCCATTTCCTTCTCCAATGTGTGAAAGTGAAAAGTGAAAGTGAAGTCGCTCAGTCGCGTCCGACCCCTAGGGACCCCACGGACTGCAGCCTACCAGGCTCCTCCATCCATGGGATTTATGCTGAACATCTCCTTATTCTCATAACAATTCTTAAATCCCCCTTTAAAAATCTCATTGAAATTTAGTTTGAATTTACATGCAATCTCATGGGAAGAATTGTTTTTACATTTTACAGTCTTCCCATCCAAAACAGACTTTTTTACTGAAATCCTTTAATTTTATGAAGTGCTTTTCTTGGTAGTGTTATTTCTACATATTTTGGGTCTAGTTACTACTGTAATGGAAAATATTCCATATTTTCTAACTACTGTATTCTGGTATCAGAGATATCTATTGGCTATTGTATGTTTACCTTACATCTGACCATTTCACTTAACTTGTGTATTTTAGAGTTGATTTTCTGGAGCAGTTAGGTACTGTGGCCATATCGTCTACAAATTATCTTTTCTCTTTCCCAGTGTATTTCTGAGTCCTGTCTTATTGTATTGTTTACCAGTTCCAGCAGCATTCAGTTCTTCTGGGATGTAACACTTAACGAAAAACGCTTTCCCTAATGGAGAACTGTTTTAAAATAGCAGTTTATTGTACCTTTAGACCGGAACCATCTTGTCTTCCTGCAGCTAAGCTCTCTGAGACTCTTTTTCATTAATCACTTTAACAGAGTATTTAAAATATGCATTTGGTCCCTTTAATTCTGAACAGGTAGTATCCCACTGTCAATAAGCAGCTTAGAGAATTCAGATCAATTGAACTAACCAGACTAGATTGTGTTCAACTTTTGCTTTGAGTTTATAACATAACTATTCATGTTACAACCAGCAAACCATTTATTTTGTCTTCTCTGATAGGGGAAAGTATATCTAAAAACATAAACGGAGCATAATAATAATATATTACTATGTGTCTTATGGTATGTTTCCCATTCAAATTTTGGTAATCTTAAAATTCTAAACAGTTATATACATTTTGTGGTTTTTCTCACTTCATCTCTAAAACGTCCACATTGGCACTTGTGAGAAAACAAAGACAATTATTTCATTATTACCCAGCAACCTAAAATGCTAAACTGCATCTGGGATAGTTTAAGATTATGAAAGAAACAGCACAGCATGTGACCTTGCCATACACAGTCCTTTGGCACATATCAAGAATAAATGGTTTGGGTTTGTTTTTTTTTAATTGTAGAAATCATCTGGTGAAAATTTAGGGCCACCCAATAACTCCTTTTCTTTGGAGCTGTGATTTTCACTTTCATTAAGAAGTCAGCCTTTGAGAGGGTCAGATGGCATTCTCATAACCAGGTCCCTGTACTGTTTCGTCGAATTCCAGGCACTGTGGCACCCACAGCTGGCTGAACTTCAACTCTTACACAGCAGAAGCACTCTCTCCCCGTGGACTACAGTAGTCAGCTAAAATGTTCCAAGTTGCAATAGCTGTGGAACTTAATTTCAAGATCAATTTTAAGGCTTTTGGGGAAATAGAGATAAACAGTGTCAAATGACTCTTATGATTAAGCAGAAATATACGTCAAGTCTGTAGCATTTTAAAATGACTCATTTCTATTCAGATCCAAAGGTCATGACTTACCCCTAAGTAGGAGACCTGAACTAAGAAGCAGGACCTCTGTTGACCCCAACTCTCCTAGCTGTATGATCAAGTAGGCAAGCCACTATAACTCTTGGAAAATCATTTTTATCTGTAAAATGACGGTGTATGACTACTAGATTTTTCTCCAGGTCATTCCTCCCTTACTTCTACCATTTTATGTTTCAATTTAGTAACTGTAGAACATAGTCCTACAATAACTAAAGGAAACCAAATTTCAACAAAAGTAAGACCTTTTGATTAAAATAAGTGTGGCTCAAGACAATTCTGGTACCCTTGACTGACTTTTGTGCATTTCATGCACCATGTAAATCACTAGTTAAAATCATGAGTTTTCAATGGGAAATAGCTTGAAGATTGTGAGACCAAATGTCTCAAACTATGGAAAACAAAAAAAGGGAGTCAAAGAAGTAAGTTATGTATATTTAGCCCATGTCATTAGAAAATATCTTTTCATCAATCACAAAATAGCTCTTTTTAGCATTTTTTTTCCTGCCTGTGCATTCTTTCTAGTTCTTCACCAAAGAATACACAGCAAGAGAGATGAGGAATTCCATCCTTAGTCTGGAATTCTTTAAGCTTGCTTGCATCTTTTAAAACTTATGTATAGTTTTCTTTTGTTGAGTTGCCCATTGGCCTATGGGTAGGATGCAATTTTAAATCTATTATCTGTGCCTGAAGTACCTGCTTTGTAATCCAAGACGAGATGCTGATAAAATTGTGCCAGATGCCATAATGATGTTTCTTTCTGGCTCCAGAATCTCAGAGGTACTCAGTGGCTTTAATGACCTTGGATGAGAGAGGCAGTCTGGTCAGGACATTGAATAACAGCCCTCTTTTCTTTTCTGCCAACAGCGTAAAATTCTCATTTTACTATAAATCCAACATTTTTATTATTATGCATATTTAATTGCAATAAGTTTTGTTTCTTTTTTTCTAGTTGCTGCAGTGGTTTTGTTCTTTGAATTCTGGATTATTTGTCATTTCCCACAAAGCAACTATATGTGTACCTTGAAGACAAGGTCCCGACTAGGAGTTACATGCTTGATACTTAGGTAATTGAGGTTCCCCCCTAGAAAAGCAAGAATTCATCTCTGGGCTTATAGCCACATTAAACATTATTCCATCTCACTGCATTAGAAACTCTTAAGGAAAACTCTCACGGCATAAGGGGGAGAAAAGGCCTATTTTTATCCCAAATTCAAGTTAACACTTACTTGCTTAAAATCACTTTTTCCAAGTGCTGTTCTGATCTCTTTTGGAGGTCCCTGTGACCCTGAGTGCAGTGAGGTGGGCTGTGATGGGCCGGGACCCGACCACTGCAATGACTGTTTGCACTATTACTACAAGCTGAAAAATAACACCAGGTAAGTACCTGAAGCTCGCTGCCTGGTGGCACTTCCTGGGAGCTCCCACAATGCACCTGGGGCAGGGCGTTCCGTGGCCTCCCGCCAGAGCCAAAGTCCAGATGCTGCTGCACGGGCCCCTACACCTCGCTGCATCATTGGAATAGTGAAACTGATACTGAACACCCAATTCTGATCTGTAGGCTAGGAAACTGCAGAGGCCTTTCCTCACATTTCAAAGGATGATGGGGAGGGACTAGTTATGCACATGCCTGATCTTCCCTTCCAGACCTTTCCATCCCACTGATGCTTGATGCCCCACAGCTGCACTTTCCCTCCAGGAAATGGATGATTTTCTGAATTCCTCAAAGTGTAAGCTTTCAGTGTGGCAGAGCTGCTGGTCCCTGTGCATTCTCACTACTCTGCTCTGGACAGTAAGGTGGGCCTGCTTGAACCCATGCTGCTGAGACCTTGGCTTCTGCCTCGAGCAGATATGTATCCACAGGGAAGGCTGTGGAACACACTGCTCATCAGAAGCCATGTTCTTCCAGGCCGTTTCCCACATCCCTAGTACCTCTCCCTCCTGTTTCAGAAGGAAACTCACCCTGGGAAGCCGACCTGCAGGGTATCCACACTCCAGTCACCCAGGAGGGTCCCACTCCTGTCACATCCATGCTGGAATTTCAGTTCCTTAAAGGGAATATAAAGCAAAAATTAAATTTAAAAAGAATTTTTAATTAAAAATAAATTTCTTAAAAGGAAAAGTCCTTGGCTACCCCAGCCCCTCTCATTATCTCCTAGACTGGCAAATGCCTGACATTTAATTAGTACTCAGTAAGTTAGTTAAATGAATAAATGAAGCACAGACCTTCAGTTATGGGCAAACAAAGAAGTTATTTTTTTTTTTATCATAAACAGCATTAAATTTTCAAATACATTTTTTTTTTCTTGGCTCTGCCACACAGCTGGCACGATCCTCAGTACCCCAACCAGGGACTGAACCCAAGCCACATCAGTGAAAGCCCAGAAGCCTAACCACTAAGCCAGTAGGGAACTCCCTAAATATATTAATTTAGACAATAGCATACACACCCCAGAATTCATATAATAATACACAATAGAAGTTAATCCTAGGGATTTTTGCATAAAATCATGGTTCACACATCACATCTTCCCTTCAACCCAACAGACAACCTTCTTGTTGAGACTCAGTTTCTAACCATCATCCCCTTTAAAGAACTAGACCTGAACTGGAAGATAGTTTGGACCAAGACATTGCTTGCTTGATGGACTTGGTATTATGTAACTGCAGTGCTACATCAGCACCCTACATACGAGAAGGCTTTAACCAACAGAATTTGGCCCTTTGGATGTGGTATTACCATCATGGTTTAAAAAGGATTTTGAGAATGAGGACACAGCTGTGTGCTCATCACCTTACTCACTCAGGACTGAATCTCTGGTGACACTGCTCTTCTTTATCATTCCACAACACAGAATCTGTGTCTCCAGCTGCCCTCCTGGCCACTACCATGCTGACAAGAAGCGATGCAGAAAGTGTGCCCCCAACTGCGAGTCCTGCTTTGGAAGCCACAGCGACCAGTGCCTGTCCTGTAAATATGGATACTTCCTGAATGAAGAAACCAACAGCTGTGTCACTCACTGCCCTGATGGATCATATCAGGACACCAGTGAGTTGATTCCCAAATTTATTTTTTAGAGAGGAAATATAAGGTTTTCACTTGAATGACCCTGGGAGGGATAGTCCCCCTCATGAAATCTAGGCCCTTTCTTAATATCAAGAAAGAGCTAGTCAATTTATAGAAGAACACTATTTTATAAAAATGAATTTGTAGAAAATTTTGCAAAAAATATTTTGTGTAAAAATGCCTATAACTCACTCCTTCAAGGGGTGCTCTGCCTCACCTTCAGATTCACTGACTTGCTAGGAGGATCCACAAGACTTAGTATATAATTGTACTCAAGAACTCATGGTTACAACCTACTATAGTAAAGAGATACAGAGTAGAATCAGCAAAGGGGAAAGGCATTCCGGACAAAGTCTAGAGGAAACTAGGTGCAAGCTTCCAAAAGCTTTCTTCCAATCGAGTGACACAGGATACATCCCATTCCCCATCAAAAATCTGTGATTATGTGTGAATGTCAGCTACAAGGGAACCTCCCTAGAGTTTCAGCACCCAGAGTTGTAACTGGGATCTGGTCATGAAAGCTCCTCTGGTGGCTCAGTGGTAAAGAATCCACTTGCCAATGCAGGAGACTTGGGTTTGATCCCTGGGTTGTGAATATCCCCTGGAGAAGGAAATGGCAATCCACTCCAGTATTCTTACCTGGGAAATCCCATGGACAGAGGAGCCTGGTGGGCTACAGTCCATGGGGTCTCAAAAGAGTCAGACCTGACTTAGTGACTGAACAAAAACATGAAGGCACCCTGTGCCTGTAACATACCAAACTTCCAGACTCTGCAAAGGAAAGCAGGTACTCAAACTATATTGTTTCTACAAACAGTTTAGGCACCATGAGCCACTCTAGTCAGGGTAATGGGAAACCTCATGATATCCAACTTCCCAGATGTCAGCCATGGGCCAAACTTACAAAGATAGCAGCCAGGCCTGTTTTTTTCTGCACACTAAGCAAAAGAAACAGACTTTTATGATATCAGTAAGGTTAAAAACATGACTTGTATGTAAATAAAGACTGGAAATTTATCAGAGAGTTCTTTAACCCATCAATAAAGGAACCTAAAGGTGATAAGTGGGTTCAAAGACTATCACGTATCACAGTCCACCAGGAAAGGCAAATGAACTCTATTTGCTGAGTTAGAGAAAAAACTGGGTTATTTTTTCAAATGGGCAGAACTCACTTGCAACTTTTATCAAACAAAAATTTATAAATTAACATGTAACTTCACAGAATGTGGGCTCTAATCAAATTTCATTAGTGAACAGACAAGGCACGCTCCCTAGAGAATCCAATAATCCTCGGGCACACCTCTTTTTAGACAGTGCTCTATTCTAGCCCTGGTAAGGACTGCAGGCTTTTTGCTTTATTTCTGAGCCCTAGATAATTTATCTGAATGTGTCACACCACAGTATGACAGTGAAATTTCTTGTTTCTACCCAACCTAAGAAAAAAGAAAACCCAACTTTAAAGGAACAAGAGTTTTTTTCTGTTTTTTTTTTTTTTTAAAGCAGCAAGAATCTTGAAGTGGATACCCTTGCTCCTTAAGTTTTTTGATTCAAACACAGGCAGCACTCCTCTATGAGGGAGATGGGGCTTTTGACTTACCTTTAGAGCAATGGGGAGGGGTTCTGGCTGTAGTTTTTATTTTCCCTCAAGTTTGGAACATGACCTGCAACTTACTGGAAAAAGGAGAGAAAGAATGCAGAGCAGACCTAAGGGGTCAGAAGTAAGTAGTATTCCTTGAAGAAAAAATTCAACATTCTGTCAAGAAGGTTGAACCTTGGAAAAGACGCCCAGCCCCAAGAGTGGTTGTGAGCCAGCTCTTCTCCCATCATGTGCCCTGGGGGGCACGCCTGAGCCACCACCACTGCCAAGAACCCCAGGACCAGGCACACCCTACATTAAGAGGATGATGACCAGCACACACTGAGGAAAGAGGCAACAGGCATCAGTACTAAAACAGTCCTTGCACCAAATATATTAAACCCACACAAGCTACACATAAACTCCCCCACATATAAACAGCCCTCCAAGACCATGGTAGGTAATTCTGTCTCCTAAATTCACAAGGCAAGAGAAGTAAAATGATGAAGAGAGGAACTACTCTCAGTAAAAGACCAAGAGAATTCCCCTGAAAGAACAATGAAACAGACCTTTTCAGTCTAATAGACACCAATTTTTGAAAGGACATAATGAAAATACTGAAGGAATTAAGAACGGCTATTGACAGAAATGCAGAATACTGTAAAAAGGAACTAGAAACTATAAAAAGAAATCAAGAAAAACTAGAAAAACTCATTTACAGAGATGAAAACTGAGCTAATGGCAATGAACAGCAGAATGAACATTACAGAAGAATGAATAACTGATCTGGAAGACTGGATTATTTCCATTATCCTATCAGGACAGCAGACAGAAAGTCAAATGGGAAAAAAAAAAAACTAGAAACAATATAAGAGATGTATGGGATAGTATAAAACATGCCAATGTACACATGATAGGGATTCCAGAAGAGGAAGAAAAAGAAAAGGGGATTGAAAATGCATTTTAAGAAATTATGGCAGAAAACTTCCCAAACATAAAGGAAACAGGTACAGGTACAGGAAGCACAGAGAGTTCGAAATACAAGAAACCCAAACGAATCTATACCAAGACATATTATAATAAAAATGGCAAAAGTTAAAGAGAGGATTCTAAAAGCAACAAGAGAAAAACAGAGGTAATGACAAGAAAACCCCCATAAGGCTATCAGCTCATTTCTCTACAGAAATGTTGCAGGACAGGAGGGAGTGGCAAGATATAGACAAAGTCCTGAAAAGGAAAAACCTGCAACCTAGGATACTCTACCCAGCAAGATTACCATTTAGAATAGAGAGATAAAGAATTTCTCAGATAAAAATCAAAAGAATACAACAATACTAAACCTATCCTAGGACTTCCCTGGTGGCTCAGACAGTAAAGTGTCTGCCTACAATGCGGGAGACCCGGTTTCAATCCCTGGGTGGGGAAGATCCCCTGGAGAAGGCAGCGGCACCCCACTCCAGTACTCTTGCCTGGAGAATCGCATGGACGGAGGAGCCTGGTAGCCTACAGTCCATGGGGTCCTAAAAGTCAGACACAACTGAGTGACTTCACTTTCACTTTTCACTTTTATGCATTGGAGAAGGAAATGGCAACCCACACCAGTATTCTTGCCTGGAGAATTCCAGGGACGGAGGAGCCTGTTGGGCTGCCATCTATGGGGTCGCACAGAGTCAGACACAACTGATGCGACTTAGCAGCAGCATCAGCAAGAGAAAATCACAGTTGGAAAGTAAAGCGATAGTTCCTCAGTCATGTCTGACTCTTTGTGATCCCATGGACTATACAGTCCATGAAATTCTCTAGGCCAGAACACTGGAGTGGGTAGCCTTTCCCTACTCCAGGAGACCAGGAACCCAGGTCTCCTGCATTGCAGGTGGATTCTTTACCAGCTGAGCCACCAGGGAAGCCCAAGAATACTAGAGTGGATAGGCTATCCCTTCTCCAGCAGATCCTTCCAACCCAGGAATCAAACCGGGGTCTCCTGCATTGCAGGTAGATTCTTTATCAACTGAGCTATCAGGGAGAAAAAAAAAACAGGGCTGCCATTTTGCACACAAATTGATAAGCCAGTACATAGATTTAAAATTAAATTAAAAAATTTCTATGAAAGTAACAATTACAATGAATAGCAAAAGGATGAACATGAACATTTAGCTGAAAGTTTTACCTCATTTTCTGTTTGAAGGATTAGTTAACAAAAGCAACCACTCATTGCACACACAATGAACAATTTTAATATTTTAATAGAGGATTATTTGACTTAGTTTCAATTATATAGTCATTAAAAAACAAGAAATGGAAGCAATATAGAGAAGTAACAATATACATTATCACCAAATTGGGCTGACAACCTACATCTAGACATGAATAGTGCTTTAAAGTCCTGAATGACAGCAATCTGGAGTCCCAGTTGGGAAACGGTCCCAGGAAGTATATACACTCCACGGGTTAAGACTTGAAATTGCAGTTCTGGGAGCTCCTTCTTATAATCCCAGGCCAAAAACTGATATATTCATCACTTTATATGCAAAACGGCAGCCCTGGTTTTTTCCTTTAACTTTTACAGTGCTGTTTGTTTCTCCTTGAGAGTCATAAGACTTCTTAGACCCTGCAGAGGGGAGAGGGCTGGCGAGGCCCTCAAGGGCTTAAGAAAATTCCAAGTCCCACTAAACTTTCTTATGTAAAGTGCCCCTTAACTTTCCAGCAACAAGTGGTGTACTTATAGGCAGGCACATAGTCCTGGCAGGGTCAGAAGTCAGAGGCCTGCTCTTCTGCTTCTGAAGCCTGAACAAGACTACCTCTATTTTAATTTCCCTAACAATAAAGATATAAAAGAGGACATCAAAGTTATAAAATGTGGAGAAGAGTAAGAACGTGTAGATTTTTTACTTCGCCTAGAATGGATTTGAGCCTATATGACTACCAGTCTAAGGCAAGTAGATATAGGAAGGGGTTAACATAATTGAAAAACAGGATAACTACAAATTAAAAACATACAATAGATTCACAGAAACCAAAGAGAAGAGAACATTAAGTATAATACAAAAAAAGATCAAGCCACAACAACAAAAAAAGATAAAGTGACAAAGAAGAAATTTAAAATAAAAGAGAAGAAAGGTTTAAAATGGCAATAAATAAATATCTATCGATAATTACTTTAAATGTCAATGGTCTAAATGCTCTAATCAAAATACACAGAGTGGCAACTTGATTAAAAAAATACAAGAGCCTACAATATGCTGCTTATAAGAGACCTATTTTTAGGGCAAAGGACACACAAGGACTGAAAGTGAGGGGATGGAAAAAGATATTTCATGTAGGTGCAAATGAAAAGAAAGCAGGGGTCATAATACTCTTATTAGATGAAATAAACTTTAAAACAAAGGCCACAAAGAAAAATAAAGGATACTATATACACCACATCAACAAATTAAAGAATAAAAACCATATGATCATCTCAATAGATGCAGAAACAGCTTCTGACAAAATTCAACATCCATTTATGATAAAAATTCTCCAGAAAGTAAGCATTGAGAGAATATACATCAACATAATAAAGGCCATATGTGACAGACCTACAGCTAACATCATACTCAACAGTGAAAAGCTGGAAGCATTTTCCCTTACATCAGGAACAAGACAAGTAGGTCCACTTTTATTCAACATAGTTTTGGAAGTCCTAGCCATGGCAATCAGAAAAGAAAAGGAAGAAAAAGAAGTGGAAAAGAAATAAAACTGTCACTGTTTGCAAATGACATGATACTATACATAGAAAATTCTAAAGATGCTACCAGAAAACCACTGGAACTCATCAGTAAATTCAGGAAGTTGCAGGATACAGAATTAGTACACGGAGATTTGTTGCATTTCTATATATTAACAACAAAAATAAGAAAGTAAAATTAAGAAAACAATCCTATTTACCATCGTATCAAAAACAATAAAATACCTAGGAGTAAACCTACCTAAGGAAAGTACTCTATAAACTATAAGACACTGATGAAACAAATCAAAGACGACAAACAGATTGAAATATACCATGTTCTTGGATTGGAAGGAAGAATCAATATTGTCAAAATGTACTACCCAAGGCAAGCTACAGATTCAATCAAATTACCAATGGCATTTTGCACAGAACTAGAACAAAAAAAAAATTGTAAGATTTGTTTAGAGATACAAAAGACCCTGAATAGCCAAAGCAATCTTGAGAAAGGAAAATGGAGCTGGAGGAATCAGGCTTCTTGACTTAAGACTATATAATAAATATATACTCATCAAAATAGTGTAATACTGACATAAAAACAGAAATATAGATCAATGGACGAGGATAAAAAGCCCAGAAATAAACCCACATCAGTTCATTTCAGTTCAGTCGCTCAGTCGTATCCGACTCTTTGTGACCCCATGAATCACAGCACACCAGGCCTCCCTGTCCACCACCAACTCCCGGAGTTCACTCAAAGTCATGTCCATTGAGTCGGTGATACCATCCAGCCACCTCATTCTCTGTCGTCCCCGTCTCCTCCCACCCCCAATCCCTCCTAGCATCAGAGTCTTTTCCAGTGAGTCAACTCGTCGCATAAGTTGGCCAAAGTATTGGAGTTTCAGCTTTAGCATCAGTCCTTCCAATGAACACCCAGGATTGATCTCCTCCAGAATGGACTGGTTGGATCTCCCTGCAGTCCAAGGGACTCTCCAGAGTCTTCTCCAGCACCACAGTTCAAAAGCATCAATTCTTCGGCGATTAGTTTTCTTCACAGTCCAACTCTCACATCCATACATGACCTATGGCCAATTAATCTACAACAAAGGAGGCAAGACTATACAATGGACAAAAGACTTTTCAATAAATGGTGCTGGGAATACTGGACAGCTATATGTAAAAAATAAAAGCAAACCAAAAAAAAAATGAAATCAGAACATTCTTTAACACCATACACAAAAATAAACTCAAAATGGATTAAAGACCTAAATGTAAGACTGAGTACTATTAATATAAAACTCTTAGAGGAAAACATAGGGAGAACATTCTTGGACATAAATCACAGCAATATCTTTTCTGATCCATCTCCCAGATGGAAGTAAAAACCAACAAATATTACCTAATTAAACTCAAATGCACTTGCACAGTGAAGGAAACCTAAACAAAATGAAAAGACAGCTCACAGAATGGTTAAAAAAAAAAGAAAAATGCAACCAAAAAGGGATTAGTCTCCAAAAGTTACAAATGGGCAGGAGATCTAAACAGACACTTCTCCAAAGAAGATATATAGATAGCCAAGGGGCACATAAAAAGATGTTTAACATCACTATTCAGTTCAGTTCAGTTCAGTTCAGTCGCTCAGTCATGTCTGACTCTCCATGACCCCATGAATCACAGCACGCCAGGCCTCCCTGTCCATCACCAACTCCCGGAGTTCACTCAAACTCATGTCCACAGAGTCGGTGATGCCATCCAGCCATCTCATCCTCTGTCGTCCCCTTCTCCTCCCACCCCCAACCTTTCCCAGCATCAGACTCTTTTCCAGTGAGTCAACTCCTATTAGAGAAATACAAATCAAGACTACAAAGACATATCACCTCACACCAGTCAGAATGGCCATAATCAAAAAATCTATAGACAATAAATGCCGGAGAGGGTGTGGAGAAAAGGAAACTCTACTACATTGTTGGTGGGAATGTAAATTGGTAGAGCCTCTATGGAGAACAGGATGGCGGTTCCTTAAAAAACTAAAAATACAGCTACCATATGATCCAGCAATCCTACTCTTGTGCATATATTCACAGAAAAACATGGTTTGAGAGAGTACATGCACCCCAATGTTCACTGCAGTACTGTTTACAATAACCAAGAAATGGAAGAAACCTAAATGTCAATCAAAAGATGAATGAATAAAGAAGATGTGCTACATATAAACAATGGAACATTCCTCAGTCATTTAAAGGAATGAAATAATACAATTTGCACCAACATGGACAGACCTAGAGATTACATACTCAGTGAAGCAAGACAAAGACAAATATCATATGATATCATTTATATGAAGAATCTAGAAGAAATGATACAAATGAACTTATTTACACAATATAAACAGACTCACAGACTTAGAGAATGAATGTATGGCTACCAGAGGGAAGGGTGAAGGGCAGAGACAGATTGGGAGTTTGCGATTGACATGTACATACTACCATGTTTAAAATAGATAACCAACAAGCACATGGAACTCTGCTTAATATTCTGTAATAACCTAAATGGGAAAAGAACTTGAAAACGAATAGAAACATGTATATGTATAATTGAATCACTTTGTTGTACACCTGAAACTAACACATTAACCAACTTCAATATTGTGCTCCGATATAAGATAAATTTTTTGAAAAAAAAACAAACAAGAAAAACCTCATATAAACACTTTCATCTACCACTTAATAAAATTAGAAAAAGAAGAATAGGGACTTCCCTGGTGACACTGTGCTTGGGAGTTCCCCTGCCAATGCAGAGGACACAGGTTCAATTCCTGGGCTGGATGGATTCCACAGGCCGTGGAGCAACTAGGCCCATGCACCACACTACTGAGCCTGTGTGCTGAAACTACTGCTGAATTCCATGTGCCTGGAGTCTGTGTTCTGCAACAAGAGAAGCTCCACAATGAGAAACCTGTGCACCACAAAAATCAGTAGCATCCACTTACTGCAACTAGAGAAAGCTCACACAAAGCAACAAAGACCCAGCACAGCCAAAAGTAAATTTAAAAAAAAGGAAAAGAACAAACAAAATCTAAAGTCAGCAAAGGAAGGAAATAATAAAGATCAGAGAAAAAATAAAACAGATATATTTTTAAAGTAGAAAAAAGTCAAAAAAAACCAAGAGCTGGTTCTTTGAAAGTATAAGCATGATTGACAAACCTCAGACCAGGCTCATCAAAAAGAAAAGAGAGATAACCCAAAAACAAAATAAATGAAAAAGAAAACATAACAACTGATAACAGAAATTCAAAAAACCCTAAGAGAATGCTATGAACACTTATATACCAACAAATTTGACAATCCAGAAGAAATGGACAAATTTCTGTAAACACACATCCTACTAAAATTTAATAAAAAAGAAAGATAATTTGAAAAGACCAATCACTAGAACTGAAATAGAATCTAATTTAAAAATTCTCAACAATATATGGCTACCAGTGGAAGGATGGGGGGAGTGGGATGAATTAGGAGATTGGGATTAACATATATATGCTGCTATGTATAGAATAGATAACTAATGAGTACTTACTGCATACCACGGGGAACTCTACTCAATGCTCTGTGGTGACCTAAATGGGAAGGAAATCCAAAAAGAGGGGATATATGCATACGTATAGCTGATTCACTTTGCTGTATAGCAGAAACTAACACTACATTGTAAAGCAACTATAATAAAAATTAATTTTAAAAAATTAAGTAACCACTGTAGTAAAAAAAAAAAAAAACTCTCTACAAACAAAAGTCTAGCACCAGATGACTTTACAAGTGAATTCTACCAAACATACAAAGAGGAACTTACTGATCCTTCTCAAGCTCTTCCAAAAACTGAAGAGGAGAGAACACTCTCAAAGCCATTCTTTGAAGCTATCACTTTGATACCAAAACCAGACAAAGACACCACCAGAAAAGAAATTTACAAACCAGTATCTTTGATGAATATAGATGCAAAAATTCTCAACAAAATATTAGCAACTGAATCTAACAACACCTAAAAAAGATCATACACCACGACCAGTGGGATTCATCTGAGGTTCACAGGGATGGTTCCACATATGCAAACCAATCAGTGTGATACACCAAATAAACAAAAGACAAAAAATACATGATCATCTGAATAGATGCAGAAAAGCATCTCACAAAATTCAGCATCCATTCATGATAAAAACCCTTACCAAAGTGGGTACAGAGAGAACATATCTCAACATAATAAAAGCTACTTAATGACAAACCCACAGCCAATATAATACTCGATGGTAAAAAGCTGAAAGCCTTCCTGCTAAATTCAGGAACAAGACAAGGATGCCTTTGCTTACTTTTTCTAGTCAACATACTAGGAAGTCCTAGTCACAGCAATCACACAAGAAATAAAAGGCATCCAAATTGGAAAGGAAGAGGTAAAACTGTCCTTATATGCAGATGATGATATTATATGTATATAAAACCCTGAAGACTTCACACAAAAATTACTAGAACTGATGAATGAATTCAGCAAGGTAGCAGGATATAAAATTAACATACAGAAATCAGTTGCACTTCTTTATACCAACAATGAAATAAGAAAGGGAATGTAAAAAAAAGAAAAACTTTTTAAAATTGCACCCCCAAAATAAAAGACTTAGGATTAAACCTGACCAAGGAGGTGAAAGACTTATTTGCTGAGAACAATAAAACATTAATAAAGGAAACCAAAGATGATTCAAAGAAATGAAAGCTACCTCATGCTCTTGGGTTGGAATAATTAATATTGTTAAAATGGCCATACTTACCAAAGCAATCTATAGGTTTAATGTGATCCCTAAATTACCGAAACGTCCAATACTTTGACCACCTGATGTGAAGAGCTGACTCACTGGAAAAGACCCTGATGCTGGGAAAGATTGAGGGCAGGAGAAGAGGGCGACAAAGGGTGAGATGGTTGGATGGCATCATCGACTCAATGGACATGCGTTTGAGTAAACTCTGGGAGACAGTGAAGAACAGGAAAGCCTGGTGTGCTGCAGTCCATGAGTCACACAGAGTCAGACATGACTGAGCTACTGAACAACAAATCAAATTACCCATAACATTAGGTCTGCTGCGTTGCAGACAGATTTCTTTACCAATGGAGCTACCAGGGAAGCCCAGAACTAGAACAGATAATCCTAAAATTCATATGGAACCATAAAAGACCCAGAATTGCCAAAACAATCCTGAAGAAAAAGGACAAATCAAGACGTATAACCCTCCAGACTTCAGACAATACTACCAAGCTACAGTAATCAAAACATTATGATATTGCCACCAGAATAGACATATGGATCAACAAAACAGAAGAGAGGTCCCAGAAATAAACCCACACACCTATCATCAATTAATCTTCAGAGGAGACACATATAATCTCTTCAGCAAGTGGTGTTGGGAAAGTTGGACAGTCGCATGTAAACCAATGAAGTTAGCATACTCCATTACATCATACACAAAAATAAACTCAAAATGGCTTAAAGACTCAAACGTAAGATGTAATACCATAAAGCTCCTAGAAGAGAACACAGGCAAAACATTCTCTGACATAAATCATACCACTGATTCCTTAGGTTCCCAAGACAATAGAAATAAAAATAAACAGGACCTAATCAAATTTACAAGCTTTTGCACAGCAAAGGAAACCATACATAAACAAAATGAAAAAACAACCTACAGAATGGGAGAAAATACCTACAAATGATCCGACCAACAAGGGATTAATTTCCAAAATATACAAACAGCTTGTACAACTCAACAACAAAACCAACTGAAAAATAGGCAAAAGACCTAAATACACATTTCTCCAAAGAAGAAATACAGATAGCCAACAGTCATATGAAAAGATGCTCAACATGGCTAGTTATTAGAGAAATGCAAGTCAAAACTACAGTGAGGTACACCTCACAATGGTCAGAATAACCATCATTAAAAATTCTGCAAAGAAATGCTGGAGAGGATGTGGAGAAAAGAGAACCCTCCTATACTGTTGGTAGGAATATAAGTTGATGAGCCACTGTGGAAAACATAGAGGTTCCTTATAAAACTAAAAATACAACTATCATATGATCCAGCAATCCCAATCCTGGGCATATATCCAGACAAAACTGTAATTCAAAAAGATACATATACCCCTATGTTAATAGCACTATTCACAACAGCAAAGACATGGAAACAACCTAAATGTCCATTGACAGATGAATGGATAAAGAAGATATGGTGTGTATACACACACACAAAAACACACAATGGAACAGTTCTCAGCCATAGAAACAAATGAAATAATGCCATTTGTAGAAACATGAATGCAACTAAAGATTATCATACTAAATGAAGTAAGTCAGAAAGAGAAAGATATAACACTTATATGTGGAATCTAAAATAAGACACAAATGAACTTCTTTATGAAACAAACAGAATCATGGACAAAGAGAAGAGACTGGTGGTTACCAAGGAGAAAGGCATTGGAGAAGAGATAGACTGAGAGTTTGAGGTTAGCAGATGTAAGCTTTTATGTATAGAATGGATAAATAACAAGGTCCTACTGTATAGCACACAGAACTATATTCAATATCTTATGATAAATCACAGTGGAAAAAGAAATTTTAAAAAGAATGTGTATAAAATGCATAATTGAATCACTATGTGTACAGCAGTAATAAACACTGTAAATCAACTATACTTTTAAAAAAATTTAAAGGGATCAGAAACAAGTAGTATTCCTTGAGGAAAAAAAATCAAAATTCTATCAAGAAGGCTGAGCCTTGGAAAAGAAATCTAGGTGGTACCTGATAGGAAACTGATAATTGAGAGAATCAGTTCTTTTGCCAGAGCCTGGAAGGTAGATAATTAAAGAAGAGTATTAAAACAATTACTTCACTGATACACCTGAAGAAGGGAAAGGCTACCCACTCCAGTATTCTGGCCTAGAGAATTCCATTGACTGCATAGTGCATGGGATCGCAGAGTCACAGATGACTGAGCAACTTTCAGTTCACTCACTGATACAAGTGGTCTGTGCAACTCTCTCCTTCTAGAAAATTGCTTTTTGTTTTAATTTCCTCCTTTAATAAGTCTATTTACATATAGCACAGTGATATGTATGTGACTAACCGGGAGAAATATCAATAACCTCAGATATGCAGATGACACTACCCTTATGGCAGAAAGTGAAGAGGAACTCAAAAGCCTCTTGATGAAAGTGAAAGAGGAGAGTGAAAAGTTTGGCTTGAAGCTCAACATTCAGAAAACAAAGATCATGGCATCTGGTCCTATCACTTCATGGGAAATAGATGGAAAAACAGTGGAAACTGTCAGACTTTATTTTTTTGGGCTCCAAAATCACTGCAGATGCTGATTGCAGCCATGAAATTAAAAGACGCTTGCTCCTTGGAAGGAAAGTTATGACCAACCTTGATAGTGTATTAAAAAGCAGAGACATTACTTTGCCAACCAACGTTCGTCTAGTCAAGGCAATGGTTTTTTCCCGTGGTCATGTATGGATGTGAGAGTTGGACTGTGAAGAAGGCTGATCGCCAAAGAATCGATGCTTTTGAACTGTGGTGTTGGAGAAGACTCTTGAGAGTCCCTTATACTGCAAGGAGATCCAACCAGTCCATTCTAAGGGAGATCAATCCTGGATGTTCATTAGAGGGACTGATGCTAAAGCTGAAACTGCAATACTTTGGCCACCTCATGCGACGAGTTGACTCACTGGAAAAGACTCTGATGCTGGGAAAGGTTGGGGGCGGGAGGAGAAGGGGACGACCGAGAATGAGTGGACATGAGTTTGAGTGTACTCCGGGAGTTGGTGATGGACAGGGAGGCCTGGCGTGCTGTGATTCATGGGGTCGCAGAGAGTCGGACACGACTGAGCGACTGAACTGAACTGAACTGAACAATAATTACTGCCAACATAGCTACCATTCCCTTGAATAAGGTCAGTAACTCCTCAACAGCAGCTCAGCCATAGTCATCATTGTAATATTTAGTTAACAAACAGAGATTGTGAACTTGTCCACTAGAAATGCTAAGAGCAGAATGCCACTCTAGGTCCTCTGGCTTCAGGTCCTATGCCATGTCCAGCATTCTCGATGACCCTATGATGGGGAGGTCATAGATGGTGTAGAGCTTTGTATTTCATGCCAAGGAGCTCAGAATTCTGAAAGGAGCTAGACCTCTAGGAGGTCCTTAGAGGGATCCGGTGAAGCAGTGCTTCTCTGTGGAACCCTGAAGAACACCAACGTTTAAAGAGCAGACAGAGAAGCCTATGGACAAAGCCTCATTCAGTTCTATATATACCTGAAGTTAGGATCCACCAGCGTCTCAGAGAAGGGATCAAAGTCTCCAGAAAAATTTCACCTGAGGTAAAAGGCCTTACTTAATATAAATCACCATTTTCCACTACAGGACAGTAACAGTACTTGCCACGCCCCCTCAACCTCCCCACAACCCGCCTCAATGTTTGGTATTAAACAAGAAAGCCAGTATTCACAGTGTATTTGTTCATTCAAATATGTTTCTGTTCTCCAGAAATGTAAGTGTTGTCTGAAATATAGTAACATTTATATTCATTCCACAGCTTCTATAAACTGTAAGACAATAAAACAACGCAAGAAATAATCAACCCTTACCTTGCAATCTTAAAAGTAGGTTCCCCTTTCAGTGTGGTTCATCGGAGTAGTCATTAAAGCTGTGAGCATGAGGTCTACCATTCCATTCTTCAGCTGCTAGTGTTGCCGCTCTGTACTTACCAGTGATGTGCCCCAGCTTCATTAGTGAGATTTTCACAGTTGGAAGTTAGGAAACTCTGCTTCGGAAAGATAACAGGAAGAAGAAAAAACCAATAAACTATTTAAGAATTAAGTGGGGTGTGGCTTTCTTGTCTATAAACTGGTAGCTATCACTAAGGTATTTCCCAATGCTATATATTCCTACCTGTATTTGATTTGCTGAGAAGTGATAGCAAATGTTGAGTCTGGGGCTTTTCCTACTCAAGGCAATGTATACTCTAGCATATATTAGCAAACATTAGAACATATGCTTTTAGGAAATCCAGCTGACCAACTGATTTATAACCTTGTTCGTTTATTTTTTTTTTTTAACAGAGAAAAATCTTTGCCGGAAGTGCAATGAAAACTGCAAGACATGCACTGAATCTGACAACTGTACAGAATGCAGGGAGGGGTTAAGGTAAGAGAGTGAAAGATTTCACCAAGTAACACAGCCCAAGGACTTCTCAATAAATTTTAAAAAAAGAAAAAAAGTAAACAGGTAATTCTCTTATAAGTCACCCTTGGTTTGACTCCCATTCAGAATCTCGATTGCTATTTGCATTATCTCTATCATTTTATGTGAAAAATTGGATGCTACATGGCCATTTGAGAGGCTTTCTTTGGGCGTTTTGACCGGCAGTGTATCAGTCAAGGATTACTGCGTAGGTAACATCAATGAATTATATTTAATCTCCCTGATTCATTCCTTTGATGGTCGAAACTATTCCCTTATCTTTATTATTTCTCTCCATATAGCCAATCATTGTCTTATCTTAAGCACCTCAGGCTGGTTCCATTATGCTGTGGTATGCACATAGATTTAATACCAGGGGATGTCATCCTTGAATGGATGAGACTTGCTCATTGCTAAAGCCAGACAGTTGATAGATTCTTTGAGAGAATAACACCCAGCTCAAGTGAAGTAGGTATTCTTGATATCCTTAAAGAAGGTCAGATCATCCCATGCTGAGTGAGGGGCTGGACTCTGGCTTTATTACATAAAACTAGAATTCTGCTCCATTCCATACCTTTTAAGAGTTTTCTGATGGCTTAGAGGGAAAAGCATCTGCCTGCAATGCAGGAGACCTGGGTTTGATCCCTGGGCTGGGAAGATCCCCTGGAGAAGGAAATGGCAACCCACTCCAGTATTCTAGCTTCCTGGTAGGCTACAGTCCACCGGGTCGCAAAGAGTCGGACACAACCGAGAGACTTCACTTAGTACTTCTATTTCCACTTTTGATCAAAGGCACAATAATCAGGGTCCAGGCAGTCTTTAGGCAGGCAATCCTTTACATTAATTAATAGGGGAACATCATTTTTATTTCAATTAATTGATTATTTTTGGCTTTCTTTTTTCCCCCATAAATGTATTCAGTGTCCATTTGTTTTGCACCTTGCATCTCAAGACTTCAGTTTTGATAAACGTCAGTCTAGTCATCATCCTACTACTTTTTGGAGAAGGAGCAGACTGTTATAATTTTTAAAAAGGAAGATAAATGTGGGCTTAAATCTTTCTCTGCCATTTATCAGCTGTGTGATCTTGGTCAAGTCCGTTCACTCCTCTGAGCTTCAGTTTTCTCATCTATAAAAAGGTGGTACTAACCTCAAAATTGCTGGATTATGATAAGGATTAATTGTGATAACATCTATAAAGCACTTATTCCAATATCTGACACTGAAGTGGTCCATGAAAAATAAAAGATCATTTTCTATATTTCTTAGGGAACATTTTATAGAGTAAAAAATGTTCTCTGATAGGAATGAGAGCCATATATATTAATTTTAAATATGTGAGTAGCCACATTAAAAGGAGTAAAAAGATAAAGGAGAAATTTATTTTAATGAAATCTTTAACCAAATATATCCAAAATATTATTTCAACATGTAATCAATATAAGACAATATGAAAGATAACCAGTGAGATATTCTATATTTTGTTTCTAGTGCCCAGTCTTCAAAATCTGGTATTTTACCCTTAAAGCACGTCTCAATTAAAACAGTAATTTTTTGAGAAATACTTGATCTGTATATAGATTTTATAAAAATTTAGTTGAAGTAGATTTTAGATAGCCAAGTTGTTCCGCACTTATTCAAAAGTTTTCTGATAATTGAATCAAGTGCCAATTTGTAAGATTTAGAGTGAAATGAACAAAAATAAACTGTTAAATTCTGTGCCTTGGCCACACTAGCATTTCAAGTGCTCTCGAGCCCACAGGTGCTAGAGCGTGTGGGACGGCACACAACTAACTCAGCTGGCTCATCCCAGCATGAACCCAGGGCCAGGCTCACTTACCTCGCCACCCCTGGAGTTTGGAAGAAGTCGAGTGCATCAGGGTTCCCAGCGGTGCTCTGCTGCACGTCCCACATAGCGCATTGCCTGCTCTCACACTGCACCCTCTGTCTCCAGCTGAGCAAGTGCCAAGCTCAGAAGTAATTTCCTTTGTTAGAAAAACAAGGCAGCTTAAAAAAAAACTTTGATAAGTTTATCAGTGGTCCTATTTCCTCCCACAAACGGGTTCATTTGATTCACTGTCCCCTTTTTCCAGCTCTAACAAAAGGAAAGGGATTTTCTTTTATTGGCTTTTTAAATGACACCTCTCTGGCCAGAAGAGAAGATCTATGAATGAAATACACTTTCTGTCTTCTTGAGGCCCCCTGTGTTTTTCTTAGGGACTTCTAGGGTTCACCATTTTGCCTCAAAAGACCTGTAAATTTTTAAATAGTGGCTAAGCAAACAGAAAAATATCTATGCATAAAATACTAGAAGGATATGGATTAAAATGTGAACAGGACTGTTTGGAATTCTTTTTCATCTACTTTGGTTTTGTTCTTTCCAAATTACTTTAAAGAGAAAAATAAATATATAAAAATATTTATATACATATAGTATAAAAAAATAAAGGGAAAACTAAATGTTAGTTTTTAATAGTATAATCCATATACAAAGCACAGTCAAGTAACATGTGAATTGCAGCAATGTAGAGAAATGTATTTTCTATAAGAACACAGAAAGCATTTGACCCTGTTGCTTAGATACCCATTTTCTAGAACTGTTTACTGGGTGACATGGGATTATGGTAACAGTCTCACTACTGAGTTATTCCATGAATAATGTTTGCATATTAAATGCTGTAAATTTTAGACATTTGTTTTTAAGACTCAATCCGTAGGCTATGAAAACCCTTACAGGTGATAAAAAATTAGAAGGAAAAAAATAAACATTCCTCATTCTAGCAACATATTAGGTAATGCCTAAGAGGACTATTTCGGAGAAGGCAACGGCAAGCCACTCCAGTACTCCCTAGAAAATCCCAGGGATGGAGGAGCCTGGTGGGCTGCAGTCCGTGGGGTCACTAAGGGTTGGACACGACTGAGCGACTTCACTTTCACTTTTCACTTCTTTCACACATTGGAGAAGGAAATGGCAACCCACTCCAGTGTTCTTGCCTGGAGAATCCCAGGGACGGGGGAGCCTAGTGGACTTCCATCTATGGGGTCACACAGAGAGTCGGACATGACTGAAGTGACTTAGCAGCAGCAGCAAGAGTACTATTTAGAGAAAACATAGCACAGATAACACCTAAAAATACTAAATAATAATGTAACTAAGAAAAGTTGAGATGTTTGGTGAAGCAGCAATATGAGTAAATAATTTTGCCAAATATTTCATTAGAGTTTAAAATTAATAAATGAAGCAATAGAAGCAAAAGTATGTTAGGATTCTCTTGTTTTGGTCCAAGAGAAGAACTAAAATCAGAAACACTTAAAATTTTTAAAAGGCTATTCCTGGGAGTTTGAGCTGAAGGTTGGGCAGGATAGTTGTACCCTTCTATTAAGGTGTTATTCATTTTACCATGTATTCCTACAACATATACAGTTACAGAACAACATTTAAGTTTATTGTGGAGTAGGTCTAGGAGGTCTGGGATTGGTAGGCATGTTGTTAGGTAAGGTGATTGTTTTGGTCCATAAAATACTTGTAAAAACCTCCAGGTTGTAAAATGTTGAGTAAAGAAAAAATGTGTCAGCCAGCCTAATAAGTAAGAGGAATGTCCTCCAAACTTGCAGCACATGTATAGGCTACAGACTTATTACAGGCACAGAAAAGCATTCTAGGCATCAGGAGGAGAAAAAAGAGGGGATGGGGCTATTTCTCCTGCTTTGAAGTTCTCCCAAATCCACTGACCTCTGGGGGAAACTATATATGTTACATACGGCCTTGGGGAGTCATGACCTCTTTGCCTGACCACAGCCGTCTGTGTTTTCAGCCTGCAGGGGTCCCGGTGCGCCGTCACCTGTGAGGACGGATGGTACTTCAATGGCCAAGACTGCCAGCCATGCCACCGCTTCTGCGCGACCTGTGCTGGTATCTCCTCCCCCACTCCTCTTCTTTATTTCTCTAGCTCTGGTTTGGCTTTTGTCTGTCTTTATCCATCAGTCATGCACACCCTCTTGGTAATTTTTTTTTTAATTAGATTTACTTTTCTAGCTTTACTGAGGCACAACTGACAAAAATTATATACTTTAAGATGTACGTGTGATGTTTTGATATACATAATACAAGGTAATTAATACAGTCATCACCTCACATAGTTTGTGTGTGGTGAGAACACTTAAGATCAACTGTCTTAGTTGAGTTTTGAGTATACAATACAGTATTAACTATAGTTACCATGGCGTACGTTAGATTTCCAGAACTTATTCATCCTGCGTAACTGAAACTACCCGTGGATCCAGGTCTCACTTCCCCACCCCAGGTCCTTGACAGCCCCCCTTCTATTTCTGCTTTCATAAGTTTGACTTCTTTTTTAGATTCCACATTTATATGAGATCACGAGGTATTTGTCTTTTCCTATCTGGGTTCGATTTTAAATGGAACAGTAATACTCAAACTTCTGTGTTGAAAATACATTCGAAGGAGGCCAATGGTAGATACAAGATGTGTGAGAGCAACCTCTTGATAATTTTAGTGGAAATGCTGGAGAAGCATGGAGCTTTTCTGACAATCATCATGCGTTCTCAAAAGTCAATCATCAGCAGCCTAACCTCACTGAAAATGTAAAATGTCCCAGCAATACCTCCTTCGCTTTCAGAGGTTTGATGTTTTTTGGCAAATGGGTTCAATGTAAAACTGAAGCCTTTTCCCCCAGAGAACATAAGGAAAAGTACAAATGTTACAGTTCTCAAAATTGCAACCTATTAATTCCATTTTCACCAATTATGCAAAAAGCAGCCCGCTGTGCAACCTTTTCTGAGGTTTTGTTTCTGTTTCCTGCATTTGTCTTGCTTTTAAGGAGCGGGCGCTGACGGGTGTATTAACTGCACAGGGGGCTACTTCATGGAGGAGCGGAGATGCGTGCAGAGCTGTAGTATCAGCTACTACTTTGACCACTCTTCAGAAAATGGATACAAATCCTGCAAAAAGTAAGTGGATCCCCCCCCATTTAAGCCCCAGTGTTTGGTGACTGGGTTCCTTATTTGACTGCTTTCATTAAATAATATGAAATGTACAATTATTAATGAAAAATAAGGTGAAAACATTTACCTATGGACACCACCACTCTGCAGCTTTAAACCCAACTGATTTTTGTGTGTGTGCCTCAGGAGCACTTTGAAGCCTCTAAAGTTGTATTTCTGTTTCAAGTGCATGCTCTCTCCTCTTTAAAATCAATCTACCTGCTGGGTTTTCTTTAATGTTGTCAATTAAGGCAATTCATTTCAGAATTGTGGCATCTTCAAAGGGAGAATTAAATTTAAGATGCTAAGAGACTGACAGTAAACACATCTTTTCCTGCGCCTGATGTGTGAAAGGATGATACATTGTACATTCTCCCCATAGATGTGACGCCAGCTGCTTGACATGCAATGGTCCAGGGATCAAGAACTGTACAAGCTGTCCCAGTGGGTATCTCTTAGACCTAGGAATGTGTCAGATGGGGGCCATCTGCAAGGACGGTGAGTACAACTACTTATTTTGATCTTCTGAGAACCGTGTGATCCTTCCACATTAAGGTCTAATATATATTTCCACTTGAAAATATTAACTATCAAGCATGTCTCAGATAGGACATGCTGATGTCTTGTTGGTGTTCCTTGAACTTATACCCTCAATGGGTTTAGTTTTCTGGTGGTTTTAACTGCAAAAAGAACTAAAGCATCCACTGACGAAGATGGCACTAGTTAATTTTTCTTAATTAATAGACTTTGTTCTTGAACACTTTAGAGCTTTGGGTTCAGAGCAAAATTCAGCAGAAAGTACAGAGAATTGCCATATATCCTCTGACCACGCTACATACGTACACACATACACACACACTCACTCACTATCCCTCACCAGAGTGGTATGTTTGTTAGAGTTGATGAACCAACACTGACACATCAGTGTCACCAAAATCTACAGTTTACATTAGGGTCCACTTTTGGTGTTCTATGAGTTTGGACAAATGTATAAAGACAAGTATCCACCACTGTAATATCATACAGATTACCCTTCACTACCCTGAAAATCCTCTGTGCTCAGCCTATCCCTTCCTTCTTCCCTCCCTCTGGAAACCAATAATTTTTTTTCACTGTCCTCATAGATTTGACTTTTCCAGAATGGCATATAGTTGGAATCTTACAAACACTAACTAGAAAAGGCTACATATTGTATTGTTTTCCAGTCTTCCATCATATGTACTTTTTGCTAGATTTTTAATAGAGTTTTTTACCTTGCTTTCTGCTCCAAGCATTAGATAAATGCTACCCTATGTTTTTACAAAATCTTCAGAAACTTCACTTTTAATAACAGCTTAACAGTCTCTCTTGTGGATATGCCACAGTTTACTGCCACTCTCCTCTAATCTGGATTGTTTGTAGTTGTGATATGTAAATAACAATCAAATGGCATCTGAATCTTTTATTAAGCCATGATAGACAGGCATCTATCTAATGATAAAACCAATTACAGATTGGTTCTAATGCTAATATTGGTCAATTTTTCTTTTCATTGCATCAGTAGTTCTCAACCAAAAGGCCAGGACCCTACACCTTCCCCAAGATTCATTTAAATTGGTCTTGTGGTAAAGCACTGTTAGCTTTCGAAGCTTCTGAAGTGTTTTTAATGTGCATCCATTCCCTCTGATAATTTGGCAAATGCCAAGTTCTCTCACTTTTCTAGCTTCCGTCATTTCCCTATCCATAAAATCAATGAATTTAAATTATTCCAACCCCAATCTCTTGTGAACTTTGACTCTAGATATAATCCGTGCAGAGGGGACTCTTAAATTTGTGCCTAGACTTTATGCAGATGTGCATCTCAACAATGCAGAAATAAAATGTTTGAACCATCATTGTTCTAAACATCTTGGACTGTTAGGGAAATAGGAAAATAAAAAACAATGCTTTTGGAACAGTTTTCCCTGATAAATCATTTTCCTGGGTTTAATCTTTGTGTTCCTTTGAATGGTTCCTCTTCTGAAAATTTCACAAGAGGCAGAAGAGTGCTATGGTTGGGAGAATGTAGATTCAGAAGTCAGAATGCATCATTCTTATCTAGACTCCAGACCTTGGACAGGTTATGAGTTTTGGGGGGCCTCACTGCCCTCATCTGTAATAATAAAAAGGATAATACTATTGCCCTCATATGGTTATCTGATAACTTCCCATTAGGAATCTCAAACAACAAAGATGTCTGAGCATGTGATGGCACCAACAGGGAAATCATTTATGCTCTCATATCCACAGAGTGTCTAAGTGACTTTGCATCTTCATAGCTCTTCTAATGTATGATTGACCTGGCAGGGACAGGCAGACCTACTCAGGCTCTGCATTCAGACTTCTCATGGCCAGGGCTAATTCTCACCACACAACACTCAGGTAAGAAGACTGGGAGTGATAGCACCCCAAATACCATGTAAGTATTACTTTCTAGTTATCAGCCAGTGATCCTTACCCTCACGTTAAAAGCTGATCCCCCTCTATCTGAATATGATCAGAATTTTTGTAGTTAGTAACTGAAAAACCGAGGAAGATTTTTAAGCCATTGACCCAAAAGATGCTCTATGACTTGAGAGGTTCACCCATAGTACTTGGTAACAGGCATTTCAAGGTTTATGATCTTTAACTGCTTTCCCTAAACCATGGTAAGCACAGGATCATTTATGCCAATGGCACTTTAGTAAAAGTGGAGTGTCAGGATTGTGGGCAAAAGTGGAAAATGAAGAACCACGATTTGTGATGAGTCCATTTTCAGGTAGGTTAAAGAATGAGATCATTGACAGCTCACTAGGCTTTTCAAATCACATGGCAATCACCATGTGCTGTTAGGGATGTGTTATTATTTTCTTTCAACTGTCATATTTCAGTGATTCTAAGACATACTTTTTTAGTATATTTTAATAGCTCTGGAATCAGATGCATCTTATAATCCGTGGCAGCTTACAACTGCTCTGATCCACAGGTTGATGTGATGCAGTTGTCATCGCCTATGACTTAGTCACAGATATATCTAGTCAACCGAGGCACATGATCACTCCTACTTATGTGGCATTTAATTGTCCTTCCTAATAGCTTCAAAAAGTTAAACTATTTCTCAATATTCAAAGGAAGAGTTATTACATAAGCCCAGAAAAAAAATATCATGTTATGCAAATTTAATATTTTAATAAGCATAAAACTTAATATGCTAATTGACAAAAGGTTATTGTGTCACCATTTAATAAGAATTTTTTTTGGCAGTACTTAAAAAAGTGGTGTATCTGAAATCCAGTGTCTTAGACTCAATGAAATATAGTGTA
Source organism: Moschus berezovskii (assembly GCF_049115385.1). Taxonomy (NCBI): domain Eukaryota; kingdom Metazoa; phylum Chordata; class Mammalia; order Artiodactyla; family Moschidae; genus Moschus; species Moschus berezovskii. The sequence goes on from NC_142466.1 coordinate 59,498,949, forward strand.
AATGAGTATATATGCTCTGCTGTAGGTAATTCCAGAAAGAAAAATCCTCGCTTGTATTATTATTGATTTCTAATTTATTCTTTTTCTAATCTTTTTTCCTTTTCATAAATGGATACCAATCACATTTACCGTTGGACTGCAAAACAATGCTTCTTGAAAAACAATGCTGTTGACTGAAATCACTTTGGGTGGACCAAATTTTCCTCCTGTTGACTACTCCCGAATGATCTCTTCCAATCCCCCCAATCTGCCTCTCTGGCCAATCACAACCTTCTTCCATGTGTGTCCATCATGCTGCTCTCGTCCTCAACTTCCCCTGTCTCTTGCTGAATTCCTGGAAAAGCAACGGAAGAGTCCTGGGCGGAAGGAGGCTTCTGTATGCTAGTGAAAAAGAACAATCTGTGCCAACGGAAGGTTCTTCAACAACTGTGCTGCAAAACATGTACATTCCAAGGCTGAGCTGCCATCCTAGATTTCTTTGTTCCTGTAGACTTATAGATTACTCCATATTATTATTAAAAAGAAAAAAACAAGCAAAAAAAAAAAAAGCAAGCCACCTCTCTCTTTCTTGCTCTCTTTTTCTCTCTCGCTCCAATTTGTGCAGGGAGATGGTGAACTGTTTTGTCAGAACTTAAATGGAAAAAGAAATAAACCTACAACAAGCCTACCTTTTATAACTGGGTGTTTAGTGCTAAACAGCCAGAACCACAGAGACAGTATTGTATGACCAAAGCATCTGATGCCAAAATTTGACGTTAAAGTAATGATTTGATTTCCTGCCCTGTTTTTGAAGGTCCGTTGTTTTTTTTTTTTTTTCTTTTGCATTTACTTGCTTGCTTCCCACTTTGAGACGCCTAAAAATCCCTTTCAAAAACATCACAAGAGCAGACATAGATCAAAATGAAACAGAAAGCTCTTGCATCCATCATTTTTCATGCTTGAGTCCACTGTTAAGGGAAATGGCAGAAAACTGGACCTAAGGGCATTAAGAACATCCCACAGAGTTGTGTTCAGTGTCATTTGTCTTGGTTTTTCACAGCTGGCCATTGATACTTTCCACACATAATTTACTTCATGCATTATGTGCTGGTTTTGGCATTATGCCCACTTGATAAGTCTGCTCCACTGGTTTCATCAGATAGACTTGCTGCTACTGGCTTTTCCATGGTAGATTTGGTTATTTTACATACAGCTGGTCAAATGGGATTGCTCTGCATAGTCAAATTGGTGATGGACAGAATGCAAAGATTCACAGAATAGCTGAGACTGATCTAGCTCCCCCCAAATCCAGAGTGTTCACTCGTAAACCCTGCACATGCTCTTGGTGCTATTCAGCCATTACTCCATAGCATTTTTTAAGGCCATCAGAAATTCCATGTGTTGTAGTGGAAAGTGTTTTGGATATGATGAAGGTCTCTTCCTCAAGTCAAAAGTTTCTAAAAGGTCCTGTATTTTTTAAGAAATGGAATTTATTTAAATAATATTTAAGCCCATGCCCAAGTTGGCAGGGTAACATTTTTCAATGGTGCTTATTAGAAGTGTTTTTCATCTTATCATTTTAAGAAAATAAAACTGGAAATGGAGTATGGGCAGCATGATTGTACCCTCCTAGTCCTGTTCTTTCCCCACTCCTCTGTCTCTCTATAACCATGCTGAACACCTGTCCACTGAATGTCAATGAGACCATCTGTTTTCCTGGAAATATATTCACTGGTTTTCTGTGAGTCACCAAACACATCCTGGAATCTAGTAGACTGACTTATGTGAATACTCTTTGGATCAGTGGTCATAAATGAGGAAGCTTGATAGACCTTTTTATAACTCTTGAGTTTCTCTATTTAGGAGAGCAGAGACCAATATCAAGTTTCTTCATGTTTCATATCAAAGCTCCATTGGTGACCTCATTTGCTTTGAGAGTGACCAGCTATCTTGCAGGCTTTAGGCTTCAGACAGCCTCACTTCCAAGATGAGAGGAGGAATGATATCAATATAGGCTATCCTGGGAAATGGATGCTAAGGTCCCCATCCAAGAAGCAAGCTAGTAAAAAAGCCTAACTTGAAAATTTGTATTCCAAGACATCAAAGTTAACATTTCACCCAAGGTGAATAATGAGTACGAAGTCTAATGACCCTTTTAATAGCACTGCAGTGATACTAAGTCATGTAATGATTCATATATAACTAGGGGATCAACTGATTTTGTTGAGTAATTTTTCCTCTTCATAACACTGCAGGCCCTTCTGACCTGAAGAAAGTAAGTTAGTCCCGGGTCTGGCTGTAGGGTCTTACATTTAAAGTCGCAGCCTCTTAAGTGGACAAAAGTAAGTGAGAGCCTAAAGCAAGGTCAAGTAGATGGTGAAACCAGATCTGCCTGCAGAAGAATCCATTTAACTGAACCCGCCCATAATATTTGAGGCACAAAGTTACTATGAAGGGAAAAATAAAAATGATGTCTGTGTTCTTAGACAAATAACCATCAATCTAACAGTCAAAACCATTGGGATCCACCAACATGTGTTCCATTTCTCACTGACCATGCAGGCACACATTGCGGAAATACTGGTTTAACTACTAGTGGTTACTGCCTCGTTTATCTACAGAATATTATTAACTAGAACATAATGCTTTCAAAGTTTAAGTTAATGTTATATATTATGTATAAATATATATATTCATAATGAGATATATGTAATGGATAGTACAAAGTTTGGAGACTTAACAAATACTCTAACCTAGAGCCAGAAGTCCTATTTTCTGTTTTATTTTGTCTTTTCATTAGTGATCCATTGTTAAATCCAAATTCACTTTTACTGAAAAATACTGTACATGTGTAAAATGTTCAGTTGTTTTTTTGTAAAATATAGTAGAATGGTTGTAATTGATACTGGCCAAAATCAATGTTATTCCATATTTTATTTTTTCTATTAAATTAACCTAAGTTCCTGTTTATTTGATCTGTTCATAACCATGTGCAAACACCTCTAAAAGGGTGAGGTCATGAGAAACTTCTGTTTCCATACAGAAGCTGAATATGGAAGAAAGGGTGGAGGTGAATGAAGCATATAAATAAGATTGGGAAGAAAGGGTGAACAGAGGTGGGAACTGAAAAAAGGAAAATGTAACATCAATAGAAGAAAAGAACAGTTTAGGTTTGGTCATGAATGACTGTTAAATCCCATTTTTAGTAAGCAGGTTGTGAGAAAATCTACAAAAGCTTGGTGCAGTCGCTACTGCATTGTACAGACGCAACGTCCAGTGAAACAGCCACCTGGACCTGCTCTTTCCCTGGCTTCCCCCAGGGCATGGTCTACTGCACACCTACCTGTGGGTGTTGGGTGTATGAAAGGGTGGGGACCATGGGGTTAGGCACAAAGAGGTGGGGAGTGTGAAAGACGTTATAGAAGATGGCCTTGTTCAGTCGGCTGATATCCTGTGCATCATTATCCCTGGCTGTATCATCATATCCCTGTGGCTGTATCCCTGGATGCCTAGAAGATGAGTTTGTCTAAAACTAGTCTCCAGTACATGCCACAGGGTAGAACTGTATAGTTAGCAAATAAACAACCATGGATCATAGACCTTTGTGAACCCTGCTTGTGATGGTCACTAGCCCTGAAGGTTCAATGCCCTGCCTTTTGCAAAAAAGAAATGAGAAATCAACAGAAGTGACACACATATTGAGCTCTGATTAGGTTTAAAGATTTGGGGAAACAAAAAGGTGTAAGAAAGAGCTTCTGTTGTCATGAACTCCCATTACAGAGATGGGGAGAAACTAATTTTACTGACCATTTACTATTAAATTGACTGGGATTGCATAACCAGACTCAGAATAATAAAAATAAAATTCAACAGTAAGACCATTAATCCTAAGGAGTGACTTCTAAATCTCAGATGAGTAAGTTAAGTTCAGACAGGTAGAAATTCCTTTGAATTAGGCGTTTCTTAGAGCAGTTTAGACTGGTATTGGATCTTGGAGGATGGCTGAGGCTTAACTAAGCAGATGGAACTAAAGCAGGAGGAGCATTACCAGCAAATTTGCTGCCCAAGAGTTGTTCAGGGAAGCAAGTCGATTGTTCTAATGGTTTTAACTAATTACCCCATTGCTACAAAGAACAGTAATTCAAGATGTGATGGATCAGTCAAGAAGAATTGACATTTTCACATTTTCCATAAGATGGATAGTGTGCCCATTCTTTTCAATTTCCATACCCATGGAAAACCTTTAATATTAATTCATTAATATCCATCCCTGGACTGATCAGCACTCTCTCACCTTTCAGCCAATATTAGAGCTCCATCATCATGCTACTCATCTCTTCTATCAGACTCCTCATTTCCACACAGCAGTCTACTCTTCATTTTGAGGAATTTGCAAACAGTGCTTCATACAGAAGGGAAAGTAACTGTTGTAGTAACTACTAAATTAAAATTTCTCCATCAAGTGATCAACACTATAGGCACATCTGAGTATGTAAGTATTTAACATCCCCCTCATGTAGAAAAAATATGCAGCTAAAATGTAAGTGGGCATGCGTTCTTAAATGCTTTCATATAATCATTCAGCTTCACACAAGGGGCAGTGACAGCAATTTGACAATTAGAGGAAACTGGAGGCAATCTTCTAACACAAAATGGGAGGGGAACACAATGGTCAACTGCAGTTTGACCTCACCTGTCCCAAGCTGGGCCTGGGCTCCAAACTCAGTATGTGTCAATGACAAAGTATAAACCATTTCTCTTCCCTGGTTGATGTCCATTTTCAAAGTTATTTTTGTTAAAACCCATAAAATCCAAAATTCTTGGCAGAATATTTCGGAGCCACTGACAAATTTAGCAAGGCATAGCCAAGATGGACTTAATTTCACTATGGCTCATTGGAGCAATTTGGCAATAATATTGGGGCTATAAGCCATAAAATCATGTCTCCTCTTCATCATGAAAGGCAAAGATCTGGCCCAAAGTCAATTCTTGGGCAAGAAGGATACAGCTATACAGCATCACTGAGTTTCCTAGGGCAAGTGTGGGACCTGGGAACCCCAGCTGTTCCTTCCTACCTTCTTCCTATAAGAGACTTAGAAAGATGTTTAACTGTCTTATTGCTGAAGGATTTTCTTGCAAGATTTCTTCTCTAAAGGGCCATTGTTGAGTCCCTCACCACAATAACTGTTACAACTCTTGGCTTTTTCCAGGTCAGATGTCAGGCAACAAAAGATATTTTGCATCTCCACTTCTAGAAATTACCAGAAACATTCCCTGAGGTCTGAATTGTAAGACACTTTTTAGAAAAGAATATACTACAAGAATACAGTGTTTTTAAGCTGGCAGAGTTTTACCACAATGGCTTTATTTAATTTTGCCCCCACAAAAATCAGAGCGACCTACAGAAACTAACTTCTGTTGCACAATTCACAGCTATCAAGGGTGATGGATTAAAATCAAGCCCAGAACATCAACTTTCTGTACAACACTGCCTCCCTGATATGAGTGCCAAGGAGAAAACAAGTTCATATTACATACATTGCAAGACAGGGGGTAAGATCCTTTTCCCAAGTGTGGATAGAAAGCACACTGTATTCCTGGACTTGACTTTTTCTCCTTATTAATCCAAGTGAATTGCTTCCATAAACAAACTTTGAGTTTCTGTCTATATACCAAGCACTGAGGTCCTTCATGCCCTCTTCAAGCTTATGGTCTAGTGGTAAATAAACCAGAATACATGGTTATAATATGAAGCTACTGAAAGGCCTTTTTAAAAGCATCACAATATTGCTGGGAGTTGAAAAGAGCAAGCACACTCACTTTACTAATTAACGGTTAAATGTACCGTTTCACATGATAAGCTTTCCAAGGGCATCCAAAAATAACATGAAACATTCAAAACAGATTTGCCTTTAAAATGTGCAAAATCAAATGATATTTTAATTAAATATCTACAAAATGCAACATATCAAACTAGTCAACTGCAGCTCAACACTTAAGGAATCACATAATTAATGTGGGATAAAGGTGAATTTTAATGTTTGATATCATGTGGTACTTACAGAGACAGGAGAACCTAGGATCTGTTGGGTTTCTAATTTAACCCTGCAGAGGAGGGACAGATTCACTCCTCATGTAGGGAGAGGATATATTTATACATATTTCTGATGTCTTCCCTCAAGATTCCCACCTGTAGATCCAAATAGCTACCTGCCATTTCCCTTCAGATGGCTAACAGGCATCTCAAAATTAACATGTCCAAAATAGACTTTAGACTTGCCAATCCCCTAAACATTATCATAGATTGTCTCCCATCTCAGCATATGGTATTAAAATACATCTAAAAATCCATCCATCCACCAGTTGTTCAAACCTAAACCCTAGGACTTCTCTTTTTGCTACCCTCAAACCCAATCCATTGGCAAGATCCCACTGACCTCCATGATATATCTCTAAGTGACTTCTCCCCACTCCGTAGCTGTAATTCTGGATTAAAACACCATCCTCTCTACCCTAAACTACTGCCAGAGCCTCCTAACCAGGCTCTCTGCTTCTCTCCCACTCCATGCTCCACGCAGATGGCAGAGTGCTATTATAAACACAAAATCTGATTTTCCCTCTCCCTATTCACTCAGAATAAAATCTTAACTCCTTACCTCGAGACCTTTCTGGTATCTTCTCATGCTCCCTTGTTCATCATATTCTAATCATACCAACCTTCTTTTTGTTCTCCAAACAAAACTAGCGTATTTATGCATCCAGAACCCTGCTCTTCACATGGCTGATATCTTCTCATCCTACAGATCTTAGTTCAAAAACAGCTTTCTCAGAACCAGCTCCTTCTACCGTTCACCCCACACCTGCCCACCTTTTTGGTCTAGCACCACAAACATGACATTCTACAGTTCATTGACTTGTTTATTGTTAGTCTCTCCCTCAGCACCACAGGAGCTGGGGTTTTTCCATCTTGTCCACAGTGGACAAGATGTTTAACACAGTGCCTTGGACAGTGTCTAACACAGTGCCTTGCTTAGTAAATATTCGTGGAATGAATGAATAAGAAGACTGCAGTGAGAAGTTACATTAGACTTCAGTCTTGAAAGATAAGCAGGAATTTGTAAGTCAAAGAAGGTGAGGATGTCGGAGAAGGATTCATGAGAGAGAGAACAGGTACAAATGGACAAAACCATCAAAGGGCTTGTGGACTGAGAGGCAGAGAGTGGGCAAGGTGAGCAGTGAAGGAAGGGAATGGGAACACCCCAGAGTTCAACTCACAAAGGGCCTAGGATGGGCTACTGCCCTTCTTCAACCTCTTTACTTTCTGAATCATCAGCCTTTCTTTTCAGAGAGGCTAACTGACTTGCTTAAGGACCCCATGAAGTCAACTCGTGGCCTCCTGCCAACAAGTGCAGGAAGCATTCATTCAGACAGAATGCTGAGAAGGCTGTATTTGCTTCAGTACCCAAGGGATTGATGGCTGCATTGAGCCAACTAAATCAAAGGACAGGGTACTAAGCAGAGCTCGACTATCAGATTAGCTCACATGAGAGGCGGCAGCCCACAGCTTCTCACCCCTGGGATGTCCATGACTAGAGCCAGAAATCTGGCAAAGCCTGTATGCAAGACGAGGGGACAAGGACTGGCTCAGAATCTTCCTTTCCTTCTAAAAGAAAACCCCTTGTCCTCTAAACTCTCAATACCAAAGGAGAGTAAAAGGAAAGAATGAAAACTATGTGAGGAACTACCTTCAGAACAACAGAACAACAGAAAGAGTAACTCCCATATATGGAATGCTTCCTATGTACTAAGCACTGTGCTCAATTCTTTATATGAGCTGTCTCATTCAATACTGCCAATAGCCTGATTTTATTCTTTCTACAAATGAGAATGCAGATGAGGTAAATGCTTTAAGCACCCCAGTGGTTAAATAGAAGATCTGGGATTAATTTAAATCCAGACGATCTGATATCAAAGTCTCCAAGAAATATATAAGAGCCAAGGAAGTTGTCTGTTGAAACAAGCTTCAGGCTGTGGTCACGAAGCTTACATCAGGATTATATAGGTCACCTGACAATGTCTGGCCCAAGGTCCATGCTGTCTCTTGTGAAGAGAGCAATCTTTACCCAGGACTACTGAGCATGGCCACAGAGTGTTTTCTGGGATCAAGCTAGGAGTGTATTTCAATATCACTATGAGAATTAGCAGTGACCAATGGGCCAGGTGGGCAAAGGAAATCAGATAGGACCTAAAGGAAATGAGGCAGTGACTAATAAGAAATGAGCACGTGATGTCCCTTTCATGCTAATTTCTCCTTGTCTTGGAAGTCATCATTTTCATTCTCTAGCCTCAATGAATGGAGAAGGCAATGGCAAGCAACTCCAGTACTCTTGCCTGGAAAATCCCAGGGACAGGGGAGCCTGGTGGACTTCCATCTATGGGGTCACACAGAGTCGGACACGACTGAAGTGACTCAGCAGCAGCAGCAGCAGCCTCAATGAAATGAGGAAGAAACAACAGAGATACAGGGAACAAGAAACATTACAGTGCTAAAAACCATCATAAAATACAAATTCCATGAGCTCCTCTGACAAATCCATTAAAAAAATTCTTTCCAGCTGAGATTCAACAGGATTTTCTTGACACAAATCCATAACTGTTGCAACATAATAAAATCTAAACTATCAAGAAAATGTAAGCTTTATTATGCACAGAAATGTAATTTTTAACTGACTTGTATCATTAGAAGCAAGGAGAGATAAGAAAGCCTTCCTCAGTGATCAAAACAAAGAAATAGTGAAAACAATAGAATGGGAACGACTAGAGATCTCTTCAAGAAAATTAGAGATACCAAAGGAACTTTTCATGCAAAGATGGGCACAGTAAAGGACACAAATGGTATGGACCTAACAGAAGCAGAAGATATTAAGAAGAGGTGGCAAGAATACACAGAAGAACCATACAAAAAAGATCTTCACAACCCAGATAATCACGATGGTGTGATCACTCACCTAGAGCCAGACATCCTGGAATGTGAAGTCAAGTGGGCCTTTGCAAGCTTCACTACAAACAAAGCTAGTGGAGGTGATGGAATTCCAGTTGAGCTATTTCAAATCCTAAAAGATGATGCTGTGAAAGTGCTGCACTCTATATGCCAGCAGATTTGGAAAATTCAGCAGTGGCCACACGACTGGAAAAGGTCAGTTTTCATTCCAATCCCAAAGAAAGGCAATCCCAAAGAATGTTCAAACTATCACACAATTGCACTCATCTCACACGCTAGCAAAGTAATGCTCAAAATTCTCTAAGCCAGGCTTCAACAGTACATGAACCGTGAAATTCCAGATGTTCCAGTTGGATTTAGAAAAGGCAGAGGAACCAGAGATCAAATTGCCAACATCCGCTGGATCATCGAAAAAGCAAGAGAGTTCCAGAAAAACATCATCTTCTGCTTTCTTGACTATGCCAAAGCCTTTGACTGTGTGGATCACAACAAACTTTGGAAAATTTTTCAAGAGCTGGGAATACCAGACCACCTGACCTGCCTCTTGAGAAATCTATATGCAGGTCGGGAAGCTACAGTCAGAACTGGACATCGAACAACAGAGTGGTTCCAAATTGGGAAAGGAGTACATCAAGGCTGTATATTGTCACCCTGCTTATTTAACTTATATGCAGAGTACATCATGAGAAATGCTGGGCTGGATGAAGCACAAGCTGAAATCAAGATTGCCGGGAGAAATATCAATAACCTCAGATATGCAGATGACATCATGCTTATGACAGAAATTGAAGAACTAAAGAGCCTCTTGATGAAAGTGAAAGAGGAGAGTGAAAATGTTGTCTTAAAACTCAACATTCAGAAAACTAAGATCATGGCATCTGATCCCATCTCTTCATGGCAAATAGATTTGGAAAACAGTGGAAACAGTGACACTTTATTTTGGGGGGCTCCAAAATCACTGCAGATGGTGACTGCAGCCATGAAATTAAAAGACGCTTGCTCCTTGGAAGAAAAGTTATGACCAACCTAGATAGCACATTAAATAGTAGACATTACTTTGCCAACATAGGTCCATCTAGTCAAAGCTATGGTATGGTTTTTCCAGTAGTCATGTATGGGCATGAGAGTTGGACTATAAAGAAAGCTGAGCACCGAAGAATTGATGCTTTTGAACTGTGGTGTTGGAGAAGACTCTTGAGAGTCCCTTGGACTGCAAGGAGATCCAACTAGTCCATCTTAAAGGAAATCAGTCCTGAATATTCATTGGAAGGACTGATGCTGAAGCTGAAACTCCATTACTTTGGCCACCTCATGCGAAGAACTGACTCACTGGCAAAGACCCTGATGCTGGGAAAGATTGAAAGGGGGAGAAGCAGACGGTAGAGGATGAGATAGTTGGATGGTATCACTGACTCAATGGACATGAGTTTGAGTATACTCCAGGAGCTGGTAATGGACAGGGAGGCCTGGCGTGCTGCAGTCCATGGGGTCGCAAAGAGTCAGACATGACTGAGTGACTGAACAGAACTGAACTGAATCATCTTGATCATCTTCCCTTGACCAGTCCCATACCTGATCCGTCAGCAAGTCAAGACAGTTCTACCTCCAAAATATATCTTGGATCCATTTTCTGTCCTTCACCTGCCACCATCCTTGTCATCATCACCCTGGGTCAAACTGCTTCCCGCCTCCTTACTGAACGCACCCCTTGTGTCCACACCCCACGTGTCCTCATCTTCTTGTTCTAATCTCTAACAGAATAGATTAGGCCAGAGTTCTATTTCTCTAGATTCAAAGCTCACATTAGATTCAACTGTTTAAACACCTCCATGGCTTCCCATTTCACCTAAGATAAAGCTGAAATTCCTTTCCATGGTAATCAGGCTACGGTCAATCTGACCACTCCACATCTCTAAACTCATCTCAAGCCATTCTCTCCTCCCTTCATATTTTTCAGCAACACTAACTTTCCCTGACTCCTCTACTCTGCTGTGACCCTATAACTTACCCATATGACATTCCCCCTACTCTAATACTATTCCATCCATAATTATCTACACCCAGCTACATCTTATTATCTGGATCTCAGTTTAAATGACACTTCATTTCCTGATCCTTACAGACAAGATTAGATCTCTTTTCTATAAGGTTTCATGGAAGCCTCTACTTTCATATCAATTATACTATTAATATATATTTAGTTGTAGGAATATTTGATGTATGTATTCTCAGTACAAAGCTTGTTCCACGGGGACAAAGTCTGTAAATGTCTTACATCTCATGCATTAGTTGCTCAGTCATGTCCAACTCTTTGTGACTCCATCGACTGTAGCCTTCCAGGCTTCTCTGTCCATGGAATTTTCCATGCAAGAATATTGGAGTGGGGTGCCATTTCCTTCTCCAGGGGATCTTTCCAACGAAGGGATCAAACTTGGGTCTCCCACACTGTAGGCAGAGTCTTTACCACCTGAGCCATGAGGGAAGCTTATATCTCATGACTCTAGCAAAATGTGTCTCATAGACACTTGATAACTCTTTGATCAGTAGATAAGTTAATAAATGAATAATTAAGTAAATAATTGAATAAATGACAGGGAAGATAAAGCCCTGGCCCAGACATCAGTACAACTAAATTCTATTCTTGATTCCATATAATTTGAGTATAGCCCCTTATGTGTCCACCCCAGTTTCCACTGAGATATGTCCACACATCTACAGCATCACACCTATGAACCTTTTAAGCCCATGTATTCACTGTAAGGGAAAATCCCAGTGACAGAGATTCTAACCAGAGAAGGCAATGGCAACCCACTCCAGTACTCTTGCCTGGAAAATCCCATGGATGGAGGAGCCTGGTGGGCTACAGTCCATGGGGTCGCTGAGTCAGACACAACTAAGCGACTTCACTTTCACTTTTCACTTTCATGCATTGGAGAAGGAAATGGCAACCCACTCCAGTTTTCTTGCCTAGAGAATCCCAGGGATGGAGGAGCCTGGTGGGCTGCCATCTATGGGGTCACACAGAGTCGGTCGGATACGACTGAAGTGACTTACCAGCAGCAGCAGAGATTCTTATCACTAGCCCTAAAACACACCACACACAAAACCTTTATCACAAACTCACTAAAGTGAATGTTTTAGGATCTTGCCACTAAAAGTGTACAGCTGGTAGTGTGGTGGCAGAGTTATAAAGTGTCCCCCAAAAATTACTATCCATTCATTGTTGTGAAGAGATTTTACAGAAGGAATACTATCAACTGACTTTAAAATATGGAGATGATTCCTGAATTATCCATATGGGCCCAAGGGATACATCAGAGGGATGCAGTAGAAGGAGGCAGAGAAGGCATGAGGCAGAAGAGGGGATCACAGAGAGAGATTCAAGACAAGAGAAGGATTTTACCCACAGTAACTGGCTTTGAAGAAGCAGGAAGGGGGCCATGAGCCAAGAAATGCATGCAGTCTCTAGAAACTGAGAACCATCCCCAACTTACAGGTTGTTAAGTAAACAGAGACCTCAGTTCTGAACTTCTGTCATCAACCTGAATATACTTGGAGCAGATTCATTCCCAGAGCCTCCAGAAAGAATGTAGCCTATGACACATTAATTCCAACCTTGTAAAACTAGGAGCAGAGAAACAGCTGAGCCATACTGAAACCAGACTACTAACCTACAGAATGGTGAGAAGATAAATGTTTTGTTGAGCCACAAAGGTAATGGTTACTTGTTACAGCAGCAATGGAAACTAATACATATTAGCTTATTTTCATAACTGTGACCTGAAGAGCAGGCTTCTAATTAAATACATATGTAAGGACCTACTATAATCTTCTGAAGAGATGAAAAGTAGATGCTATCTTTTCACTTTCCCTCTGCCATGCTACAAAGCACCAGTATCTCCCCAAGGGGAGCTTTTATGTCTGGTTCCCCAGTTTTTGTGGCTGCAACCCAAGGGATACCTCTTGACTACCTAGCTCTGGTGGCCAGCAAAGCTTGCATTCCTGGGTCCTATAGAATTTTAACCAACAGTTTGTGGCTGATCACAATCTCAAGGGAACCTGTGCAGAGAGAAGACTGAAATGCACCTCCAGTCTCTTTGTGAAAGAAGCCTATCTGCTTGCTTGGAGCTTTGGGCCTGATAGCAGGCTTCTGGTTTGGCACCCTCTAGAGTTTTACTCGGAGAAGGCAATGGCAAGCCACTCCAGTACTCTTGCCTGGAAAATCCCGTGGATGGAGGAGCCTGGTAGGCTGCAGTCCGTGGGGTCGCTAAGGGTCGGACACGACTGAGCGACTTCACTTTCACTTTCCACTTTCACACATTGGAGAAGGAAATGGCAACCCACTCCAGTGTTCTTGCCTGGAGAATCCCAGGGACGGGGGAGCCTGCTGGGCTTCCGTCTATGGGGTCACACAGAGTCGGACACGACTGAAGTGACTGAGCAGCAGCAGCAGCAGCAGAGTTTTACTAAAATGCACTCCTGGGACAGAAGCCAGTGGATGACATCTTTGTATTCCCCTTCCATCTCACTTCAGGTGGCTGGTATCTCCCAGAAAGGATCTTGTACACTTGTCTAGCGCCCTGATTTTTGTGACTACCTTTCAGGGGACACTTCTAGATCACCTGGCTCTGACAGCCAGCAGGATTTATACTTGTGGTCTCACAGAACCCTAAGTGTTTGTATACCTTAAAAGCTGCTGCCTGAGGGTCTGACTTCCAATCAACCTGAATCTAGGTGCTGACTGAGACCTTCCCCTTTGGGACATTGAAAGTTTTTAGCACAGTTCAACTACTGGGACCCACAAAAATAAAATCATGAGGATTTGAGAAACAACCAAGATCTAAGACAGGGTCGAATGACAAGGTTCATCCCCTACACAGTTACTCCTTCAACACTGAGAAAAGTGGTTGTTTAATCTTATGCATAGAAACTAACACAGAGAGTCAAGGAAAATGAAAAAACAGAGGAAAATGTTCCAAATGAAAGAACAAGGAATAAGCCTCAGAAAAAGTCCTTATAAGATGAAGGTAAATGATTTACCTGATAAAGAGTTCAAAATAATGGTCATAAATATGCTCACTAAACTTGGAGGAAAATGGATGCACACAGTGAGAACTTCAACAAAGAAAGAAAGCATAAGACTACCAAACACAGTTTAACTGAAAAATATAAAACAGGGGGTACAACAGCAGACAAGACAGAGTAGGAGAAAGGGCCAGTGAGCTCAAAGACAGGGCAGTGGGACTCATCCCAACAGAGAATCAAAAAAAGAAAGAGTGCAAAAAAAGTGAAGATAACTTAAAAGACCCATGAGATACCATCAAGCTGGTCACTATTCACATTATAGGGGCCCCAGGAGGAGAAGAGAAAGAGAAAAAAGAGCAGAAGATGTATTTGCAGAAATAATGACTGAAAACTCCTATAACCTGGGGAAAGAGACATTCAGATCCAGGAAGTCCAGAGAGTTCCAATCCAGATGAATCCAAAGAGACACCTACACCAAGATACATGAAAATTAAAGTATCAAAAGTTAAAGACAAGGAGATAATCTTAAAAGCAGCAAGAGAAAAACAACTTGTTATATAAAGGGAATCCCTATAAGATCATCAGCAGCTTCTTAGCAGAAACTTTGTGGTCCAGAAGGGATTGGCATGTACTAGTCAAAGTCCTGAAAGAAAAAAACTTCCAATCAAAAACACTCTATCCAGAAAAGCTGTCATTCAGAATTGAAGGAGAGTTTTCCAGACAACATAAAGGAGTTGATCACCTCTAAACTGGCCTTATAAGAATTGTTAAAGGGACTTCTTTAGGCTGAAAAGAAAGAGTACCAGTTAGTAACAGGAAAACCTAACCTCACTGGTAAAGATAAATATACAGTAAAATTTAGAATAATCAACTGTTGTAAAGATGGTGAATTAATCACTTACAAAGTTAGTAAGGCTAAAAGACAAAAGTAAAAAAAATATATATATATAACTAAAATAGTAAAGGGATACACAGGATAAAAAGATGTAAATTGTGACATCAAAGCAAATTATTGGGAGGGAGTAAAAATGTAAAACTTTAGAATGCATTAAAATGTAAGTTATTATCAATTTAAAACAGACAGTTATAAGTATAACTTGAGGCTTCCGTGGTGGCTCAGTTGGTAAAGAATCTGCCTGCAATGCAGGAGACCCGGGTTGGATCTCTGGGTCAGGAAGATCCCCTGGAAAAGGAAATGGCAACCCACTCCAGTACTCCCTTGCCTGGAGAATCCCATGGACAGAGGAGCTGGGCAGGTTATAGTCCATGGGATTGCAAAGAGTTGGACACGACTGCATGACTTTCACTTGCATAAGGATAGCTTATTATAAGTAAGTTTCATGGCAGCCACCATGAAAGCAAAATTCTGTAGCAGTACACAAAAGATTTAAAACATAAAAAAAGGAAGCTAACCATACCACTTTTGAAAATCATCAAATTACAAAGAAAGCAAAAGAAGAAACAGAGAAACTACAGAAGAGCCAAAAAACAGCTAACAGAATTGCAAAAGTACATACCTATCAAAATGTGGACTAAATTCTATCAAAAGACAGAATGACTGAATGGATTTAAAAAACTGAGACCCATCTATATGCTGCCTATATGAGACTCCCCTCAGTTGTAAAAATGCACAAAGACTGAAAGTGAAGGAATTGAAAAAGATATTCTATGCAAATAGAAACCAAAGAAAGCCAGGGTAGCTATACTTGAGACTAAACAGACTCTTTTTTTTTCTGGCCATGTGACATGGCATGCAGGATCTTAGTTCCCTGACCAGAATTGAACCTAGGCCCCAGTAGTGAAACCCAAGTCCTCACCACTGGACTATGAGGGAATTCACAAGATTAAATAGACCATAAAACAAAGAATATAATAAGAGACAAAGAGGAGCATTGCATAATAATAAAGGGATTAATCCAACAAAAGGATATATCATTTTAAATATTTATGCACCCAACACAGGAACACCTAAATACACAGAGCAAATATTAAAAATCTAAGGAGAGAAAATAGACAGTAACACAATTATAGTACGGGACTTGAATACCTCACTTATATCAATGTATAGGTCATCCAGACAAGAAAACAATAAGGAAACACTGGCATTAAATACCACATTAGGCCAGATGGACTTAACGGATACACAGAACATTTCATAACAGATACACAGAACATTTCATCAAAAACAAAACAAAACCCAGAATACACATTCTTCTCAAGCACACATGGAACATTCCCCAGGACATATCATGCTGTAGGCCACAAAACTAGTCTTAAATAGTTAAGACTGAAATCATATCAAGTATCATTTCAAATCACAATGTTATAAAACTAGAAACCAATTATAGAAGAAAATTGGAAAATTTACAAATATATAGAGATTGAATAACATGCTGCTGAAAATCAATGGGTCAAAAAAGAAAGCAAGAGAGAAATTTTTTAAAATACCTTGAGACAAATGAAAATGGAAACACAACATACCAAAACTTATGGGAGGCCATAAAAGCAGTTCTTAGAAAGCTGTTCATAATGATAAATGCCTTCATCAAGAAACAGAAAAATATCAAACGACCTAACTTTACACCTCAAAGCACTAAGAAGAACAAAAAAAGCCCAAAGTTAGTAGAAGGAAGAAAACAAAGATCCAAGCGGAAATAAATGAAATAGAAACTAAAAGTACAGTGAAAAGGATCAATAAGAGCTTTAAAAAAAAATTTACTTTTAGACTCGCCAAGGGAAAGGGAGGACTCAACATCAGAAATTAAAGAAGGTCTTACAACTGATATCACAGACATACAGAGAACAATAAGAGACAATTGTAAACAATTACATGCCAACAAATTGGACAACCTAGAAGAAATGAATAACTTTCTGGAAACACACAATCTACCATTACCAAATCATTAAGAAACAGAAAATATGAGATCAATTACTATTAAAGAAATTGAGTCATTAATCAAAAACCTTCCTACAAAGAAAACTCCAGGCCCATATGACTTCACTGGTGAATTCTAACAAACATTAAAAGAAAAATTAATACAATACTTCTCAAACACTTCCAAAAAAATAGAAAAAGAGGGAACACTTCCAAATTAATTTCATGAGACCAGCATCACCCTGATACCAAAACCAGACAAGGATATCACAAGAAAAGAAAATTATAGGCTAATATTCCTAATAAAATAGATGCAAAGGTCCTCAATAAAATATTAGCAAACTGAATTCAATAATACATTGAAAGCATAATGCACCACAATCAAGAAAGATTTATTCCAGGAATGCAAAGATGTGTCAACATCCACAAATTTATCAATTTGAGTCACTACATCAACAAAGTGAAAGCTGCTCAGTTGTGTCTGACTCTTTGCAACCCCATGGACTATACAGTCCAAGGAATTCTCTAGGCCAGAATATTGGAGTGGGCAGCCTTTCCCTTCTCTAGGGGATCTTCCCAACCCAGGGATCGAACCCAGGTCTCCCACATTGCAGGCACATTCTTTACCAGCTGAGCCACAAGGGAAGCCCGAGAATACTGGAGTGGGTAGCCTTTCCCTTCTGCAGAGGATCTTCCCGACCCAGGAATCGAACCAGGGTCTCCTGCATTGCAAGCAGATTGTTTACCAACTGAGTTATCAAGGAAGCCCTAACAAAGTGAAAGATAAAAATCATATGGTCATCTTGATAGATTCAGAAAAAGCTTCTGACAAAATTCAACATCCATTTATGATTTTTCAAAAACTCTGCAAAAAGCAGGTATAGAGAGAATGCACCTCAACATTATAAGACCACATATGGCATAAGCCCATAGCTAACATCATACACAATGATGAAAGCGGAAAGAATTTCCTCTAAGGTTGAGATGCCCACTCTTGCCACATCTGGAAATTCTAGCCACAGAATCAGGCAAGAAAAAGGAGTTAATAGCATTCAAATTGGAAAGGAAGAAGTAAAACTGTCACTATTTGCAGGTGATGTATATAGAAAACCCTACCGACTCTATCAAAAAACAGTTAAAACTAACAAGCAAATTTAGTAAAGTTGCAAGATACAAAATCAATATACAAAAATTTGTTCCATCTCTTTAATAATAAACAATCAGAAAGAGAAACTAAGAAAATAATCCCATTTACAATTGTATCAAATAGAATAAAATGCTTAGTAATAAATTTAACCAAGGATATGGGAGACCTATACACTGAAAACTCATGGAAAAGAAATTGAAGAAGACTAGTAAATGGAAAGATATTCAGTATCATGAAAGAACTAATTATTTTTTAAATGCCCATACTAACCAAAGCAATCTACAGATTCAATGCAATCCCCAAAGTTACACTAGCCATTTTCACAGAAACAGAACAAACAATCCTAAAATTTGTAGGAACCACAAGAGACCCCAACAAGTCAAAGGAATATTGAGAAATAACAACAAAGCTAGATGCATATCATTCTCTCATTTCAAATTATATTACAAAACTATAATAATCAAAACAGTATGGTGGTATTAGCACAAAACCAGACACATAGATCAACAGAACAGAACAGAGAGCTTAGAACCAGACCCATTCATATATGGTCAACTATAATAAAGAAGCCAAGGATATACAACAGTCTTTTCAAGTGATGGTTTGGGTAAACTGGGCTGCACAAAAGAATGAAACACTATCTAATACCATACACAAACCTCACTTAAAATGTATAGAAGATTTGAACATATGAAACCATTAAACTACCAGAAGAAAGCATAGGTGGGAAGCTCCTTGTCATCTGTCTTAGTGATAATTTTCTAGTCAGGTAGCAAAACATCTATTTCTGCTTTATTGACTATGTCAAAGCTTTTGACTGTGTGGATCACAGTAAACTGTGGAAAATTCTGAAAGAGATGGGAATACCAGATCACTTGACCTGCCTCTTGAGAAACCTATATTCAGGAAGCAACAGTTAGAACTGGGCATGGAACAACAGACTGGTTCCAAATAGGAAAAGGAGTATGTCAAGGCTGTATATTGTCACCCTGCTTATTTAACTTATATGCAGGGTACATCATGAGAAACGCTGGGCTGGAAGAAGCACAAGCTGGAATCAAGATTGCTGGGAGAAATATCAATAACCTCAGAAATGCAGATGACACCACCCTTATGGCAGAAAGTGAAGAAGAACTAAAAAGCCTCTTGATAAAAATGAAAGAGGGGAGTGAAAAAGTTGGCTTAAAGCTCAACATTCAGAAAACAAAGATCATGGAATCTGGTCCCATCACTTCATGGGAAATAGATGGGGAAACAGTGGAAACAGTATCAGACTTTATGTTTTGGGGCTCCAAAATCACTACAGATGGTGATTGTAGCCATGAAATTAAAAGACGCTTACCCCTTGGAAGGTAAGTTATGACCAACCTAGGTAGCATATTAAAAAGCAGAGACATTACTTTGCTAACAAAGGTCTGTCTAGTCAAGGCAATGGTTTTTCCCGTGGTCATGTATGGATGTGAGAGTTGGACTGTGAAGAAAGCTGATCACCGAAGAATTGATGCTTTTGAACTGTGGTGTTGGAGAAGACTCTTGCGAGTCCCTTGGACTGCAAGGAGATCCAACCAGTCCATTCTAGAGGAGATCAATCCTGGGTGTTCATTGGAAGGACTGATGCTAAAGCTGAAACTCCAATACTTTGGCCACCTCATGCAAAGAGTTGACTCACTGGAAAAGACCCTGATGCTGGGGGGGCTTGGGGGCAGGAGGAGAAGGGGACGACAGAGGATGAGATGGCTGGATGGCATCACTGACTCAATGGACATGAGTTTGAGTAGATTCTGGTAGTTGGTGATAGACAGGGAGGCCTGGTGTGCTGCGATTCATGGGGTCGCAAAGAGTCGGACACGACTGAGCGACTGAACTGAACTGAACTGAGCAAAAACAAGTGGAACTACATCAAACTAAATAGATCTGCATGACTAAGAAAACCATCAACAAAATAAAAAAGGAACCTTCTGCAAAATCACATATCTGATAAGTTAATATCCAAAATATATAAAGAACTCACACAAACACAATCTGATTAAAAATGAGCAGAAGATCTGAAAAGATATTTTCCTAAAGAAGACATAGAGACAGTCAACAAGCACATCAAAAGGTGCTCAACATCACCAATTTTCAGGGAAATGAAAGTCAAAACCACAATGAGATATCACCTCACCCCTGTTAAAATGGCAATTTTTATCAAAAAGACAAGAAATCATGAGTGTTGGTGAGAATACAGATAAAGGGAAACCCTAGTACACTGTTAGCGACAATGTCAATGAATGCAGTCATTATGAATAACACTATGGAGTTGTCTTAAGAAATTAAAAACAGAATTATCATATGATCCTGTCCATGGGGTTGCAGAGTCAGATACAACTGAATGACTAACAGTTTCACTTTCCATCATATGATCCAGCAATTCCACTTCTGGGCATGTTAACTGAAGGAAATGAAATCACTATCTCAAAGACATATGTGGAGCCCCGTGTTAATTGCAGCATTATTTACAGTAGTCAACATATGGAAACAACCTAAGTATCCACTGATGGATGAAAGGATAAAAGAACTATGATGTATTATTCACCCATAAAAAAGAAGAAAATCTTGCCATTTGCCAATAACATGAATGGACCTTGAGGGCACTAAATGAAATAAGTTAGACAAACAAAGACAAAACTGTATGATCTCATTTATATGTCGAATCTTTATATATATATATACAGATTATATACAGAGAAAAGATCAGAGATTGCCAGAAGTTGGTTGAGGGGGTGGGGGACGGTAGGGGTTGTGAAACAGGTTAACAGGGTCAAAAGGTACAAATTTCCAGTTATAAGATATATGTTATGGCAATGTCATATACAGTGTGGTGACTATAGTTAATAATACTGTATTGCATATCTGAAAGTTGCTAAGAAAACAGATCTTAGATTACTTTTCAGTATAGAGAAATATGAAATCATTATGTCGTATACTTGAAACTAATGTTCAATGTCAATTATACCTCAAAAATAGAATTTTCATTTAAAAAAAAAGAAAAACTAATACAATTAGAATAAAACCATGCAGCCAGAATATATTTTTTTGCAAAATCCTCAGGTAATCTATAAACACAAAGGTTAAAATGCACTGTCACAGATAAACACCTTTCCAGAGTGTGAGAAGTTTACCCTTGATTTATTGAGAGTCACTTCTACAAACTTCACAGTGTTAAAGGATGCACACTGAGGGATTAGGCAGCTGGTCCTTGACTCACCATTAATCATCAGAAATGAGGCAAGTTAACAGCAGTTTAGGTTAAACAGCCAACTAGAGGGCAGCTAGAGGGTTCTGATCCCCAATCTGATCAGGGAGCCTGAAAGACTCAGCTATTTGATCTGTGAATTGGACATTTGTTTACAGGCTCCCAACACTGGGTCTCAGCAAGAAAGTTGATGCAGCAACAAGTCTGTCCATAGTTACTTTAACAATCCAGTCAGTTCACCAGTAAGCTCTGCCTTGATCGCATTTGTACTCACAGAGATAAAGGACTCTGTCCTTGTGACCATTTTCCACATCTGTCCTCTTTAATGAGTTGCATGATCAGTTACATTTTTGGCAAACAGGCAAGTGCAAGACTTATCCTTTTCTAGTTCCCTTACTACAGGTTCAAAATTATCACCGGCTTACTGATAACCTACCTTAGGTCAGGCACAGTAATAGGACCTTCTGTCAGGCACAGCACTAGGGCCTTCTGTGTTCATCACTTGGCAACTCAGTGCAGTTGTCCCCATTTCAAGGTAATGAATCCAAAGATTCGAGTGGCTGATTGCTCTCTCAAGGACATGTAATTAGCCAGGTCTGTTCCTAGTCCAGTGCTCTTTCTCCAACAGCTACAACTATCTGTTCCTCTTCTTTCCACATCCCAGCCTTCCAAAGTCCTCCTATTCAGATGGCATATCTTCTACCACCTCCACCCACTTATGCATATTTGAGTAGTTACTAGGTTGAACCTAATATACTATTAAATCCCCAAGCATCTCTAAGCTATGAGACATGCCATACAGATGGGTCATAGTGAAGAGTTCTGACACAACATGGGCCATTGGAGGAGGAAAATGGCAACTCACTCCAGTAGTCTTGTCTGGAAAACCCCATGAACAGTATGAAAAGGCAAAAAGGTATGACATTGGAAGATGAGCCCTCACAGGTCAGAAGGTGTCCAATATGCTACTGTGGAAGAACAGAGGGCAATAACTAATAACCCCAGAAAGAATGAAGTGGCTAGGCCAAAGTAGAAACAATGCTCAGCTGTGGCTGCATCTGGTGGTAAAAGTAAAGTCTGATGCTGTAAAGAACATTATTACATAGGAATCTGGAATGTTAGGTCCATGAATCAAGGTAAATTGGATGTGGTCAAGCAGGATATGGCAAGACTGAACACTGACATCTTAGGAATAAGTATATTAAAATGGACAGGAATGGGCAAATTTTCAGATGACCATTAAATCTACTACTGTGGGCAAGAATCCCTTAGAAGAAATGGAGTAGCCCTCATAGTCAACAGAAGACTCCAAAGTGCAGTACTTGGGGTACTCAAATATGACAGAATGATCTCAGCTCATTTCCAAGGAAAATCATTCAACATCACAGTAATCCAAGTTATACCCCAACCACTGATGCTGAAGAAGCTGAAGTTGACCTACAACACCTTCTAGAACTAACACCAAAAAAAAAAAAAATCCTTTTCATCATAGGGGATTGGGATGCAAAAGTAGGAGTCAAGAGATACCCTGAGTAACAGGCAAGTTTGGCCTTGGAGTACAAATGAAGCACAGCAAAGGCAGTTTTGCAAAGAGAACACACTAACCAAGGCAAACACCCTTTTACAACAACACAAGAGACGACTCTACACATGAACAACACCAGATGGTCAATACCAGAATCAGACTGGTTATGTTTTTTGCAGACGAAGATGGAGAAGCTCTACAGTCAGCAAAAACAGGACCGGGAGTTGACTGCGGCTCAGATCATCAGCTCCTTACTGCAAAATTCAGGCTTAAATTGAAGAAATGAATGGAAACCACTAGGCCTTTTGGGTATGATGTAAATCAAATCCCTTATGATTAAACAGTGGAGGTGATGAATAGATTCAAGGGATTAAATCTGGAATACAGAGTGCTTGAAGAATTAGGACAAAAAAAAAAAATTAGGACAGAGGTTCAGAACATTGTACAGGGGGCAGTGACCAAAACCATCCCAAAGCAAAAGAAATTCAAGAAGGCAAAGTGGTTGTCTGAGGAGGCTTTACAAACAGCTGAGAAAAGAGAAGTCAAAGGCAAGGGACAAAGGAAAAGATATACCTAAGTGAATGCAGAGTTCCAGAGAACAGCAAGGAGAGATAAGAAGGCCTTCCTCAATGAACACTGCAAAGAAACAGAGGAAAACAATAGAATGGGAAAGACTAGAGATCTCTTCAAAAAAATTAGAGATATGAAGGCAACATTTCATGCAAGGACGGGCACAATAAAGGACAAACAGTAAGGGCCTAATAGAAGAGGAAGAGATTAAGAAGAGGTGGCAAGAATACACAGAAGAACTGCATGAAAAAGATCTTAGTGACTCGGATACATGATGGTGTCTTCCCTCACCTACAGCCAGACATCCTAGAGTATGAAGTCAAGTGGGCCATAGAAAGCATCATTGCAAACAGAGCTAGTGGAGGTGATGGAATTCCAGCTGAACTATTTCAAATCCTAAAGATGATGCTGTTAATATCCTGCACTCAATATGACAGCAAATTTTGAGAACTCAGCAATGGCCATGGAACTGGAACAGGTCAGTTTTCATTCCAATCCCAAGGAAGGGTAATGCCAAAGAATGTTCAAACTACCATACAGTTGTGCTCATTCCACATTAGCACAAGCTAATTAGCCAAAAGCTACCACATGAGCACAAGGTAATTAGCTAGCAAGGTAATGCTCAAAATCTTTCAAGATAGAATTTAGCAATACAGAAAAAGAGAAATTTCAGACGTGCAAGCTGGGCTCCAAAGAGGTAGAGGAACAAGACATCAAGTTGCCAACATCTGTCGGATCACAGAAAAAGAAAGGGAATTCCAGAAAAACATCTACTTCTGCTGCATTGACTACGCTAAAGCCTTTGACTGTGTGGATCACAACAACCTGTGGGAAATTCTTAAAGAGATGGAAATACCAGACCACCTTACCTGTCTTCTGAGAAACCTGTATGCAGGTCAAGAAGCAACAGTTAGAACTGGACATGGAACAACAGACTGGTTCAAAATTGGGAAAGGAGTGCGTCAAGGATGTTATATTGTCACCCTGCTTATTTAACTTACATGCAGAGTACGTCATGAGAAATGCCAGGCTGGATGAATCGCAAGCTGGAATCAAGACTGCCAGAAGAAATATCAACAACCTCATATATGCAGATGATACCACGCTAATGGCAGAAAGTGAAGAGGAACTAAAGAGTCTCTTGAAAAGGGTGAAAGGAGAGAGTGAAAAACCTTGAAATTCAAATAAATAAGATCATGGCATCCGGTCCCCATCACTCCATGGCAAATAGAAGGGGAAAAAGTGGAAGCAACAACAGACTTTATTTTCTTGGGCACCAAAAATATCACAGTGACGGCAGCCACAAAATTGAAAAGACACTTGCTCCTTGGAAGGAAAGCTATGTCCAACCTAGACAGCATATTAAAAAGCAGAGACATCACTTTGCTGACAAAGGTCCATAAGTCAAAGCTATGGTTTTTCCAGTAGTCATGTACAGATGTGACAGTCAGACCATAAAGCAGGCTGAGCACCAAAGAATTGATGCTTTTGAACTATGGTGCCAGAGAAGACTCTTGAGAGTCCCTTGGACTGCCAAGAGATCAAACCAGTCAATCCTAAAGGTGATAAGCCTTGAATAGTCACTGGAAGAACTGGTGCTGAAGCTCCAATAATTTGGCCACCTGATGTGAAGACTCGACTCACTGGAAAAGACCCTGATGCTGGGAAAGACTGAGGGCAGGAGAAGGAGGTGACAGAGGATGAGATGGTTAGACAGTATCACCAACTCTATGACACGAATCTGAGCAAACTCCGGGAGATAGTGGAGGATAGAGAAGCCTGGTGTGCTGCAGTCCATGGGGTCACCAAGAATCAGACGTGACTAAGCAACTGAACAACAATCCATCTCTAAATAAGTTCCAATACATCCTTTTCAGGATACGGATAGTTTAATATAATAATTACAACCACAGAATATGAAGGAAAGATGCCTGGATTCACACCTTGGCTCTGTTACTTACTAGGTATGAGATCTTAGTAAAAACCCACTTAATCTCTTGTGTCTGTGTCTCTGTCTCACCATTTATAAAATGAGGATAATAATCATCTCTCTCCCTGCTAGAGATGTTATTAGTTATTGTGAGGACTGAAACACTCAAAATGGTTAAAGCACTTGTGCTTATACATATTAGACACAGTATGTGTTGGTTGTTATTTTGACCTGAGCCAGAAACTTTGGATACATCCTCGGTGCCTCTTGCCTACATCTGACCCATCTGTAAACCTAGTTAACTTACCTCCTGACTATCTCCTGAGTCTGTCCTCTTCCCTCCATTTCTACCACTACCACACGAGGTTAGCTATCAAGACCATTTGGCAAAAGCAATCTGCAAACTATTCTCCTGCATCCTCTCCAGTTGTTGCTTTACAAAGAAACCTAAGTGACATTTAAAATATTCAAATCTTGCTGAAACTTTCTGATTTTTAGGTATATTAGGGGTCTTTTAAGACCCCGAAAGTTCTGCTCCCCACCAAAATTTCTTCTGTCTCTCTCCGTCTCAATGTCTCCCTGTCTCCCCACCTTTCATTCTGGCCTCCTTTCAGCTCCTCATGCTGGCCAATCTTCCCCTGATGTGGAATCTTTCCAGATGTGTCTCCCACTCCCCTCCTCCATGTCCAATTACCTCCTCCCTCAGCACTGCTGTAGTCACAATTTCACATTTACTTTTGTGATTATTTGACTGACAGCTGTCTACCATTCCAGAACCCAGTTGCTCTTGAAAGCAGGAAGTGCATTTACCTTCCCTCACCATTGCATCTCTGTATTTAGCACTGTTACTGGTATATAATATTTTGCTCAATAAACTTTGTTTTAATTAATGAATGAAAACACTGTGGCACAACTGTGCAGGCAGGACCAATAAGTGCTGATGTGTCTCATGGAGTCACCCCTGCTTGGAGGGAGGGAGGGTGAGGATTAAATTTTGCTAGCTTCAAAACTTCAAGTTGGAGAAGGAAATGGCAACCCACTCCAGTTGTCTTGCCTGGGAAATCCCATGGACAGAGGAGCCTGGTGGGCTCCAGTCCCTGGGGTATCAAAGAGTCAGACAAAACTAAGGAAGTAGCAGGCACTTGCGAGGCCCCAGAGTTTTTGATGGCAGAGCCAGAACTGTGGTTGAGGACTCCCAGCTCCCAGGCATCTTGATCCTGGCTTCTCTTACCAGATATGAGTATGGAAAACTAGAATCTAAAATATGCCTGAGGGCTTTCCTAGTGGCTCAGTGGTAAAGAATCCCCACCTGCCGATGCAGGGGATACGAGTTCCATCCTTGGTCTGGGAAGATCCCACGTTGCACAGAGCAACAAAGCCCGCTCATCACAACCACTGAGCCTGTGCTCTAGAGCCTGGGAGCTGCAACTACTAAGTCTCTGGGCACTAGAGTCCATGCTCTGGAACAAGAGAAAGCACCACAGTGAGAAGCCTACACACCACAACTAGAGAGTAGTCCCTGCTTGCCACAGCAAGGAAGAGCCTGCACAGCCATAAATAAATAAAATCATCAAACAAACAAACTTCAAGTCATTGGCTGGATAACTTGAGTAGATGCAACCTTTGCCTGCATGTCACAAACTACATTTGAAGCTGCTGAGCCAGCATAAGAGGCGCAACCAGAAGTTGGTTTAGCAAAGGTATCATCTCAAAATAAGCTGTGCTTAGTCGCTCAGTCATGTCCAACTCTCTGTGACCCCATGGACTGGGGCCCGCCAGGCTCCTCTGTCCATGGGAATTCTCCAGGCAAGAATACTGGAATGGTTTGCCATGCCCTCCTCCAGGGGATCTTCCTGACCCAGAAATCGAACTGGGGTCTCCTGCATTGCAGACAGATTCTTTATCAGCTGAGCTACCAGGGAAGCCCATCATCTCAAAATACACAGGTTTTAAGGGTTACATAATAAACAGAAACTGAAAAATAGACTTTCCACATTCTTACTACTTGAAACCTATTATTTCTTTAGGGACTACTCTCTAGAAAGATCTTAACCCCACCAAAAAAAAATACATGTTAGTTTGCTATTATCTTACTACTATGTGAGACCTTATTTCCTCCCAGCTCTGTGGGAGTAAAACTCCACGATCCAGACCTGTAAAGACCCACCCATACTGTTCCCACAGAATACAGTGTGAGGAAGTGGCCAGACATTTTCAGACCACAGAGGGCTTCTCAGGGTTGGCAACTTTCCGTTTGATATCTATGTCAGAAAGGAAGTTGACTAATAGGTATATCACTTGGGAATGTTCAAGCTCACTAAATTCTTTTTTCCTTTTTCTTGCAAACGTCATTTTATTTTCTTTTTATTTTTTAAATTATGAAAGTATGATAACACATTTACAGGAGACTTTGCAAATACAGAACAAAATTATATATATATTCTTACTATATATTGCAATTATTTTTAAGTAGACAAATTAAGATTTTTAGTTGGAGTTTCAATATCAAACTCTCAAAAAATAATAGAATAGATAGAAAAGTAGGATGCAGTAGACCTGAAAAGCGCTATGAACCAATTCAACATAATTAAGACTTACACAATTTTTACACAATATCAGGGTACAAATTCTATTCCCATAGAATATAAACTTCCCATAGAATAGAAACCAGGAGACACTGGAACATATCCAGAGACACAAAACAAGGGGCAAAAATTTCACAGTCTAAAGGTACTGAAAATACAGAGCCTGTTTTCTTATTGTGGGATTATGTTAGAAGTCAATATCAAAAGATACATGAAAATAACCTACATATTTTCAAGTGCAATGTGACATTTACCAAGAGCTTCGACTTAGCCATTGAAAGCCTCAATAAAGTTAAAACACTGAAAAAAACAGTGTGATTGCAGAGAAGCATTTCAAAATGAGAAATTAATGTCAAAATGAAAGATTAATAGCAAAGATATTTTAAAAACATCATATATTTGGAAATTAAATCTCTACTTTTAAATGATAGGTGTATCTAAGAAGCCATAACAAGGAAAATTAGAAAACATTGGCAACAGAGTAAAATGAAGGGAATTTATCAGAATTTGTTGCATGCAGCTGAAGCTGCTCGATGCAATTAAATGCAATGTAGAATCTTGAATAAGGTATGAAAACAAATAATGGACACTAGCATAAGATTTTGTGAAATTTGAAAAAAATCTGTACTTTAGTTAATAATACTGTATTACATGTTAGGTTCCTGTTTTTTGGTTTTGTTTTGCTTTTTTTTTACAACACATGGTATTTCTTTATATTCTCAGAATTGGATTACAAGTTTCAAGCCTCATTCAAAAAAAAAATTTTTTTTTAATCACTAAGCTAATAAGCTTTCTAGACTTTTAGCAGTAATACTAGATGCCAGAATAAATAGAACTATATCAAAGTTTTGAGTGATTAAAGTTCTAGCATTTATTCATATTTAGACAAACAAGTGGAACCAAAATGTCAAAATTTTTAGCTAGGCAAAAATTTATAAGTTTTTAAAATATGTATTACATTATACATATACCATTTACATATGGTGCTCAATTATATCCAACTCTTTGCAACCCTTTGTACTGTAGTTTGCCAGGCTCCTCTGTCCATGGGATTTTTCAGGCAAGAATACTGAAGTGGGTTGCCATTTCCTCCTCGAGGGGATCTTCCCAACCCAGGAATCAAACCTATGTCTCCTGTGTCTCCTGCATGGCAGGCAGATTCTTTACTGCTGAGCCATTGGGGAAGCCCCCAATTTATATATATATACAAAAACTTTTCTACTACACTTGATAAAGGCCTGAGAAAGAAAAAAAAAAGAGAGAAATTGGAAACATAAACTAACGAAATGGGCAAGCTCACTAAATTCTTCATGGAACTGGGAGAGTGTGAAGGTCAGGCTTCCTCCAGAATCTAATTCAGGCTCTGCCCCATTCCGTGACATATGCACTCTGGGCTTCTGATCGTTATAGTTTGGACTTTCGGTCTCATAAGCTCCAAGAACACAGGGGTCACATCTAGTGCTGAGAGTTCCGGATGCAAGTAGGTGCTTTAAAAATGCTGATAAGGATATCAACAGAAGCAACATCAGTCTGTTGGTATTGTCTTAGAGTAATTATACAGCTATTTATCTGTATCTAAAGGTTACAGAGGGCTTCCCCGGTGGCTCAGATGGCAAAGAATCTGCCTGCAAAGTGGGAGACCGGGGTTCGATCCCTGGGTCGGGATAATCCCCTGGAGAAAGGAATGTCAACCGACTCCAGTATTCTTGCCTGGAGAATCCCATGGACAGAGGAGCCTGGTGGGCTATAGTCCATGGGGTCACAGAGAATTGGACATGACTGAGCAACTACAATTTCACAACGGTTACAAATAGCAAATACTCTCCAGGCAGTAAACAGAATTTCTGACTCTGTGCTGGATCCCCCTCCTCTTCTCTCTTATATCCACCACTGAAAGACTTTATACCACAGTCACCAATCTCTACAACAGCCTGGAATATCCTTGTACCGTGCACACTGGCCACTTTCTTCTGCTTGTGCTAAATACTAACTTAGAGTAGCAAGCAAGATGGTGATTGTCCTTCCAAAAAACTCGAAGAAGAACAGCAGGACACCTGTTCTCAAACTTGAACAGATACCAGAATCACCTGAAGAGCTTGTTCAAACACAGATTACTGCTGCCCCACCCCAGGGCCTCTGATTTGGTAGCTTTAAGGCGGAAGCTGACAATTAACATCTCTGATAACGTAACAATTACATTTCTAATAATGTAATAACCAGGCGATGCGGATGCTGCTCGTCCCACGCTGAGAGCCACTGGCACTGATGTTGGTCACAGACCCAGTCATTAGACCAGAGAGATCTGGACTCAAGTCCCAGCTTGACCATTCATCGTGTAACCATGGATGTATTCCTGAAGCCCTCTAATCCTCACTTTCTTCATCTATTAAAAAAAAAGCAATGATGGCACCAGATAATCACAACACAAGATAACGCATGGTGATAGATGAGGGTGCATACAAACCACCTTCCTCTAGAGAGAAGGAACCCCTTTCCCTATCCCGTGTTCTGCTGCTGTTGCTAAGTCACTTCAGTCGTGTTCGACTCTGTGCGACCCCATAGACGGAAGCCCACCAGGCTCCCCCGTCCCTGGGATTCTCCAGGCAAGAATACTGAAGTGGGTTGCCATTTCCTTCTCCAATGTGTGAAAGTGAAAAGTGAAAGTGAAGTCGCTCAGTCATGTCCGACCCTTAGCGACCCCACGGACTACAGCCAACCAGGCCTCCATCCATGGGATTTTCTAGGCAATAGTACTGGAGTGGCTTGCATTGCCTTCTCCGATCCCGTGTTCTGCCCTCCCTCAAAGATACAGGATGCTCTCTGTGACTCTCCCTGGCAGGGCTGCTGTGGGACATCTGGGTGGTGGGCAGGGCACAGTGAATTCAGCCTTTGCCTGCCTCTCTGCAGAAGCATCCTGCCTACAAGGGTTCCTCCGCCCACCTCACAGAGAGAGAACCAGGCAACTGTCTTGACACTTCTGCAAGATCAGTATCCCCCATGGCTTGCTGCCCTGAGACTGACAGGTTATTAATTCATCCCCAACCACACAGCACTAGTGGGGAACTCCAGAGTTTGGACAACACATCATCAGACTCTTCTATCACCGACGTGCCCTTGGAATTTTGGTGTACCCATTTCCTATGGCTGCTGTAACAAATGACCACAACTTGGTAGCTTAAAACATACACATTCATTCTCTTATTAGCATTTATCTAACATTAATTAATTAAACTATTCATTTACTCACCTTTTTACTAAATATTAATACTATGTGCCAAGTACTGTCTAGACACAGGGAATATAATGAATGAGGAACCCTGCCTTTACTGCTTTTATACTGCAATGGTCACTCAGTCAGTAAAGAATCTGCCTGCAGTACTGGAGACCAGGGTTTAATCCCAGGGTCGGGAAGATCCCCTTGGAGAAAGAAATGGCAACCCACTCCAGCATCCTTGTCTGCAAAATCCCATGGACAGAGGAGCCTGGTAGGCTACAGTCCACGGGTTGCAACAGTCAGACATGACTTAGTGACTAAACCACCACCAGAAACAGATAAATGCTAGAGAGAAAGTAACCTGACTTAGCAATATAGACTATTAAAAAAACCCCAGAGAGGAAATACTATCCATGGATATGGTAGAGTGAATTGTCAGTCCTCTGGGCAGGAGGTTAGGAGTGGAAGGACAGAGTTGGAGAAAGGGGCTTGGAAGTGCCAGGAGTTTCTCTGGCTTAGAGTCTTGGTTTCAATAAGCTGGGGAGCAGAGAGAGAGATGAGCTAACGGTGCAGACCAGGGCCCAGCTGTGAATGGCCCCAAGTGCCCTGTAAAGGATCTAGACAGCATCATGCGCTCTGGAGAGCCACTGAAAGTTTAAGCAGCCCTTCCTCAACGTCCCATCCCCCAACAGCAACCAGGGCGCCAAGCAGGAAGTTGCGGATGCTCTGGCCTCCTTTTCCACATCTAAGTATCAAACTTGGCAGACTTAGCTGTGAAGTGGTACTGGTTTCTTTACGCACCTCCTGCCTTTTCTTCCTCACTGAGACCCTTTATGATTTATACTTTCAGAATTTTACTTTTAGAGCCTCCTCATATAGTGAGCCATCATCTCCCTGTCAATTTCATTTTTAAAGTACTTTCTCTTAAAAATACTGTTAAACCCCCTGGATCACATTTAACCCCCTACTCTATCTTTGGATGTCCAAAAGATAGATCTACTATATTAACTATTAGTGCCTTAGGTAGCTCACAGTAATTCTGAATGCTCAGGCAGTTATTCTTTTTTCCAGTCTGGGTGGTTTCTCTGAAAAGTGGGTTGATGAAAACTGTGATGTGAATTTAGTTGGGAATGCCTGCTTGCCTGGATGTGCAGTCCCTGTCTGCTTCATCCCTCCACTTTACCTCCTGAAACATAACCCTCCTACTTAGCATGCTTTTGTCAACCAGTATCATTCTCTCTGCGAACTTCAATAAATTGGCAGTACATTTCTGCGCTGGAAAGACATTTTGCATTAAAAATTGGACTCACAGCGGGCAATCTGCCTGGGGACCACATGTCTAGGAAGGCAGTCATTTTTAACTACGGATATTACAAGTCTAGATAGAATAGGGCTAGTGTATTCTGAAGTGCAACTGTCTAGCCTACTGGAAGCAATATTACTGTACTGCATGTTGGTAATTAACCTTGTCAACTAACTTTCGGAACAACTCCAGCTTAATGCCTACACTCACATCTTGGGTTCTATAGCTGTTGTTTCTGGATCTCATTATATTCCATTTGCAACCTGCATCCCTTGCCAGCACTCCCCAATTTGCTTGCCCTATTTGCCTTGTTTTCCCTGTAGCATTGATTAGCTTCTAATTAGACAAAGTTTACTAGCTCATTGTACTTATGGTTTACTCTCTACCTCCTGTGTTTGAACCAGGGAAGAGACTTGTGTCTAGCCCACCACTGTGTCCCAAATCCCTGGAAGCATGCCTGGCATGCAGTAGGTGATCAAAAATTATGTTAAATGAATGAATGCATACATTTCCACAGAGCTATCTACTACCAGGTGACTTTTTGGCATTCCTGACTCCAAATAGATTATTTACCAAAATGTTTTGACGACTTACGTTGTTTAGTCTCTGAGTCGTGTTCAACTCTTTCTGACCCCATGGAGCTCTAGAATTTTAATATGTGAGGCTAAGTTGAATGTCACTATCAACAGCATTCTGGTATCAAGTCCTTTGCCAACCAAGAAAAAACATGACTTCTATCATCTCTGGGTACTGCTTTGCCTTTATTTCTCTCTACAGTTTTCCCAAATGATTATTTTTTTTTCCCCTTAGCATAGCTGAATATGGACATGCGACAGGCAAACTGAGTGATTTGGGGTGAACTGTGTAAACTCTCATTTTCAGCTTTTTCATCTGTAAAAAAGGGATCTCCTAAGTGAATATCAGCTTGCCTGATAGTTAACTGATGAAACTTTCTTGAGAGATATAGACTTTTCAAAGTGCTCGCTCTCTTGAACACAAATAATATAAAACTCATGCTCTCACCTTACCAGGCACTTAGCCAGATTGATTAGCATTGATTATAAGGACACTGCTCAGCGCACCTTCCACAAGCAGGGCCTCTGATAGTGTGATGTGCCTTTAACCTACTAATGCTAGTTCACTTACCTGAGACTCGTCAGTGATTGAAAAGCATATTATAGGATGGGCATGAAACACAAGTAAGCATCTGAAATCACTATAAGAGCCCTTTGTAACAACTGACCTTCCTTCTGCATGGGTTTTATATTTGAATGTCCACAGATGTTTGACTTTTTTGCCAAACAGCCATCCCAGCCAAGAACAGGATGGCCCCTCCACTGGAATGTGTAGGTGATGACATTTCTTTCACATCTTGGCATCTAAACATGACACTCTATCTGGTAATAACGCACTGAGCTCCTGATTGCTTATGGCATGGCTCTTGGCAGAATGGGCTGTGAACGCCTGCACTATATTTTACTACATCAACTCTTGTTATACGTGTGTCAGATAGGGAACACAGCTGCTCAATGTTGAGCAGACCCAGAAAACAACCACTGTCAAAATCCTGCCTGGGGCATCTGTATAAACACACAGCACCATCCCGGGAGTTGTGCATTTTCAAAACATCTGCCAGTTCATCCCAACCAGCTTCCCTCACATTCTCAGGCCCTATCAATGCTACCACCGTTTCCTTAATCCCTAAAGTTCAAGACCATGGATTTGATTTCTTGTTCTCAGCTCATCTCCTGTGTGCTGGAGCCATCATTTATCAATAATCAGTAATCATATTTATTCAATGGTTATTATATGTCAGGCAGACTCCATGTTAAGTGCTTTTGAGTCCTTTATCAAATAGTTGTCACAACAACTCTATAGGTCTATTTGTATTCCATTTTGCAGCTATGGAAATGAGGTTAGAAGTAGAGCACCAAATCACACAGCTAGAAAGCGCTAGAGTCAGAATATGGATCCAGCTTTGTCTGTCACTAAACTGTACTGTATTCCCTCCTATGGAGCATTAATCATCATATCTTCCCCTTCTTTATAAGGCATTTTGAAGTTTCCAAAACACTGTCATAAGGCATATCACTTGATCCTCCAAATAAACCAGAGAACCAGGCAGGATGTGTTTTAATCCCACAGTCACTGAAGTAACTACAGCTCAGCATTTACCTGATTTACTCGAAGCCACATGTGCCTGAGTCTTGGACTCAAATCTGATTCTTTTCACTATTCTCATGAATATGTTTGGTTTTTTTTTTCCATAGCAGCTATTTCTTCTTTGGAAATGACTGATATGTGAAATTTACTCAGAAGCCATTTTGGTCTACTAACTACAAAGACATTTCTGACAGGATTTTCCAAAAATGGAGGAGAAGGAGTTCTCCCTTTTCCTTTTCATTCAAACACTGGGCAGTCACTGGACTAGAAACCATTGAGACTATTAAGCCTGATCCCTAAGGGAGGGGGAGTAGTGAGAGTAGATAAGCTCCAAAATCCCCCTCTCCCTGACAGCCTGTGACTCTTTTCTTGAACCACCTTATGATTTGGGTTGCAATAGCTCCAACTCCCTCACTCCAGGATTTCTGAAGCAGCTTCCGAGCTGACTTTTCAGACTGTGCCCCCAGTTCAGTCAGTCTCCGCTGAACAGGGTGATCATCCACCAAAGTTATTCTCATCAGTGACACTATTCCTAGATCTTCCACAGCTCACTTTGGCCAACCACACTCATTTGATACACCTCTGTCTGACGTTCCATGATCTGTATCCTCTATCCAAACTCAGTTTTGGCTTCAGTCAATCCAAACATTTTCCTGAGTCACAGAAACATCATGCCTCGTCCAGTCTCCCAATCCTTTGCTTTCTAAATGTTCTCCTCCTGAAATATGCTCCATTTCCCCCATATTTTTCAGGCCCAAGTCACTGATTTCAGTACAACAAACAAATATTTATTGAATTTCTCCCCCCAAAACACAAAACAAGTCTAGGAACTATCTTCTACTCATGAGGTAGAGCCACGAGGACCCAAAACGAAACAAGAAATGGCCCTGTCTTCAGGGAGGGGTACAATGAGAACCAGATGACCTGGGCAAACATTAAGTTTTGAACACTTGATTCTACACAACTTAGCAACTAAACAGCAGCAGCAGCAGCATGTTCCATTCATGCTATTGTACAGCAGAAACGAACACAATATTGAAAAGCAATTATACTCCAATTTAAAAATAAATTTAAAAAAAAGAATAGTGCAGGTTGCACAACAGAAGTGCCTAGGATTGCATATTGTGAACTTATCCCCATAAACACACACACAAACACCCCACCAGTTATTCGAATTTCCGGTACTGTGAAAGAGGCACAAGACACTGAAAGTGAGCAGGGCCTGGGATAAATACCATTTCCACTGTCTTCTGGGGAAATGAGCACTGCAAAACCAGGATTAAAGAAGCAGAGTTTGGAATCTAACCTCTTGGGTTTAAGTCCCAGCTCTGCCACCTGTAATAGGTCACTTCATATTTCATTGCCTCAACTTTTTCAACAGAAAAATGAGGATCATTTTTAAAAAACAAAATACCAGCTGTACACAGAGTCCTCCTTTCCCCCTGGGGTTATTATAAGGACTGATTTAATACATGCCAAGTGCTCAGGACAATTCCGAGCATTCGGCCATGAGTGAGTAAGTGTGAGCTATTTGAATTATCACTAATTCAGTGATCTTCGACAGATTAAATTTCCTGAGCCTCAGTTTCCTCATCTTCAAAATGAGAGCAGTGCTTACCTCTACAAGTTGGCTCTGAGAATTAAATGTGGAACCATCGAGAAAGCACCCAGCAGCTCTCCCAGGAAAGGTCCCCTTTTATCTGATCCAGGACCTGGACTTCTAATCCCCAAAACACACATGACATCCTTCTCCTGTCTCTGCTCCTCTTAGCAGTTCTGCCTGCCCATCATTTGTGCTACCGTAGTAAGCGTTTGTATTTATCCCATAGAAAATGCTGGCCTCTTACAAATTCATCTTTAGGAAATTACAGCCTAAATGACACTCAACGATTGCATAATCAAAAGACTGATCAAGTTTCCGAGCCCACGGGCAGCTCTTCCACAGCTTATGCCTGCCCATTTTGGCAAACAGTGAGCGGCAGAGACAGGAACCGGCCCTCTCTTGCTCTGGGAGGACTAGGGGCCTCAGGCACATCACACCATGTAAAATCTGGTTAAGATGAATATCAAGAGCAGCCTTGAAAGCAAAAAGGAGTCAAAGCAGGTCAGACAGCCGCCAGAGGGAGTTTGGGAAGGGGAGGAGAGCCTGACTCATCAGCTCTGCCTGCGGGGACCTCAGGGAGTTTATAGGGAGCGCCAGGCTTCTGGAGTCCTGGATGCCGAGCCCCACCTCTCCGCCTGCCGGCTGCAGACCTGAAGCCAGGGGCTGGTCCCAGAGGGCCCAGGACCCCCTACCATGGGGTCTGTTCCCCCACAGTGATGCTGAAGAGCCCCTCCCCTAGCCGGGACAGTGATGTAAGTAAAGCAGGAAGATGCAGTGGCCCCGGGGAGACACTAAGGGTCTGCTTTGAGGTGGGCTTGGCTGTGAAGAGTGGCGGTCAGGCCCAGGGGAGGAGAAGTTCCAGCACATGTGCAAGTTTACACAGGAGAGAGCCCTGGGATTCACAGCTAGGACAGCTGGTTCCAACACATTCAAGCACTTCACCTGTTCCAGCCTCTCTCCTCTCTCAGTGAGGAAAGGCCAGCACACAGTCATCCAGGGGCTCAGTGGGAAAGAGAGGAATCCTGAAGAGCGGAGAGGGAGGCTAGGGCATTCTATAGTAGTGCCAAGTGAGCTCCTAGTCTTGGATCCCATGCTCTGGGCAGAGCCTAAAGCTCTAATCAGACACAAACCATGAGGAAGGAGGCTGGTGGGCAGGGACGCACCTGAGACTCTTCCCTCTGACACCCAGGGAGTCTGAGGCCCCTTGCCTCACAACATGAACTCCCCCACCTATCCCCCTGGCCACACACGGAGCACACAACACTCACAACCTACACCACCACCCCCACTTCCACTGTCATCTGCTATGTGTGCCAGCGTCACTGAGACACAGCGGGAACGCTGTAATCTGTCCCGATGACAGCCAAGGAAAGAAGCTAGGGCCTGTCCTGGGCCTCTCACCTAAAGGAGAAGCGGGCTGTCCAAGTGCAGCACCCACCCCAGCATGCGGCGCAGAATCCCACGCTCTGTGTCCGTCTCAGGGAGACTCTACTTGGAAGAAGCCTCGTGTGCCTTCCTGAACTTCTGCTTCAGCAGCCTGAGAAGGGCATAGTCACGGCCTCAGAAGTTTCCACAGCTAAATGCAGGGAAAGCTGCCTGCTCTGATAGAGGGAGGCTGGCTCCAAGGGGCTGCTAGTTATGTATGAAGATGACGTTGCCTGCATGAGGTACGTGAGGTGTGCGAGTTGTGTCTTGCAGCTGAATTGCTTTGAGAAGGGATTGTTCTCCATATACAGATTGCTAATTTCAGTTGCCTCATTGCTACGGACCTATGCAGGCAATACATTCAAGTCCCCTCAAGGGTACAAAGGCACAATTTGGGCTAATTTCAGTTGCCTCATTGCTACGGACCTATGCAGGCAATACATTCAAGTCCCCTCAAGGGTACAAAGGCACAATTTGGGCTAATTTCAGTTGCCTCATTGCCACGGACCTATGCAGGCAATACATTCAAGTCCCCTCAAGGGTACGAAGGCACAATTTGGGATCCAGTGAGACCAGGATATATGAGTGATGGTCAGAGAGTTAACATTTTGATGCTTAAATTCCCAATTAAGTTGATAGCTCCTGCACTGGCTCAAATGGTAAAGAATGTGCCTGCAATGCAGACTCGAGTTCAATCTCTGGGTCAAGAAGATCCCCTGGAGAAAAGAATGGCTACCTACTCCAGTATTCTTTCCTGGAGAATGCCAAGGACAGAGGAGCCTGGCAGGCTACAGTCCATGGGGTCACAAAGAGTCGGACACAACTGAGCAACTAACACTTTCACTTCACCCTACCTTATTAATTTGAGGTTTAGTGAGATAACACACCAAAGTACATGATAACTGCAGCTACCATTCTTTTATCCACTATGCAAGGCACTTTCGGGACCATTTTCTCATTTGACCCCCACCACATTCTGTGAGAAAGAAAATATTATCCACAATACACAGTACACAGAAGAGGAATGTCAGGGAAATATGTGACTTGATTAATGTCAGGCAGCTGGAGAAGGAAGCCAAAATCAAACCCAGGTGGTGGGGATAAGTCTGAAATTTGTGCATTTACCCAAGACAGTTCTTCCTCCTAGGCTGGCACTCCACTGTAGGCACAATGCAAACTTCTGTTCCCTGTCTTATTTCCACACTTGAGTCTTTTCAAAAGTAGAATCTGGTTACTCTCAACAAAACATATGGCAGCCTGACTCATCAAATGCTTCCCCGGTCACTAAGGGACTGAGGTGTGCTGGGTGCCATGCTCCACTCAGACCTGTCACTAGGCAAACCGAACCATCTCTTAGAAGGCAGCATCCCCTGCCTGAGGATGGGGAGAGTTAATGATGACCCAATGAAAGACCAAGTTGTCAATTACCAGCTCAGGTGCAGATGGAGCCCTAGGCCTTCGAAGGCAACTTCCTTCTCTTTCCAGGAGCTTCACTTTCTCTTAATTAGCAATTAGTCTGCAACTTAGTATTAACAGGCAGGGCTTGAGGAAAGATTAAGGAAGGAAAAGGAAAGATTAAGGAAGAGAGAGGAAAGATAAAGACAGTACTTTGGATGTGTTACTGCAGAGCAAGAGTAGAAGGGTAATTTGAGGATGTTCCTTCCCAGGGGCAGTGGTGTTGGGGAAGGGACAGTAGTGGTGCCTTGATGGGCTTAAGACCATGGGTTTGGGCTTTTATGTTCATTTTATTTTTTAATTTTTAAAAAATTTTTATACAGTTTTTAAAGGTGACTTTGCATTCAAAAGGCAAAATGATAGGATAGTGAATGAGGAATTCCCTAGGTCGGTAGGTGCCCAGTATGCTACTGGAGATCAGTGGAGAAATAACTCCAGAAAGAATGAAGGGATGGAGCCAAAGCAAAACAAATACCCAGTTGTGGATGTGACTGATGCTAGAAGCAAGGTCCGATGCTGTAAAGAGCAATATTGCATAGGAACTTGGAATGTTAGGTCCATGAATCAAGGCAAATTGGAAGTGGTCAAACAGGAGATGGCAAGAGTGAACGTTGACATTCTAGGAATCAGTGAACTAAAATGGACTGGAATCAGTTCAGTTCAGTTCAGTTCAGTCGTTCAGTCGTGTCCGACTCTCCGCAACCCCATGAATCACAGCACGCTAGGCCTCCCTGTCCATCACCAACTCCCGGAGTTCACTCAAACTCATGTCCATAGAGTCATGATGCAGAGTACATCATGAGGAACGCTGGGCTGGAAGAAGCACAAGCTGGAATCAAGATTGCTGGGAGAAATATCAATAATCTCAGATATGCAGATGACACTACCCTTATGGCAGAAAGTGAAGAGGAACTCAAAAGCCTCTTGATGAAAGTAAAAGAGGAGAGTGAAAAGGTTGGCTTGAAGCTCAACATTCAGAAAACGAAGATCATGGCATCTGGTCCCATCACTTCATGGGAAATAGATGGAAAAACAGTGGAAACAGTGTCAGACTTTATTTTTTTGGGCTCCAAAATCACTGCAGATGCTGATTGCAGCCATGAAATTAAAAGACGCTTACTCCTTGGAAGGAAAGTTATGATCAACCTAGATAGCATATTAAAAAGCAGAGACATTACTTTGCCAACCAAGGTCCGTCTAGCCAAGGCTATGGTTTTTCCCGTGGTCATGTATGGATGTGAGAGTTGGACTGTGAAGAAAGCTGATCGCCGAAGAATTGATGCTTTTGAACAGTGGTGTTGGAGAAGACTCTTGAGAGTCCCTTGTACTGCAAGGAGATCCAACCAGTCCATTCTAAAGGAGATCAAGCCTGGGTGTTCATTGGAAGGACTTATGCTAAGGCTGAAATTCCAATACTTTGGCCACGTCATGCGACGAATTGACTCACTGGAAAAGACTCTGATGCTGGGAGCGATTGGGGGTAGGAGGAGAAGGGGACAACAGAGAATGAGGTGGCTGGATGGCATCACCGACTCTATGGACATGAGTTTGAGTGAACTCCGGGAGTTGGTGATGGACAGGGAGGCCTGGTGTGCTGTGATTCATGGGGTCGCAGAGAGTCGGACACGACTGAGCGACTGAACTGAACTGAACTTGCATTTACAGCTATTACAAAATATTGGCTATAGTCCCATGTTGTAAAATACATCCTTGAGCCTATCTTGCATCCAGTAGTTTGTAACAGCCACTCTCCCACCAGTGCACTGCCCCTCCTGCTACCAGTGGTAACCACTAGTTTGTTCTCTGTATCCATGAGTCTGTTTCTTTTTTGTTATATTCGCTAGTTTAGATTCCACATACAAGAGATATCATACAGTACTTGTCTTTCTGTCTGACTTATTTCACTTAGTATAATAACCTCTTGGTCCATCCATGGTGTTGAAAATGGTAAAATTTTATTCTTTTTTATGGAACAGTAGTAGTGTTTTATACACACACACATATATATACCATGTATCCATTCATCTGTTGATGGACCCTTAGGTTACTTCCATATCTTGGCAATTGTAAACAATGCTGCTATGAACATTGGGCTGCATTATCTATTCACATTGGCATTTGGGGTTTTTTTTTTTTTGGATAGGTACTCAGGAGTGAAATTGCAGGGTCATTGGCCACCTCATGCAACGAGTTGACTCACTGGAAAAGACTCTGATGCTGGGAAGGATTGGGGGCAGGAGGAGAAGGGGACAACAGAGAATGAGATGGCTGGATGGCATCACCAACTCGATGGACATGAGTTTGAGTGAACTCCGGGAGTTGGTATGGACAGGGAGGCCTGGCGTGCTGTG
Organism: Moschus berezovskii; assembly: GCF_049115385.1. NCBI lineage: Eukaryota > Metazoa > Chordata > Mammalia > Artiodactyla > Moschidae > Moschus > Moschus berezovskii. Next base: position 59,540,335 of record NC_142466.1, read on the forward strand.
ATTCATGGGGTCACAAAGAGTCAGACACGACTAACTGAACTGAACTGAACTGACGGTAGTCCTATTTTTCAGTTTTTTGAGAAACCTCCACACTGTTTTCCACAATGGCTGCACCAACTTACGCTTTAAAAAAAAAAAAAAATGAGCAAGTTTTTTAACCAATAAAATAACCAACAACCAATAAAAGCGGTTATTTAGGGAGGCTCTTTGGGTCACCACAGCAAAGGAAGTCGGGAAAGGCAACGGCAAGCCACTCCAGTAATTTTGCCTAGAAAATCCCATGACGGAGAAGCCAAGAGTTGGACACGACTGAGCGACTTCACTTTCACTTTTCACTTTCATGCACTGGAGAAGGAAATGGCAACCCACTCCAGTGTTCCTGCCTGGAGAATCCCAGGGACGGGGAAGCCTGGCGGGCTGCCGTCTATGGGGTCGCACAGAGTCGGACACGACTGAAGCAACTTAGCAGCAGCAGCAGCAGTAAAGAAAGTGGATGATAACCAGTCTCATCCTGTGCTTGTGTTCAGGACTCCACCATCACAGAAAACATTTAGATTGTATTAAGATCCTTGGGAAAGACTTTAGGTTCAGCCAATTCATGGGCTAGGACCTTTGTTTAGTTCAAAAGTGTCAGAAAGGCTCCACAGGCCACAACCCTGATAGTTTCACCTGCCATCTTTATCAGGTCTGAAGTGCAGGGAAATGATACAGTCCTTAAGGCCTCATAGCACCCATGATCACTCACTGGTTTATGGGAAGCTCTAGTCAACAACCTCTCCTTTCAAGTCACTCATTTTCTCAATAAGTGTCACCCAAGCGTGACCTGCCTCAGGTAATCAACCATGTTTTCCAAAAGGTAAGCAAGTCATTCTCCCAAATTATGGTCACTTACTTCCAGCACTGGGTATTGAACCTCACATAACCCCTTACAATGAATGTATCAGAATCGGTACGGTTTCTCCCATGAGTGGTCTCTCTGGTACAAATGGAGGGAACACTGAACACTGGGGGGATCAAACCTTACCTCCAAGGAAGAGAGGGATGGAGTGCCCAAAAGAACCTGTAGTGAGTCTAGGTTCACTTACAGGGAGAGCAGAGAGCATTACAACAGTTTGTATACCTCCAATGGGCAAAAAAATGGTTCCTACCCATTGAGCCCTGCTTGTGGGAAAGTGCTCACAGTTTCCCTCATCCACAGATTTAACAATAGGCTCTGTACATTTATTTTGTTTAATTACAGATAATAATCACACTCATGCCTCTTGTGTTCTCTTGTGCCTGATTCTAGAATCAACTGTTCAGTGTCTTTTTAATTTCAGCTTCCCTAACTAAGACAATGTAATGTAGGAGACCTGCAATGTAGGAGACCCGGGTTCGATCCCTGGGTCAGGAAGATCCCTTGGAGAAGGAAATGGCAACCCACTACAATATTCTTGCCTGGAGAATCCCATGGACGGAGGAGCCTGGTGGGCTACAGTCCACAGGGTCGCACAGAGTCAGACAGGACTGAGTGACTTCACTTCACTTTCACTTCACTTCAACTAAGACTTAAGAGTGATTTATCACTAACATAAAGGCAATGCAAAGTTCTCTTAATTAAGAAAAAGATATACAGGAACAAGTCCATCTATACTAAATTTTCATCTAAATTGAGGGACCAGAGAGAGGTTACTATAATTCTGATTGTAAGCTATTTCTTAGAGGTAGTTTATTTTGGTTTTAGACAGCAGTTAAGTATAGAAAAATCCCTTTGCAGAGCTCCAACCAATTATTTTATTCATTAAAAAAAAGTGGAGGGGTCTCCTTTAAGAGCTTATAACCTAGTAGACAGAATAAGCTGTTTGTAAGATCTAGATTCAATAAACAGAATTGTCTTTTAATAAATGGTGGCCATTGTATCAGAGAAAATAAATTCAGAGGGTATATTCAATCACTGAGTAAATCTGCTTAGTGCACCATGCCTGCTCAAAGTTCATTTGTTTACATAGTGAATTCCTTTTTGATACCCTTACCTCATCAAGTGGTTTAGAGCAGGCATGTACTCAGTTCTTTCTCTTCATAAATAGCAAAGCCACTTGGAACTCCAAAAGTGGAAATGAATTTGTACCAGGGAAATCTTGCAGAAAGAGCATGGGATCAGACTCAGACACATCTGGGTCACAACCCAACACTGTGACTGATCCAGTTGAATGAATTTATGCAAGATTTTCAACTCTCTGAGCCTCAGTTTCTCGTTTACAAAACAGACTGTTGTTTGGCTTAAACATTATATAGAACACTATTTCTAACATGGTAAGTGTCAGTGAATGGGAGTTTGTGTGATTGCTATGCTGCTAAGTCACTTCAGTCGCGTCCGACTCTGTGCGACCCCACAGACGGAAGCCCACCAGGCTCCCCCGTCCCTGGGATTCTCCAGGCAAGAACACTGGAGTGGGCTGCCATTTCCTTCTCCATTGTGTGAAAGTGAAAAGTGAAAGTGAAGTCGCTCAGTCGTGTCCGACCCTTAGCGACCCCACGGACTGCAGCCTACCAGGCTCCTCCATCCATGGGATTTTCTAGGCAATAGTACCGGAGTGGCTTGCCATTGCCTTCTCCGGTGATTGCTATATCACCACTCTATTCAGGTATGTTGGCCAAGACTTCACACTAGATACATTTTTTTTTTTTAGATTCTCACTAGTTATCTATTTCATATAATACAAAGCAGTGTACATATGTCAATCCCAATTTCCCAATTCATCCCATCCATCCCCTTCCCCGCTTGGTATCTGGATATTTGTTCTCTACATCTGTGTCTCTATTTCTGCTTTGCAAACAAGATCATCTGTATCATTTTTCCAGATTCTACACATAAGCTATATTATAGGATACTTGTTTTTTCCTTTCTGACTTCATTCTGCATGACAGTCTTTAGGTCTATCCATGTCTCTGCAAATGGAACAATTGCCATTCCTTTTCATGGCTGAGTAATATTCCATTGTATATAAGTACCACATCTTCTTTATCCATTCCTCTGTTGACGGACATTTAGGTTGCTTCCATGATCTGGCTATTTTAAATAGTGCTGCAATGAACACTGGGGTGCATACACTGGACACATTTTTTTTAAGAAGCCTGTGGTCAGGGTCCAAACACCAACAGCAGAAAAACTCAAAGGATCAACTCTTGATTCCTTACTCTTCAGACAACATGCAGGTTGAGGGAAACTAAATATTTGCAATGTGCTGGATCCACATTTTATGATATATCCTTTTTGCAGGAGTGTCCGTATATGTGGGCGGTGGGTGCCAGACTAGCCTTTCAGAGCATCTGCCCAAACCACACAGAAGAATACTAGTGCCTGAGAATGAAAATGCAATGAGATCAGCAAAGATAAGTTTCATCAATTAGAAAAGCCTATCCAACCAGTCCATCCTAAAGGAGACCAGTCCTGGGTGTTCATTGGAAGGACTGATGCTAAAGCTGAAACTCCAATACTTTGGCCACCTCATGCGAAAAGTTGACTCATTGGAAAGACCCTGATGCTGGGAGGGATTGGGGGTGGGAGGAGACAGGGACAACAGAGGATGAGATGGTTGGATGGCATCACCGACTCGACGGACATGAGTTTGAGTGAACTCTGGGAGTTGGTGATGGACAGGGAGGCCTGGCGTGCTGTGATTCGTGGGGTCACAAAGAGTCAGACACGACTGAACTGAACTGAACTAATGGGGGAGTAAAAGGGGGAATCAATGGCAGGTCAGGAGAGAGCAGCAGTAGCCCCCAGACACCTCCAGGCTGTGGAAACACTTCTCCTTTGAGTCGCTTGATGTTCACTCTATCTTTGTAAATCCTAATAGAAAGGAAAGAGTGTGCCAGCTGCCAGATTTCTCCACCGTCACAAGCTTTATCCACTTACTCATTTATCTCCATTAATATAAGGGGTCTCCCAAGACTCAATGGAACAAACTAGGTCCCCAAGATGGTTGGTGCTTTTCAAATGCATCTCCACAGGCTGATAATCCTGAGATTTTGGTTAAAATTAAGTATTGTCCTGCTAAGAAATAAACACATTGTGTAGACTTAGTGTGTGTGGCAAAATGTACATAATATAAAATTTACCATTTTAATAACCAACAAACACCTACTGTATAGCACAGGGAACTCTGCTCAAGGTTATGTGGCAGCCTGGATGGGGAGGGAAGTTTCAGGGAGAATGGATACATGTATCTGTATGGCTGGGTCCCTTTACTGTTCACCTGAAACTATCACCACATTGTTAATTGGCTATACCCCAATACAAAATAAAAAGTTTAAAAATAAAATTTAACTTTTTAACCATTATTAATGTATAGTTCTACAGTATTAATTACTATTCACACTGTAGTGCAACCCTTACCACCAAGGATACATCACAAGAACATTTTCATCTTCCCCTGCTGAAATTCTGTACCCTTTAGGCAGTTAACTCCCCCATTCTATTTCCCCAGCTCCTGGCAACTTCCCTTTTACTCTGCTCCTCTGAAGTTGATGACTCTAGGTACCTCATATAAATGGAATCATGTGATATTTGCCCTTTTGTGACTGATTTATTTCACTTAGCATATGTCTTCAAGGTTCATCCATGTTGTAGCATGTATAAGAAATTTCCTTCCTTTTTAAGGATGAATAATTGTGTAGACTTTTAAGTGAAGATATTACAGTCTCGGTTGATGGCCTCATATTTTGAGTCTTGCTATAAAACTCCACAGTTAACGAGGCTTTAAAACCTGAACTATTTCATTAGTATATAACTTATAACTAGTTGAAAGTGTTACTGAGCATATTTATTTAAGCTGATGAAATGCAATAAATACATAGATTTTTTTTCATGAAACTATCTTCACACAGTGGTATCTTAAGTTGGAAACTAGTTATTGACATCCCCGCAGAGAAACAGTATTATTTGATTAGCACTTCTGGTTGTAGAGACATTCAGGAAGGTCACATTCTATGGTTTCTGGTATCTGAGTGCTAAGGCACTTAAACAGAGGTCTACAGATAATTCAGGTATCCTAAGAAAGAAAGCTGACCGCAGAAGAATTGATGCTTTTGAACTGTGGTGTTGGAGAAGACCCTTGGACTGCAAGGAGATCCAATCAGTTCATCCTAAAGGAGATCAGTCCTGGGTATTCACTGGAGGGACTGATGTTGAAGCTGAAATTCCAATACTTTGGCCACCTGATGCAGAGAGCTGACTCATTTGAAAAGACCCTGGTGCTGGGAAAGATTGAGGGCAGGAGAAGAAGGGGATGACAGAGGATAATATGGTTGGATGGCATCACCAGCACAATGGACATGGGTTTGGGTGGACTCCCGGAGTTGGTGATGGACAGAGAGGCCTGGCACGCTGCAGTTCATGGGGTCGCAAAGAGTAGGACACAACTGAGTGGCTGAACTGAACTGAACTGAAGGTTGCTCACTGAAATAACTGGATCGAAAACCAAATGGCTGATTTCTTATCCAATGTCCCTCCTGATTTTCTCTAATTAATCACCCTTGATAAAAAGTTGTTTTAAACTCACATTATAATCTACTTATATGTTTATTAATTTACTGAGTTTATATATTTATTTGCTTAAATATTACAATAAATCTGGCTCTAATCATTAAAGAAATATTACAAGGTACAAAAGAAAGCATAGCATTTCCACGGGAGACATGAAGCTCTTCTGGCCCATGAAAGCCTAAAAAATATTGTCATGTGAGTCTCGATCAAATTTAGTATCTGTGGAGGATGTAATCAATGTTCACCTATTCTGGATGATTTCATAAAGTTTATTTATAACTTAGACTTGTTGAAACAAGCACATTCTGCAATGTCATCAAGAGGTAGAATAGGCAGACTAAGCCACTTTTACAGGTATTAATTTTTAAGCTGTGTCTGCAGAGACATCATTCCCAACCAAGAGACCCTACTGTCTCAGTGTCCTTTGAGATATTAGAAGATGAGAAAGAAACTGAAAGGAGAGTGAAAATTTTTTTGATGACAGAAGAAAGATAATTTGGACATGATAATAATAAATGAAGACACCAGAAGCAAGAGCTTGTAGGGTGAGGTGGAGAACAAAAATACTGACCCTTGAAGTCTGTGCTAAAAGTGATTTTTCCTAAGAATTTTGTATATCACACCTGTCATAAACATTCAGCTTCACTGTGCAATGAAGACAAATGACAAGAATTTATTGTTCCAACAACCAAAAAAAAAAGTAACTACGTTCTTGGAATCTGGGTTTTTTCCTTTTTTTTTTTGGTTTCAAATGTGCAGTGGAACTTTTGTGCCTCCAAGGGCTGGACTGGGGGTAGTAGTTTATGTAACTAATCAGACATCTACATAAATATGAAAAATGGGGCAGGTTCCTCTCTTCTCATCTGTTCTAAAGCCAGAACTTGCTCTCAAGTTAAGAGGCATGCAGACAGGAGAGAGATGAACAGTTTAGTTGTCCTACGCTGACTCTCTTACATAAGCTTCTGGGTTATGAGGTTTTCTCCATTTAGTTTCCAAATGGTAAAAGGGAAAAGGCTTGAAGAGTCACTTATTAGGGAAGAAAAATGCTTGGGAAGGTTTTAGGTTGGGGAGAACTTTTACAGATCTGAGGATGAAGACGTGAAGAAAACACTAAAGAAAGACTGGTGGGGAAATACCCTGAGGAAAGACTAAGAGCATTAGACAGAGAGTTGACAATGGCCAGGAAAAAAAAAAAAAAACATTAACTTCCTCAAAGACAGGGGACAAGCGAACAGTGAATAACACAGGAACTTTTACACTGAAAAAGAAAAAAAAAAGATGCCAGGGATACTCAGTATTTTAACAGCAAATTAAATAGTGACATCACATTCTGAGAAACAGTGGGGATAAAATGGGTGGGACTTGGGTCTTGGAAAGGTTGTGAAGTTGCTCAGCCGTGTCCGCCTCTTTGTGACCCTGTGGACTGTAGTCTACCAGGCTCCTCTGCCCATGGGATTCTCCAGGCAAGGATACAGCAGTGGGTTGCCATTTCCTTCTCCAGCGGATCTTCCCGACACAGGAATCAAACCCGGTCTCCCACATTGCAGGCAGATGCTTTACGGTCTGAGCCACCAGGGAAGCCCTTGGAAAGGCTGGCCTAGTCCAAATAAGGAATGCAAGAGGGAACTAGACAGATGAATGAAAAAGATGACCAAGCAGCCTAGGGCTCCATCTAGGGTAAGCTAGATTCATAGTGGAGCATAAGAAGGTTGAGTTTGGAGTGTGTACTTGAAATGTCAGAGATGGGGCAATTCCAAGTGATGATTATATCTAAGTTGCCATTCTGTGAACACCAACAGAGGCCATAATAGGTAAGCAGATTAAGAAGTACAAGTCCAAGCTGTCAGTGCCACCTACTGGCTTTGCCAAAGAGGAGGCAAATCAGATACAGAGTAGAATTTAAAATTTTCACAGAAATAACTGGATAACCCTTGCCTGACCTAGCCATGCATCACCTGTAATTACAAAGGAGATTCTGGGTATAGACATGGGATAACTCTCAGAACCAGCTAAGTAGCATTCGATTTAGCAGAGCAAGGTGTATTTAGTTTAAAATCCTGCCCTAGCATTGACTCTGATATATCATGGAGGTTAAGGTAGATGGATACTAGGAGCTGGGAGACCCACATCACTGTGCCAGTTCCTACAGGCATGGGTGCCAAGGCAAAGGGATGGTCTTTGCCTCTAGGTCTAGCAGAGTCTAGCATGTGCCCTTGCTTTTTTGTTTAAGACTTTAACCTAGCCTGTCCAAGAAGTCAAAGGCATGTGGCCAGCATTTGTATTATAACTATCTGTTTACAAATCATTTTACCCCAAAATCTTTGCAAAACCAAGAAAAGGGCCTTTTGAAATTTGCGTATCTAAATCTCACCAAGTACCTGGCACACAGAAGTTCAAAAAATATCCATGGAACGAATGAATGAGTGAGCTGTGTTCGCCATGATCCTACGTTTCTCTAGAATACATTTTCCTTAGGTTTAGGAGTCTCTGTGACTGTCTCCCATTCCTGTTGCACTCAGCACATATCTTTTGAAAGACACATAGCTGTCACCTAACTCTGTAAACACAGATCATTTTCATTGGCCATGTAAGCATGATCTGCTTCTTCCTACCTGGTCCGCCCTGGGTCCTCCTCTGCTCTTTACCCTGCTGATGCCTGTCCTGAAAATCACACGGCTCAACTAACTGTGCCTCCCTCAGGAAAAATGGAAGAGATTTCAGCAAGGGCAATAACAAAGAGGTGAAATGGGGGAACCTGAGTAAATAAATAGAAGGCTGCAGAAATACAATGCTTGTGTTATAACTGAGTGAGACAGTCCCATTTTGAAACCACCACTCCTACTAGATAGAAATCCCAGCTTTTTCTGCCTCAGGATGCTGATTACCAAAAGTACAACTAGTCCATTCTAACAGCTTTGTGTGAATTAGTAAAGGGTGCTCCCTACAGAGGCAGAGGCTGCCCACACCAGAGTGCCTGGCTTGGTGAGATGAACCTGGGGGGAGGGGTGGTTTTCCGCCTCAACTAGATGTTTTGGGCTTTTAGCGCAGTGAACAACCTGCACATCTGGTTCCTCACTCTTTAGGGGCTAGGCTTCTGGGAGTCACTCCTGGGCTAAGAACCACAGTCCCATTCTAAAAATTACACTTTTCTGGTCCACACTGCATCCTGGAAAGGAAGAAAAGAATCCAAGATATGCAGGGTGGGCCACTGTTACATGCTTGCTGTGCTCTGAGTATATATTCTTTTCCATTCATTAACAAAACCAGTAGACTCAGTCTCTGTGAAAGGCTTTTTCTGCTATGTAAAGGCAAATTCTAGTTGCCTCTTCATTTTCACTTCTGTGGTTTAGTGCTAGCAAGTGGAAGATTTATGTAGGTAAGGTCTGCCCTACCCAATTCTGCTAGTTCAGTAAAGCTATGGGGAAAGGCAGAGGTGGACTTCATTCTGCTCCTCATCAGTAAAGTTCAAGTTTCCCGGGCTTTTTGCAAGGCAACTATGATAAATCAGGCTGTGAATCTTGGGGTTTGATAAGACCATGTGACTTAACCAGGGGCAAGTCTTGCCCCATCCCTCTTCTGGCTGGATGGATCTCAAACTAACAACATTCAACAGGCTTACAGGGCTGTGAAAGTTGGAAGTGAGGTAGGGGGGGCAAGTGAAGGTCGTAACTCAACCGAAATCTGAAACTATATTTCCTGGGTGTAATCAGTTTCCAAATCATACAAAGTGGGTCTTCAGATCTGACTGAGACATTTTTCCACCTTTTTATTCTTTTTAAGACAATGACAATGTAGTGTGAATAAAGGGTTGAATTCAATGAATGGAGACCCATTATTGGATTATCACCAGCAGTAAGGCTGGCTTCTCTCCACTGCCTTTGCCATGTGAAAATATTTTTGATATCCCCAAGTTTGTGAAACTTTTATGGAATGTTCATGTGGGAAGGCCTCATATGGGTTTTTCCTTGGGAAAGATGAACTTCTCTGGCTATCTCCTAATTGTTACTCTCTCAGGGTGAGATGCAATTCACATCTGTCCAATGTCAGCCAAGATTCAATTGGCATTTCTGACTAGTAATCACAATCAACCCCTCACCCTGGAGCAGTGGGACAAGATCTGGACAGGCTATGCCTGTGGCTTGATCTCAACCAGGATTATACCTGGGGTCTCTGTGGGCCAGGAGCCCCCAGGTTTTAACAGGAAAGGTAGTAGGAACTCAGTAAAGGGGTCCTGTGGGACACCCCACCCCAGCCTCTTTGTACTTATATAACACATATAACACTTACATAACACATCTATAACACATGTTGACTAGATTCAAAATTATGTCACTGCCTTGTAACTTTCTGATGTTCTAACTTCTGGGACCCTTGGGAGAGTAATAGCTGTAACTACTAAGGAAATCAACTCTGAATATTCATTGGAAAGACTGGTGCTGAAGTTGAAGCTCCAATACTTTGGCCACCTGATGCAAAGAGCTGACTCACTGGGAAAGACTCTGATATTGGGAAAGACTGAAGGCAGGAGGAGAAGGGGACAACAGAAGATGAAATGGTTGGATGGCATCACCGACTCAATGGACATGAGTTTGAGCAAACTCAGGGAGATAGTGAAGGACAGGGAAGCCTGGCATGCTGCAGTTCACAGGGTTGCAAAGAGTCCGACATGACTTAGCGACTGAACAACAACATAAGGTCAGGATTTAGGACTGGTTGCTGAGCCATTCAAGGTCTCTTCTTTCTGAATTGTTTCCACTGTTTCTTCACAGCCACAGAGGGATCTGGCTGCTCTCATGTAGAAATAAGATAAACAACTAGATTTTGTTCCCCAGGAGAATACATCGATGAGCATGGCCACTGCCAGATCTGCGAAGCCTCGTGTGCCCAGTGCCGAGGACCAACCCAGGAAGACTGTACAGGCTGCCCTGTCACGCGGTGAGTGACCTTTCTCAGTATCTGCTGGGGTTGCAAGCTCATGAGAGGCAGGATGGAGAGAAGAGGTCCTTACCACCTGGAGGCACCCCTTGGGAACACAAAAAAAAGAATCATATTCCTTCCCCTGACATAGAAAACCACCATGGTCTGGCTACAGCTGACTTCTGTTGCATCCTCTTGCCATGGTACCCCACAACCACCATAAGAATAGGTTCCCTGGATACTAGATAAGCCTTCTCATCAATGAAGGTGGTGGTGGCTTTGATGCCTAGAATCTCATCCCTTTCTGCACACCCATCCTTCAACTATCATCTCCATCTGCTGATAAAATATCTACTCACATTTCTAGACTCAATCCAAGGGTGAACTGTTTTATGAAACATTTGTTACCTCTTTCCAACAGAATTAAACCTCACCTTTATGTCCCCTATATTCTGTACAAATTTCCATAATTGCACTTGTGACATTTTAAGACACTGATTCACAAATCTGTTTGTTAGACTGTAAGCCCCTTAAAATACTCATCTTTGTACCTCCATTATCTATCACAGTGCTAAGAAAATAGTAGGTACTCACTCAATGTTTGATAACTGAACGAATGAGGAAATAGCAAATCTCTGAATGGGACGAGCATCTTTGCTAATCACTGAGAATCTCTAGTGAAGAGAGTTGGGAGCACACTGTATTTTTTAATCAATACTCCTCTATTAATAATTCTAGTATGTAATATTTGTTGGTCTCATCACTGCTCTGATAAATGCAAAGGAAGCAGGGTCTCTCCCAAGATCAATATAATGAGGCGGCTCCAGTGACAAGTAAATCTCTAGCATGGACATCCCCTCTGCCATGCACAAGAGTTATTTCATCTAATTCTTCATCTGGACCCTAATACCCTGAGCAGGAACCGCTGTGTATTTGTCTCTTTATTCTCTAGTGATCAGCACACAGTAATGAATCAATAAATATATGTTTTACCAAACCTGATAAAGTATATAATTAACATCATGAGCCTGGCTCTCCAAATAGCTCCCTCAGAAAGAAGACAAGAAAGAGGGAGGGAGGGAGGGAGGAAAAGGAAGGGAAAGAGGAAAAAAGAAAGGAAGAAATAAAGGAGCGAAGGAGGAAAAGAAAGAAACAAAAGAAGTGTCTTACTAGGAATTCTTAATGCTGTGATAACATTTTCTAAGTGTCTTTTTAAGATAGCTATGCCTCTTGAATTTGCGTTAAGTCAGCTTCGAGGCATATTCTTAGACACAGACACCATTTTGAAAATACATTCTCTTTCTCCTGTTTCTCCTTTAAGTCCTCACCATATCAACAATCAAACCCTACAGCATGTTTGAACATCTTTGAAGCAAGGGAACTTGTTTGTTAGTATTTGTTTAATAAGGCAGCTACCATCATCCAGTGTATACTGCAGAAGTCATGACTGTCCCAGGCTCACCAGAAATGAGAAAAAGTCCAACTACCATCAATGGCCATTTTAAAAAAATCTAAGCTCACTGGTACAAGAAGATCGGAGGTTTCCTGGGCCATTTGGATAGTTTGGCTTCAGCAGCCCGTGGTTTAGCTTTTGAAGATAGAAAAACAAATGTATAGATCTCAGAAACTATTTTGAAAGATAGAGTCATTGACTTGTTCGTTCTCAAAAGGGCAGCAAGGTATTTTCTTTAGGTGTTCTCCAAAGTATTTTCTTGACTGGAATCAGGTCTATTAAAGACAGTCTTCAGCACCTGCTTTATGTCCAGTTCTGAGTTAGGTACAAGGTCCATAATTTTTTTTAAATAGGTGACTTGGGGGAGGTGGGTCAAAGTCAAGGGCTGATACACTCAGGGACCAGAACACAAGGACAGCTTTTACACCCTAGGCCTGAAGCAAAACCTGTAGCCTTAGAAGAAAAGAGACTTGATAGAAACTGGAGCTGGAGGGGACATAACCACTCCAGAACCATGCAAGGGGGAACCTAAGCTATGGCTCCAGAAGGAATAATTCACTGCCTCTCTCTTCCCACCCTCAGATCTCCTGCTGGTGTTTCCTTGTCTGAAACATCTGAATCCCAAAGGGAAACACCACTTACAAGTGAGGAAAGGGAGCTTAGGAATGCAGTCTCTAGTGGGCACTAGTAGGGCACAGCAAGTCAGAGAACGGCAGAGAATGGACATGGGGCAGCAGTAAGGTGGGGCAAATGGGACAAACAGGACTACTGGGCCCTCTGAGTTTCCTTCTATTCTTACACTTTTGGAGGATCTCTAGTACTGACAGAATAAAGGTCATCCCTAAAGGAGTTTTTATCTGGGAAAGAAATGTTAACTTAGAGGTTTTCTTAATATGAGAGAGAAGCAAATCAGTGGGAATGTAGACGAAATAAAATTGCTCATGCGCCGATAACTGGTGAAGCTGAAAGATGAGTACCTGGTGGGCGGGGGGCGGTTTCTGTTATGTCTTGTTTATTTTACACGTTTAAGTTTTTCCATAATAAAAATTTAAAAAAATAATTTAACTCTGAAGTTGTTTTACAGGAAATTGAAAAGCCCTTTCTTTATCTTCTGGTTTTCCCTTTGGTGGTGGTGCTGGTTTAGTCACTTGTTGAGTCTGACTTTTGTGACCCCATGGACCATATACAGCCCACCAGGAGCCTCTATCCATGGGATTTCCCAGGCAAGAATGCTGGACTGGGTTGCCACTACAGTTTCTACAAACCTCTGGGTTTATTTTGCTCCTTCGAGATGGTTAAAAACTTGGGGTATAGTCTTTGTCACTGCTATATATCAGGTTGGCCAAAATGTCTGTTTGGGTTTTCCCATAACATCTTATGGAAAAATCCGAATGAACTTTTTGGCCAGTTCGATAGCTCTATAATATCATGGGCCTCACTGCCCAAGATAATTTCCCAACCCAGTCCTGAAGGAATTGCAGACTCCATGAACTAATTAAAAACATGTAAAAGTTTTCTGACCCACCCTCAAATGTTTTATTTGATCTGTTTCAAGAATTCAGGAGGAAAAAAACCTTTTGTCAGATGTCACTGTTACAACATTACCAAGAAATTACAGTAAATATTCTTGTGATGGTTTTAGTTAGGCAAACCAACAGTCAACAGAGAGGTCCAGCTAACCCTAGCTTGCATCTTTTCTGTTTCAGTTCACTTCTCTCTCTCTCTTTCTCACACACACACACACACACACTGGGGTCTCTGGAAAATTTAGTGCCAATGTTGAGAACTTCACCTCCGGCAGCTCTTCAAGCACTTGGTTTTACCACCTTCTTCCTTTCCATGAGGCCTGTTGGACTCAGAATGGTTCACTGCTAATGAAAAGGCCAAGAGCATGTGTGACCTGGGGACAGAAGGGCTTCCCCAGTACAGATGAGCTTGCTTGGGTGTCTCAGAAATCCAAAAACTGGATGGCTGGTGTCCCAGAGATGGCTGGAGTTGGCTTTAAAGAAAATTTTCATCAGCCCCCTGAAGCCCAGACTAAGATAATTTCTTATCCTCCACTAGGGGAGATCTGTTGGTATCTGTGGGAATCTGTTTTCACTTGAGATGGGACTTTTCTTCAAGTTCCTTAACAATTTTTCTTAAGGAAGTTGGGGTGGGGGAGTTTGCAGAAGATGATCTAATTCAGTCCTTCACTCAAGCACAACTAGTTTCCTTATCATTCAATCCTTATAAAGAATTCAGTTCAGTTCAGTTCAGTCACTCAGTCGTGTCCGACTCTCCGCGACCCCATGAATCACAGCACGCCAGGCCTCCCTGTCCATCACCAACTCCCGGAGTTCACTCAAACTCATGTCCATCGAGTCGGTGATGCCATCCAGCCATCTCATTCTCTGTCGTCCCCTTCTCCTCCTGCCGCCAACCTTTCCCAGCATCAGAGTCTTTTCCAGTGAGTCAACTCGTCGCATGAGGTGGCCAAAGTATTGCAGTTTCAGCTTTAGCATCAGTCCTTCCAATGAACACCCAGTATTGATCTCCTTTAGAATGGACTGGTTGGATCTCCTTGCAGTACAAGAGTCTTCTCCAACACCACAGTTCAAAAGCATCAATTCTTCAGCGATCAGCCTTCTTCACAGTCCAACTCTCACATCCATACATGACCACGGGAAAAACCATAGCCTTGACTAGACGGACCTTTGTTGGCAAAGTAATGTCTCTGCTGAATTACATTCTTACAAAAACTGAGTATGTCACTTCTGCTTTCTTCAAGGTAGGGATAGAGGGAGGTGGCTTAAAACACAATTATTTGCTTAGTACTGTCTTAAACTCAGGCTCTCAAGTAAATATAGACGGCCCTTCCCCTACATAAACACGACAGCACTACACCCTTTGATCATTGCCACACCCACTCAAGTTTCTGAATGGTTTTAAAAGGTTCCAACCATTGACAGCATTAGATCACTCTCTCAAGAGAAATAATTGCCCCCCAAACCAATCTGTCATCTCTTCCCACAAAGAATAAAATGATGTACTTTCTATCTTTTTCTCAATTTAGCAAGAAAATGAACCTTCACAAATAAACATGCCCCATTCTCCTTCTTAGTGAAGAAAAGAGTAGTTCACTAGTTTAAAAACCTAAGAAAACTCTTACATAGTTTTTTCATAAAGGGAGGTTTTTGTCATGTTTCTTTTTTTTTTAACTAGCCACATCCAAATGATTCCTTGATAAATATTCTAGCTCAGAGACCAGAGCCAGGGTGGGGTCAGGATTTCCCAGCTAGCATTAGTGCCATCAGCTGAACGTCTGGCCTAAGAGCACAGTCTTCCCATTGCAGGTTGTAGTGCAGGAGATCTGTTCTGACGTGGACAGCTAGACGTGTGTGCATGTCTTTTTTAGGGCAGGGACTCCACACACTGCAGTGGACCAAAAGTAGTATTCACACCATTGTGCTGGGTAGGGTGACCAGAACCTGAGGGGCTGAGGATCCAAGAACAAGGTGGCCTTCTTGTGTGGCTGGCCTGAATTCCCTTCTGTTTCCAACCAGATGCAAATGACACAGACTTTCAGGGATGAAGTGGAAGACTACAAGAAACACATACTCAGGACGCCTTATCCCCACCCCAGTTTCCTCCAAACCCAGGACTGAAATGCCAGTCCTCCATTTAGGGCTGATTCTAGCTATGGAAACAGAAGAAGTTTGACAAACCAGTGCCACCCCAGGAACAAGTTGTGACATCGTTCTGGGTGGAGAGAGGAAGAACCCCTAGCAGTGTTTGCAGGCCTTCAGCTCTCCCAGATGTGACACCTCCAGGGGAGCATGTGTGCGCTACTCCTCAGTTACCCTCATGACTGACACAGCAGCTACTGCTCTAGGGAAGATCTCTGAGACACTGGTTTGCACCACCTGTATGACTTAGGTAGGAGTCATTTAGCAAGTTCCACAGTAACCTAGATCACCGCTGAGAAGTTTTCAAAGTAAATTCCCTAGACCAGCACCATGAACACGATCCAAGAACTTGTCAAAAATGCAGATTCTCGGCTCTCTCCCCCGAGGAACGACTGAATCCGAAACTCTGGGGCTGGAGGCCCTGCTCACTTCATCTGTTCACATTACTCATCTGACTTGCACTGAGACATTGTGTGTTTTTTCCTGAGCAAAATCTTAGACATTATGTATTTTTTTTTCTGAGCAAAATTCTTGGATACAATTTACTTCATCACATGGGATTACTTTGCAAGGGAAAGAAGAAAGAAAACTTTGAAAATATTAACCATGACATTATGATATATATATATATATATATATATTGCATGTGTATAAAATCAAAGGTTTTAGAAGCCCACATACTAACTTATCTGTGGTGCCCTTGTAGGTGATGGCAAACATGGTCAGAAAATGGACTGTGGTACACTATACACCAGGAAACACTTGCAAAAATGACACTCAAAATCTGAGTTCATTGATTACTTGCCATATGTGTAGGTCAAGTTTATAAGTAGCACCTAAAGGATAGTCTTCAAGAGCCCTTGGACTTGACATTTCCTTGCAAAGTGTGGGCACATGGATAACTAAAGAAAGATACTTTCTAAAGCCTCTGGATTCAAAGACCACTAAAGTGCCTTGAAAGTTCAAAGACCCCCATCTGAGTGATGACTGGGTTTGTCTGGAGCCTACAGTGTGGGTTTAATCCCCAGGGCACTGGTTAATTTGTTTGAAACAAGAATCAAGATTACATCCACAGCCAGTTCCTGGCATGCCTGCTGTTGGGTCCAAATCTTTGGCCAAGGATGGGTACGTGACTAATTCTCCCCATGTTCTAAGATGATCAGTACCAGGCATCACCCTTGTTTCTGGAACAATGAAACCAAGTCTGTGCAGCAAAACACAAACACCACATGTTCTAGTACTTAATGCCATCCCACAAAGCCACCCTTACAAACTAAAAGTCTGCTTGCCTCTAGGATTTTTGATGATGGCCGCTGCGTTTTGAACTGTTCCTTGGGCAAATTTGAATTCAAGAACCAATGTCATCCATGTCACTTCACCTGCCAAGAATGCCAAGGAGATGAGCCTTCCAACTGTACCTCCTGCGGAGTAGGTGAGGGAGTCTGGTTGCTCATTTCTTCCCCTTACTTCAACTTCCTCTCCCACTGGACATTACTTTGTTTGACTCAGAAGCTTCATCTCTGGGGAAGAGGCGGGTGAGATTAGACAGCTGTTAATTATAGAGTATGTACAACCTTGAAGTTTCTGCTTATTGTCAGAACATAAGTTCACACTGCTAGAGACACAGACCTACTTCCCCTGAGGAGGTGAGAGAGAAGCTAAGAGATGTTTTTCCAGAGAAGGAGAAAGTAAGGACATGCAAACATGATGACAGGCACGAGCTAGACAGCAAAGCTAAGCTTCACTGAGGCGAAAGTGAAAAGCTAGGAAATTAAGACAGACACATTCAGTCTTCAGGAGAAACAGCCTAAGAGAGGCTGTGTCAGGGTCCCCTCAGCCCTGAGTGATGCCATTTAGAAGCTCTCAGAGCCCTGTGGGATGGCAGGGTAATCTTTTCCAAACACAAATATGACCTTTTCTGTCCCAGACCTTCACAATTCTAAAGTTTCTGCTGTCAATAAATTATATTCTATGATCACTCTGGTCCTCTGCAGTTTGACCCTTGACTGCTCTCTAGCCTCCCTACATATGCCTGTCCCCAAGTTTGACTTCATGAGGGACTGATTTATATTTTATATAATTAAATTTACTTATCTTTAATTGAAGGATAACTGCTTTACAATATTGTGTTGGTTTCTGCCAAACATCAATATATATCAGCCATGGGTATATCTATGTCCCCTCCCTCCTGTAACCTCCCTCCCAACTTCTTCCCCATCCTAGGTTGTTACAGAGCTCTGGTTTGAGTTCCCCAAGTCATACAACAAATTCCCACTGGCTCTCTATTTTACATATGGTAATGAACATGTTTCCATGTTACTGTCTCCATCCACTCCACTCTCTCCCTCCTCCCGCTCCCCACACCCATAAGTCTGTTCTCCATGTGTGTGTCTCCACTGCTGTCCTGCAAATAGGTTCAGGGACTGGTTTATATTTTATTTGCCCTACACTTAAAATTTGAGTGAAACTGGGAAATTAAAAAAAATTTTTCTCTTGAAAACCTGGAAGATTTGGCAACACTGCTCCTTCTGGTCCTCAAATGATTGACTGGAGACCTCCAAGCTGCTCTCCATTTGCCATAGTCCCCACCCCTCCCAGCTGTCTCACTGATCCTGAGGGTGTCAGTTACCACCATCATGACATTCACATGGTTTTACTGGTGGGAAAGAATTATTTAGCTTTATTCTTGCTTGTCATAAAACAAAGAAAAATGAAGAATACATGAATAGTATCATGCATTTGCAGAAAAATGAGGGAGAACACATATTTTTGTATAAATTAAAATGATTTCTTTGTGTTTGGAAACAAAGTATATCTGTCCAATTTTACCTCTAGCCTGCTTATTCTGTTTCCTTCCTCACCTATAAGATGGTGATCATGACTGCCACCTTTAGGACTGTTACGAAAATGAAATGAGATAAAATAATAAAGCACTTAGAACAAGGTGAACTGCACAGGAAGCACACAAAAAATATTAGTAATGATTATTATTACTACTACTATTACTATTATTATTGTTTGTACCCATTTACTTCTATGGGTATTTCAGTCTCCAGCTAAGTTAGTTTTCTCTACAGCAGAAATTAAACATTTTTTTTACATTGGTTAATATCACCACTGATCTCATCAGAAAAGTTTTTGAGAACTGAAGAATTATCAGGCTCACAGTACAAGCAATAAACCCAACATTTAAATCAACTAGACTTCAATAAAAAAATTTTTTAATGTATTGTGCCACTCCTGTGTATAAGTTACTCTACATAGGTGCCATGGAAGATACAGGAAATGATAGCATGATACTCACATTCAAGTTAACAATCTAACAAACAGGTTTGTCCTCGTGTATTATAAAATGAGAACATATTAGATAAAGACTGAATGAATGGCAGTAACCCTACCACATGTCACTACTTTCAGCTGTAGTGAGCAAAAGAGGCTTCCTGAAGACGGGATGGTTGGGCAGGTTCTGATTAGCAGCGTGTTCTGCCTGTTAAGAGTGCAATATCCCAAATCCATGTATTAGGGCAGCTAATCCATGATTCGGTGCTACAGAAGATAGATGAGGGAATGGATGCAGTTCTGTATCAAGAGGCTTTATTCAAAGGCTGAAATTCCTCTGGCTAGGGAGCCCCATCCACACACATAAGCCTCTCCCAACTCTTCGTAGAAACTTCACCTCTTGCTGAATTGTAACTTTGTTAAAGTTAGGTCTGAATCCTTTTGGAAAGGCAGAAGTATAGCTCTATCAGTGAAAATTCCCTCTGGACTCTCACCCCAGTTTATCCTCCACCAAACTGAACCCGAAGCTAAATTCTAGCAATTATACAGTAGCTGCGGTAAGCAAAACGTTGAAGTAAACTTTATAAAGTTTATTTTCAGAGTCCTCAGCCTTTCTTTCTTCCTTCCCAGCAATCCTGTTCCCATCCTGCCTTAAACCTTTAACCCTCTTTTCCTCTGGCAAACATCCAATGACTTCACATTGGTCCACCCTCCCTTCTAACAAAATCAGCCGCCAAAAAATACTCTGAAAACAATTAATTACTCTTCAGTATAAATGAAAGCCAACCTGAACTTCTCTGGGAGTTCTTTGCTTTTTAACTTTTGTCTCACATTGCCACATGAAAGGTTTTGGCACCTAACAAAAATATCAGCCCTTCTACTATCAGAACCAGCTTCTCTTACATATCATTACAGGAACTTAAATTCTGAGACTCTGGGCAAGTAGCCAAAATTTTATGTATGATATGCAAATCACTGAGGTATACAAATTATCACTCAAAGCTAAGTGAGCTGCCATGCTGTCAAGCTATTAGAAATATGATCAAATCTTGGCATAATCCTGACCCAAGCAGGTGGGGAAAGCCTGCCATTTTGAAGGTGCCTAAGTGACTTCCTTTTGCACAGTCCATGTATTTTAAACAAGACCCTTTAAATCTCTGTCCTTTAAGCCCAAATTATAATACTCTAAGAGGTTCAAATAACAAAGCCATATCTGAACAATCAAAATGGAATTGAATAACATTTCTTCTAATATCTGAAATCATCATCATTCATTTTTAAGATTGTTGATCCAGTTGGATATGCTTGAAAAACAGGAATGTTGACAAATATGAATTCACTCATTCAATCATTCAATAAATATATATTTAAAACTCATAACCATATGCCAAGCTGTCCCCAAGCCTCTGGATCCTGAGTTGAAACTGCAATACTTTGGCCACCTCATGCGACGAGTTGACTCACTGGAAAAGACTCTGATGCTGGGAAAGGTTGGGGGCGGGAGGAGAAGGGGACGACAGAGAATGAGATGGCTGGATGGCATCACCGACTCTGTGGACATGAGTTTGACTGTACTCCGGGAGTTGGTGATGGACAGGGAGGCCTGGCGTGCTGTGATTCATGGGGTCGCGGAGAGTCGGACATGACTGAGCGACTGAACTGAACTGAACTGAACTGAAGGTGTAGGGGATGGACAGGAGGGTGGAGGATAGGGTGGGCTTTTCACTGCTAGCCTTCACATCTTACTACCTACATGTGGAAAGGCTAGCACTCTGTAAGACAGGATCTTTTCTCAATGAGTCATGGTGGACTAAAAAGAACACAACTTGGAAAGTTGACCTTTGTGTGGTCTCTTGAGATTCCAGGTCCCACCAGATTAGGATTCTGTGCTCCAAACCTTGATCTGTAGCTGTAGAATCACCAAATGCACGTTGCATCCTCCCAAACACTCCCTTCCTTTAGAGGATAATGTTCTTCTCGGTCTAACTTGGAAACTGCAAACACTTTTCTTTTTTAACCACCTCTTTGGAGGCTCTATTTATATTCCTTGTCCTGTAAGGGCCAGCAGACTTCTGGCATGAAACTGGCATCAGGAAAAAAGGGTGCTTCAGAGTTCATAATTCAAGGGTGTGGTTTTTAAATTATATTTGAAACAGGACTTCAATTAAATAAGAAAATTAGGTTAAACCTTTTTAAAGTGCCTAGTTTACAGGTAAAATAAAAACAGCTGATTGTTGGCAATTGCATGTGGTTCAATTTAATATTGTTCTGACTTTTGGATTTTGCACTTGTAACATGAGGTCAGCACTATCTAGAAATCTGGCAGCCTTGCTTCTCAAAGGTCAATGGTTCAGGATCTTCACGTGGTAGATCACATGATGAGTGAGCTCTAGACCCAGTTGTTTTAGGGAACACAGATATTTTCAAAACTAGAAACACAAAACCTGATTCACAGAAGACAGATGCCCTGGGCACACGCAGCACAAGTGAAAACTCCAGGGGGTCGGGGGGGTAGAGGCTTTCAGGTGCATCTACATTAATCTTGTGTATTTAAGTGTGTGATTAGAACTGATTAGAATCCTTTTGCATTGATTATGATAGTTTTCATCCATTTCTCCAGTGGCAACAATGGATTCTCCACAGGAGCAAATTCCCAGTCTCATACTGGGGGTACTGCTGATTCTTCCCTTGTAGAGCCCAATGTTGACAGGACCTCCAGGAATTCATCCAAAGGAGTCAAAGAGGAGCGTTTAGTTGACAGCTTCAATAGGCTCTCAATACAGGAGCTGGTAGTTGTGCAAAAATTCAGTCCTTAGACAATTAAGACAAGCATGTGAATTTGATAACAGAATTCAAAATCATTCTAAAAGATTGCACTATCAAAGAAAATGCATCAAGCACTTGTTTATTCTCATGGGATCTTTAAAGTCAGCAACTCTTGAGAACTTCCACTGATACCAAAAGGAATTCAAGGAAATCTTTTCAACTAAAAGTTCAATGATACTGCATTTTTCATTCAATCCATTCTTATCTCCTTGATCTGCTGGGAGTAAAAGCACTTGGTCACATCTTTTAAACAAAATGTCTTCAGCTACTATTATCTTTATAGCTAATTTTGTACATTTTCCCTCTTTTCATTTTGCTCCTTTCTCTTTAGACAAGCATGGCCGAGAGCGGTTCCTGTACTGGGGGGAGTGTCGAGAGAGCTGTCCCCCAGGCTACTACCCTGACGAGGGCCACACCTGCCAGCCCTGCCCAGACAACTGTGAGCTCTGTCACAGCACATACGTCTGCACACGATGCGTGCGCGGCTACTTCATGGTGCCCTCCAGTCACACCTGCCAGAAGTTAGAATGTGGACAAGGTAAAGCTGCCTTGGAGCCACTGCAGACAAAAGGGGCTGCACCCTGGATGCCCCAGAGCCTTGAATATCTACCTGGCGCAATGGTCGCACCTGGATGATTTCCCGTGACTCTACACAACAAGTGGGGACAGTGATACCTACCCTGCTCTCTTTCCCCAAGCGTTTGCTTAGACACAATCCAAGGACTAAGGAATGCAGCTAATCACATACATAGAAGGTGAACTCCAGTGGAGGGTTTATGGAAAAGGTATAATGGAGAGAAAATCAGATTAGAATTCAAATGTCCTGGCCAACAATTTTCTCCTTCCCAAGCACTAGTTATGAGACCCTGGGCAAAATCAATCTAATTTCTCCATGCCTTGGTTTCATGTGTGAGAGGGAGAGCATAGCATGCTCTGTGCTTGCTTCCTGGCAGGAGCCAGTGAGAGTTAGCCTACTTAAAATGACCTGGAAATATAAAAATGTTCTGGGAATATATTGTTACTGTTATTGTTCAATTCCTATTTACACTGAAAGAAGGGAATTAAAAAACAGTACATGTAGATTTTGCTCTTGTTCATGTAAAATGCTGCAGACTTTCTCTGCTATATAAGAATTATGCCTGTGCCTTCAGCACATTTCTAGAATAATGAAGACCTCTTTCTTTTTTCTCCTTAATGCTTACTAAGGTTGTGTGTGTGTGCTAAGTCACTTCAGTCATGTCCAACTCTTTGCGACCCAATGGACTGTACCCCACCAGGCTCTTCTGTTCATGGGATTTTCCAAGCAAGAATAATGGAGTGGGTTGCCATGCTCTCCTCCATCAGATCTTCCCAACCCAGGGATCAAACCTGTGTCTTTTAAGTCTACTGCATTGCAAAGCGGGTTCTTTACCACTAGTGTCATCCGGGAAGTCCTACTAAGGTAGTATAGAATTTAAAACTTTTTTTAAAGTATTTACAACAGACATAAGGAGACAGAGCTTCATTATTTTATATACCCAACCACATTTTCGAAAAAGAACTTACATCTTTAATAGACACAGCACACCAACTTGACTTCAAAACTAGTTGCATGGCATACAGTCTAACTCTGTTCCACTTGCACCCAATCAAGCTAATCAACCTACTAAATATTTACTAAATTAATAGAAGGAGATAAAAAATGTGAGTGACATACTTATCTCCAAAGCATGGTTTGGGGTTTCATAACTGCTTTACAATTTGTCTGAAAATAAGCTACACACCAACATATTTTTATAGCAATTATTTGTGTTTCCATTCAGTGAAAGTAAAGTGAAATTGTGCTTTTTTTATTTCTTTTTATATTGTGTAGGTGAAATCCAAGACCCAGACTATGAAGAATGTGTGTCTTGTGAAGAAGGGTGTCTGGGATGCAGCTTAGGTATGTCATCTTCCCTTTTGCTTAGAGTTGAAACAACTGTGTCCTTCACACATCCTCTCCTGTCATTCCTGCAACAGGGACTCTAGTTATTGTTGTCATCATCAATATCCATTATGTAGACTAACTCTGACACAAACGTGGTTACCGAGAGAGATACTCCCTTTTGAGGCAATAGATAGGTCACTTGTCTTCATGAAACTCAACTTTAGGAAAGGACAATCACGCAAGAAGGAAGGAGCATTTAGAGTCAAGAGATTTAAAGATAAAATACTAACTTTTTAGAAAGCAAAAACAGATCTAAACTAAGTAATGAAAGTCTTAAAATCCAAAAGATGAGCAATTCTCGTGTTTCTAATGAAGAGACAAGAGGTGGTCTTTCTTGCAGGGAACAAGGATAACTGTTTTGACAATCTTGATTTCACTTTTTTGCCCATCTCGGACCATATCTGCCCATTCCCAGCTCATTTGCTCACTTTCCCAACTAAATTTTGTGGTCTCTTTTTATACCTTTGCTATTGCGTATTGTGTGTCCATGCTAACATCTTTATGCATCATGGACAGAGGGGTGTGTGCCTGTGTGTGCGTGTGTGTTTGTGTGTGTGTGTGTGTACATGCATGTGCGTGTATGTAAAATCTCAAACCTATGATTTTGACTCTTAAAAGTTTAAAGGGATGGATGAACGTGTGTGAACTTATTTAGGATCAGTGAGAATCTTAGCATGGGGGCGGGAACAGTGACAACCATGAATATACCCACCCCTCCCCTAGTTGATTCAGTTAAAGATGAAACTGAGCCATCTTCCCTGGGAAACAAATTCCAAAGAAGACCCCAGCCATCTAGAGACTCAAAATCCAAAAGAATCAATCTGAAAAAAAGATAAATTAGATAGTTTGATTAACTTTACAAAGTGCTGTTAAAAGACTACATTCACTCCTTTAAGAAACTTTAATTGTCTACTGTGCGCAGAGCGTTGGCCATGGCAGAGGGAATTCAAAGGCAATATGATTGAGATTCTGCTGTAAGGACCCCTCTGGCTGCTGTAAGTGGCACACCTGGAACCATGTCTTTTACAAGTCAAACTGCCGGAGTAGAGAGAGGTGCAGCAGGAGTACAGAAAAGGGTGGCATAGAGTGACGCAGAACAATCTGCTAATTTCCAATTTGAAAATTTATCTTAATTTATAAAATCTCTAAATGTTGGACCTTGTATATTTAGGGACTGCCTTAGCTGAAATCAATCATCTTATTTCTGAAGCTTTCATTAATCTTTCCAATTGAATTCTTTTTTCTTGTCTCTCCTTGTTTGCAGGCCAATGATCATACCTTTTACTGCTGATTTGTGTAATATTTGGTGTGTACATATCTTTCTGCTTAGAGAGTAAACTATCAATACTTGCACACAAACTCTGTGACTTATATACTCTGCTCCCACTAGAAGTAACAGCATGTCTAAGGTATAATAAAAACACAATAAATGTGCAAACCCTTGAGAGTTTCCCAAATTCAAAACAGAGATGCATGGCTCAGAACACAAAGGGATTTAGATATATTTTCTCTAGTCAAATTGTGTTTATGGGCCTTTCTTCAGGCCGAAAACAGCATTTTACATAATACCATTTTATTCTAAGAGGATTTAATGCCAAATTCTTTGTCTTTCTAACCAATACCTTAAATGGAAATTTTAAATAAGATAAATCTACATAAGTGTCCTACATTATAGCTCTTCATTAATTGAGAGGATGAGCAAATAGGATCATTTTTACACTTGACACTTAACTATAACCTAAGATTTGGGGCCCATACCTACATCACCATTGACTTAATGATTGAGTTTAATCAAATTGTATAAGATCTCTTTACTTCCTTACCTTATCAGTGAAATAGAGGTTAATGCACCTTTATATTGGCTCAGAAACGGATGATGAAAACTGATTAATACCTGCTTACTAAAATAGTGGTAGTTCCTACTCTTGAGGGGAAATATAAATGAATTTGAAAATTTTTAAGAAACTGCAAAAATAAAAAAAAAGACTATTTAAACTAAGTGCCAATTAAGGGGATAAATATATGTGAAGTGAAGTTGCTCAGTCGTGTCCGACCCCATGGACTGTAGCCTACCAGGCTCCTCCATCCATGGGATTTTCCAGGCAATAGTACTGGAGCAGGTTGCCATTTCCTTCTCCAGGGGATCTTCCAGACCCAGGGATAGAACCTGGGTCTCCTGCTTTGTAGACAGATGCTTTACTGCCTGAGCCACCAGGGAAGGGGATAAATATATGTACCAAGTGAATTTAGCAAAGCAGGAAACCCCCAGGCACTCAAGTGATTAAGGAAGACTTCCAAGAAAATGGGACTTGACATAAATCTTAAGAGTTTCCATGGAATTAAGACAGATAAAAGAACAGGGTTGCACCATGGATGGGCTTTAGAACTAGACAATTGCAAAAAAAAAATTTTTGGAGGGAAGAATTTCTGCCATGGATTAGACACTGAGTGTACTAACTTTGCAGAAGGAACATAAGGCTATAAATATAAGGGAATAAGCAAGGAGAAGTTTAGAGAAGTGGATGAAAACCATAACTTGAATTCTGGACTCATAAGTTTAAAAGTATTCTGTGGCTAAAGGGGAATAATTGAAGGTTCTTACAGGGGAAAAAAATGCTTTTTAAAGAGGTGTTTTAAGAAGATTAATTTTGTAACTACGATAACTATTAATATGTTCAGGGTAGTTGACAGGGAGGGAGGCTGTAGGCAGAGAAACCAGCTAGATGACTATTTCAGAATTCTGGGTATGAAGTAACAGGAGCCAGAAAATAATGAAGAGAAAGACAGGTTTTAAAAATCACATGAAACAAATGGCCCTTAAGCATAAGAAAAGATGCTTAACTTCGGTCATTATGTGGGAAATGCAAATTAAAACTACTGTAACATACTATTTCTCACCTATCAGATTGGCAAGATTTCAAAAGCTGCACACACTGTACTTGCAAGGCTAAGCAAGCAGTCTTTTTTGTGACTGATGGTACAACAAATGTTGAAGAACAGCTGGCAGTACATAACACAATCACATCCCTTGACCCCACGACACTGTTTCTAGGAATCTGTCCTGAGGATATGCATCCACAAACTCAAAACAGCATAGTCACAGTGTTATTCACTATGGTATTATTTGTGGTATAGCAGTGTTAGTCACTCAGTAGTATCTGACTCTTTGTGACCCCATGAATTGTAGCCCACCAAGCTCCTCTGTCGATAGAATTCTCCAGGCAAGAATACCAGAGTGGGTTGCCATTCCTTTCTCCAGCGGATCTTCCTGATCCAAGGATCAAACCTGGGTCTCCTGCATTGAAGGCAAATTCTTTATCATTTGAGCTACCAGGGAAGCCTATATTTGTGGTATAAACATTTTATAAACCATTTAAATAGCATAAATGCCTTTTTGTGGAAGAAATTCATTGAATCAACTAAAGGACACACGCTAATGGAAACTGCATGAACTAACAGACATTGAATCAACTAAATGACACATACTCTTTTAAGCAACCATAAAAGAGCAAACATCTATATGAACTGATAGTGATTTTATGATATACTGTTAAGGAGAAGGCAATGGCAAGCCACTCCAGTAACTCTTGCCTAGAAAATCCCATGGATGGAGGAGCCTGGTAAGCTGCAGTCCGTGGGGTCGCTACAGGTCGGACATGACTGAGTGACTTCACTTTCAATTTTCACTTTCACACATTGGAGAAGGAAATGGCAACCCACTCCAGTGTTCTTGCCTGGAGAATCCCAGGGACAGGGGAGCCTGGTGGGTTTCCATCTATGGGGTCACACAGAGTCAGACACGACTGAAGTGACTTAGCAGCAGCAGCAGAAGGCAAAGTACAAAAGAACGTACATAGCATGCCATCTTTGTGGTAAGAAAAGATGGTTAAATAAGATATTTGTGTATATATATATACATTTTTTACTTAGTTTAAAATAAGAAACACAGAAAAGATAAATCAGAAACTAATGAAAATGCTTGTGTGTGTGTGTGCTCAGTCATGTCCAATTCTTTGTGATCCCATGATGGTAGCCCACCAGGCTCCTCTGTCCATGGAATTTTCCAGGCAAGAATACTGGATTGGGTTGCCATTTCCCACACCAGGGGATCTTCCTGACCCAGGGATCCAACCATGTCTCTTGCACCTCCTGCATTTGCAGGCAGATTCTTTACTATTGCACCACCTGAGAAGCCACGAAAATGCTTACCCATAGAGAAAAGGGTAAAGGGAATGGGAGTGAGACTTCTCTAAGTATACCTTATTATATGCTCTTGATTTGAACCATGTAAGTGTGTTACATATTCATACAAATGACATAGTAATTAGTGTGAATGGGCTCCCACTGGCCAATTTGGGACAATTTGAACATTAAAAAAAAAATGACGATAAAGAATTACAATTCAATTAGTAAAAATCCAGGGGCTTCCCTGGTGGCTCAGTGGTAAAGAATCTGCCTGCCAATGCAGGAGACACGGGGTTCAATCCCTGGTCCAGGAAGATCCCACGTGCTGCGGAGCCACCGAGCCTATACACCACAACTACTGAGCCTGCGCTGACAGGCCCCAGAGCCTGCGCAGAGAAACCACTGCAATAAGAAGCCCACACACCACAACTAGAGAAAAGCTCAAGCAGCAACGAAGACCCAGTACAGCCAAAAATAAACAAAAATCCATCCATCAAGCATCATATTTTAAAAACAGCAACAAAGAGAAGAGAGGACAAAAATTGAATAAAGCAGAAAGCTCTTCTTTACAGTAAATTTTCACCTGGTGTATATGCAAGAAAGTAATTAGAAAATTATCATTTTACACCCCCTACTGTCCCGACTCAAGGGAGAACCATCAGTGGAAGATAAAGTTATTAGGTGGAAAATTGTTTTGGAACAGAATAATCACACAGATTCAAAGTACTTCCATAACTACTAGTTAATCACAATAGAAGATTTGCTGATTATCAACTTAACCAAGCTATTGCACTAAACATCACCATCATTGGTTCCATATAACCTAACATCGTGTGTCTCCTGATATGATACATTAACAAGTACACAATATCACCTAGTAGAGCCGATAAAAGTGTCTAGACCAACGATTCTCAGCTGGAGGTGACTGTGACCCCAGGGGACATTTGTTAATGTTTTGAGACATTTTCTATTTTCATGACTAAGGAGCTAGGAATGAAATGTCATCATGTTTACAACTTATTTTCAAATGGTTCAGGGGAAAGAAAGGATCGAGGTGAAGCATACAAAATTGTTTCTTGTACAATTTCAGGCTTTCTGCAGATGTGAAAAAGTATTTTAAAGTTGGAGGGGAAAAAAGCACTTCATGCTCTGTCAGCCTAGAAGCAACACCTCAATAGCAACAAGCACACCTAGTGCCCAGATCTTGATTCTTAACACCATTCTTCAATAAAAGTTACCAGGGCTCCTTGGAGAATTGGCTGATTCTAGGACTGGGAGAGGAAATACACAAGATAAGGGGCAGCCTCTTGTAGTGACAGAAGGTAAGAACGCACTCAAAGAAAAACCCCACCATGATGGGGTGGGATGAGGAGACATCTGAAAGAGCTCCCAGTAGCTGAAGCAGGAACAATGTGGGCAATAACATAAATAAAGTCATATTAGCTTATAGCCTAAAGCATAAAATAAGAATCCAAGGGACTTCCCTGGCAGTGCAGTGGTTAAGACACTGTGTTTCCAATGTAGGGTGTGTGGGTTTGATTCCTGGCTGGGGAACTGAGATCCCACATGCCTCAAGGCATAGCCAAAAAATTTAAATTAAAGAAATAAGAATCCATGAGCTCATAAGATACAAATAAATAAATGGTAGAATAAATAAGTAAATGAAAGAAAGGAGACACACCTTCAGTGCAAAAGAATTCCAAATAACTACCTAGGACTCCTCCCTCTAGGATGCAGAGCATAACTCCCTATTCCTGAAGTGTGGGTCACATGTAGTGATTTCTCTCCAGGAGGGAAGCACGAAAGGGAGGAAGAGAGAAGAGCCCCACAGTACAGGAAACTGACAAGTTCTACCTCACCCATGTGATCAAGGTCAACATCAGCAGTGGCATATCAGATTAATAGGCAGGTACCCTTGATGTAATAAGATCAGGATGGCACTTTGCCTCTGCAGTTTTCCACGCGAAAACCCATGTGTGTGTATGTGCTTAGTCACTCATTTGTGTGAGTGTCACATCCAACTCCTTGTGACACCATGGACTGTAGCCCGCCAGGCTTCTCTGTACATGGGGATTCTCCAGGCAAGAATACTGGAGTGGGTTGCCATGCCCTCCTCCAGGGTCCCAACCCAAGATCAAACCGAGGTCTCCCACATTGTAGGCAGATTCTTTTCCATCTGAGCCACCAGGGAAGCCCATGTATACTGGAGTGGGTGGCCTATCCCTTCTCCAGGGGATCTTCCTGACCCAGGAATCGAACCAGGGTCTCCTGCCTTGCAGGAGGATTCTTCACCAGCTGAGTCACCAGGGAAGCCCCCTCAAAACTCATAAGGCCAGTCTAATCATAAGGAAAACATCAAACAAATCTCAATAGTGGGATATTTCATGAAACACCTGATTAGTACTCGTCAACACTGTTAAGGTGGTAAAACAAGTAAAGTCTGGGAAACTGTCATAGTCAACGGAAGCCTAAGGAAACATGAGAGCTAAATATGGTATCCTAGATGGGATCCTGGGACAGAAAAAGAATAAGTAAAAACTAGGGAAATCTGAGTCTATTACGGATTTCAGTTAATAATAATCTCATCGTCCTCATCATAAAGGGCATAAGGTACTATCCAGGGTATTGGAAATATTCTCTGTCTTGACTGTCAGGGGTGATTACATGACTGTATGTTTGTCAAAATTCATAGAACTATACACTTGAAAGGGGCAAATGTTACACAATAAAAATTGTATTTCAATACATGCGACTTAGAAAGAAAAGGGTAACATTACAGTGGGCCTACCAAGGCCCCTCTTTCGCATTTCCACATAGTTAAAACCATGACAGTCAACTAATTACTAGCATTTATTGAACACTTACTTGTGTTCTAAGAAGCAAGTGTAATTATCATTCTCATTTTTCAGATGAGGAGATTAAGCTCAGAACAGTTAAGCAACTTATGTAAGATAACAGGGCTGGTGACCACAGGACCAGGACTTGATTCTGGATAGCTCAAGATCAAAAGCCATGTGCTTGACAACCGCTCTCTCCATACCATCTAATGTTCTTCCCTTCTGATTCTATAGCAAAGAGTCTTATGCTTTATGGAATTATAAAAAGATTTTTAAAAAATTCTTATATCTGCCCCTTTGCTCAGTTCCACACACAATAGTGATTCTTTGTGTGGCTACAACTTTATGCAGATGCCATAACTAAATTTACCGAATCATGAAACTATTCATAACAGTCATGTAGATTAATCTGGGATCCCAGCTCACCTGAGACTGTTAGCCTTCAGGACCTGCATCTGGAATGTTCTGAGGTGGGGTAGAGAAGTCAGGGCAATCCTTTCAACAGCCAGATTGAGAGTAAATGGCACATTTTTGTTTAGCCCTGGATTCCTTTCTGTCACTTGACATTCCTTCAGTTCATTCACTTTCACAGTAACTCTCACAGAACCTACTTTCTGGAAAGTAGGTTCCATCACAAGAGACAACCCTCTCTTCTCCACGTGAAGATGAGGTGTGCTCTCTCCCCCGACCCATGTTTAATTCAAGCTTCAGATCTAGGAATTACGAGAACCAACCTCACTTCCTTCTGCTACTCGATTTTCTATTAAGGAGTGAGACCTCGTTCATAGAGGAAATAATATCAAGACATTTGAGACATGAAGCTCACATTTTAGTTTTCCAATGGAGCAGACATACAGGGTTTTTCAAATTAAACATCGTGGTCACAGATCGCTCCTTGAATTTTACCCAGATCTCCCTTTGGACCTTTTCCACAAAGTCCCTGGGGAACAAGAACAGTGTCAAACAGTTTTGGTGCCTTCCAAAGAAAAGGTTTTGCAGAATAAAATGTATACTAGGCTGGTGTCTCTTTTAAATTGGAAAGAAGTTGCTGACGGTAAGAGTGAAACACAGGGCCTTCTAGTGACCTACTGCACTACTCTCTGTCTGACCAGCCTTAGTGCATGGCCCAGGTGGTTTGCTACCATCATTTTCCATGGACAGATGGGGAAAGACAGTTCAAAATGCCTCTCTTCTTTAAAAGCCCAACACAAGCCATCTTCAGAGAAAGGACTGGAATCCAAATGTACTGTCATCAGTTTGCTGAAGAAAAGAGAAACCAGCAAGCTCCATTAGACAGTGCAGAAAGTACTGTCTTAAAGTGTGTGTGTGTATATATATTTATCATTTATCAGAGCCTCTTCCTCCCCTCATTTTCTAAGTGCTACCTTATTTCAAGGTGGTGGGTTAGAAGGAAAGAGACCTTAAGAAAAGAGAACCCATTATTGAAAGAATTTGCATAAGTTTTGCAGTTTCATGGTTCCTTATTCATCTTAGCTTTCTTGATGAATTCACTTAGCAAATATTTATTGCATACTTTTGTGCTTTCCCACTATTTATTACACAAATAATTGGACTGTTTAACCTAATATTTATCTAGCATCATCATTCATTCACCAGGCACTCCACTGAACACTTAATGTAGATGATGTGTTTTCACATCTACAATCCCGTGGTTTTTACAGATAGAGAAACTGAGGAGTAAAAAATTGCCAAAACTTGATCAATTTTATGCACATGGGAACTGAAAGAGAAGTTAAGCTGTCAGTTTCAAGCAATCTTGTGCATAACTTTGCTTACTCTTTTTCACAGAGGAAGCAGTTGACTTTGAAGCTGCTTGTCCTAAGTATACACTATGATAGGCAAGGTTGTGTTATGATAACAGACGATACCCAAATCTCAAGTTAATAAACAGCAAAAGTTTATTTCTCACTCATGTTACATCTCCACCATGGGTCAGCTGAGAACTCTGCTCTTCATGGTCCTCAGTCCAGGCCCCAGGGTGATGGAGCAGTCAGTAATTACCTTGTGGCAGAAGCAAACTATTGGGTTCACTAAAAACTTTTAAGATAATATGGAAAAGCCCACATGAACTTTGTGGCCAACCTGATACACTGGCTCTTAAAGGTTTCCCCAGGATTAACACTTGTAACTCCTGCTCACATATTTTTTGGTCAAAGCAAGTCATATGGTTCTCCCTGAGCCTGCAGACTGGGGGAGATGCAATCTTGCCAGGTGCCCACGAAAGAGAAAGAAACTAATACTGTGAATAACCTAAGGACATTCTCACAAGGTAATGACTAAGACTGTTACTGTATATGCTGAGGTCTCACCTCATGTATTTGTGCATGAAACAGCCCCAAACCTGCACCCCATCTGTGTCACTGATTTCTCTCTTCTGCAGCTCTGAATCTTACCCAAGATAACTGCCCACTATGTACCTTGGCAGTGTCTGGCTTTTTCCTTCTTTCAAGAAAAAAGACTCTTCTGAAAAAGGTGCTTTTTTTTTCAACTGATGGAGTGTTCCAAAGTATTCTACTATCTCACTTCTCTCTGATCCCTTGGCAACAGAAGAGTCAAAAAGAGGACCAGTGATAAATAACATGATAGGTAAACTATCAGTTGAAAGGACCTTGATCTTTCTTTACCTTGTACTTTCAAATCCCTATTATGAGAGTAATAAGATGCTGGTATCTCTTGCCTTCATCTGCTGCCCAAGAAATGTGCCATATGAGACCAGTCTTAGAAATCTGGACAACTTCTCTCCATTTTTTGGAATTTTGTTCAAGAAACACTTACTGAGCACCTATATTTGGCTAAGCCTAGGGATATAGTGTTAGCGTTAGTCACTCAGTCGTGTCCAACTCTTTGTGACCCCTTGGACTGCAGCCCACCATGCACAAGTGAAAAACATGCTCTCTGTTCTCAAAGGGCTCATGTGGAAATGGAAGGCTTGGTGATTCTCGGGCCCTGGTGCTTCTGAGAATCACCTGGGGTGGTGGGGGGAGGCAGTGGGAATGGAAAAATGCAGTGCTGAGACCCATTTCCAAGGTCTCTGATTTCATTGGTCTGGAGTGAGGCTCAGACACTCAAATTTTTTCAAAACTCTTGGTCTGATTCTAATGTGCAATCAGAATTAATTTAAGATTAGAATATAAAAAGATAACTTCACTAGCATATTTAAAACACTTCGTTGAGGACAGAAGTTAAAGCAGAGTCAGATAAATTCTATCAACTACAACTTATCATCCATTCCATATGGGGTGCTCAGCTAGGTAGGCACTTTACAAACGTGATCTATACTCCCCAATACAATCCTCTCTGTTTGAAATCCTTATCCCCACTTTACAGATGAGAAAACCAAGGCCCAGAGAGTATGCAACTTGCCCAAAGTCACATAAGTAGCAAGTTTCAGAACCAAATTTAAACTTACGACTCTCTGGCTCCAAACCAACAGAATATTCAAATATACGCTCTTTTTCCAGAGCAGACTGCACTCATGTACCATTTTCCTAGAGAATATAAATGAAGGTTGTTAAGTCAATCTGCCATATTTGTTTCACTCTTGGCTATATTCCCATGCTACTTAGTTGTGTTTCCTGAAGTCTCCCCCTTCTCCTCCTACATTCATGTTCACATTCTTAAGGCAATGAGGGAGAAGAAAATAGTGGGAAGGTATCCGAAGTTCAATGCTAGAGCAACTAGCTCATCATTGGCTCTTTACACTACTTTCCCCCAGAGCTGGGTATAATCAAAGTTCCTCCTACTTGTTGTGTAACTGACCTGCGAAGTCAAGCTGCAAGCCAAGGCTGTCTGAATCACGTATGTTTGCAGAGAAGAGCTGAACCAATTACTTCCAAAACAAAGCTAGTTAAACAAAAGCACAGAGTATGGCTGAGCACAACACACAGGCTGAGGGGTTCAGAAGACTGGCTGCCATTTCTGAAAGCACCATGGTGTCTGCAACATTAAACTGCCAGGAGTTAGAAGCAAAGAACACTTGGGCTGGATGGGGCTGGATTTCACTTTAACAGAGCTCTCTAGAAACCAATGAGAGTACCTCTTCTGTATTGGAAACACAAACTGGAAAAATGTTGCCACGTTACTTTTTGTAGTGAAAGGTATTTCTGAATACTGATACTCAGAAATCCCTCAGTAACCAAGAGTTCAGCTTATGTCTATCTGCTAATTTTAAAACAAAAGTAAAAGTGAGACCACCAATAGTGACTGGAATCTTGAATGGTTAAATCTTACTTGATTTTGTGGGATTGTGGAAAATGGAGTATATAATCATAGCATCTGTCTCCATCCTTCCCCTACCACAAATGAAAATCTTTGTGGTACACTTTTCATTTCCCAACTCCATCCTGTTTTGTAAAGGAAAACATACATAAGTTGCCTTCCTTCTACCTTCTAATACAGCCCTAGACATTACAATGAAAACTAGAAAAATGATCATATCTTGGGCTCCCTAAGGGAGTGAAACCAAGAGGCTCTATTATTAATACCAAAATAAAATGCAATTTGCTTTCTCTCCATTTCCACACTTTTTCTTTCCTATCATCTCTGCCGTCATCAAGAGGTCTGAGGCCGTATATCTAACTTGCGTGGCATCATGTCATAAGCACTTAGCATAGTGTTTGTCACCAGGTAGGCACTCAGTAAACACCTGTGATTTTTGTGCCTACCAGGAGCTGTCCTTTTTTGACGCCCAGGGCTCCATCTCCCAGGACCACTGCTATAGCACCATTTCACAGTCCTTTGCCAGATGGTAAGAAGCGCTTTAAGCTCCACTGGCAGAGGAGGAAAAAAACTGACTGAAGTCACAGAGCAGACACCAGAATCGAGAGAAGTTGAGTGTGGGTGAGGCAGGAGCATCTGCATGTTGATACCCAGCTGCTCCTCAGGCAGATCTCCAGCTAAGACTCAGGCCAACAATGAGTGTCAGTAAATTGCCTCTGCACCTCCTGGGTCTGAAATTCCAGCGTTCCAACAGTCAACAGGAGGGTAATTTGGTAGGAGTCCAGATTCATCCTTTCCATGAAGTCTCCCTGCAACTCCCACCAGAGGAACCTTGGCTGCAGCCTGACACACAGCCTCAGCTCAGCATCCAGCACAGTGGGCCAGTCCAGGGCACAAGAAGCAGAATGGAGACAAAATGGCCAAGCAAGCCAGAGACAGCCATGGGCGCAGGGACAGGTCCCAGGCAGCACAGATCCTCATTTCCCACTCCTTAGCCAAGTACCCAAAGTTGAAGTACTAGAAGGCAGGGGATAACCATGCCGACATCTCCAAACATTAGTCCTGTCCTCATTGGTGATGTTACCAGGTCAATCAAATCTGTTTTCCTCCCACCGGTGCCTATAGCCATCTGTAGCTGCCAACTTGTTTTTCAAATATTTCCCATTAAGACAGTGTGTTTTGTCTATAAACTATCCACCCCTAAGTGAGACAAGTAGATAATGTTTTGTATGAACTAAGCAAGCAACCCAGGGATATTTACCTCCCAGCCCCTTCCTTGTTCCATATCCACCAGGAACTGGGAGGCCCATGAGAGCACTGGGAGAGCAGCATTTCATTTCTGCCTGAGAAGTCCCCATCCAATCAGCTCATCAGGATCAGAGCAAATCCTAGGGTACACATAGCATTACCTCCAGACTAATGGCAACACATATAAACTGATCTGGAGATGCAAACGGTGGAATATTCGACTGGAAAAGTTTCTCAATCTCTCCAACCTCTAATTTGGATCAAAAAGAACTGACAGCTTGATTTATCATCATGATGGAACTTAATGCCCTAAAATAATTGCTAGAAACCTGGATGCTCCACTAGAAAAATAAATCAACCTAAAAATGTAGTCTCCATATGACCATGTCCCCAGCATTTCAGGATGACATCGAGCCATTGGGTGAGGTCTGGAGGTGAGTGTAAAAAGAGAAAAGAGGTCGTTCAGAAGGTGTGTTTATTGGAAAGCCTAGTACAATCACACTAGCTGCCCACACCAACTGTAAAAGTGCAGATTTATTATGTTTAGCAGAAATGCAGTCTGTACATCTGAAATATTATCCAAATGACCTGGCTTCAACTTAAAAATCTTCTATGAATTGAAACAAGTGAATTAGGAAGACTATTGCCTTTAGCACTGAAGGGCTGTAGGAGGTGAGTCAAGAACCATTTATAGTAGTGATAAAATACTATATTTAAGGCTATAAAAATTTGGCATACAAGGTCTCAGTTCAGAAGTAAAATTGTTTTATGTGTTCAGCAAAAGAGCAACTGAAAAGTTTTACAAATGGGAAGTTTGACCTACTGAGATTTCAAAACATAAAATCTGTCAATTATTTCTGGGGACTGGGTATCATAATTACCTCCCCACCGAATGTTAAAATGCAAATCAGAACCATGAAATCAGTAACTGCTTACCCTGACCATGGCACACATGGCTAAAGACAATTACCCAGAACCATTGTCTGACTGTCACATTATGTGCCCAGTGTGCATTAATGGGATGGGCCACCTGGGAACTTAGCAAGAAATCAGGAAAAAGCATTGGAACCCTGTCCAGTGAACAGAAACCTCATCTGATAGGGCGTAACACTTCCGCTCAGCCAAGAAGCCAGGGATCCTGTACTTGCAATTCTAAGCCTGATTCGAGTTAGAATTAGTAGAAAACGCTGGGCAACTGACAGATGTGCGTTTAAATCCAAAGAGCCTTACTAATTTTAGCCTCCTCCATGACTCTGACCTCAACACTACCTCTCTCCCCTCATCCTCACTCTCCAGCTACAGTGGGGGCTCCTGCTCATGACTGTTTTCTGGCCCATTCTTGATCCCAGGCCCTGCCCTAGCTGTGGTTTCCTCCACTGGAATACTTTAGATGTGAACCTGGCCGGCTCCTTCCTGTCATCACATTTCAGTTTAAACATCACCTCCAAGAGGCCTCCCTTCAGCACTCAACCTAAAGCCAGCCTTTCTTTCTGCCCTCTCTCTCTGCCTCTCTCTTTCTCCTCCCTGCTCCCACCCCTCACCTCCATTCTCACCCTCGACAAACACATCAATTACCTTTTTTAATGCTGGCAGATCACATGCAATGATCTCTTATTTCAATTTTGTATGTAATTTTAAAACTTGTTTGCTGTATTTCTTCATTAACACGTAACTGCCAGTCAGGCAGGCAGGGACTTTATTTTCTTTGCTGTCCTCTGGTCAGTTTCTGAATCCTGCCCACCCTGTGTAGATAGATGCTCAATCCACAGTTTTAGAACAAATAGACAAGCAGATTCCTAACAAGTAAACCTATGGTACAGGTTTGAAAGGGCCCTTGTGGGGAGTGGACGAGCCAAACTCCAGCCCCAGAGCACACTGTGCCGGCCAAGTCACTGCACACTTGTCTACGGGCCTCACATGCTTGTCTGGAAGCAGAGACTGGACTGTGAGTGGTCAGCGTCCTATTTTGTGAAGCCGTTCTCTCCCCCACTGTCCCGTTATCCCAATTTAGCCAGAACAGCTTTGCTTTCCTCTTTTTTTATGGATTTGATTTTTCATAAGTTCCCATTTGATGAAGGATTCTGCTGCTAAAATAAAAAATGTTAATCCTCCAGATTAGATAAACCCTTCGGCTTGAAATTAATCCAGGCTCAGCCTCTTTAGCAGTTGTCTGATTCTGGGAAAAGCATTTAACTTCTCTAAACTTCGGTATCATTGTACATACTGGGGGCAATTTCGGTACCTGTCTGGCGGCGTTGCTGGGAGTCAATCCCTCTTTCGGGGAGTAACAGCTCCCCCAAAGATATCCACACCCTAATCCCTGAATCCTACGAATATGTTGCCTTCTGCAGCAAAATGGACTTTGAAGATGTGATTAATGTTGAAGATTTTAAGATGGGGATATTATCCTAGATTATCCAGATGTGCAAAACCTAAGCACATGAGTCCTTAAAAGTGGAGAATCTTTCTATCTTCAGTCGGAGAGAGAAGAGAGAGAAGGAGAGAGCCGTCACTGCTGGCTCTGAAGCTAGTTGAAGCTCCCCCCACCCCCACTCAAGCCGAGGGATGTAGGTGGTCTCTCAAAGCTGGATACAACCCTCACAGATAGCCAGTAAGGAGATGGATCTCAGTCCTACAACTGTGAAGAACTGAATTCTGCCAACGACCCAGATGAGTAAGGAATTGCATTCTCTATGTAGAGCCCCCAGAAAGGAGCCAGCCCTGCCACAACTCTGATTTTAGCCGAGACCCATATCAACTTCTAACCCACAGAACAGTAAAATAATCAGTCTGTAATGTTTTCAGCTGCTAAATCTATGGTAATGTGTTACGACAGCAATAGAAACCTAATACACCATTTAAAATACATAATTAAGTACTTCGCATACGGTAAGGGCTCAATAAATGCTGGCATTTCTTATAGATATTATTAATGGCATAGTTACTAATATTGTTTTGTTATCTCAAAAATCTCTTCTTGCCTGGATGTTGAGCTCTGAATGCTGAAACCCCTTGTCCTGCCTCTCCTGGAACATCATCTTTATAGCTGTTTTAGAGGAACTGTTTACCAGTTTCAGGGGCTGAGTGGTGTGCTGGATTGCAGCTCAAGGAAATTTCTTGAGATGCAAAAAAACAACAGTGCAAATTAACATCACTAAAGAGGGGCAGATGGATGGATGTATGTTGTATATTTCTGGATAGGATGGCTTGAGAAGGACACCACATGACTTATGCAATAGTTTGGCTGAGAACGTTTAACCTGAATCTAACCAATACCAGTGTTCTTGCCTGGAGAATCCCAGGGACGGGGGAGCCTGGTGGGCTGCTGTCTCTGGGGTCGCACAGAGTCGGACACGACTGAAGTGACTTAGCAGCAGCAGCAGCAGCAACCAATAAGAAATATTAGGCAAAAGCAAAATGAGAAACATGCTATTAAAAAGGAACTGCTGCCTTTCAAAAATGTGTCACAAAGGACAAAGAAGACCAAGGAGTTGTTCCAGATTAAAAAAGAGACAAGATAACTAAATGCAATATGTAATTCCAGAACAGATCCCATTGGACACGACAGAGTCAACTGAAAAAAACTGGAATATAGAGGGTAGATTAGTGTATTTATCAATGATAAATTTCTTGAAGTTAATGACTATACTGTGGTTATATAAGAGAATGTATTTATTCTTAAAGAAATATACACTGAAATATTTAGAGATAAGGGCCACAATGTATGTATTTTATTTTCAGTAGCTCAGGGGAAAATATATGTAACCATTCCCTTCTCCAGGGGATCTTCCCAACCCAGGGACTAAACTTGGGTCTCTCACATTGCGTGCAGATTATTAACTGTCTGAATCACCAAGGAAACCCCTGTATACATACATGCAAACACACACATATGTTTGTAATGTATGTGTATATTTGTAAGGTATATATGTGTAGGTATATATGTGTGTATATATATACATATATGTAAAACCAAGTGAGTAAATTATACAGCAATCAGAGTGTAAACAACAGGTAATTCTGAGTAGAGGATAAATGTTTGAAATTACAGGCATATCCTGGAAGTGTTGCCGGTTTAGTTCTCAATCACCACAGTAAAGCACAGCACAAAAAAGCAACTCAACAAAATGTGTTTCTCCTCACCCAGTACAAATACTATGCTTACACTACACTGTAGTCTATTAAGTGTGCAATGGTATATCCAAAAACACAATGTAAGTACCTTAATTTCAAAATACATTATAACTACAAAGTGCTAACCTTCATCTGAGCTTTCGGCAAGTCAATCATTTGCTGGTAGAGGGTCTTATTTCAATGTTAACGGAAGCTGACTGATCAGGGTGGTGATTGCTGAAAGTTGGGATGGCTTTGACAGTTTCTTAAAATTAGACAACAGTAAAGTCTGCCACATCAAATGACTCTTCCTTTCACAAATGATTTCTCTGAAGCAGACAATGCCATCAATGTGCTGATGGCATTTTAACACAGTGAAACTTTTTGGAACAGTTGGAGTCAATCCTCTAAAACCCTGCCACTGCTTTATCAACTAAGTTTATGTAATATTCTAAATCTTTTACTGTCATTTCAACAGTCTTCACAGCATCTCTATCAGGAGTAGATTCCATTTCAAGAAACTACTTTCTTTGCTCATCCATAAAAAGCAACTCTTCATGTGTTCAAATTTCATCATGAGATTGCAGCAAATCAGCCACATCTTCAGGCTCTACGCTGAGTTCTAGTCCTCTTGCTATTTATACCACATGCATGCATGCTAAATCGCCTCAGTCACGTCTGACTCTGCAACCCTATGGACTATAGTCTGCCAGACTTCTCTGTCCACAGGATTCTCCAGGCAAGAACACTGAAGTGGGTTGCTATGCCCTCCTCCAGGCTATCTTCCTGACCCAGGGATCAAACCCACGTCTCCAGCATTGCAGGCAGATTCTTAACCACTGAGCCACCTGGGAAGCCCTATCCTCCACTGAAGTCTTGAACCCCTCAAAGTCATTCATAAAGGTTGAAATCAATTTCTTCCAAACTCCTATAAGTGCTGATATTTTGACCTCTTCCCATGAATCACAAGTGTTCTTAATGGCATCTAAAATGGTGAATCCTGTACAGAAAGTTTTCAATTGGCTTTTCTCATTGACTTTACCCTGATCCTCAGAGGAATCACTATCTATGGCAGCAACAGCCTTATGAGATTTCTTAAATAATAAGACTTGAAAGTCAAAATGACTCCCTGATCAATGGGGTGCAGTAAGGATGTTGTGTTATCAAGCAAGAAAACAAAATTAATCTTATTGAACATCTCCATCAGAGCTCTTTAGTGACCAGATACATTGTCTGTGAATACTAATACTCTTTTTGGTGATCAGATTTCAACAGTGGTCTTAAGATACTCAGACAGTAAAGAATCCGCCTGCATTGCGGGAGATCTGGGTTCAATTTCTGGGTTAGGAAGATCCCCTGGAGGAGGGCATGGCAACCTACTCCAGTATTCTTGCATGGAGAATCCCCATGGAAAGAGGAGCCTGGTGGGCTACAGTCCATGGGGTCACAAAGAGTCGGACATGACTGAGCAACTAAGCACAGCAAGCCATGTTGCAAATAGATGTGCTGTCATCCAGGCTTTGTTGTTCCATTTTATACAGAACAAGCAGAATAGAGTTAGCATAATTCTTAAGGCTCCTAAAATTGTCAAAATGGTAAATGAGTAATGGCTTCAACTTTGAGTCACCAATTACATTAGCCCAAAACAAGAGAGTCCTTAATGCTCTGAAGCCAGGCAGTGACATCTCTTCTAGCTATGAAAGTCCTAAGTGGTACCATCCAACAGAAGTCTGGTTTGCCTACATTGAAAATCTGTTGTTTAATGAAGCCACCTTCATAAATTGTCTTAATTAAACCTGGATAACTTGCTGCAGCTTCTATGTGTTTCACTTGCTGTTTCACTTTGCACTTTTACGTTATGAAGATGGCTTCTGAAACGTCATGAATCGACCTATGCTAGTTTCAGCCTTTTCTCTCTGTAGCTTCCACACATCCTCAGCCTTTATAAAACTGAAGAGACTTAGGGCCTTGCTCTGGTTTAGGCTTTGGCTTAAGGGAAATTTTTGACTGGTTTTCTCTTCTATCCAGGCCACTCAACCTTTCTCCACATTATCAATAAGGCTGCTTCTCTTTATCACTTGTGTGCTCACTGGTGTAGCACTCTTAATTTCCTGCAAGAACTTTTCCTTTGCATTCACAACTTGGCTGACTAGCTGGCACAAGAAGCCTAGCTTTCAGCCTACCTCAGCTTTTGACCTGCATTCCTCACTAAGCATAATCACTACTAACTTTTGATTTAAAGTGAAAGACGTGTGACTCCTGCTTTCACTTGAACACTTAGAGGCCACTGTAGGATTATCTGTTGTGTTGTTGTTCAGTTGCTCAGTCATGTCCAACTCTTGCAACCCCAATTGGCCTAATTTCAATACTGTGTCTCAGGAAACAGTGAGAAACATACAATAATTAAGAAAAGCTGAAAATAGTGTGAGAATTATGACAGAGACATGAAGTGAGCAAATGCTGTTGGGACAATGGTGCCAATAGTCTTGCTCAATACAGGGTTGCCACAACCTTCAATTTGTTAAATACGTAGCATCTGTGAAGTGCAATAAAATGAGGTAAGCCTATAAAATGTTAAAAGAAAAGCAATCCCAGTTTGCAAACCTGTAAAGGGAAGGAATGGGTAGCTCTTGGTGTCCATTAAAGGCAAGCCACATGTTCTCTTCTGATTTGTCATTTCATCAGATACCCATCTCATCATGCCTGTCCGTGTTCCAGGCATTTAGAATGTACAGCTTCCCCAACCAGCATCAAGACAGAAAATTTTCTCAAACTTTCCATTATATGTATTAAACATAAGTCTTAGAGAAAACACAATTTTCAAATAATCCACTAGTTTTAGACACAATAGTTCTTAGACCCTGAAGTGCTTGCCACCTTAGAAATATCCATACAGGAAGGCTAAGTAAATGCACTGCCTCAAAAAGGTGGCACAGCTGTCAGCCAAAATGTTAGATGAATGAAATAATCAGTTCATCATAAAAAATAATTACATGTATTTTCTGCACTTAGACAGAATTATTGACAATAATGCACCTACAGGTGGGCTGGGTAAATCACAGGTGCCTCCAAATAATTCTAAATGTTTGCCTATTGAATTCTCATTGCACTATAAGCCTTTTCATCTTTGACAGTGTTGGTAAAGAATGTTGGTGTTTGGGGCGGTGTGCTTATGGAGACTGAATCCTCTTCCCTTCTATTCACACACCAAAATATATGAGGTTTTGAGCCTTCTGCGGTCAAGCCAACCCCACTTCCCTCAGTGCCAAGTTTCCTTATAAAACACTGGAGATTCCTAAAATGTA
The DNA here is from genome assembly GCF_049115385.1 of Moschus berezovskii. Classification (NCBI taxonomy): domain Eukaryota; kingdom Metazoa; phylum Chordata; class Mammalia; order Artiodactyla; family Moschidae; genus Moschus; species Moschus berezovskii. The sequence goes on from NC_142466.1 coordinate 59,583,898, forward strand.
TCAAAGCTTTGGAAAATTGCTCTCATAACCAACAAGAAACACAAACGCGCTCAGGCACCCATGTGTGCATCCATCATTTGACATCTTATTCAAAACTGTCTCAAGACCCAAGAATGAAAATAGCAATGGCTCTCCTACCAGGTCGGTGGCTTCTCTCAAAGTGAAGAAAGAAACACTGAGCATCTCATCCATGTCATTCGTGACCATTAGAAAGACTGAGGGATGCTCTTCCATTTAATCCCTTTGGACTAACAACACAGCCCATCTGGAGCACAAAAACTCCAAGCCTAGAGAAAAGAGACAGCACAGATGAGCAGTTTTCACGCACTTTCTCCATTCAGAGGTGCTAATAAGGAAAAATGCCGAATTACTATGATTGCCTGTGACTTGAAAATAGCTTATCACCTGCCAATATGAATGAAGGCCCCTGGAGGGCTGAGGATTTGCAGAAAGAATAATGGCCTTAGAGACAGAATCTTTGTGGTGCCTGAGAGAGGAATCTCAGCTGACTGCAAAAGGGCCTGCCTTATAAAACAGAGCTCTTTTTCTAAGTGAATCCTGAAAACTAGTCCTGGGGTGTTCCCATGCCATGGAGAAAGAAAATAGAAGAGCATTCACAGAATAATCAGGCCTATAAAATACGAAATGAAGGGAAGACACCGCCAGCAATTACCTCAAAGAATCCTACAAGATAGACAGCCAATCAAAGATATTTCATGGTGGGGCCAAGCTCTCCGCAAATTCGACAGACAACTGTTAGCCTGCTCTCTACTTCATGTGTTATTGTGTAGAATTAATGACACTGTGAAATCCCTCTTGTTTTCAGACCTAAGTGCCACCGGAATTCTGTTAAAGCAGTCACATGAGATTCATTAAGAAGAGTTTGGCTTTGTAGAGATTGGGCATTCGGCTATTTCACAGGATCTTTTCTCTGTCATCACAAAGCCCCTGTGTTAGGGCTACTGTGGCTCCACAGTCCCGCATCCCGCATCTCCATCCCTGCAAGGCCCCGCAAGCCATCATATCTCAGGGTGACTTGCCTCATTAGCAGGTGCTATGTTTTTATTTTTATTATGATAATGGATTCATTTCCCCATGGACTGTTTGGATTAAGTATAGCCACAGCCTGAGTTCTCTTTTATGGTCAACTTTTCATTTTATTTACTGCAGCACCAAAACAACTAGGATTTGTTTATTAATCTTTGTTCTCTTTGGGACTGGCTACAAGGAGAAAGGGCTCTCAAAAACCTGAAGAGTCTTACCTTTTCATTCAGTAATTCATTGCCCACCCTCACAAAACCTATATATATGCTTGTGGGTACATTCATACGCACACACACGTTTGTTTGGGGAATACCCCGCCCCATACACCATAGACATTTCAGTATTCTAACATGTGATTGGGGGGTGGAGAGACTAACGCTGTGCTGGAAACAGGACATGTGCCCTTCATTAACAGGTGGGGAAGCAAATACATAAAAGTGTTTCTGCTTTTCCACTACCTTCTCTAGATAAATCAGTGCTGTGCTCATAGTGCTGCTTCTAACTTTCTTTCCTCTTTTTTTCTAATCCTAGTCCTCACCTCAATCCAGTACACTTAAGAAACCCTAAAAAACTACCAATTTGGAGAATGTGCTCAGAGGGTCTCTCCCTTCTCACCCCACCCATCCCATACATACACATGCACAGGCTCAGTTCCAGTACTTTGTTCCTCTACACCTGCAAACAAATGCCCTTCTTACTCTAAATAATATGCAGTGTTATTCAAAAAGCTCACACTGACAAGATTTGTTACAGCATCGCCAGTTGCAGGTGATCATGTGTGTGGATTTGTGTAGTTCTTAAAGAGCCGTAGTTTCAAGTGTATCTCCTGTGAACTCCATTCTACCCGAGAAACACTATAAAATGTAGTTTTGATCATCAAAGAACTTGAAGCCCTGGGCTAGTGGTCAGTAAATCTACACTGAAAGCTCAAACTGCCACTGATTAGCTTCTTGCTTAGGTCAAGTTCTGAAAAGTGTAGGTTTCAGTTTTTTTAATTTGTACAAATGGGGGAGAGGTGGAAACTGAACAATATCAAGGGCCTAACTTCAAATCCCTGCAGGTGCCAGGCAGGAACCACAGTTGGCTGGGCCAGCTGGGGAGCTCAGGCCTAGGGCCAGGGGTCCAACAATCCAGATTAAGTCATTTGCTGCTCAGCTATCTGTTGTTGCAGGTGGAACTTGAGCATAATCCAGACTGTCGTGAGAAATCTTTTGATTTCTTTAGACATAGTAGAGGTCAACCCTGTGCTGGTCCACCAAACATTTCTGCAAACCAGACTCCAGTTAAACAGCTTCTGAACTACCTGCCCTCCGAGGTCCTCTGGCCCTATTTTGTATAATGTTTAGAGTCATCCAGCAACTAGCATGCAAACCAAGTATTCAGAAGAACGTATGGACACTGGGGAACCCAGTCACTGAATCCCTCAGATCACTGAACAATGATGAGCTGTGGTCATCGCTCACTCAACACTGTTTCAGCAGGTCCAAGTGTTTGTGATGAAAATCAATATGGGATTGCTAACTTTTGAGAAGGAGGAGGGACTTAAAAGGAACATTAAAGGAAACAAAACTCCACTTTTAACTGTACATGTACTTGTGGCTGACAGTCTACACAATGAAGAGGAAGTAGGTCTCTATATAATCTACCACACAACTCCAGAGACTCAGCAAAACCTCCCAGGGCTGTAAGAAATCAAAGCAGAGAAGTACAGAAAAAAGGAGCAATCAAAACATACCCAGTACTCCACAGAAGCCATCAATAACACGAGAGAGAAAATGTGTAGTGACGAAGACGACATTGAACACAGAAAAACTCGCAGATCAAGGGAAACATTTTTTGAAGAAAACTACTTCCAAATTCTGTGAAGTTTTCAAAAGGTAAAGTAAGAAGCAAAGGCTCCAAACCTAGGGGGAAGGATAGATTCTCTGGCTGGTGCCACCTGATTAACGAGTAGAAAGTGATCCAGTTGCTATAGCGACTTGAAGATACACAAAAGAAAACATCACTTCTTTAAAATATTCCTGATGATGAATAGGCAGAGTCTTTCAAAATATCTTCTTAGAAATGAAAGAGGCTCCTTTTTGCTTTTTCCTTTAAGAGCCTATCACAGAGGATGTTGCTTAGATTTTCTTTTTTTTCCTCCAGATAACAGAACTTGTTTACACAAGCTCTAGTTTGCTTACACAAACGAGCAATTTGGGCAAAAAGTAATGACCAGAAAATATGTCTGTTGGAGAGTAAATTTTGTTTTTCAGCAGTTTTGTTTCTGTTTAGGCAGCAAGGGAGAACAACGTATGTTGTCTTGTTTTTTCTTTTTTTCTAACAATATGTTTAGCTGGAGAATTTCTGTGGATGCTGAGATTATGAAGTGCACCTAAACAGAGTCAGGAAATGAAAGGTTATGCTTTCTGTAACCTTCTCTTGTCTGAATAGAGAGGTAATAAAACATATGATTCTGGGGGGACTGCACACCCAGTCCCTCTGCCTTCTCCAGCTTGGCTCCCACAGCCCTGGACACTTATTTCAGGATCCAAAGGATTGCTCTGTTTTGCTCCAGGCAGTTTAACTTTGGCAGAGTATCCTGAATAGACTGGAGATTCCAAGCAAAGTCTGGACATGAAAACTGCAATGATGAAATATCCTGGGGACCCCTTCTGTACAGGGCGGAAGGCTCTTAGTTACACGATGTGGGTAGACTTAGTGCAAAGTCCAGCTGAAGTGTCCCAAGGCTGTGCCTGGACAGATATTCATTAGCTGACAATGTGATGTGGGCTTTTAATAATGGGTAGACGAATAAGCAGTCTTGAATAGCACAGTAAGCCTGCATATTAAGATCTTTTAGAGTGAGTGTGGGAATATTTTTAAACAAGGATATATAATCTTAAATAGAGGCAGTGTGGAAGAGATAGAAAAGTCACTTGGAATTCACAGGGACAGAAGTTTCCAAATCTTCATTTGTTCTGTATGACCTTGAACAAGTGACGGAGATTCCTTGGGGCTCAGTTTACTCATCCTTAAAATGAAGGGCTTGATATGTATAACTATGGCTGATTCATGTTGATGTTTGACAGAAAACAACAAAATTCTATAAAGCGATTATCCTTCAATTAAAAAATAAATAAATTCCTAAAAAATAAAAAAACGGAAAAAAAATTAGGGATTTGGAACACCTTCAATTCAGCCAATATATCAAGTACCTTCTACATGTCATCAGCTCCCACCTGTGTCAACGATCCCCTACTCCTGAGTATATGGTTCCAAATAGAATACCACTCAGCTGCTCAAGCCCAAATTCCCAGAAACTATTATTTCTCCTCCTCTTTCTGGGCTTTATTACAAATACCTCTCCCCACAATTCAGAACCAGGTGAGTATTAAGATTTTGTGGGGGGTGGAATACAGAAAGAGATCAAAGGATCAACTTGATTGTTCATACAGCTAAAGTAGAGAATACGTGTTAGATCTATAAAAAGTGAGCCTCCTAACACTCCGCCACCCCCATTAAACTTCCCATCTCAAGCATGCTGAGTCCCTTCTCCCAAACTCCTCAATCACGTAAGACAGAGCATTCCTCTTCCTCTTAAAAAGAAATGGGTGAATTACAAAGAAGAACTAGTAGCGTTCTTTCCAATATTTTAAAGAAGGCAGAAACACAAGAGAAAAAAATGATGGCCACTAAACACTATTATCACTGCATTCATTTCCAAGGGCTGCTATAACAAAGAATCACAAATTGAACTGGCTTAAAACAATAGAAATGTATGTTTCTCACAGTTTTGGAAGCTGGAAGTCCAAAATCATGGAGTCAGCACAAGTGACTCCTTTCAGAGGCTCCAAGGGAGGTTCTTTCCTAGCCTCTTCCTGGCTTCTGGTGGTTTCAAGTCATCCTTGCCTTCCTTGGCTTATAGCTACTTTACTCTAATCTCTTCCCCCATGATCTCATTAACATCTTCCTTCTGAAACTGTATGTCTGTCTGCACATGCGTTGTTATATAAATATAAATCACTGGATTTAGGGGCTACTCTAGTCTAGTGTGTGACCCCTAAATCCAATGACTGGGGCCACCCTAATCTACTGTGAGGTTTCCTTGGTGGCTCAGATGGTAAAGAACCTGCCTAGAAAGCAGGAGACCCAGGTTTGATCCCTGGGTTGGGAAGATCCCCCAGAGAAGGTAATGGCAACCCACTCCAGTATTCTTGCCTGGAGAATTCCATGGACAGAGGAGCCTGGTGGGCTACATTCCATGGGGTTGCAAAGAGTCGGAGAGGACTAAGTGACCTACAAGTAGGAGCTCATCTTAATTTTGTTATATCTGCAAAGAATTTATTTCCAATAAGGTCACAGTCACAGGCATCAGGGGTTAGCATGTGAACACATTGTTTGGGGGACATAATTCAACCCAAATAGTCACCAAGTCATTTCTACTTTCTAAACATTGTTCACTCTGTCCACTTCAACCCACATCCACTACTATAGTTCAGGTCGTAAACATAGTTCATCTGGATATTGCAATAGTCTTTTTAACTGGTCTCCCTGATTCTAATCTTTTTCTATTCTTTCACTTCTGAATTTCATGCTCTATCCTGCAAAATGGCATGCTTTCTAAAACTTAAACCTGTTGTGACAACTGCCTACAAATCTAAAATGATTTCCTACAGCTCTGTGTAAAACCTGTATTCCTGAGCATGACATAAAAACTTCGTAATTTAGCCACTGGTTTCTTCCATCTTCTCTTTCCTATCTCTTCGTGCTTCCTTGAGTCCTAACATCTACTTACAGGAGCTACCTCAAATTCTTTGGAAACCACTTTTGTATTTTTCCCATTCTTTAATTTAAAAACCTGTATGTTTTTAAGGTGAGGGCATCTATGCTGTATTCTAACAAGATTTTTGCTACTCTCTCTATGGTTTCTTCAAGAAGAATCTCATGAACCCGTTTACTAAAGGAATTATCTCCATAAATTCAGCTCTTTCTACCTCCAGGCTTTTCCACATTAAAAAGTTTCCACCCTCTCTCCCCCTCAAACTCATTTTTCAGATCTCATCTAAGCTTTCATTTCCTCAAGCAACCCCTCCACACACACACACACACACTTTTTTCTTCATAAATTGTTCACAATTCTGTTCGTAACACTGATCACATAGCATTCTATAATATCTTTTTACTTGCTGCATTGATCCATAGACCATAAGCTCCATATTGTACCAGGAACTAGTCATCATTGTAGCCACAGCATATAGTAAAACCCAAAATATACTTGCAAAAGGAATAAATTAATGCTGGGCATAACACTAGGGACTAGGGTTGCAGAGATGAGTAAGATATATTCCCTGAATATGCCAGATCATTAATAATTCACAACACCCCCACTGGATAAGAGTGGCAGCATAAACACAAAATTCACTGGAAACTCAGAAAAAGACTCATTCTTTGGAAGAAGCAGAGTATTCAAAAGAAACAAACAAAAATGCCTCATATTCTTCTAACATTTAAGCTGGGCTTTGAGCCTAAGTTCTCTTCTGGCTCTTATATTTTATGATTCCAAGTCTTTCATCACAATTTCAGAGAACTTCCTGCAACTCTTTTAGTGTCTTTCTGAAATGACTGATATTCTTTCATTCACCAAAATTTCACATCTTCTTCTCAAGGTATTTTCCTTCTCTTTATTAAGTCTCTTGATTCTTCTCCACAATCTACGAGCTGTTCATCTTCTTGGTTATTCTATTTTAGTATGATAGGTCTTCTTTCAGATCAAAGATATAATTAATTATACGTTTATGCAGTTTCTTGGTCTAATGCCTAGTTATCTTTTAACAACTCCGGAAAATTCTCAGGTATTCTATTCTCTTTGAACATTGCCTCTTTCACATTCTACCATCTCTTTTTGGAACTTTAACATATATTAGACCTTCTCATTTTAACCTCCACTATCTCTCATTGCTCTTTACTGTTTGCTTTTTTGTCTATCTGGACTGAATATTCTATCTTTTCTTTGTATTTGTGTTTTAGTTTACTAGTTTTCTTCCTCTTATGCCTAATCTACTTAATCTATCCATTGAGTTTTAAATTTGAATTTTAATGTCTTTCACTTACAGAGGTTACATATGGTTCTCTTCAACTATTCGGTTACTTTTCTACTCTCAAGTTCAGTTCAGTTCAGTTCAGTCGCTCAGTCGTATCCGACTCTCCGCGACCCCATGAATCACAGCACGCCAGGCCTCCCTGTCCATCACCAACTCCCGGAGTTCACTCAGACTCAAGTCCACAGAGTCGGTGATGCCATCCAGCCATCTCATCCTCGGTCAAGATGCACTTTCATTTCTCTGAAATATTAAATTTTTATTTTTATGTCAGATAATTTCAAGATCTGTAGTCTCTGTGGGTCTGATTCTGCTGTGTATTATTTCTGCTGACTTTCATTCAGAGCACCTGATTTCCTTATGGCTTATGTTTTTAAACTGTGACCATTCTCCTTTAATGTCAGAATATTTCTTTTTTTTTAACCAATTCAACATAATTGAGATTTATACCATTTTCACACAACAGTAGAGTACAAACTCTATTCAAGTTCCCATACACTATACACCAGGAGACACTGGAATATATTCAGGGACACAAAACAAAGTGCAAAAATGTCATGGTCTAAAGGTACTAAAATCATACAGAGTCTATTCTCTAACCACTATGGAATTACATTAGAAATCAATGTCAAAAGATGTTTGAGCTATACCCCAATACAAAATGTTTTTGATGTTAAAAAATTAAAATTAAAAAAGAAAACATACTACAAGTGCTATTGGTAATAAAAATGTTATACTAAAATGTGAAGAAAAAAAAAAAGGTTATCTTGAAAACAACCCACATATTTTCAAGTGCAATGGGACATTTACCAAGAGAGATCTTTGACTTAGCACTAAAAGCCTCAATAAAGTTAAAAAACTGAAAAAACACAAAGGGGAATTGCAGAAAAGAAAGAATTTAATGAGAAATTAATATCAAAATGAGAGATTAACATCAAGGATGAATGTGAGAATACTTTGAGATCTGGGTTAAGATTACATTTCTCTAGACAGGATTCACACTTGCCTCTACCAATTGCTTGGGATACTACCTACCTGAGTCTAGTTTAAGTTTTCCTTGTGAGATACTTCAGAAAACACAGATAACATGAATTCTGACTAAAAACCTATGTCAGAGCCAATGTAAGATGCAACATAATTAAAAACCTATGTAAGATCAAATTTCCAGAAGAGGTTTGTTGTTGTCGTTGCTTTAATCTACCCAGTGTCAAACCCAGGACCAGGATGGTTTGGTTGTTGTTCTGTAGATGTTGCCCTCTTCTCTGGGCAACTTTATTTTTTAATTCATCCTTACACTGAAACTGTAGTCCTTAGGTTCTCATTTTAGTCTTATATTTTATCTGGCAACCCTAACAATAATAAGAATACTCTGAATTTTTCCATTCAAAAAGACAGAGAAAGGCCTATTTAAGGGAGAAGAGAGGAGAATCACAACTTAGTTTCTTTCAGGCCCTAAACAAATACTTCTGTGGTGCTCTAGATTAAAGGTTTTTACATCTGTTTTACATTTTACTACATCATGATGTCTTCTCTAGCCAGCTTTGTTACTCGCTGTCCCCTCACCAGATTGCAAGCTCCGTGATTGCCTTTCTTATCTGCATATACTCTGTACAACATGAAAAGCAGTGCATGGACTGCTTTCAGTTAAGTGTTTATTGCTCCTAAGTTATTTCGTTGCTGAATTCTCCTTCTTTTCCATCCATCCAGGTACTACAGCAAGAGTCAGGGAGTCATCTGACTTCCTTATCTCTCACATCTTACATCTATTCTCCTCAATTTTATCTTCTCAATTTCTCTTAAATCTGACTTTTCTTCATGACTGCATCTATAGTATTAGTTTATCCCTAATCATTTTTCCTCTACTATATTCCTTAAAAGGGTGTTTCTCAATGTGTTACATGCAATAGTAGTTTTGCTATCTACAATTTAATAAAGGTAGTCATGTCTACAGTAAAATAAGTTATTTTCTAATACAATGCCTCATGTCTTCCCATGACTGTTAGATTAGAATGCAAACCTGTTACCTTGGTCTGTAAGACTATGTTTTATCTGGTCCTGCCCTGGACCCTGGCCTCATATCCTGACTCTCTCCCTTTCTCTTTATTCTCTTCAGCCCCACGGACATTCTTGACATTATGGGTTTTTTTAAATTTATTTATTTCAATTGGAGGCTAATTACTTTACATTACTGTATTGGTTTTGCCATACATTGACATGAATCTGCCCCTGGTGTACATGTGTTCCCCATCTCGAACCCCCCTCCCACCTCCCTCTCCATCCCATCCCTCTGGTTCATCCCAGTGCACCAGCCACGAGCATCCTGTATCATGCATCGAACCTGGACTGGTGATTAGTTTCACATATGATAATATACATGTTTCAATGCCATTCTCCAAAATCATCCCACCCTCGCCCTCTCCCACAGAGTCCAAAAGACTGTTCTATACATCTATGTCTCTTTTGCTGTCTCACATACAGGGTTATCATTATCATCTTTCTAAATTCCATATATATGCGTTAATATACTGTATTGGTGTTTTTCTTTTTGACTTACTTCACTCTGTATAATAGGCTCCAGTTTCAACCACCTCATTAGAACTGATTCAAATGTATTCTTTTTATAATACTCCATTGTGTATATGTACCAAAGCTTTCTTATCCATTCGTCTGCAGATGGATATCTAGGTTGCTTCCATGTCCTGGCTATTATAAACAGTGCTGCGATGAACATTGGAGTATATGTGTCTCTTTCAATTCTGGTTTCCTCGGTGTGTATGGCAGTTCTATTTCCAGTTTTTTAAGGAATCTCCACACTGTTCTCCATAGTGGTTGTACTAGTTTGCATTCCCACCAACAGTGTAAAAGGGTTCCCTTTTCTGCACACCCTCTCCAGCATTTATTGCTTGTAGATGTTTGGATAGCAGCCATTCTGACTGGCGTGAAATGGTACCTCATTGTGGTTGACATTATGTTATACCATAAACAGATCAAACTTTCCTGGTCTCTGTCTAGAACATTCTACCCTCAGAACTACACAGGGATAACTCTGTGTTATCATTCTGATCTCTATTCAAGTGTCAGTTCTTGAAAGGCTCTTTCCCAACTAGCCTAAGTTAAAGCCTCCCTTCTCCATCATAGTCTCATCACTTCTAACCCTTTATCTGAATGAATTATTTATGTTTTTCTTCTTCATTCAATGCCTATTTCTGGAGTGTCTGCTATGTGCCAGGCAATGCTGTTGGTATTAAGGTATTTTAAGAAAAACAAAACCAAGCAAAACAAGCTGTCTTCATGGAGCCTGAATTTTAGTGGCTACTTAATACATTTATTGAAAAACTATATTTTTTATTTAGATTCTAAAAATGATCTAATTTTTCTTTTATCATCTGTCTTCCCTCTAAAATGTAAGTCCTAGAATGAATGAATAAGTGAAGGAACCTACAGCTGTAGTGAGCAATCCTCACATGAACTCAGCTGTGTATATTCAGCCATCACTTTTACCTGCTAGTTGCTTTAGAGAAGGACGAAAATCCATAAACAGCTCAACTATTATGCTATTCCATTGTTGGAATCAGGAGACTTGGTAAAGACTAAAATCCAACCTAGAACAGAGCCCTCTCTAGCCAACATTTGTAGACAATGATTTAGATTATTTATTCATGACTCTTCTACTGTGTCCCTCCAGTGGGTTGTGCCCCACTGTCAGCTGCACTACTTGCATTACTGCCAATTCAAATATTTATTCATTGTCCTTGGACACCATTGAGGACAAAACGATTGAAAATCATCAACAGTGCCCCTAACCAAATACTTTGTATCCCAGCACCACTGAACCTTCCAGAAAAATCATCTGCTTTGACAAAGCTGTCAGAGGGTCCATTTCATATTTGAGTGTTCACTATTTGAAGAAATTATAAGTGCAAAGCATATTTGAATTATGTACTTTCTAGTGCTATTTGGGGCTTATAATTAGTTGCACTTTTTTGGCATATAAATCTTAACCCAGCTCATTTTTCTGGGGTGGGGTGAGGAACGTCACTGACTTGCCTACAGATTTGTACAGCACTGTGCAGTAACGAAGTACATATTTACTCTCAGAGAATATGCATTATTGACAATGTGCTTAATTATTTCCCTAAACAATTTAAGTACTGGCTGCTTATAATGCTGTTTCCTCAAAGGAAGCAGCAGTGCACCTCAGTAGGAGGTGGACATTCTACTGAAGCTCCAAGAAGGCTGTTTTAAAGTGGATGGCTCAAGGGATAGCCCTACCACTTAGGGAGTCTGAGACAGAGCCAAGAACAACCCCATTTCCCAGTCAACTACCTTCTTAACAGAATCCTATCAGAAAAACAATTCATATTAAAAGTGAATTTTTACAAGGGAGTTTGTACAAACATCTGCCACTGTTTTAATTGCACCCCATGGAAGAACGTCAGTCCTGTCCCAGTGATGTAAAATTAGAGAATGCTGAGAAGCAAAATGGAAAGATGAAAGAACAGAAGTGGGCAGGAAAGGGACAAAAAATGAAGAGCAGAACCAAAAGGCCAGCTTCCTTAGAGGAGATCTGTGGGCAGAGAGTGTTTCCAGACACATGGCCCAAAGGACGCCAGAGACTCATAACCTAAGCACTTTCTTTCTTCCCTTAATAGCATTTCTGATTCTAACAAATTCCATGACACACACTTATTAGGAAAATAGAAACATACACAGACACACAAATGAAATCACAGATGACTATTAACATTTTAGCTTTTTCTTCTGATTTTTTATAAAGTTGTATCTATACATACATATAGATGGATAGATTATACATGTACCTAGATATGGATTATCATCCAATTTCACCTAGCCTATCATGAAAATGTTTTCATATCTCTAAACACTCATGAGAAACAAAATTTGAATGGTTTTGTACTAGCCCATGTTATACAAATGTGCCATATTTTTTTAACTTGTTCCCAACAGATGAACTTTTAGGCTGTCTTTTGCAGGGACATGAGAACTGGTTATTTTCATCTAGAGAAATAAATTTGTGTTGTGACGAGTTGACTCACTGGAAAAGACTCTGGTGCTGGGAAAGGTTGGGGGCGGGAGGAGAAGGGGACGACCGAGAATGAGATGGCTGGATGGCATCACCGACTCTGTGGACATGAGTTTGAGTGAGCTCCGGGAGTTGGTGATGGACAGGGAGGCCTGGCGTGCTGTGATTCATGGGGTCGCGGAGAGTCGGACACGACTGAGCAACTAAACTGAACTGAACTGAACTGAACTAAATCTATAGAGGGTGGTGGAAAGGTACAGAAAGTAGCACCCAGCCCCATCATTAAAGCATGTTCATTAATATCTGCATTTTCAACCTTTCTTTCAACCCCAAAGTGCTAGATGAACAAGTTGATTAGAATTATAATCTGTCTATAAATATGGGCTGGAAGTCAAGAGCAGGCAGTCCTTAGACATATTCATATGAGTGAACCCATCAGAAAGCCATTCCTTTCAATTATAACTTTAAGGAACCAAATGTAAGACATATTTTGGGGAGTTTAATATATGAATTCCGGAGAAGGCAATGGCAAGCCACTCCAGTACTCTTGCCTAGAAAATCCCATGGATGGAGGAGCCTGGTAGGCTGCAGTCCATGGGAGCGCTATGAGTCGGACATGACTGAGCGACTTCACTTTCACTTTTCACTTTCACACATTGGAGAAGGAGATGGCAACCCACTCCAGTGTTCTTGCCTGGAGAATCCCAGGGACAGGGGAGCCTGGTGGGCTACCGTCTATGGGGTCGCACAGAGTTGGACACAACTGAAGTGACTTAGCAGCAGCAATATATGAATTCATTAGCTCAGATATGGCTTTTGGTTAAGTGTGGCCTGAGTGAGCGGTCTCTAAAGTATGCAAGACAACCCATTAGGGCTATAGAAAAATACAGAATTTGTATTCAAAATTATATTATCCTCTTAAATCTTCTACTTTAGCATGCCTTTCTGACATATGTAAAATATTCATGCACCAGTACATATAAATAATTTAGACAGACATATATGCATTGCAGGCACATGCTAATTTTTTTAAACATTTCAAAAAATATGGAGAGTACTGCTTTTGATTTGTGTTGTTATGGAGCTTTGGAAAGTTATTGGGACTAGAAACCTATATAATATGGTGGGAGCATCAGTTTGGTCTAATGCTTTGCCTGAGTGTAGGAGGCACTGGGAAGGCAGGTAAAGCCCCAGATTTTCTCAAGCCTAGGATATAGGTGACTGGACCCAAGAAGGTGACCGAGTCCAAAAGTTGGGATCATCTTGAGAAAAGCAAACAAGCATCCAGGGTATGCTGAATTACAATGAGGTGGGCACTATTTTATGGCATCTTTACGGATGTGGTCTAAGAGATCACAGTAGAAGGACCCTAATGAATCTAGAACACCCGAGAAGAGACTGAGGTATTAGGAGCCTCCCAAGACTGCGAGTTTAACACAACCATTAGTCTAGCATCCTAGGTAGTAACCTAGTAGGTCTTTGCAGTGATGAGACAGGGGTCATACAGGTTTCAATAGCCAATAGAAGATAGAGGCCAGGCTAGCATAGGGTGTGGATAAAAGTCCTAGAAACCTGAAAATGAATTTTGAGAAAAACAACCACAACTAAGTTGGGAGCACCTTGACATTAACATTTCCCTACAGTTCTGCAGAGAGTCAATTCTGCCTAAACAATCTCTCTAACTTCTGGCTAATTCTGGCATATCTAGATATTATATGATATTAATAAAAGGCTATTCTAAGGATACCAAGTTTCCTCTGCCTCCCTCAAATGAAAAATAAACACACAATAAGAAACAAGTTTAGAAAAAGCAAACTAGAATCATTTTAACTTGTAGGTATTTTTAATTATGTGGCTCAAAGTTTATGTAAACCATAAAAACAAATTATTTTACTCTGAACATTTGTAAATGTTCCGTTCCATCTCAAGTTTAAAATACCCCTTTTCCAATATAGTTGGTCATTAAGAACTACTAACTCCTGACGTGGCCTGATCCACCTGACTCAATGGTAAAGGCTGCAGGTATTACTGAGAATATAATAAAATGGCAGAGAATGTGAGCTGACCAGTGAAGGTGACACTGATAGCAGGAGTCGATGTCTCCACGAGGACAGTGCGCTCACGCTGCGTTCCAGCCCCGCTGGTCTCCAAGGAGACTATGGAAAAGGGATGCAGAGAATCACGAAGCTCTTTCCAGACAGAGTGGACACTGTAGTCCTACCTGTCCCAGCCCATCCTGTAAAAATGAGACAATAAAACAAATTTTTGCAAGAAGGGACATCTTGACAAGGCATCTGTTCATACAGTCTCCTTAGCTGGGATGTGAGCAGCTGAAAGTCAGTGGCTGTTTCTGAAGACTTTTTTTCCAAAAGCAGAAGGCTCTCACTGTGAATTCTGTCTGAACTTGCCCCATCCCTCCTCAAAATATACACTTTCAGCTCAAGTTTGACGAGATCAAATAACCAGATCTATTTAAATACCCTACTCTGGACAACACCTTCCAAGACAGTTAACAATTCTAGCTTGTTTAGACTCTTCAACCACCACTCCAACACACACACACACACAGTCAGGAAAATTTATCTTTCTTCCTTAAGCCCTCCTTACTATCCAAATGCCAACCTGATTTAGAGTCAACTTCCAGGTTTGGGATTGTTACCTTACCTTTATCCCATAGCAGCTGCCTCCCAGTGGTCAAGCTAAATCCATTTAGGTTATGTCTGACTTGTGAGTCTTCTGGGGTAAAAATTTTTTTCTCAACAATTCTTATGCTTTAGAACTGGTAATAATGAGCAAGACTAATGGGCATTCATAAGCTGTTATAAGACAGAGTTCTTGTTCTATGCATTATTCATTTATGCAAACTGTTGTTAAGGTACCAAATTCACTGTGCAACTGGGCTGGAAAAGTCCTGAGACTGGAGATTACATTGGTATGCACATTTCTGAGGCTTGGTTCTGTTTCACATTTTCATCAGTGACCTGCTTAAGGGAGCAGGGAGCAAACTCATTAAGTTCCTAGATGGGAGGGATGGCCAGAACATTAGAGAACAGGATTAGAATTTCCTCAGCCCTTGCCAAATTAGCAAAACTGTCAGAGTCAAATATGTTCATTGAGGACAGGCAGGGAAGAGGAAAGCTGCCCAAATGCAAGCCGAGTAGTAGCAATTTCTTTAGGAGCAGGACTAAAAAGAATGCAGATGCAAACACAGACTCATAGTGGGAAATAAACTCACCCAATATAACCACTAGTGCTCACTGGGACCTTTGCACCCTCTTAAAATGGACTCAGATCCCCAGTCAATGGATTGTAGAAACATAAAGCCCACTCCTGAGAATTCCACAAATTCCAGTGAGCTTTTCCTTTCCATGATGACACAATTCGCCTGGTTTATGATTCACTTTACTGTCCTGCTCTGGTCACCCTACAGTGAAACATGCTGACCCAGACACAGAAACTATTTCCCTCCCATGAGCAAATCATCGCCTCCTGCAGAAGGCTATCTCCTTGATTGTCTTGGCTCTTGTTTAATCATTCTGATTAAACTTGTATCCCAAGTGGCTTAACAAGATATTTTCCTAAATATAGACAGCTCTTTAGAGGAACTCTGGGACAAGCTGTTAAGATAATAATGTTTACATCCATGTTATCTAACAGAGGTGAGCATGACCAAGTCATGAGCCAACAGTGCTACAGCCAGGGGCCAGCACATGTAAAGTGACAGACGCTAAATACTTTCTAACTCTGTTTCAACCACTCTGAGGCTGTGGCATGGAAGAATTCACACACAATATGCAAACAAAAGGGGCCCCCCGAGTAGGCCATAGATTGCCTACTCCTGCTAGACTTAGCTTCAGAATATTTGACTTTGCAACAGTCAAATATTGAGGAGAGAGGCTTAGCAACAGTCTTATCCAACAGAATCATTTTATACCTGCAGAAATCAGCACTCAGAAAGTAGAGTGATGCTTATGCAAGTTCATAAAACAGTTGAGCCAGGGTGAAAACTTCAAATTAAACACAGGTAGAAGAAGGCTGATCGCAGAAGAATCGATGCTTTTGAACTGTGGTGTTGGAGAAGACTCTTGAGAGTCCCTTATACTGCAAGGAGATCCAACCAGTCCATTCTAAAGGAGATCAATCCTGGATGTTCATTGGAGGGACTGATGCTAAAGCTGAAACTGCAATACTTTGGCCACCTCATGCGACGAGTTGACTCACTGGAAAAGACTCTGATGCTGGGAAAGGTTGGGGGCGGGAGGAGAAGGGGACGACGGAGAATGAGATGGCTGGATGGCATCACCGACTCTGTGGACATGAGTTTGAGTGTACTCCGGGAGTTGGTGATGGACAGGGAGGCCTGGCGTGCTGTGATTCATGGGGTCGCGGAGAGTCGGACACGACTGAGCGACTGAACTGAACTGACTGAGCCCAGTTCCTAGGCCAGTGCCCTCTCCGTGGTATCATCACTAGGCTGTTTCCAGAAGGTTCTAGGGATCCCTACTTACATGGTAGAAACTCTTCTAGAAATTTTCCACTAGTTTTCGGCACATGTATTAGTCGCAGTATGCATGATACACAGCAGTGTTTAGGAGGAGCCAAGATGAAAGTCTGACTAAAGACTCAGATGAAGCTGACTCTGCCATCAAGGAGCAGACTCCTCAAAAACCAGAATAAAGCCTAAATTAAATTAGAAATGAAAACCAAGCACAAAGTTCAAAGGACATAATTTTATTGGGTTGGCCCAAAAGTTCATTTGGGTTTTTCTATAACATCTCAAATGAACTTTTGGGCCAATCCAATATTTAGTTTAAATAAAGTTAAAGGTGACATAAATCCTCATATACCAAGAGGAACATTTCAAAAAGGAGCAACTGTTTTCTATCTCCTTTTAGAACAAAAAGAGCAAAATTAGAGTATAAGTTAGATAACAGAAAGAACTTACTGGAAGTAACTCTGTCACTCACAAGAACTTCAGGCCAGAGCAAGTCACCAAATTGTCTTAATAACTGTATCTTGGAGTTGGGATCTTTCAGGGAGGGACAGGAGAGAGAAACAGTCTAAGTTAGTGATTCGCAAAGTCCTTTCTTTCTCATTAAGTCGCCTGAAAGTTGTAGGAAAGAGTCCTCTGAGCCAACAGGGACACAGTGAATCACTGTATTTAATGAGAACAGGACAGTTTCTTTAAGAGGGTGGTGAAGAGCAGAACAAAAGGATATACTGTATTAGAAAAATAAATAAATACTTATCCAGATTTCAAAGAAGCCTCCCAGACGAGACTCCCTCACATTGCCACTAAGGGGTAACTCATGAAAAATCCACCATTCAGGTTGGAAGCTTGCAGTCCCTTCCAAATGTGTGCGTGGACACACCTGAAGCCTTTACCTAGGTTGTGGTCAGGAGCTTCTTTATGTAGATCATTCATGATCAGCAATTTGAAGACCCAGTAGCTTAGACCTATTCCTCCTTGAAAGTCAGGGCCAAGTTTTTATGAGAACTCTTATTTTACTAGCTTTAATAAAGATAAATTGTAGCATACATCTTGTTACTAATTTAAAAATGGTGCAATCTACTCAAACATCATTTCTAGACAGTACATTTTGTGAAACCATCCCATAAGCATGTGTCTCAAGCCACAACTTTTCTAAAACTCAGTTTTTCAAATGATGAACTCGATGATTATTATTTTTATAATTATTTTCCAGATGATCCAGGAACCTGCACATCATGCGCTACAGGGTACTACATGTAAGTCTGGTCTTTTTTTTTTTTTTCCATGGCACTAACTTTTTCTGCAGTTTAAGCATTACTGACTTAATCTTAAATCCAGTGATTAAAGCAAAGAGGCCCTGCAGCCTGAAGCAACTCTCTCTTGTCAGGCTATTAATGAACAATTCTTGGATTTAGCAATAAGAGCCCAGCTGTTTTCTTGCCTCGAAAGGAGGTCCTCTCTCTCTTGGTCCTGGAAGTCACCCAGCCTGACACTGGTGTCTAGGAATCTTGCCATGGGTTACCAAGATTCAGACCTTGCTGTTTATGGACAAACTTTAATAATACACTCGACCCCAAGTAAGTTGTTTCCAAATGTCTGCATGGAGACCTCGTTCTAAAGGGCAGTCAGACAGTCCAGGATGAAGCCAGGTGTTTGTTAAGCTCTTAATCCCCCTACAGGCAATGAGAGATGAAGACCACTAGGTTAAATGAAATGCAGATAACCATCACCCCAAAGTTCTCTGACACAAATCCACAAATCAAGGATGTTATGTCTCAGTATCACCTCCCCCTCCTATTCTTGTCTCCCTTCCAGGATACATTGGTGCCTATCTTGGAAGAAAAACTAAGAAAAGAAGGGAGACAAGGCTCTTTGGGGTGGTGTATGTTTGGGTCGCCTCCACTTTGGTGGGCTGACTCCTTCTGTCAACACCTGGCCTTTCTCCTCCATCAGATTCCAAGAACTCAAAATGTGGTGGTGGGTAGAAAGAGGTTAAAAGGGGTGAGGACAATGGGAGAGAAGGGAAACCCAACAAGCTAAGACATACTAAAAAATAATCTATTAACCTCAGCATTACTTAAACTTATGGTTTTAATTCAACTTTTCCAGAATTGCCTAATATTCTCTACAATGACTATGTCTCTACATCCTCCTGATTAAATGATTTAAATTACTGTCCCATTTAAATAGGGGTGGGGGTGGAGAAGAGGCCCCTAGACTTGATTATTGTAAGGTAGACCAGATGACACTCAATGAGCAGCCAGTCCTTTGTCAGCACATTCATAGTTGGCATGTGGCCCACCACACTAACCCGCAGCAGACATGAAGAGCAGAAATGCAAGCATTTCTTGGCAAGGTCACAAGGTTGGAGGTACAAAATGTTCCTCTAGGAGCCAAGAAAGGAGAACTCAGACTCAAATAAAAAAAAAATAGCAACCATGCAGAAGCAGGTGAGCAATTCTCTTTGTCCCTATTACAGCTCTGTATCCCTCCACCCTGGGTCTTACCTGGTGGCTCAGATGGTAAAGAATCCTCCTGCAATGCAGGAGACTTGGGTTTGACCCCTGGGTAGTGAAGATCCCCTGAAGCAAATAGCAACCCATTCCAGTATTCTTGCCTGGGAAGAATTTCATGGACAGAGGAGTCTAGAGGGCTATAGTCCACAGAGTGAAAAAAAAACAGTTGGACACAACTTAGTGACTAAACAACAACCAACACCCCTCCAGCCTAGCTCTACCCTGCCTGCCTTCTTCACTTTGATACCAGAACACACCCCTTCACCTGCACCTACATCCTCTGGCACCTACATCCTGAGAGCCGTTTCCTCTGTTGGACTTTGGAGCCCACCTCTCCACTTCAGCACTGCACACTAACGAACACGTTTCATAAAACCCCTTGAGATACAAATACACTGAAAGAACATGGCCAGCATCACTAAGCATAAAACATCAGACATTTGTTTCCAGAAATACATATTAGCCCTTTATGATATGCAGTCATTTCTAATACAGCTAATTAAACACTGCACAATAGATGTTGTTAAGGAAGAAATACAAAGCTTCCCTGTGATATCTTTTTGACAGCGAAACTTACTAGAGGGCAAAGGTCAACTTCATTCCAATCCCCCTTCAAATGAACTTCAGTGGAGTCTGAATTACAACGCTTTACCGTAGAGCGAGAATAAGAGATGATCTATATAAAACGATATACACAGAAAAACTTGGGCACTTCATTGGTAATATCAATAATCTGGTAATAGACCTCATGGACTCATGAGACTACTTGAACTCAACACTGACCTGTTTCAGACCTGGCGACTGCCAGGTGGCAAAAGCACATAAGTTGTCTGTTCAAACAGACCTTGGGTAGAATCCCAGTCCCCCTTACCTATGTGATTTTAAGGAAATTACAGTTCCCTTATCTGGAAATTAAAGATACATAACAGCTACCATATGGGGATTGTGCAGAGGTTTAAGTGAGCTAATACCTGACATATAATCAGTACTCCATGAATAAATGTACCCTTCTCCTTCTTTCTAGGCCCCTCCCTGCGGTCCCAATAAAGGGAACTTGAAGTTTAGAGGGAGGTGGTTAATGGCACACACACAATAGACCCAAGTTTTCTCCCTTGAACACAAATATGGACCCCTTTTATAAACAATGTGTAATACAGATGGAGAGATAAATTAGGAGTTTGGCATTAACATACACAAATTACTGTATATACGGGCTTCCCAGGTGGTGCAAGTGGTAAAGAATCTGCCTGCCAATGCAGGAGATGCAAGAGACACAGTTCTGATCCCTGGGTAGGGAAGATCCCCTATAGGAGGAAGTGGCAACCCACTCCAGTATTCTTGCCTGGAGAACCCATGGATAGAGGAGCCTGGCGGGCTGCAGTCCCGTGGGGCTGCAAAGAGTCAGAGACTGAGGGACTGAGCACACACACACTATATACAAAATAGAAAACAAGGACCTACTGTATAGCAAAGGGGACTCTACTCAACATCTTGTAATAACCTATAATGAAAAGGAATCTTAAAAAGGAAATAAATATAAAACTGAATCTAAAGGAGAAGATATACGTGTGTGCATGTGAATCACTTTGCTGGACGCTAGAAACTAACACAACATAGTAAATTAAGCAGACTTCACTTTAAAAATGATGAGTAATGTATGCGTAAAGTAATTAATTTACAAGAATGCGTTGTACACACGGGAAACATAGCTAATATTTTATAACTATAAGCGTAATATAATCTCTAAAAATTATGAATCACTATGTGGTACACTTGAAACATATAATATTGTACATCAACTATTCCTCCTCAATAAAAAATTTAATGATGCACAATATTTGAAAATTGCTAGGAGAATAGATCCTAAAATTCCTATCACAAGAAAAAAACTTCTGTAACTACGATAACAGATGTTAACTAGACTTACTGTGGTGATCATTTTGGAATATATACAAATACTGAATTATTATGTTGTACATCTGGAACTAATGTAATGTGTATGTCACTTATATTTTAAGTTATTAAGGAAGAAAAGATTATAACTTCAAAAGAAATTATGTGTAGACACATAAGGAGATGAAATTATGGTGACAAAGAGAAATATGTTAACCCAGCTCATGGAAGAAACTGCATCTTATCTCCCCAGGTTCAAACACCACTGTTATAAAACCTGTCCTGAGAAGACCTACAGGGAAGAATTTGAATGCAAAGCGTGTGATAACAACTGTGGAAACTGTGACCAGAATGAGTGTTACTGGTGTGAAGAGGGCTTCTTCCTCTTGGGTAAGCCTGAAAATAGTTGCTCAGTTGCATCCAACTCTTTGCGACCCTATGGATAGTAGACTGCCATGCTCCTCTGTCCATGGGATTCTCCAGGCAAAAATACTGGAGTGGGTTGCCATTCCCTTCTCCAGGGGATCTTCCCAACCCAGGGATCAAACCACGGTCTCCTGCATTGCAGGCAGATTCTTTACCCTCTGAGCCACCAGGGAAGCCGCAAGCTTGAAAACAGGCATGGTACAAAGTGAGAACAAGGCTCCAGCGCTCTATTCAGAAACAAGAGAGCTTGTCTGATAGATTTTAGAGTCTTCCTGTGCCTCTTGTCCAAAGATGAATTTTACTTTGGTATGAAAATAAACATTAGGCAGGACTACTTCCTTCTGCTTTTATTACTGAAGCATCATTCCTACTTCACTAATTACTCTCAAGCATCTCCAAGCTGATGGAAAGCAGAGTGAGTGGAAGGGAGGGACAGACACTGAAGAGAAATAAATGCTTTGGAACTGAAGTCACCTGGAACGTTCAGAACAGGACTCTTTCCTTGAGACTTTATTCATGTTCTATATTCCCTGCACTATAAAAGTTAAGTAACATCTTTTAGTCTTAGATTTAAGTCAACTCATTGACTTTGATGGAAATGAATGGTTGGGAAGGAAATACACTGTGAGTCTTCCAATTGGGAGAGACAGTGGGGCAGACACAGGGACCTTCAGGGGTTCTGTATGTGTGGAGATCATTTTATCTGCAATTTTTCAAAGTCTTGAGAACATAAAAGTCTTCATGCTCCCAACCCTTGATAGCCAACTTAAATTTTCAGTTGAAAGAGGACTTAAAGTGTTGGATTTATTAAGACACAATTCTTGGGTTGAAATATGCGAATGTCATCACGGTTTCTTTAAAGATTAAAAAATGTTCCTCAGCCTCCCTTTGGCCTGTTTAGAACTTGGCCCTGCGCAGAGCACCCGGCTCAGCCAGCCAGGCTTCCACTTCAGGCTTCCTGTCTTATATTCTCACATAGGGGGCAGCTGCGTGAGGAACTGTGGCCCTGGCTTCTACAGTGACCCAGAGATGGGAAACTGTGAGCCCTGCCACCAAGCCTGTGAAACCTGCACCGGCCTTGGCCATAACCAATGCAGCAGCTGCCGAGAAGGCCTGCAGCTGCTACGGGGGACATGTGTGCGTCACGCCCAGACCCAGGAGGAAGGCAGCTTCTGGAATGGTATGTGCCCCCCAAGAGGGATCGCAGGTGTCCAGCTGTGCCCTCCCCCTCCCCCACTCCAAACCCTTGCTTTCAGGATACCCAAGAGACGCAGGCTAGGCAGTGAAACAAAAGCATGGCATCCCGGAGCCTCTGTGATGCTCACCACAGGAAAGGGCAGGAGGGTGTGGCTGGCATTTAGTCAGGAGCTGCTGCTGTTTAGTCGCTCAGTCATGTCTGACTCTTTGCGACCCCACGGATTGTAGCCCACAGGCTCCTCTGTGGGATTTCCCAGGCAAGAATACTGGAGTGGATTGCTATTTCCTCCCCCAGGGGATCTTCCCCACCCAGGGATCAAACCCACGCCTCCTGAATTGCAGGCGGATTCTTTACCACTGAGTCAGCTGGGAAGCCCTTGGTCAGGAGGGAAACACCAAAGGGCAACTGATCAGGCCACTTGTGTGTCTAGCTGGGTGGAGTGGGCTGCAGAGCACACAAAGAGAGAAAGAGAAATGACTACCACTTTCTCAAAGATTTCAGAATAGCTTCGATGACACTCACATATATCTTTAAGAAAAAGAGAAAAGAAAATCATTAGTGGGACAGCCTGTCCAGTTAGACAAGGAAGTGCTTAGTCGGTAAGTCGTGTCTGACTCTTTGAGACTCCATGGGCTGTATCCCACCAGGCTCCTCTGTCCATGGAATTTTCCAGGCAAGAATACTGGAGTGGGTTGCTATTTCCTACTTCAGGGAATCTTCCTGACCCAGGGATCAAACCCAGGTCTCTTGTATCTACTGCACTGCCAGGTGGATTCCTTATCACTGTGCCATCTGAGAAGCCCCTAGACAAAAAAGATGGGGACTTCAGCTAAAATGGCTGGTCTTTCTGGCTGGATTAACAGAACTTGCCATCATTCAAGTTTACCTTTTAAAATTTACCCTCTCTAGTTGCAGATGTGGGAAGCAGGTGGGCTTGAAAGGGGGCAGGAGGGAGAAAACGTGTGGGAGCTTAGAGTCTAACAGTAAAGACCGACGTGCATTCATTCCCACCTGAGTCTTCAGAAGTGGCCGCCAGACCCTGAAGCCTTGGTCACAGGCTTCCTGGTAAGATAATTACAACCTTGCAGTGGCCTCTCCATGTCTGAGGTGGTTAAAAAACAAAATCCTCCTCCTGCTGGAAAAATCTGACTCACATTCCATGCAGAGACACCGATGAAAACAAGAGATGCTCTCTGTCTTGATTTCAAGGCAAGGATTTGTTTAAAAAGGTCATTTCAGTGCAGAAGCAGCAGCAGCTGAAAGCAGGTCTGCTTGGGATGAGTCTTGT
Organism: Moschus berezovskii; assembly: GCF_049115385.1. Lineage (NCBI taxonomy): Eukaryota > Metazoa > Chordata > Mammalia > Artiodactyla > Moschidae > Moschus > Moschus berezovskii. The sequence continues at coordinate 59,607,879 of NC_142466.1, forward strand.
AAGAGCTGGAGGGAGGGATGATCTGGGGCAGGAGAAAAGCCTCTTGCTAAGTCTCAGAGGAAGGATGTCCGCAGCTGCTGTCTACGATGACAGTGTCGCCTACGTGACTTAACGCAAGAGCAGCTCAGACACCATCACAAACCCAGTGGCCAAAGGCCACCAAGAATGCGGGCTGATTTCAGAGGCAGAGCTGGGAAGAAAATCATTCATTCCAGATTGGGGTATCTTCCGTGAATTATAGCTGAATCAAAATGCTGAAAACGAGTTTGTCTGGCATGCAGGCATTTAAGAGGCGGTGCAAGCCAAGAGGAAAATAGTCTGTGCTGTGTTTCTAGCTCAGAACATCTGTATTTTATCTGGTGTCCAGATGATGAAAAGGTTCAGGGAGCCAAGAGCCAGAGCAGACTCGATTCCCCAAATGATTACACATCCCTTTCAACTGGACTACGCACTCTGCAAGCAGAAATCAAGGCTTCACTGCTCCCCACTTTGCGAGGCACCACATCTACCCCTCTGCCTTTTCTACTATCAAAATGCAATATTTGTGAAGAGAGAAAGGAATTAGTCCATTTGGGGAGATAGCACTAATGAGGGATTCACAAAGCAGATGAGACTGTTTCTCATGGCCGGACAAGAGCAATAAAGTCAATGACATAGCAGAACTTTTCCACACCTACAATCCAGGGAATAATACATGCATGCAGACTATGAACAATGAGAAAAAACTGTGTCTTCACTGAGCAAGGTGAGGCCACAACTCAGGTTCCCCAGCATGGTTTAGACACCACTGAAATGGACGGGAAATGGCAACGTACTCCACAAGGCCCTGAGTGTATTTAAACCAATGCCTGCATTTTTCCTCCTGATTTTTTTTCCTTAAGAAACAAGGCTGAGGTTGTAATAGGAGAGTAGACGATTCCAGAGAACAAGCACTGTTAGCTGCACCTTTAAGATGATAGAAAGAAGACTGCAGTCATTCTTGGTCAACTCAGAGGGAGCCCAGACAAACCAGAGTGCTCATGAGAGAATGGAGCCATCCAGGTGGTGCCAGCGAGGTGTTGTGGTGTTTTTGTTGTTTCAAACACAGACTCAGATACACGTAGGACAGAGCAGATGGGACAAACTTAATCCCATTTCTTCACCCACACTACTGCCAGTGGAAACAATAAGATCATGCTTACATCCAAAAGCTAAAACCATCCCATTGTCTATGTCAGCATGTGTTGGAAAAACAACGCTTTGAAATAAAAATCCAACTAGAGTCCACTGGACTTCTCTTTTAATAAGGTGGCTACTCATAATGAGAGTGCTGATGACGACAGGTCATCACCCTTTGTCAAAGCCCTTTGAGGGCTTCCCTGGTGGTCCAGTGCTTAAGAAAACACCTTGCAATACAAGGGACACCTGTTCGATCCCTGGTCCAGGAAGATCCCACAATCCCACATGCTGCACGGCAACTAAACCTGTGAGCCACAACTACTCGGCCCACACGCTGTGACTACTGAAGCCCACGTGCCTAGCGCCCGTGCTCCACATGAGAGAAGCCACCGCAATGAGCAGTCTGGTCACCACAATGAAGAGTAGCCCCTGCTCAGCCCAACTAGAGAATGCCCATGTGCAGCAACGAAGACCCATCACAGCCCCCCACCCCAAAAAAAGTTAAATAAATCAATCTTTAAAAAAAAAATTACCAACTGAGCAGGAATGTCTCCTACCCTGGTCCAAGATGGGGATTTACCTACACATCAGACCACAGCTGGAAAATCCTCACCCAAGACTAAGTCATCTCCAAAGGTTCTTCCTGCCACCAAAAAGTCCCCGCACAAAAGCACAGATCATCCCCAGACTGCCTGTCCCAGTCACTAATATATTTGTGAGGCCTATTTAGTCCAATGTCAAACAGACTGCTGCCAACGGCATCAGCAGGGCCTCAGGCATCGTGCAGACCCACTGTTAGCGGAAATGCTCAGGTGTGGCAGGCCATGGGCTTTGAAAGAAAACGATAGCTTCAGCTGGTTTCCTAAAACCATTGATGGGAATGGAAACAGTTTATTACTGTTAAATCATTTGGGTTTTCTTAAGTGGTTTCCCCCCTGGTGATGCTGGACAGTCCTCAGAATAATTCCTGCACATTTCCCCTACCCACCTATTTCCAACATTGATTAAAACCATGTTTGTAGCAGGTTCTAATTACATATTCTGATGGTAGTCTAATCTACAAAGCGCAGACATGGTAAATTAAATTTTTATCTTTGACCACATCCTAACAATTTATCACTAGTCTGTCTTTTGATTTTAATTCCTGTGTTCTGAGAAAAACCAAAATCCCAGAGTCAGTTACAAACCCTGGAAGCCACACATGTGTGAAAAAAAAATTCTCAACAGTGGGGAGATATGTTACTTAATAATAAGTGAACTTCAGACAATTTTTTTTTAAAGCCATAAAAATCTGATTTTTTTTAGAAGAACTTTGTGTATAGTTGCCTCACTTACAACTGCGGACACAATATTTACTTAACTAATCAATCATAACTCAGAGTGCAGAAAATCACGGCTGGGCGGCTAAGTGAACTTTTGGCCTAGTGATATGAAGGAGCCATATGTATCTGCTTACACTGATTATTAAACATCCAGGAATTTTATGAGTGGATTATTAAACAATTGGCAGCTTGAAATCAGCTATGGCAGGAATATTTACACCACTGAAATTGGTAAACATGACAAATCAAGTCTTTGTTGCTGTTTTGTTTTCCAAAGAACCATTTTACCAGTACATCACTGCTTTGACCTCTACCAAACTATTTTGAAACTAAATGAATTACTAAAACATCTCTCTAAGGAAGATAGAGTTTAAAATTCAGCATACCTGAATTCAATTCCTGGCTCTATTCTTTACCAGCTCTGTGACCTTGAGCAAGATATTTATCCTCTACGAGCCTCAGTTTTCTCACCTATAAAATGAGAACATGAAATGTCCCATACAAAGTCATTTTGAGAATTAAATGGAAGAATACATATGAAACCCCCAGCACATAGTATGGCACAAAAAATGTCAATCTATTCTCTAACCCGTTAACCTAATCCAGTTTCAACCCACGAACACTAGTTTACTTTCAAAACTGCCTTCTTGAGCTTATGAAATAAAGCAATTTGGAGGCCTAAGGAGTAATACAGGTCTGTTTAAAAAAAAAACAGTACCAGAAAGAAGGGCAAATGATAGTCAGCTGGGATGCCTAATAGCCAAGTTGAGCCCTGACTTAACCAAGAATGTGTACAAAGATATTGGCAGCAGTTTTAGTTATAATCTAAAAAAAGGAGAGTGCAATCTAAAAATGTAATGAAGAAAAACATTAAGTGAATTAAAATTCATGCAAAAACACCAATCAAAAAAATATTTTTACAAAGAATTTTCATGGCAAAAGAAAATTCCTATAAGATTCATTACATTAATGAAAAACGTAAGTTCAGTACTATATATGCAGAAGATGTCAATGATTACATATACGTACACATATGTAATTATACTCACGCATTCAATACAAAGATGGGAAATCTAAATGCCAAAGTATACAAAGCAGACATTTCTGAGTGGTAAGATTAAGGGGCAAACTATCTTCTTCTTCATCCTTTTTGCATTAAAAAAAAATAAAACATTTCTTTTTTTTTTTTAATAAAAAAAGTACCTGTGTCCACTGCAAGCCCACCTTTGGTGAAGAACCTGCTGCAGGAGCGACGAAGGTGGAAGTTTCTATTCAAAAGAGGTAACAGGGAAATAGGGAGGAGAAGATGACCAAGCATACCAGGAGAGTCTCTGTGATGTAAAAACCAACCCAAGAAATCAGACAGTGAGGAACAAGCAGGGATATAGAAGTCGTGAGAAAAATGGAGAGAGGATGGGACCTCCGATTAAAATATAAGTGGGTATCCAAAGGGAAAGACTGGGAGGAATTTCAGCAGTGGAGACTTCAAGAACATATAAGGACATTCCTGAGGCACAAAGTGGTTATTCTTGAGAAAAGTTATCAAGAAAAGCCTCTGGCCTTGCAGATCTTTAAGAAAAGAAACTTTTGCCTTCCTAGTCACTGCAGCCTTGTTTGAATAACAAAGGTTGGAAAAAACTAAACAGCTACCAACAAGAGTAGAAAAATGAAACATGACACAGCCACACAGTGGGATACTATGGAGCCATCAAAAAGAATGAGGAGAGTCTTTATATACTGATAAACAATGGTTTCCGAAATACAGAACTACCAAAAAAAAAAAAAAAGGCAACATGATAAACACTGAGAACAGTTTGTATAAAAAGGGTGGAGGGGGATGGTAAGAGAGACTTCACAGTATATACCTTATCTACATTTTGAACCTGTGAGCATTGCTTATTTAACCTAAAAGATTTAAGAAGAACCCATACTTTATTAGTCATATTTGAAGGATATACATTATATTTTCTTGGTCGAGATGATG